>NC_081799.1:2207650-2886400 GCF_963082965.1 Carassius carassius
AAGGTTCTTTATGAAACCATTTAGACAGGAAAAAAAGGTTCTTCTATGGTATCATGAAGCACCTTTATTTTTAAGAGAGTATGACAACATTTACAGGATGCATTGAGGAGGACCCCAAACTATACTCAGGGGCCAAGTGATGCTTATGGTCCATGATATTGGTACAGATTTTGTGTAATAAACAACGCATGACTGTATATTTCAAGTTGGAAAAGACATTTAGCTCCCACTTTAAGTGAACCTTCATTCCCAGGTCATCTACAAGATGGATTAAAATGCTGATAAATACAAGAAAAGATGAGACATAAACACGTCAGTATGATTAAAAAGTTAAAATGTAAAATAAATAATTTAAATAAAACACATAAAACATGTTTATTCTGTGGCACCTAAAAAATAATTTGGCACCTAAGTTTTTTTCTTATAGGAGCCAATGGCTCCTTACTCGATTTTTTTGTTTGGAGCCCTGCATTGGATGCTAGCCATTGGACCAAAAAACAGTACACAGAATCTTGTAGATTACAATTTGCAACTAGAAGGAGGTACTGTTACTTCCTCTACAGTCAAAAATCTGGGTGTTATATTAGACAGCAACTTGTCATTTGAAAATCATATTTCACATGTGAAAAACAGGCATTCTTCCATCTTAGAAACATTGCCAAGCTACGAAACATGATCCCTGTTTCTGATGCAGAAAAGCTAGTTCATGCATTCATGACTTCTAGACTGGACTATTGTAATGCACTTCTAGGTGGTTGTCCTGCATCTTCAATAAACAAGCTACAGGTAGTCCAAAATGCAGCAACTAGAGTCCTTACCAGGTCAAGAAAATATGATCATATTACCTCAATTTTACAGTCTCTGCACTGGCTACCTATGACATTCCTTATCAGTTACAAATAATCATTACTTACCTATAAGGTCCTAAATGCTAAACGCTGGACTTTTGGTAGTTCTTCAGATCTTCAGAGGATGATGAAGAAACTTTATCTGTAGAGGATTGTCTTTCTCGACATAATGGGCAAAGAGTTGTGCCTTGATCAGGATAACCACTGGGTGGTGCCAGTTCCATTCTGCTCTCCAAGAAAGCAACTCCCGAACAATAGAGAGCAAGCTATACAAAGGCTGAACTCATTGCAGTGCACTCTTTCAAAGAAAATGCCTTTCTTTGGGTTTAATGCAGAAGGTGATTGAAAATGAACAAGCAGAACCTGCTCCACCCTTACAATCAGAGGAAGAATGTTGGTATTTGCCAACTGACAAATTGCCTGACAAAATTAGGGTGGTCTTTGACTCGAGCACCCAGTATGGAGGGGTCTTCCTTTAATGATGTTTTGATGAGTGGACCTGATCTTAACAATACCCTTTTGGTTGTGCTGTAGGGAGAAAGTAGCTGTGATGCGGAAATAGAAGAACAAATGTTATATCGTTTCAAAGAAAAAGAGCAGCATCGCAACTACCTTTGCTTCTTTTGGCACAAAGACAACTGTGCAGAAAAGGAGATCATTGACTACAGAATGACCATACACTTCTTTGGCAATAGTCCCTCGCCAGTGGTCACTATATATACCTTAAGACGAGCAGCAGAACTTGGCAAAGCAGAGTACGGAACGGATGCTAAGTACTGTGTGTTATGCAACTTCTATGTTGACAATGGCATCACAACTGTCCCTACTGAAAGAGAAGCCATTGATTTCCAAAACCACACATAAGCAATGCTATTAAAGGCAAGCTCTCTAACAGTGCTTCGGTGGTGGAAGCTTTTCCATCTAATGAGAGAGCCAAAGATCTCAAAGACCTGGATTTTGATAAAGACTCAATACCTCTCACGCAGTTGGAGAGGCAGTGGTACAAGTTGGAACATCAAGGCAGACTGCTTTACATTTAAAGCTTCTCAAGATCTCAAACCCTTCACTCGAAGAGGGATCCTTTCCACCGTCAATAGTTAATATGATCCTCTTAGGTTTTTGTGTCCAGTCACTATGCAAGGCAAAGCTCTAGTGAGAGAACTTTACAACAGGATTGGGACACCGTTCTTCCCTCAGACAAAAGAGATCTGTGGAAGGTATGGACTTCATCTCTAGCAGAGTTTGATTGATTGCAAATACCACAATCTTATGTCCCAACCTCACTGTGCAGAGCTCAGCTTAGAGAGTTTTGTATCTTCTTGGATGCTTCTACTTTAGCTATCGCTGCAGTAGCGCACCTATGAGTAAAAGCTTCAAACGGACAGCTTCATGTGGGGTTTGTAATGGGAAAATCCAAGTTGGCCCCTTTTCCAGCACAAACTGTTCCACCCCTGGAGTTATGTGCAGCTGTGTTTGCTGGTGAGTTGATGGAACTTATAAAGGAAGAAAATTGACAGAGTTCCACAACATCAACTTCTAAACTGACAGTTGCATAGTGCTCGGTTACATTCACAATGTAACACGCAGATTCTACATTTACGTGGCTAATATAGTTGAACGCATAAGAAAAACCACAGAACCGAGTCAATAGCATTACGTCTGTTCTGAACAGAACCCAGCAGATCATGCCACCAGGTTTTTGGCAGCAGCCCACTTACCCCTTACCAACTGGTTCTCAGGTCCAGAGTTCCTTAGGAAATTTAATCCTATAGAATGTAGTTTAGGGGAGTCATATGGACTTGTCAAAGCAGAAGAGGGTGTTGAAACACTGGCAACTAATGTTAAAAGGCATTTAATTGAGTGCAGCGTTAGTTCAGTCAGGCCACGGAGGCAAGGCTATGAACAGCTGATGTGGTCAGCTGTCAAATTGCTCCAATCACTACCACTCTCCTATTAAACACGGGACATACACTCACCTAAAGGATTATTAGGAACACCATACTAATACTGTGTTTGACCCCCTTTCGCCTTCAGAACTGCCTTAATTCTACTCTAATTCTAGAAATGTTGGCCCATATTGATAGGATAGCATCTTGCAGTTGATGGAGATTTGTGGGATGCACATCCAGGGCATGAAGCTCCTGTTCCACCACATCCCAAAGATGCTCTATTGGGTTGAGATCTGGTGACTGTGGGAGCCATTTTAGTACAGTGAACTCATTGTCATGTTCAAGAAACCAATTTGAAATGATTCAAGCTTTGTGACATGGTGCATTATCCTGCTGGAAGTAGCCATCAGAGGATGGGTACATGGTGGTCATAAAGGGATGGACATGGTCAGAAACAATACTCAGGTAGGCTGTGGCATTTAAACAATGCCCAATTGGCACCAAGGGGCCTAAAGTATGCCAAGAAAACATCCCCCACACCACCACCACCAGCCTGCACAGTGTTTACAAGGCATGATGGATCCATGTTCTCATTCTGTTTATGCCAAATTCTGACTCTGCCATCTTAATGTCTCAACAGAAATTGAGACTCATCAGACCAGGCAAAATTTTTCTGTCTTCAACTGTCCAATTTTGGTGAGCTTGAGCAAATTGTAGCCTCTTTTTCCTATTTGTAGTGAAGATGAGTGGTACCTGGTGGGGTGTTCTGCTGTTCTATCCCATCCGCCTCAAGGTTGTGCGTGTTGTGGCTTCACAAATATTTTGCTGCATACCTCGGTTGTAACGAGTGGTTATTTCAGTCAAAGTTGCTCTTCTATCAGCTTGAATCAGTCGGCCCATTCTTCTCTGACCTCTAACATCAACAAGGCATTGTCGCCCAAAAGGACTGGCGCATACTGGATGTTTTTCCCTTTTCACACCATTCTTTGTAAACCCTAGAAATGGTTGTGCGTGAAAATCCCAATAACTGAGCATATTGTGAAATACTCAGACTGGCCCATCTGGCACCAACAACCATGCCACTCTCAAAATTGCTTAAATCACCTTTCTTTCCCATTCTGACATTCAGTAAGGAGTTCAGGAGATTGTCTTGACCAGGACCACACCCCTAAATGCATTGAAGCAACTGCCATGTGATTGGTTGATTAGATAATTGCATTAATGAGAAATTGAACAGGTGTTCCTAATAATCCTTTAGGTGAGTGTATAAACACGGCACCACTGCTCGGTAAGTATGCTCAACGGTGAATCTATCTCCATAGGAAGTATTGAAACAGGTTTGGGCAGGATTCCCACAGAGTATCTCACCACATCTCAGTCGTGAACTTAAAGGAATTCGCCGTGTTGTCTGTCAAGCAATGGACTAAATTGATATGAGCGAGCTCTTGATACTTCACACGCGATTCATCGTCAGAGTGTACTAAGTCGACTTCAGAGGGTTAATATAGCCTACTGGCTAGTGAAGGGGTATTCTCCCTTATAATGAGGCAGTAAATAGCGGGCCTCTCTATAATTAAAGTTGCTGGTAATAACAGTGAAGGGTATTTTCTCCAGCGGGAGAACCGCAAAAAAGCTTGGTATGAGTGGTAGGAGAGTAGCGTGAAGACCCCCCAAAATTTTCCTTGTTTCCTTTCTGCAAAAGAGAAAGATGATGTTATAAAGATGTCCTTAATGCAGCCTATGGTAGGAAAGGGGTATTCTCTCCTCTAAAATGCGAAGGAGAGAATAACAAGTCCCCTCTTATTTTAATTAGCAGAGGTGTTCAACCAGCTATAGCAGCAAAGGGTGTTCTCTCCAGCTGGAGAGAACAGCAGTCCCTTTCTTCTGAGGGCATTTCGTCTCTCGCTTCAGGGATAACAGCGGCCCCCTCAGGTATCGCGGCAAGGGGTGATCTCTGAAAACAGCATCTCCTTCTCATTCTCTTTCTCCAATTAAAGTTTTTTTGTTGTTGTTTTCCATCTCCTTCTCATTCTCCCTCTCCATTTAATTTTTTATTGTTGTTGTTACATAGCAGCAAGGGTGTTCTCTCTAGCTGGAGAAAACAACAGTACCTTACTTTTCTCATCCTCCTTATTCTCCATTTCCTTCTTATCATTCTCCTTCTCATTCTTCTCATCCTCCTCCTCATTCTCCATCTCCTTCTCCATTTCCTTCTTCTCATCCACCTCTTCATTCTTCTCATCCTCTTCTTCATTCTCCTCCTTCCCTTGCAGTCAGTGTCGTATTTTATTATTAAATGTACGTAGTACGAAATATCCACTGGTTATGACCAATGCTTTCTATATTAGCTGTAGATCATGCTGTACACCATTACTCTGCCTCAGAAGCCTGTCCAAAATCGGTTCATGAGGAGAAAACAGACATGTCAGCTGGACACTCTGTTCCTGTTAATGTCACTCACGCAGTGCTCGCATACTTATCACAGATGAAGTAAATAATACTAGAGGTATTTCGTATTGCTTGGTGGGAAAGTAACCTATGCTACAGAAAATAATTAAAAACTGCTAGATCCGATTACTTCTCTTTTAGAAGAAAACAAACATAACCCCAGGTATTTATTTAATACAGTGGCTAAATTAAGGAAAAATAAAGCCTCAACAAGTGTTGACATTTCCCAACATCACAGCAGTAATGACTTTATGAACTACTTTACTTCTAAAATCGATACTATTAGAGATAAAATTGTAACCATTCAGCGTCAGCTACAGTATCGCATCAGACAGTGCACTATTGATCCCCCGAAGAACAGTTCCACTCATTCTCTACTATAGGAGAGGAAGAATTGTATAAATTTGTTTAATCATCTAAACCAACAACATGTATGTTAGACCCTATTCCTCATTGTCATTAGGATATTTACCCAAAATCTTCAGACTGGCTGTTATTAAGCCTCTCATTAAAAAACACAAATTGACCCCAAAGAAATGAAATCTTTGGCATAAGTTCTGCCGGGAAGACTCAATTGTTATCGTCACTTGTTACCTTCTCAATTGTCCAATCACGTTCTAATAATAGAAGTATAAAGGACCTATGCTTACACTTGTCTGAGTTTGCAGATGCTGAACGCTTCACTAGGTTGCTCGCGTTCTGTTGCCGATCACATATGTCTCAAGACTCGCAATATCTTTGTGATTATGCTGATTCTGACGATAAAATCGTCCTGCAATCTCCTATTACTGCTTGCCGAAGTTCGCGTTTACAGTGCCGGATTTCTCCATGGGCAAAGTATATCTAAAGTTCTCGAAGAGGCCGGCATAGCAATTAGCCAAGGTCTATCAAGAGAAGATCTCTAAAACAGTATTTACAGAGACATTCTGTGTCAAACCTACCCCGAGAGAAGGGAGGAGATAGATCTTTATCTAACAATGATGGCCGACTTTAGTCAAAGATACGGGGCAACTCTATTTTACGAGTACCACAAGTCCTTTTCAGCGAAATCTGCCTCCTTTATCTCATTTTTAAATTCAAGACTAGACTGGTCAGTTACCGACACCGAACTGCTCATCCGCCATTTCGGAGGCCAAAAAAGCTTAGCTTGCGCCATTTGCAGTGCTCACGGTCACAAGGCTTCATTTTGCCCTAAAGCTCTCGCTAGCAATTAAATTGAAATTACTTTCAATTTAACCTCTTAGACAGCACCCGACACCCTCGTCCTGAAAGCTACTCAACTTGCACTTGCAGTGTTTATGAATAGATTAAATGAAACGGGACAAATTTAATCTTGACAATCTATGTATCATTATAAAGATCTAAGCCTCAAGCATCGATGACAGATTGCTGTTTTTCAATGGAAAGTTTATAAAGACTATATTTGCTACATTTGTGTAAGCAGTACACATAAAAACATGAGCAATGAAAACGCTGTACATACCAGATCTATCGTAATAACTAGTCATAAACATATCCACAGCTGTAAATCCCAGTTTAGTTAGAAAGGCAGGGGTCCACTGAATGACATCTCATGAAGCATGTTTAGTCCAACAAAGCAATAAGGTTGTAATATGGATCATAATTCCTTTGTTTACGTTTCAGTTCTTCAGCAACATAACTGTTTGCGTCCGTTATGGAATAACTCACGGTCAGAAACTGCGTCTTGGTAGTATAAAAACGGCATGGTTTTGCAGTTTACAGTGTCACAAACCAAATGAGGCGATCAACCAGAAAAAAGAATGAATGAAAGATAGGCGAAAGATAGTATATTTGAATTTTGGCGCTCCCTTGTGACGCGCTCTGACGCACCTGTCAGCTGATGGAGGTGGAACTTATAGCTATCGCCTTTTTCATTGTTTCTTTTATTTTTCAACCGTTTTTATATATGTGAGTGTGTTTTTTGTATCTGCATGATTACCATCTGTTTGAGTGCAAATTCGTACTCTATCGCATACGTTGTCAGTGTTGTGCGCTTGCTTAGACCTCTGTTGTGATAAACAGTAAAGTGCGTTCAAGCGCCAGCCAAGAGAGTGTAAAGAAATACCCTTTGTGAGAAGCAGTTAAATCAGCGAGATTAAAAGCAGATTGTAAGTGTATTTATTTCTTGTCTCATTAGCATTTAGCGCAGTTGTCGTTGTTAGGAGACACTTGTTTGTTTACTGTGTTGAGACGTGCTGCGTTTGGTCTCGTACTCTATCGCATACGTTGTCAGTGTTGTGCGCTTGCTTAGACCTTTGTTGTGATAAACAGTAAAGTGCATTCAGCTGAATTCAATTTCCGTTTTGTCGGGTTTAAAAAATATTAGTATACCGCGGCAGCGGTTGCGGCAGCCCTCCAGTTAAGCCCTCCTCGTGTGAAGACCGAAGAGTGTAAAGACCATCGACTCTACCCTGCGACTCCACCGGGCAGGGACACCAGCAGGGAATATAAGTATTGTTTTGATTAATCTCTTTTTTGTTTCATTCCTATTTCAGTTGTTTTTTGTTTATAACCAAATCTTACTATGTGTTTCCAGATCCCTACTATCACTACCACTCGCAAACCACACATCACACAATGTAGACAGCGCAATCTTAACAATCTGCACACTTTGCCTATATCTGCTAATACACTACTTTCTTTTTCTATTGGTCTCTGGAATTGCCAGTCTGCTGTAAACAAAGCCGATTTCATTACTTCTATTATTAGTCATTCAAAGCTTAATCTCATGGCCCTAACAGAGACCTGGATCAAACCAGAGGACACTGCTACACCTGCAGCACTCTCCCATAATTTCTCATTTTCCCACTCCCCCCATTTGACTGGAAGAGGTGGAGGTACTTGTCTGCTCATCTCTAATGATTGGAAATTTAATTCTTTACCATCTTTGGGTATAAACAGCTCCTTTGAATCTCATTCAGTTACTGTTACCTACACTTTTAAAATAAATTTTGTAGTTGTCTATCAACCCCCAGGACCACTGGGTAACTTTTTGGATGAATTAGATGTGTTGCTCTCAACCTTTTCTGAGGATGGTACTCCCCTAGTTATGCTTGGAGATTTCAACATCCATCTAGATAAACCTCTGTTTGCTGATTTCCACACTTTGCTTGCCTCTTTTGATCTCAACCGAGTGTCAACTACTGTTACTCACAAATCAGGCAACCAACTGGACCTTATTTATACACGACACTGCTCTACTGATCATGTTGTGGTTACTCCACTGCACACGTCGGATCACTTCCTCCTCACTCTTAACCTCAACATGGTCCCTGCCACATCACTTACCCCTCAACATGTCATATTTCGATGTAACCTACGCACACTTTCACCCTCCCGGCTATCTGCAATGGTTTCATCTTCACTTCCTTCCCCTAAACTGTTTGAATCTTTGGATGCTAACAGTGCTACTGATACTTTCTGCTCCACTCTTACATCTTGTTTAGACACTGTTTGCCCCTTATCTTCCAGGCCAGCCCGTAACACCCCTTCTGCCCCTTGGTTATCTGATGTTCTACGCGAACACCGTTCTAAGCTTAGAGCTGCTGAAAGGGTATGGCGCAAATCCAAAAATACTACTGACCTTAATGTGTATCAGTCACTCCTATCTTCCTTTACAATTAATTCAGAACGCAGCAGCAAGATTAATTTTTAATGAGCCAAAAAGAATACACGTCACACCTCTGTTTATCAATTTGCCCTGGCTTCCAATAGCTGCTCGCATAAAATTCAAGGCATCAATGTTTGCCTACAAAACTACCACTGGCTCTGCACCCATTTACCAAAATTTGTTACTTCAGACTTATGTGCCCTCTAGAAGCTTGCGTTCTGCAAGTGAACGTCGCTTGATTGTGCCATCCCAAAGAAGCACAAAGTCACTTTTACGGACTTTTAAATTAAATGTTCCCTCCTGGTGGAATGACCTCCCCAACTCAATCAGAGCAGCTGAGTCCTTAGCCATCTTCAAGAATTGGCTTAAAACACATCTCTTCCATCTTTATTTGACCCTCTAACTTTAACACTCACTATTCTAATTCTATTCTTTAAAAAAAATCTAACTACCTTTCTGATCTTTTTGTATTCTATTTTCTTTTCATTTATTATGCAATTGTATGTATATGTGTGTGTGTGTGTGTGTATGTGAAAAGATCTCTAACACTAGCTTGCTCTATTCTTTTTTTATTCTATCGGTTTTCTTTTTTTCTTTTTTTTATTATATTATTTAAAATCCCATGCTACGTGTACTGTGTTAACCTAACTGAGACTTGTTATAGCACTTATATATCATTGCTCTTTTTGTTGTTTTTGATTGTTTCCACTGTCCTCATCTGTAAGTCGCTTTGGATAAAAGGGTCTGCTAAATGAATAAATGTAAATGTAAATGTAAATCAGCCCGCTATTACTGTATGATCACGGCTATCAAAGTGAACGCGTCTATATGAATAGAGTGTCACGGTTCATGAATTCACTCTCTCTCTCTCTCGTCTAGCGTGCGGTTGTGTGTGTGTCTGTGGGCGTGGTCACTGATCAGCGATTATCAGCAGCACCAGCTGGTTTCAATTATTTGTTCCCTATAGAATTCAGTAACTTGTGTTTCATGTTGTCAGAACGTTGTTTCTCCCCGATGTGCTCCCGTACCTGTTCCTGTGTCCTTAGTTCCTGCCTGTGTCTTCCTGTTATCGTCGTTCGTTCCTGGATCGTCACTCAGCACTGGATTACCGAGCACCGTCACGAGGATTACACACACACCGAGATTCAAGCGATCATCACTGGACCGAGCACCACCATCTGTTGTCCACCGAAGTCCCTGCGTCACCATTCCATCAGCCTTGTGTCCGCCCGCCTGTGTTTCCTGTGATCCTTTGTATATATCTGACTCTTGTGCTGTTTGTCAATAAATACGCCTTGCGATTACATCCTGTCTCTGTCATACGTAACAGAACGATCTGATCCCTATGGATGTAGCAGGCACTTCCACGTGGGACGAGTTTGCGGCTCGAAGCATCGCTATAATGGAAACCCAGGAGGAGAACAACTCACTCACAGGGAGGGCGGTCCAAGCGCTTGTGAGCTCACCCAGCAGATACAACAGCTACGAGTCTCCACTGCGCCACCCACACCGCCATCTCCACCCCCTCTTCCAGAGCCGCAGCCGCGGCGAGAACCGAGACTGCCGACACCAGAAGGTTATTCAGGTGAACCAGAGTTTCGCAGAGCTTTTCTGACCCAATGTTCTATGCACTTTGCATTACAGCCTCAGACGTTCAACCAAGAGCGATCCAAGGTGGCGTTTGTGCTGACGCTACTTTCCGGCAGGGCGGCTCTCTGGGGAACGGCGATGTGGGAGAATCAAGACCCATGCTGCGCCTCGTTCCAGGCACTCTCCGAAGAGATGAGGAGGGTTTTCGATCGGGCGGTGGCGGGTAGGGAGGCGGCCAGACTACTCGCCGATCTTCGCCAAGGTCACGGTTCGGTGTCGGAGTATTCCATCCAGTTCCGCACCCTGGCTGCAAAGTGCTGATGGAACGAGGAGGCGCAGTGGGACAGATTCCTGCATGGGTTGGCTGACTGTATTCAGAGGGAAATTTATATGCTGGACCTTCCCACTAGTCTCAATGGACTTATCGAATTAGCACTTCGAGTGGGTGCTCGGCTGAGCAGAATGGGCCGTTTCCAACAAGACCATCCAGTTCGCGGCATGGAGACCAGACGTTCGGAATTCCTGGATACGGTCAGTCCCTCTTACGATCCGGAGCCCATGCAGGTGGGTAGAGCTCGGCTTTCCCGGGAGGAGAAGGAACGGCGGAGATCCCTAGGACTGTGCCTTTACTGCGGGAGGGCGGGCCACTTCATCCACTCATGCCCATTAAAAGATCAAGCCCGGTAGTAACTATGAGGCTACTATCGGGTGGTAAGACTAAGGTGGGCAATCAACACTCATGACACCCAGGCCTTATTGAATTCATGTCTAGTGTCTGCGTGTTCATCTGTACCTGTGTCTGTTTTCCAGGAGGAGGCGGTGAATTTATCTAGCATGCCCGAAGAGTACCAGGACCTGAGAGAAGTGTTCAGTAAGTCTCGTGCTGCTTCTCTTCCTCCACATCGTCCCTATGACTGTTCCATAGACTTAGTACCAGGTGAGTCTCCGCCTAAGGGCAAGTTATATTCACTTTCTGTTCCAGAGAGGGAGGCTATGGAGAAATATATTTCTGATTCTCTAGCATCCAAATTCATTAGACCTTCCTCATCTCCAGCGGGGGCGGGGTTCTTTTTTGTGGGGAAGAAGGATGGGTCTCTGCGACCGTGCATTGATTATCGAGGGTTGAACAATATCACGGTAAAGAATACTTATCCTTTGCCGTTGATGTCTTCAGCTTTCGAACGATTGCAGGGAGCATCCATCTTCACAAAATTGAATTTACGTAACGCTTATCATTGGGTTCGCATAAGGAAGGGAGATGAATGGAAGACCGCATTTAATACCCCCAGAGGGCACTTTGAATACTTGGTTATGCCCTTCGGGCTATCCAACTCGCCCGCGGTCTTCCAAGCACTCGTCAATGATGTGCTGAGAGATATGGTTGATCAATTCATATATGTTTACCTGGATGACATATTGATATTTTCCTCTTCTCTCCAGGAACATTTTCAGCACGTCAGACGAGTGCTTCAGAGGTTGCTAGAGAATGGGCTTTTTGTCAAAGCGGAGAAATGCGTTTTTCATGCACAGTCCGTCCCCTTTTTAGGGTACATCGTCTCATCTGAGGGAGTGCGTATGGATCCTGACAAGGTTAAGGCTGTGATAGATTGGCCAAGTCCAGATTCCTGTAAGGCCCTACAGAGGTTTCTGGGATTCGCCAATTTTTATTGACGTTTTATTCGTAACTTCAGCCAACTAGTCGCTCCTCTGACTGCCTTGACCTCCCCCAGAATGACGTTCAGGTGGTCCGATACAGCGGAGGCTGTATTTGCCAAACTTAAGAGCCGCTTCATTTCGGCTCCCATCCTTGTTGCCCCTGATCCATCACGTCAGTTCGTGGTGGAGGTCGACGCGTCAGAGGTGGGGGTAGGAGCAGTTCTTTCCCAACGTTCTGCCACAGACGATAAGATTCACCCTTGCATGTTTTTTTCGTTTATTCGTTTCGTTTATTCTGGTTACCACTGTTTGCTCGTTCCATGTTTTTAATTTAAAAAAAATTGCAATTTAAAAATCTCTTCAATACTCAGATTGCTCGCTGGAATTCAATTTTATGCAAAATATTTTATTCCCGATTTTCCAAGTCTCTTCACTGATTCTTCTGTTCGATTACTGCTCAAAGGCTTCGCTAAGTCCTTTACGAATTCCCAGACAAAAGGTTGCCTTTCTCTCTGCCTCTATTGCAAAGATTAATCCTTTCCCTACGCAATGGCCTTTTTTCCACATACTCTAATATTCTGCTAGAAGCAGTGTTCTTGACTGCTTTCTATGGATTTATGCGCCCAGGTGAATTCACTTCAGCATCTAAACGTTTTGATCCTGCCCACAGTCTTTCTATCTCCGACTTACACTTCTCTCCTATCTTCTTTACACTTTTTCTTAAACACTCTAAAAATGACTCTTCTGGTTCTGGTGTTTCCATAACAATATCCAAAATTTGCAATAATTTCTGCCCCTTCTCATCTATGATTAGATTCCTTAAAATTCGCCCCAGATCCTCAGATCACCCATATTCTCACTCTCAAACAGAGCTCCTCTTTCTAAAACCTGGTTCAGATCTCATCTAGTTTCTGTCCTTAAAAACTGTAGCCTATCCCCTTCCCTGTATAATGGACACTCATTTAGGATTGGAGCAGCTACTACAGCAGCTGAACGCGGCGTTCCTACAGCAGCTTTCAAGATCCTAGGAAGATGGTCCTCCTCTGCATTCGCCGATCGCAGACTACTCGCCGATCTTCGCCAAGGTCACGGTTCGGTGTCGGAGTATTCCATCCAGTTCCGCACCCTGGCTGCAGAGTGCTGATGGAACGAGGAGGCGCAGTGGGACAGATTCCTGCATGGGTTGGCTGACTGTATTCAGAGGGAAATTTATATGCTGGACCTTCCCACTAGTCTCAATGGACTTATCGAATTAGTACTTCGAGTGGGTGCTCGGCTGAGCAGAATGGGCCGTTTCCAACAAGACCATCCAGTTCGCGGCATGGAGACCAGACGTTCGGAATTCCTGGATACGGTCAGTCCCTCTTACGATCCGGAGCCCATGCAGGTGGGTAGAGCTCGGCTTTCCCGGGAGGAGAAGGAACGGCGGAGATCCCTAGGACTGTGCCTTTACTGCGGGAGGGCGGGCCACTTCATCCACTCATGCCAGTTAAAAGATCAAGCCCGGTAGTAACTATGAGGCTACTATCGGGTGGTAAGACTAAGGTGGGCAATCAACACTCATGACACCCAGGCCTTATTGAATTCAGGGGCAGAGGGTAATTTTATGGATTTAGAACTGGCTCACCACCTCCACATTCCTACCACCCCCCTCACGTACAAGATTTCTGTCAATGCTCTCAATGGACAACAGCTTTCCAACATTACACATGCTACTGAACCCATCACTCTCATCACGTCTGGCAACAACACTGAGACAATAACATTCCTCCTCATGAACTCATCTCTGGCACCCATCGTAGTTGGTCATCCTTGGTTCACACAACACAATCCCAGAGTCAATTGGGGGCACAATTCTATCTCTATGTGGAGTAATAAGTGTCATGAGTCATGTCTAGTGTCTGCGTGTTCATCTGTACCTGTGTCTGTTTTCCAGGAGGAGGCGGTGAATTTATCTAGCATGCCCGAAGAGTACCAGGACCTGAGAGAAGTGTTCAGTAAGTCTCCTGCTGCTTCTCTTCCTCCACATCGTCCCTATGACTGTGCCATAGACTTAGTACCAGGTGAGTCTCCGCCTAAGGGCAAGTTATATTCACTTTCTGTTCCAGAGAGGGAGGCTATGGAGAAATATATTTCTGATTCTCTAGCATCCAAATTCATTAGACCTTCCTCATCTCCAGCGGGGGCGGGGTTCTTTTTTGTGGGGAAGAAGGATGGGTCTCTGCGACCGTGCATTGATTATCGAGGGTTGAACAACATCACGGTAAAGAATACTTATCCTTTGCCGTTGATGTCTTCAGCTTTCGAACGATTGCAGGGAGCATCCATCTTCACAAAATTGAATTTACGTAACGCTTATCATTGGGTTCGCATAAGGAAGGGAGATGAATGGAAGACCGCATTTAATACCCCCAGAGGGCACTTTGAATACTTGGTTATGCCCTTCGGGCTATCCAACTCGCCCGCGGTCTTCCAAGCACTCGTCAATGATGTGCTGAGAGATATGGTTGATCAATTCATATATGTTTACCTGGATGACATATTGATATTTTCCTCTTCTCTCCAGGAACATGTTCAGCACGTCAGACGAGTGCTTGAGAGGTTGCTAGAGAATGGGCTTTTTGTCAAGGCGGAGAAATGCGTTTTTCATGCACAGTCCGTCCCCTTTTTAGGGTACATCGTCTCATCTGAGGGAGTGCGTATGGATCCTGACAAGGTTAAGGCTGTGATAGATTGGCCAAGTCCAGATTCCTGTAAGGCCCTACAGAGGTTTCTGGGATTCGCCAATTTTTATTGACGTTTTATTCGTAACTTCAGCCAACTAGTCGCTCCTCTGACTGCCTTGACCTCCCCCAGAACGACGTTCAGGTGGTCCGATACAGCGGAGGCTGTATTTGCCAAACTTAAGAGCCGCTTCATTTCGGCTCCCATCCTTGTTGCCCCTGATCCATCACGTCAGTTCGTGGTGGAGGTCGACGCGTCAGAGGTGGGGGTAGGAGCAGTTCTTTCCCAACGTTCTGCCACAGACGATAAGATTCACCCTTGCATGTTTTTTTCGTTTATTCGTTTCGTTTATTCTGGTTACCACTGTTTGCTCATTCCATGTTTTAAATTAAAAAAAAATTGCAATTTAAAAATCTCTTCAATACTCAGATTGCTCGCTGGAATTCAATTTTATGCAAAATATTTTATTCCCGATTTTCCAAGTCTCTTCACTGATTCTTCTGTTCGATTACTGCTCAAAGGCTTCGCTAAGTCCTTTACGAATTCCCAGACAAAAGGTTGCCTTTCTCTCTGCCTCTATTGCAAAGATTAATCCTTTCCCTACGCAATGGCCTTTTTTCCACATACTCTAATATTCTGCTAGAAGCAGTGTTCTTGACTGCTTTCTATGGATTTATGCGCCCAGGTGAATTCACTTCAGCATCTAAACGTTTTGATCCTGCCCACAGTCTTTCTATCTCCGACTTACACTTCTCTCCTATCTTCTTTACACTTTTTCTTAAACACTCTAAAAATGACTCTTCTGGTTCTGGTGTTTCCATAACAATATCCAAAATTTGCAATAATTTCTGCCCCTTCTCATCTATGATTAGATTCCTTAAAATTCGCCCCAGATCCTCAGATCACCCATATTCTCACTCTCAAACAGAGCTCCTCTTTCTAAAACCTGGTTCAGATCTCATCTAGTTTCTGTCCTTAAAAACTGTAGCCTATCCCCTTCCCTGTATAATGGACACTCATTTAGGATTGGAGCAGCTACTACAGCAGCTGAACGCGGCGTTCCTACAGCAGCTTTCAAGATCCTAGGAAGATGGTCCTCCTCTGCATTCGAGTCTTACATAAGACCTGACCTAAAGACCATCCTTGAAGCTCAGCAAGCTCTGCAGTAATAATTCAGGTAAATTCCTATGCAACTACTGGTGGTGGTGCCATGCTTTATCTATCTGTCGATAGTTCAGTTTACATAACTCGTGCTATGAATAAGTTGCATTGTTCTATGTCACCTCATCTTTGTGTGGCTTTAGCGGCCTCATGTATATCGCTGCATAGCTTTTCACGCATAGCAGCATGGCCCTTTGGGGCCAGGTTCATGTGGTCACAACGGGGCCTTGTCTATGTGTGGCTCAGCGTGGCCTCGTCTATGTGTGGCTCAGCCAGGCCTCGTTTGTGTGTGGCTCAGCGTGGCCTTGTCTATGCTTGGCTTAGTGTGGCCTTGTCATGTGTTCTACCAAAAAAAAAGGAACCTATTATAAGCTGTCAACCTACGAGTATTGAAGAGTTTTCACGTCTATCTTGCTGTTTGCTAACTCTTCTATTAGATAGACGGCCGGCAAGTATATTCATTTTCCATTTCTGGGAGTGGGCTCCATTCCAATGGAATTATACTTCCACTAATTTTTTGGGGGTCGGCTGCGCCCCTGTCTTCATCTTCAGGCAGGAAATGCTGAATCTGTACACTCGGACTGCTAGTTACGGATGGGGCCTACGCCGAATACTATCATATATATAGCTTGCTGGGTCATTAATAAATGGATGATTTGTTACAATATCTTCTCAGAGTCTTTCTGGTAGAAATGAAAGATTTAGCATAAGTTCTGCCGGGAAGACTCAATTGTTAGCGACACTTATTACCTTCTCAATTGTCCAATCACATTCTAATAATAGAAGTATAAATGACCTGTGCTACACTTGTCTGAGTTTGAAGATGCTGAACGCTTCACTCACCACCATCCTCCCCTCCACCACCAAGATGGTTTCCTCCCTCACCAATAACAAAGCTTCTTCTATCCATCTTCCTTACCACCGCAGGATGATTCTTCCCCTCCAACCATCCCACCTCCACCAGGATGGTCCCTCCTAAAACCTCATGGGGGTCAAATGTCCCTTTTCTGTCCAAGATAATAGAAAAGGTAGTATCCTCACAATTATATTACTTTTTAGAGAAAAATGGTATCTGTGAGGATTTCCAGTCAGGATTTAGACCGTATCATAGTACTGAGACTGCTCTTCTTAGAGTTACAAATGACCTGCTCTTATCGTCTGATTGTGGTTGTATCTCTCTATTAGTGCTATTGGATCTTAGTACTGCGTTCGAAACTATTGACCACAACATTCTTTTGCATAGACTAGAACACTTTGTTGGCATTAATGGAAGTGCATTAGCATGGACTGCTGGTTTCGTCTGGTCAGAGGAGAACTGGCCCCGCAACTGAGTCTGGTTTCTCGCAAGGTTTTTTTCTCCATTCTGTCACCGATGGAGTTTTGGTTCCTTGCCGCTGTCGCATCTGGCTTGCTTAATTGGGGTCACTTCATTTACAGCGATAACGTTGACTTGATTGCAAATTAATGCACAGACACTATTTAAACTGAACAGAGATGATGTCACTGAATTTAATGATGAACCGCCTTCAACTGTGATTTTGCATTATTGACACACTGTTTTCCTAATGAATATTGTTCAGTTGCTTTGACCTCAATGTATTTTGTTTAAAGGGTTAGTTCACCCAGATAGCAAAATTATGTAATTAATAACTTACCCTCATGTTGTTCCAAACCAGTAAGACCTCCGTTTATCTTTGGAACACAGTTTAAGTTATTTTAGATTTAGTCCGAGAGCTTTCAGTCCCTCCATTGAAACTGTGTGTACGGTATACTGTCCATGTCCAGAAAGGTAAGAAAAACATCATCAAAGTAGTCCATGTGACATCAGAGGGTCAGTTAGAATTTTTTGAAGCATTGAAAATACATTTCGGTCCAAAAATAGCAAAAACGACGACTTTATTCAGCATTGTCTTCTCTTCCGTGTCTATTGTGTGAGAGAGTTCAAAACAAAGCAGTCTGGATATCCGGTTCGCAAACGAATCATTCAGTTCACCAAATCGAACTGAATCGTTTTAAACGATTCGCACCTCTAATACGCATTAATCCACAAATGACTTAAGCTGTTAACTTTTTTAATGTGGCTGACACTCCCTCTGAGTTCAAACAAACCAATATCCCGGAGTAATGCATGCACTCAAACAGTACACTGACTGAACTGCTTTGAAGAGAGAACTGAAGATGAACACAGAGCCGAGCCAGATAACGAACAAAAGACTGACTCGTTCACGAGTCAAGAACCGGTTGCATCGGTTTTCGGATCACCGGTAGTTCTTTCGGACAGTTCGATTCAATAAACCGGTTGAAGAAAACGATTCACCAGTTCTTTTGCACTCGACGTAATGGCGTCATTTGCGATGATTGCCCTTGATTCAAGCCTTCGGTTTACCCGCGCTCATAACACTAGCACAGAGTCAGTTAAGAATCAATCACCAAAAGAATCAGTTCGGTTCATGCGCTCTGTGTGTCTGTCTGTTTCACGCTGAATCACACATGCGCAGTTATCATCAGCTCCTCGATTCTTCTTATCTGGCTACCGAGCTTATCCGCGAACCGGATATCCAGACTGCTTTGTTTTGAACTCTCTCACACAACAGACATGGAAGAGAAGACAATGCAACTTCGTAAGCAACAGAAGATACTTGTATGTTTCCCGGAACACAAATTAAAGGTGCTCTAAGTGATGTCACACATTTTTTAGGCCAAAACATTTTTTGTCACATCCAGCAAACATCTCCTCACTATCCACTAGCTGCTTGTCCCCTAGACACACTGTAAAAAACGGGGTCTCTCAGCTCGGTGTTCATCTTCAGTTCTCTCTTCACAGCAGTTCAGTCAGTGTAATGTTTGAGTGCATGCATTACTCCGGGATATTGGTTTGTTTGAACTTAGAGGGAGTGTCAGCCACATTAAAAAAGTTAACAGCTTAAGTCATTTGTGGATTAATGCGTATTAGAGATGCGAACCGTTTTTAAACGATTCAGTTCGATTTGGTGAACTGAATGATTCGTTCGTGAACTGGATATCCAGACTGCTTTGTTTTGAACTCTCTCACACAACAGACACGGAAGAGAAGACAATGCTGAATAAAGTCGTCGTTTTTGCTACTTTTGGACCAAAATGTATTTTCGATGCTTCAAAAAATTCCAACTGACCCTCTGATGTCACATGGACTACTTTGATGATGTTTTTCTTACCTTTCTGGACATGGACAGTATACCGTACACACAGCTTCAATGGAGGGACTGAGAGCTCTCGGACTAAATCTAAAATATCTTAAACTGTGTTCCAAAGATAAACGGAGGTCTTACGGGTTTGAAACAACATGAGGGTAAGTTATTAATTACATAATTTTGCTATCTGGGTGAACTAACCCTTTAAAGCACTGTATAAATAAAGGTGACTTGACTTGACTTGACTTGACGAGGAGGGTCTGTTAAGAGATAGAGGTCGCATTCACTGTGCTGACATCTCTGATCTAGAGAAGCATCCCTTGATAATCCCTCCAAACCATCATATGACTGGTCTTTTAATTCAGCATTATCATGAATCAAGTGGCTCATCAAGGCAATCATTTTACTGAGGGTGCTATACATAATGCTGGATTGTGGATAGTCAGTGGCAAAATACCTGTTTCAAATATCATCCATAAATGTGTGCTATGCAAGAAACGGAGAGGTGAAGTGGAGAGTCAGAAGATGTTGGCTCTGCCCTCAGATCCTGATTTCTGTAGATCCACCTTTCACACACACAGGTCTTGATGTTTTTGGACCATTCACTGTGGTGACATGTAAAACAAGAGGGCATAACACTGAGAACAAGCGATGGGCTGTCATATTCAGTTTCTTGAAAAAAGTAGAGTTTACATAGAGGTTGTGGAGTCCCCTTTAACATCAAGCTTTTTTTGTGCTTTGCGTCACTTCTTGGCTGTCAGAGGACCAGTGAAGCACTTTTGTTTTGACAGGTTGACAAATTTCATTGGAACAGTCAAGGAACTCCAAATCAACAGTAGCGAGTTGTAAGACTTCTTGCACAATCAAGGTTGCACGTGGACATTTAAAGGGGGGTAAAATTGTGTTTTGTGTATTCAGAGTTGTTCACAGTGTTAAAGAGATGGATTATCATGCTAAACATGGCCAAAGTAAAAAAAAATAATTTAGAAGAATGACTGAGAATTTCTGTGCCGAAAATCTTACTTCCGGGTTGGTACAAGTTTCGGCAGTTTTTTTCGATCATGGATCTAATGACGTAGACAAGAACGGAACTTCTTATATGAGCATTTCTCTCTGAAAAGCGTGCCCCCGCACACCCCCGCAACGTGCTTCAAAATCCTCGGCAGCGCTGCATAACATTTTTTCGAGAATGCCTCCAAATAAGTGCATTTTTGGATGTGAGGGAAAGTTTACCGTGTTTAGCTTCCTCAAGAACCTAGCGTTACATGAACAGTGGATGCAGTTTGTTTTTCTGGGGCAGCAACGGAGTGTAGCAAGTGCCTTTGTCATTTGAGTGACAAATGTTTTATAAACAAGGCCGAAGTTGACGCTGGATTTGCACATCGTTTG
This sequence comes from Carassius carassius, assembly GCF_963082965.1. Lineage (NCBI taxonomy): Eukaryota > Metazoa > Chordata > Actinopteri > Cypriniformes > Cyprinidae > Carassius > Carassius carassius. The sequence continues at coordinate 2,228,157 of NC_081799.1, forward strand.
CTAAAAGACACCATTCATGTAAGTACAATTGCATCAGATTTCTGTATTTTTTTGGAAATCAGCACATAAGTGAATATATGTTAATGGAAACAACACGAAACATCAGTATTATAGCTCCGCTCATGGCATGCCTCCAGGAGCTCGGCTTTTTCCGAAAAGAATCGGAAAGCTGTATTTTTCTTTTACATATGATAAAACTAAAGACTTTTTGGATATATAAATGATGCAGTACTACTCTATAGGTACTCAAGATTAACATGAGATTAGGTGAAACTGTGTATGTTATGTACCCTTTAAGAATAAAAACGCAGTACATACCAGATTCGTCGTAATAACGAGTCATAAGCGCATCCACAGCTGTAAATCCCGGTTAAGTTAGAAAGGTAAAAGATAATTCCTTTATGTTTTAGTTCTTCAGGGACAGAATTGTTTGTGTCCTTTATGGAATTACTCGCGCTCAGAAACTGCGTCTAGGTAGTAAAAAAATGGCATGGTTTGATTTTGTAGCATACAGTGTCACAAACAGAATGAGTGATCCACCAAAAAAAGTGAAAGATAGGCTATCTCGTGACGGCTCTGATGCACCTGTCATCTGATGAACTTAGGGATCGCCTTTTTCTTTAATTGTTTTATTTTTCAAAATGTTTTATATGTGTGAGTGTGTTTTATGTTGAATGTGCCTGTATCTGCATGATTACCATCTGTTTGAGTGCAAATCAGCTCGCTATTACTGTGTAATCATGGCTATCAATGTGAATGCCATCTGCATGAATAGAGTGTGATTTATTGACTTTATGGCGCATTTATATGATTAACATCTCTATCAGCTCATCAGCATGTGATAATTGACTTTATGACCAAAATTCATTGTAAATGCTGCATTTCTAGCATCTCAGGATGTTCTATTATTGGCATACAAATTTAAATATTTTTTTCTTATTTATTTTTCTTACTCAAATTATTCTTATTGTATCTTTCTAGCGTTCAAATAAATCACTTATATGATGTCTGAGTTTCTGTCTATTGTTTTTCAATTGAATAGTCTCAAAAAACTGACAGTCACAAAAAAATGTGGCAGGATTCTCATTTTTCATTATATCTTCTTCAGATTTGAAATAGAAGCTCATGAGACATTTGAGCTGATTTTTTTATAAAAAAGATACATTTCTATTTATTTTTTTTATATCAAATAAAAAATCATAAAAAATCAGTGTGGTAAAAAAAAATCAAGGCACTTAAGTGTCTATAACTTAATAATAATATTTTGTATTATATTATATTATATTACATTATATTATAAACTCTACTTGATAAAAAGTACAGCCCAAAGAGTCTTCCAGTTTTCAAAAGACACCAAAATTATGTGTGTAACACACTGGAGCAAGGAACTGTTAAGATTTTAAGTTACGTAGGGAACCTTAAGTTGTGAGTGGGGGCTGCTGGCTAACAGGTTAAGCGAGAGGAGTACAAACCTACTCTACATAAAGACGGTCATTCAAGGTGACCCCATGGAGAGCCAAACACTTGATTCCGAGTTTAGATGGAGCTCTGATTGGCGGAGGCCTCAGCAGAATGACTTTCTTAAACCAGAGAAGGCCAAACCCACTCAACATAAATATTGTCTATCAAGGCGGCCCCACAGAGGGCCTAACACTTGATTACAAGTTTAACTAGAGCTCAGGTGATCGGAGTACTCAGCAAAATGACTCTCTTGAGTGAGAGTAGGACAAACATATTCAACATCACCGGCGGTGCCAGGGGGGGTCTTGGGGGGTCTCAAGACCCTGCAAAAAAATACTTTGACCGCCCATTTGACCCCCCCACCCTCTTCCTCATTAAAAAAAAAAAAAAAAAAAAAAAAAAAAATATATATATATATATATATATATATATATATATATACGGGATAAATATTAAAAAAAAATTCTCTTCAAACTACGCAGAACAATAATAAATAATAATTAGTTCGACATTTATTCTACACTGAACCGAGAACCTTTTCTGTCGGACGCGTCTGATTCGAGAACCAAGGAGCTGATGATACTGCACATGCGTGATTCAGCGTGAAGCAGACTGACACAGAGCGCATCTGAACCGAACTGATTCTTTTGGTGTTTAATTCTAAACTGATTCTGTGCTAATGTTATAAGCGCGGGTAAACCGAAGGTTTGAATGAAGGGCAGTCATCGCCCATGACATTACATCGAGCGCAAAAGTACCGGTGAAACGTTTTTTTTTTTTTCAACTGGTTTATTTGATCGAATTGTCCGAAAGAACCGGTTTTTCACACCGGCTTTTATTATATTACAGTACTAATTTATTTTTTAACACGTAAAGTGCCTTAAAATAATTATCACAACACTGGTAAGGCTTATTCAAATTTTCTCATTCTCTGAATTATCATTATAAAAATAAAAACAATTCAGAAATGAATTAAAATACAAATATTTTTTTTCTACAATAGCAGTGTTTACAACAGCAAGACCACTTTAGCCTGTAAACTCAATAATATCTCTCTGGAAATAAATGTAAAAATATCAATGTCAATAAAAAATGCTTAATATACCTGACATCAAAGTGCAGTGTGAAGGATATGAATAACAAATGTAGCCTGTCATTTGTTTACATCGCAAAGGTGTTAAATTTTAGACAACTACAACAGTAATAATAATATTAATCACTATATTCCAGTGTATCAGTTTTTTTATGTTTTGTATCAATATTTAATGTGGACTTATTGATTAGGTGCAAAAGTAGTAGTGATGGTTAAAATAATAGATTAATGCTGAAATAGTAAATTGTGCCTTGTTCCTAGATGGACAGAGATTGGAAAGTAATAGATCAGATGAGGAGATGGAGATAGAGGAAGACAAAGAGGGAAATGTAGAGGCACCAGTGACAGAAAGAGAGCAGGGAACAGCAAGCCAGGATACAGAGGCTGCAAGAGGAAGCCAAAACTACTCAACATCAAGACTATCAAGGCGGACTCACAGAGGACCGAACACTTGATTACACTGTCTAACTGGAGCTCTGGTGAGCAGAGGCCTAAGCAGAATGACTCTCTTAAGCGAGAGGAGGCCAAATCAACTCAACATCCTCATGTCTCTCCTTTTTTGTGTCCCTATCTTGCCAGCAGGGGGAGGAAAACGAGTTGCCACACTTTGCCTCTAATCCTGCCTGTAGTCCACAGATGCAGACGGCCCAGGGTCCCCTGAGGTTTTAGGCACAACCCCAGGATGGTGCGGTATAAATTTTTTATACGCTGCAGACCATGCCCTCGCATCTCTGAATTTCTCTCTGAATCTGAATTTGAGAATATTTCTCTTTCTCCCCAAAGTCAGCCAGATTAATCCAGAGATGTCTCTCTGTGGCCACCATTGCCGCCATTGCATGACCAATAGCGGCAGCTGTTTGTTTAGTGACCCGGAGAGCAAGGTCTGTAGTATGACACAGCTTGACCACTGCTTCATGGGACAGGCCCTTCCCATCGTCCAGGGCTTTAAGCAAATCAGCCTGGTAGGCTTGCAACACTGCCACCATGTGTAAAGCACCACCAGCCTGACCCACAGCTGCATACGCATCAGCTTAGATGTCATTCTCAAAGGCTTCGACGGCAGGGTCAGAGGCTTCAACATCAATGTTTCTCCCATTGAAAGATAGTTTGACAATATCTATTGGAGGCAGTGATGCATATCCATGCTCGCACAATCCCTCCACGCTCACATAATTTGGGTGGTGAAAAAGATGAATGTGAGCCGAATATGGATTTTTCCAAGACCTTTCCACCTCGGTGAGCAGGTCTGGCAAAAACAGGAGACTCGTTGGAATTGGGAGATCATGACCAGCCAAAAAATGCTCATTCAATCTGCCACGAGTGGATTTTGGCTTTTCATGTTTCCAATTAAGACTCTCGCAGTTGTACGCGCTATTAACCCCTAACAATTCACCGTATGCAGGGCAGACGGGCTGAGAGCATTCCAAAGCTTAATTTTCATCCTCATCAACCATATCCTGCACTTCTTGGCTTGCATTTACCAGAGCACTTTCTGCTGGATCACATTATCTTAAAGAAAGAACATCTACATCCAGCAGATCACCCTCATTGGCGGCAGAGGAATGAGAAAAAGAAATACCTTGTTCAAAATCCTCCGCCAGCTCGACCTGTGAACCCTATGATCTCAGTCTGCAGCGGGTCCTGAACCGCTCCTGAAAAAGCTCCGCTCCCGAAAAAACCCCATGCTTCAGGACCCGCTGCAGCCAAGGCAAAGCGAAGACTGAGATCATGGGGCTCACATGGGGCTCACATGGGGCTCCCTCATCCCCACCATGACAAAATGCAGATATTGTGTGTATCATCAAAAAAACGCGGACATGGGGGAACACACTTCTTAAAGTGCTTGTCAGAGGATTTTGTTTCCATATCGCCTTCTACTCACACTTCAAACAATGGAATCTCATTAAATCTGCTGAAGACAAAGAAGAGGATGTTGTATTCCACAGGTGCCCTTTTATACCCTCAGTAGCATTACAAAATCCGCTCGTGACAAACAAAAAACAGATGCAATACGGATAAATAAATGATAAAACTTGGCTTATTGAATATCAGATCCCTTTCTACGAAAACACTTTTTGTAAATAATATTATCACTGATCATAATCTAGATGTGCTCTGTTTGACAGAAACCTGGCTAAAACCTGATGATTACATTATTTTAAATGAGTCCACCCCCCAAGATTACTGTTAGAAACATGAGCCGCGTCCAAAAGGCAAAGGGGGAAGTGTTGGTTCAATTTATAACAATGTTCAGGATTTCTCAGCGGGCAGGCTTCAAGTATAACTCGTTTGAAGTACTGGTGCTTCATATAACATTATCCAGAGAAACAAATGTTAATGATAAATCCCCTGTGATGTTTGTACTTGCTACTGTATACAGGCCACCAGGGCACCATACATACTTTATTAAAGAGTTTGGTGATTTGACATCCGAGTTAGTTCTGGCTGCAGATAAAGTTTTAATAGTTAGTTATTTTAATATCCATATTGAAAATTGAAAATGATGCATTGGGATCAGCATTTATAGACATTCTGAACTCTATTGGGGCTATTTAACTCTACAGGACCTAATCATTGTCGAAATCATACTCTAGATTTAATATTTTAACATGGAATTGATGTTGATTGTGTTGAAATTATGCAGCCAAGTGATGATATCTCAGATCATTATTTTGTTTTGTGCAAACTTCATATAGCAAAAATTGTAAATTATACTTTTCAATTCAATTCAAGTTTATTTGTATAGCGCTTTTTACAATACAAATCGTTACAAAGCAACTTTACAGAAAATCATGTTTCTACAATATTTTGTGGTGACTGTCAGTTTGTGCAAGTATGACAGGATTTTTCAGAAACATTAATACAAGACGTAGTCAGCCCGACGATGAACATTATTAACAGCAATTATTATATGATGCAGTCAGACTTGTAGCAATATTTGTTAGTTCTGTTTGTCGATTCAGGGTTAGCATCATCTGGGGTCCTCTGAGGGTCAGCATCATCTCTTCTCAGGTGTTCTGGATCCAGACTGGAGCTTGTGTAAATCCTAGTTACCACGGGATGTAAATCCCATGGCAAAACATAGAAACAAATAGAGACATCATTAGCATAGCTGCTGTTCCAACAAAGTAAAATTAATTAGTTTAACCCAAGCTAAAAATGCGCATTTGATCAGATGCAACTACACTCACAATTTAAGAGAAACATTATTCGAATACTTGGCGAAAGAGATGCGTTTTTAATCTAGATTTAAACAGAGAGAGTGTGTCTGAACCCCGAACATTATCAGGAAGGCTATTCCAGAGTTTGGGAGGCAAATGTGAAAAAGCTCTACCTCCTTTAGTGGACTTTGCTATCCTAAGAACTACCAAAAGTCCAGCGTTTTGTGACCTTAGGGAGTGTGATGATTGTAACATGGTAGAAGGCTAGTTAGGTACACAGGAGCTAAACCATTTGGGGCCGTATAGGTAACTAATGATAATTTGTAACTGATACGGAACTTAATATGTAGCCAGTGCAGAGACTGTAAAATTGAAGTGAAGTGAAGTGAAGTGACATTCAGCCAAGTATGGTGACCCATACTCAGAATTTGTGCTCTGCATTTAACCCATCTGAAATGCACACACACAGAGCAGTGAACACACACACACACTGTGAGCACACACCCGGAGCAGTGGGCAGCCATTTATGCTGCGGCGCCCGGGGAGCAGTTGGGGGTTCGATGCCTTGCTCAAGGGAACCTAAGTCGTGGTATTGAAGGTGGAGAGAGAACTGTACATGCACTCCCCCCACCCACAATTCCTGCCGGCCCGGGACTCGAACTCACAACCTTTCGATTGGGAGTCCGACTCTCTAACCATTAGGCCACGACTTCCCACAGTCATATTGGGGTTATATGATCATATTTTCTTGACCTGGAAAGGACTCTAGCTGCTGCATTTTAGACTACCTGTAGCTTGTTTATTGAAGAAGCAGGACAACCACCTAGAAGTGCATTACAATAGTCCAGTCTAGAGGTAATGAATGCATGAACTAGCTTTTCTGCATCAGAAACAGATAACATGTTTCGTAGCTTGGCAATGTTTCTAAGATGGAAGAATGCAGTTTTTGTAACATGGGAAATATCATTTTCAAAAGACAAGTTGCTGTCTAATATAACACCCTGATTTTTGACTGTAGAGGAAGTAACAGTACATCCATCTAGTTGCAAATTGTATTGTACAAGATTCTGTGTACTGTTTTTTTGGTCCAATAATTAATATCTCTGTCTTATCCGAATTTAATAGGAGAAAATTATTAGTCATCCAATCTTTTACATTTTTAACACACTCTGTTAGCTTAGATAATTTAGAAGTTGAATCTGATCTCGTTGAGATATATAGCTGAGTATCATCAGCATAACAGTGGAAGCTAATTCCGTATTTTCTAATAATATTACCAAGGGGCAACATGTATATTGAAAATAGAAGGGGACCTAGGAAGGATTCTTGTGGCACTCCATATTTTACTGGTGATAAATGAGATGACTCCCCATTTTAATAAACAAAATGGTAGCGATCGGACAGGTAGGATCTAAACCATCTTAGAGCCTGCCCTTGAATACGGTATAGTTTTGTAATCGATCTTTGAGTATGTCATGGTCTATGGTGTCGAATGCAGCACTAAGATCAAGTAAAACTAGCAATGAGATGCAGCCTTGATCTGACGCAAGAAGCAGGTCATTCGTAATTTTAACAAGTGCAGCTTCTGTGCTATGGTGGGGCCTGAAACCTGGCTGAAATTCTTCATACAGATCCTTTTTTTTGCAGGAAGGGGCTCAATTGAGCAGACAAGTTTTTCTAAAATTGTAGACATAAATGGAAGATTTGAAATAGGCCTATAATTTGCCAGTTCACTAGGATCTAGTTTTGGTTTCTTAATAAGAGGCTTTATAACCACCAACTTGAATGGTTTTGGGACGTGACCTAAAGATAATGACGAGTTAATGATATTGAGAAGCAGTTCTTCGGCTACAGGTTACAATTCTTTCAGTAATTTAGTGGATACAGGATCTAATAAACATGTTGTTGGTTTAGATACAGTGATAAGTTTATTTAACTCTTCCTGTCCCATAGTTTTAAAGCACTGCAGTTTATCTTTAGGTGCGATGGATGAAACTGAAGTATTAGACGCTGTAGAATCTTAATTCGCTATTGTATTTCTAATGTTATCTATTTTATCAGTGAAGAAATTAATTGCTATTAAACGTTGATGGAATATTTGAATCAGGTGGCGTCTGGTAATTTGTTAATTTAGCCATTGTGCTAAATAAAAACCTTGGATTGTTTTGGTTATTTTCTATGAGTTTGTGGATATGCTCTGCCCTAGCAGTTTTTAGAGCCTGTCTATAGCTGGACATACTGTTTTTCCATGCAATTCTAAAAACTTCCAAGTTAGTTTTTCTCCATTTGCATTCAAGACTACGAGTTTCTTTCTTGAGAGAGTGAGCATTACGGTTATACCATGGTACAGTACGTTTTTCTCTAACTTACTGTCCATTTTGCCAGTCATTTTGTCTAGTTCATGTGTATTTTTGGGTACAAATAGCAGTTGAGATAGATCAGGCGATTTATTCAATAGAGTGGCTAAATTAACGGGGAAAAAAAAGCAACAACAAGTGCTGACATTTCCCAACATCACAGCAGTAATGATTTTATGAACTACTTTACTTCTAAAGTCGATACTATTAGAGATAAAATTGTAACCATTTAGCCCTCAGCTAAAGTATCGCATCATACAGTGTACTATAAACCCCCTGAGGAACAGTTCCACTTATTCAGAAGTCATAGATCCTCTTCTGACTATTATTAATTCCTCATTGTCATTAGGTTATGTTCCCAAAACCTTCAAACTGGCTGTTATTAAGCCTCTCATTAAAAAACCACAACCCCAAAGAACTAGTTAATTATAGACCGATCTCGAATCTCCCTTTTCTGTCCAAGATACTAGAAAAGGTAGTATCCTCATGATTATATTCCTTCTTAGAGAAAAATTGTATATGTGAGGATTTCCAGTCAGGATTTAAATCGTATCATAGTGCTGATATTGCTCTCCTTAGAGTTACAAATGATCTGCTCTTATCATCTGATCGTGGTTGCATCTAGTGCTATTGGATCTTAGTGCTGTGTTTGACACTAGTGACCACAACATTCTTTTGCATAGACTTGAACACTTTGTTGGCATTAATGGAAGAACATTAGCATGGTTTAAATCATACTTATATGACCGCCATCAATTCGTAGCAGTGAATGAAGAGGTATCATATCGATCACAAGTGCAGTATGGAGTACCTCAAGGCTTAGTACCAGGGCCGCTACTCTTCACGCTTTATATGTTACCCTTGGGAGATATCATCAGTTAACATGGTGTTAGCTTTCACTGTTATGCTGATGATACTCAGCTCTATATTTCTTCATGGCCCAGTGAAACACACCAATTTGAAAAACTAATGGAATGCATAGTCGATATAAAAATCTGGATGACGAGTAATTTCTAAGACTTGGTGGCTGCTCTGTCAATTCTTCGTCATCAGTTAGAAACCTAGGTGTGCTATTTTATACCAATCTTTCCTTAGATAGTCACGTTTCTAGCATTTGTAAAACTGCATTTTTCCATCTAAATTGCGGCCTATGCTCTCAATGTCAAATGCAGAAATGTTAATCCATGCATTTATGACCTCAAGGTTAGATTATTGTAATGCTTTTTTGGGTGGTTATTCTGCATGCTTAGTAAACAAACTACAACTAGTCCAAAATGCAGAGTTCTTACTAGAACCAGGAAGTAGGGATGTCCTGATCAGTTTTTTTTGCCCTCTAGCCTGAGTCCGAGTCATTTAATTTTTAGTCTCTGCCAATACCGAGTCCCGATCCAATACATAAAAAAAACAATAAAGAAGAGTGAAAAAAAACAGATCCAGGATGTTCAATAAATTACATTTTGAAATATATTCAATTATAAAACAGCTATTTTAAATAGGCTAGTAAAAATATTTTAAAATTGTACTGTTTTGCTGTACTTTGGAACAAATAAATGCAGGCTTGGTGAACAGAAGAGACTTCTTTAAAAAAAAACATTAACAAGCTTACTGTTCAAAAACTTCTGACTGGTAGTATAGGCAACTTAAATTTTTCTCTAATTTCTAGCTTTTAATTGGCTTGGAAATCTATAAATGCTGGACAATAACAAATAATAATGATTTGTTTATATACTACAAACACTGTTTATCACATAAGGCAGAATAGTTTCTATACTGTAATAAATGCTATGTCAATTAGCACTGTATTGTTCATATACTTCATTTATCACCTGCTGGAGATGACTTGAAAAAGATTTATTGTCGTGATCGTATATTAATGTCGTGTTTGCATAAGTTTCTGTTTTCCTGTGAAAACCACAGCGATAGCTGTACGTTTTTGTCCATATTAGGAATTTCCTGATATGACTATCAGCGCGAGAGCGCCCTCGGGCTTCTAGTATGAATGAAACACACACTGCATGAGAGTTTAGTGCTTTGTGATGCTCATCTCGCTGTATTCTGGGCCCAAATTAAATATCAGGTCATGCGCAGACTATCCTGTCTCTTTGAGTTTGAATCTATATTTATTCACATCAGCTCTTGAAAACAAAGTGATGTCATACCGCACACGTTGCTGTTTCTGTGTGGAGTCAAAAGGGTCTAACTCTGTGCCACCGCATAACTAAAGATGTGATCATAAATAATGAGAATATATATACATCCGAGTCCTGAATAGAAGGTAACGTCCGATTCCGATCGAGTCTGAAACGCGATCAGGCTCGATTTCCGATAACGTGATCGGATCTGGACATCCCTACCAGGAAGTATGACCATATTAGCCCTGTCCTGTCAACACTGCACTTGCTCCCTATCAAACATCGTATAGATTTTAAAATATTGCTTATTACTTATAAAGCCCTGAATGGTTTAGCACCTCAGTATTTGAATGAGCTCCTGTTACATTATAATCCTCCACGTCTCTCCGCTGCGTTCTCAAAACTCAGTTTGATAATACCTTGAATATCAAAATCAACTGCGGGCGGCAGATCCTTTTCCTATTTGGCGCCTAAACTCTGGAATAACCTACCTAGCATTGTTCAGGAGGCAGACACACTCTTGCAGTTTAAATCTAGATTAAAGACCCATCTCTTTAACCTGGCTTACACATAACATACTAATATGCTTCTAATATCCAAATCCGTTAAAGGATTTTTATGCTGCATTAATAAGGTAAACCGGAACTGGGATCACTTCCCATAACACCTGATGTACTTGCTACATCATTAGAAGAATGGCATCTATGCTAATATTAGTCTGTTTCTCTCTTATTCCGAGGTCACTGTAGCCACCAGATCCAGTCTGTATCCAGATCAGAGGGTCACTGCAGCCACCCGGATCCAGTACGTATCCAGACCAGATGGTGGATCACTTAGAAAGGACCTCTACAGCCCTGAAAGACAGCGGAGACCAGGACAACTGCAGCCCCAGATACAGATCCCCTGTAAAGACCATGTCTCAGACGACCACCAGTAGAAGACCACAGGAAACAGATGATTCTTCTGCACAATCTGACTATGTGTAACCTGGAATTGAACTGCTGGTTTCGTCTGGTCAGAGGAGAACTGGCCCCCCAACTGAGCCTGGTTTTTTCCCAAGGTTTTTTTCTCCATTCTGTCACCGATGGAGTTTTGGTTCCTTGCCGCTTGTCGCCTCTGGCTTGCTTAGTTGGGGTCACGTCATCTACAGCGATATCGTTGACTTGATTGGAAATTAATGCACAGACACTATTTAAACTGAACAGAGATGACATCATTAAATTCAATGATGAACTGCCTTTAACTGTCATTTTGCATTATTGACACACAGTTTTCCTAATGAATATTGTTAAGTTGCAATGTATTTTGTTTAAAACGTTATATAAATAAAGGTGACTTGACTACTGATTACATCATGGGCTACAACTGCCAATGTCAAGTTCATTGTCGTTTTTTCATTCATGCTTAAGACACCGGTCATGCTGACAGCGTTCCCCTAGTGCCCTCTAGAGGACACAGCATGGAGTTCCCTTTTGAAAGGGAACAATAAAAGTCCTTCATATTAAAATAAAAGGTTGTGCCCTATTTTAACACTCTTCAAATTATCTGCTTGATACACTGCTTAAAAATATATTTGTTCAGAATGTGTAGTTTTACTAATTTAGTAGCTAATAAAAAAATGTATACAAATGTGTATGTGTTCAATAACTCAGTGTTGTATTTAAAAAATATCCATATAAATATTATAATATGCATTTGTATTATTTAGATGTAGTGACACAATTTTGCATCATGATTATGTAATGATATCATCATACAATGACGCCACAACATCATTTTTATCACAGCAACCTCCCTTACTCAGAGGGCGTGTAAGATGGCAACCAGTAAGGTTCACCTCATAAGTTTTTTTTTTTTTTTTTGTCTAATGAATTAATCTGATGTCTAAATGTAAAATCTGATTAATTAACAAATAAATGACCCGGATAGCTGTTGTAAATTGCGTTTGAACTTTGTATCTGACCCAGAGAGACTGCATTGAATGGCGGAAAAATGAAAAGAGGGAGAGTAAAGCCAAAGAAAAAGGCCTAAAAAAGCTGCTTACAAAGATGAAGAACAAAGACAATGAAGTGCACATCTGTGGTATTGACATTCAAACAATGTACGCATATGTTGTGCAAAGCGGCATTACAGTTCCTTTACCGGATTCGGCCCCCAGCACCCCTGATCTGAAGAAAAGCAGAGGTGAACCGTCCCTTTCTGAAATTCAAGAAAAAATTATGCGATGCATAAATAAAACAGTCAACGGATTAGAGGAGCTCTTAAGGGTAAATACGGTGGGCATTGAAGCTTTAAAGAAAACAACTAAGTAAAATATGTCAAAGATGACATGAAAAATTTGAAAAAGGACATGAAGGTGATCCATGAGGTCAGCGATGCACATGGAAAAACAATGTCCGAGATAGATTCAAGACTGAACGAGATAGAATAGTACAAAAGAAGATGGAATTTGACATTGTACGCTCTGGAGCAGTCAGGTGAAGACGTAAAGGCAAAGGTTGTGGATTTTTGTCATGCAGTTCTTCCAAAGCTTACCAGTGGAGGCTGCTTGGTAGGCAGGAAAGAAGGCTTACTTCATATGCATACAAGACTTCGTTGATGGAAAGGAAATACCTCTTTAAATATGATTATACATGCATATATCAATGCTGTCGTCATTTGGGTAATGACATTTAGAACATAATGTTTATTTCAATTTACAGACAGAATGGATCTTTGTTATTTGAAATATAACAATAATTTTAAGTTGTACAGTATATCTTTTAAAGGTTTTGATTTAAGTTAAGTATTATGTTCAATTTGGGTTGAAGTTATACTGTTGAGGTGTTGGGAAAATGTTTTGTTTCACATTTGTTAAACCTATTGTTGTTAAAATAGCACATTGGTATCTTTGTCAGTTTTATCTTTAACATTAAATTAAGCAAATTTCTCTCACTGAGAGAGGAGCTTTTCAGCATATGTGGGCTTATTTTCACTTCATTTGAGCAGAAGCTCTATTTCAGCATTAGTTTTCTCAGAAAGCTGTAAACTGACAAACCTGATCATTAAAACTCTGACATAATTTTCAGTGCATAGAACTTCTAAAATGTTAAAAACTGTCTTTCTTCATTTCAAAAAACATTTGAATTCATAAGACAGAAGCATCTTTCATGTTGGCAAGTTTTGCACTTAAATGTCAGGGAAATTCATGATTTCTTTTTTTTTTTTTTGCAGGAAATTTAAATGTGACATTATAATTCAAGAAACATGCATCTTTGTCAGATTACAGACATAAAGTCAATGGGGGGATTATTTATGGATGTCATATGGGAGTAATCGAGTAGCTGGTGTTGCAATCTAAAAAGGTACATTTAAGGGGAAAATAATTTGATGGGTAATGTTGGTAATTGAAAAGAATGCGGAATTGTTTATTTTGGGGAATATATATATGCAGTTAATTTTACCACCAAAGTAACAGGTCTGTTCTTTCAGAATTGTATAATTTATGTTCTACTTTTGACTTGGTTGATATATGGAAACATAAGTGTCCAGAAAAAATTCAGTTAACATGGTGTAAAAGAAATCTTTCTCAACAGTCACGTATAGACTATTGGACTATTTCAAGGAATTTAATCAATGAGGTTTCCATAGAGCCTTCAGTTCTTACAGATCACAAATCTATTTATCTCTCATTAAATAGTCAAGTCACCTTTATTTATATAGCGCATTAAACAAAATACATTGCGTCAGTTGGGGGGCCAGTTCTCCTCTGACCAGACGAAACCAGCAGTTCAATTTCAGGCTGCAGCAAAGTCAGATTGTGCAGAAGAATAATCTGTTATTTGTGTGGTCTTGTCCTGGGGGTCGTCTGAGACAAGGTCTTTACAGGGGATCTAGTTGTCCTGGTCTCCGCAGTCTTTTTAGGGCTGTAGAGGTCCTTTCTAGGTGCTGATCCACCATCTGGTCTGGATACGTACTGGATCTGGTGACTGCAGGGACCCTCTGATCTGGATACAGACTGGATCTGGTGGCTATGGTGACCTCGGAATAAGAGAGAAACAGACTAATATTAGCGTAGATGCCATTCTTCTAATGATGTAGCAAGTACATCGGGTGTTATAGGAAGTGTTCCCGGTTCCGTTTTACCTAATTAATGCAGCGTAAAAATCCTTTAACGGATTTGGATATTAGAAGCATATTAGTGTGTTATGTGTAAACCAGGTTAAAGAGATGGGTCTTTAATCTAGATTTAAACTGCAAGAGTGTGTCTGCCTCCCAAACAATGTTAGGTAGGTTATTCAAGAGTTTAGGCGCAAAATAGGAAAAGGATCTGCCACCCGAAGTTGATTTTGATATTCTAGGTATACAACTAAATCTAAAGATGTTCAAACCTGTACGTACTGGAAAATAAATCATAATATATTGACTGACAGATGTGCAGTTTAGAGATGAATCAAAAAAGGTTATTATAGACTTCTGGAAGGAAGCACATCTAACTCTTTTTGTACAAATTGGGAATTTATGAAGTATAAAATCAGAACTTTAGCCATAAGGAGAGGAAAAGAAATAGCAAAACACAGACAAGAAAATTAAGACAAAATTATACACGAAATTATAAGCCTTTATGAAAATTACAATGTAGATCAAGAAAAGAAAAATAAATGACTACAATTGAATTTAGATTTAGATAAAATATATGAATATAAAGCAAATGATGCTTTGATAAAATCAAGAAACATATAATGAACTCCCGCACACTATCTTAACTTGCAAAATACAATATTAATCCCACCAACGTTTCGGTCACACGACCTTCATCAGGAGTATACAAATGTTCAAATTCATCTCTTTTAAGATAAACACATGACCAATTAACAGAGCTACATCTGCACAGAATTAAGCTCATTGGGAATACATAATTAGCACCACATCATAAACAGTTACACATTATTATAATTCAAACAATCAAGATCCCCCTATAGGTTAACAAAATCATCCAAAAGACACATAATCAACAAATCGTCATCAAACAGACCCACCTGGTCTTAATTTTCTACGCACCTATCACTTACAGGTGTGCGATGGAGTTTGTTCACTAATAAAATCAAGAAAGAAATGGTTAGAGGAAGGAGAAAAACATACAAAATACTTTTTTAACATGGAAAAAGGAAGGTAGTGTTACGTTCATGGACTTTCTGTTTCCTTATTTGGTCTTTCCTGTTCTTGTTTTGTTAATTGATAGATCCCCACCTGTCTCCAGTTCCCTGATTACCTCCTGTGTGCTCAAATACCCTGTCTGTTCAGTTCTTCCTCGTCCGTGATTAATGTAGTAGTGTTGTATATTGTCTATGTAATCTCTATTGATGTTCAGTAAACTCCTCTTTTGATTAATGCCCTCCTCGATCGCTTGATCTCTACGCTAGCATACACACGACTGTAACAGAATCACGGACCCAAAAGTGTAGTTTATTTAGCGGCGTTCTTTCTTTCTTTTTGTTTTTGTTTTCCTCCCTCTCCCGGAATGGCTATTCCAGCAGTCCGACTCCTATGCCTGGAGCAACTGGACCGTTCGCTGGAGGACTATACTAGGCTCTTTCTCGATCTGGCGTGCCTTACCCACTTCCCGACCTCTCTAATTTCTACTACACCGGCCTGAGTGAGCGGTGTAAGGCACGCCTACCGGCGAACAGTCCCAGAGAGGATTTTGGCCCTTTCGTGGAGTGGGTGCTGGAGAAAAATGGATCCGATTTACCATCTGCACTGCTGAAGAGGATATCTCCAGCCCCACTCCCGAACCAGAGACCAGCCAGCCGCCATCCCGCCGCACGGAGCTAGAGCCCACCGCAGCCGCAGAGCCCGAGCCAATCACCGACAGGGAGCAGGACATTGAGAGCGCGACTGACCAGGTGTGTGAGCCGGCAACACCGTGCGTCATGGGATGATTAGTGGAGATCGAGGGCATGGAGGAAAGCTCTGCCCACACTTCTGCGACTGAGGGTGAGCTGTATTTGGTTTCTGAAAGTTATATGGAGCAATTTATGGACCTTATGGACTGGTTTATGGAGGTAATTCCTGAATCCCCTGTTTCTACGCTGGTTCCATCCAGCCCTGAATTTCCTGTTTCTCCGCTGGTTCCGCCGAGCCCTGAATTTCCTGTTTCTCCGCTGGTTCCGCCCAGCCCTGATCCATCTGTTTCTCCGCTGGTTCCGCCCAGCCCTGATCCTCATGTACTCCCTCCCAGCCTCCCTCTCCCGCCTCCTCCTAGACCGGCCAGTTCCTCTGCTCCACTTCCGCTGGTTCAGTCCAGCCCTGTATCTCCTGTTTCTCTGCTGGCTCTGTCCAGCCCTGATCCTCCTGTGTTTCCTCCCATCCTCCCTCTCTCTCATCTCCACCTAGACCAGCCAGTACCTCGACCTCATCTCCGCTGGTGCCAGTCAGTCCCGCAGCTCACCCCCAGTCCGCGCCATATGGGCACGATGGTGTGCCGCAGGACTTCCAGTCTCCAGCTCCGCCTTGGCGTGTGGATTCCCTGTCTCCGCCTCCAGCCTCCGAGCTCTGGACTCCTTCTCGGTCCTTCGACCCAGCGGCTCCGCCTTGGCTCTTAGCTCCCTCGTCTCCGCCATGGCCCGGCATCCCACCTGCTCCACCGGGCTCCCTCGTCCCTCCGGCTCCACCTTGGTCAGTCATCGACCATCCTCCACCTCGGGACTCCATTCCTCTGGCTTCGCCTCGTCACTCCATCCCTCTGGCTCTGTCAGGCTCCACCTTCCCTCTGGTTCCACCTCCATCTTCAGTCACTCCGGCTCTGCAGTGATCTTCCAGGGCCCCGCCTCCGCCTTGGTCGCCTGAGCCTTCTGCTCCGCCTTGGCCCTCCAGATCCTCGGCTTCACCCTGGCTCTGCGGCTGCTCTGCTTCATCTTGGGCTCCTCACCCACTGGCGCAGTCTCCGTCTGTAGGCCCCCTGGTGTCGTCGGCTCCTCCTCCACCATGGCTCCTCCCGCCGTCGACTACACCATGCATCTCCATCCTGGCTGGTCTCTGGAGCACCATCTGGCTCCTCCTGCTCCGGGCTTCTCCCTGGCTCCTCCCTCCATCCACTCCGCACTGGTTCCTAGCTACTTGCTCCCTCTTCGCCTGCCCCTTGCCTGGTCCACACCCGCCTCCAGAACCCCCACCCTCCCTCCACTGGTATTCCTCTTGCGGTGTGACGACGCACCGTTCCGGGAGGGGGCGAACTGTTATGTTCATGGACTTTCTGTTTCCTTATTTGGTCTTTCCTGTTCTTGTTTTGTTAATTGATTGATCCCCACCTGTCTCCAGTTCCCTGATTACCTCCTTTGTGCTCAAATACCCTGTCTGTTCAGTTCTTCCTCATCCATGATTAATGTAGTAGTGTTGTATATTGTTTATGTAATCTCTATTGATGTTCAGTAAACTCCTCTTTTGATTAATACCCTCCACGAGCGCTTGATCTCTACGCTAGCATACACACGACACGTTAGAACTTACATCTATGGTCAAATTGATTATTAATGGACAGTTAACAGAAAATTTTAAAGAAATTTCAAAATGCACAGCTGAGTTTTATGAGAAATTATATTCCTGTGATAAGAAGTTGAGTAATGCATAGTCTTCTTGAAATCTATTAAAAATGACATATAAAAAGATAAGTGAGTATTCTCCTAAAATGTGCATCCAGGAGATTTCTTGAAATGAAGTATTTCACTATATTGACAAACTAAAAGACAATAAGTCACCTGGAAATGTGAATTTTATAAATTAGGGCTGGATGATTAATCAAAACCGAAATTCAGAACCTCTAACCGACTTAATTTTCCCATGTCGGTTATTTCAGTTTTTTAAGTCCTAATACTTACCCCTTAAAAGCATACTACCGCGTGTGTAGCCACATGTCTCTGCTCTCCAGTCAGTGGCATAAAAGCAAAACACAGAGGTGAACGCCGGTTCAACACATAGTGATGGTGCGCGAGCGGTGAGCCTGGCGTCTTCACTAAAATTTGTCAGTTGTATTTGTTTTATGGTTTGGACATTCAAGCGATTAGACGGTCGGATGTGTATTATTATTTCGAGCTCCCATGTTCGCACAGCTGCATTGTGGCACGAACACTCATATAAACAGTAACGTTAGCTGTGAAGATAGTGCGCACAGAGGAACGCAAAAACTATTTATCAGCGCTGTCCTGTGATTTATTACTAAATTAGCTTAGAATCTCAAAACTTATTATAGCATATTTTTCTACTTTTGAAGGAATTATGCTGTTTACAACCCACAGCTTCACAATAATATAGAGACAGTATGACTAGTTCACACACGCAATCACTCGTACTGGTACTGTGATAATTTATCTTTATCTGATCTTTATATATCTCTTACACAGAGCAATAATCTGTAAAACATTTTTTACGAACATAGATAAAATAACTGCTGACAGTGAGCTATGATGTCAGATCGCGCTTTCAATAGGAAAAAATATGCCACCTTCACTAGTCGATCTCAACCGTCTGGCTGAGGCCAGTCTAAAAAGACGTTCAAGACAGTTGACAGAAAGCTGCTGCGTGTCGTCATGAAAGCGTATCATTTTCACGTGTTATTAAGCCTTGCCACTTGCCAATTTAACCATTCAAAAAACTTTAAAGCATTCAAACACAAGACGCGGAAAAGCTGAACTGAGCAGCAGGTTACTCGCGATGTGCTCGGTGCGCACGTGGAGAGAGAGCCGCTGTTCTGTCAATTTGTCCTACGCTGTCAGAATTTCACACAATATATATTATTTTCTACCAATTAGTTTGCATTTTTATTAAAGTCTACACCAACCCCAACCCTAAACCTACCCTTACAGTAATACAGATACATTAAATATTGTTGTTTAGCATGAGAAAAAGGACGGGATATTGATGTGCAGGTGCGCAGTAAACCCAGGTAGGAAAATCTGACAGGAAGGATAAAATGTCAGGACACCGCGTCTCACAGACAGTAACACTGAACTGAGCTCTCCTTTGCGGAATTGCTAATGCAATCTTTTCACACCACAGACTGAACACAATTAATCATTGATTGGTAATTGGCCAACAAAGTATTAAGACAGTTTAACTCTTGAGTTCTTGTCATATTTTATTATCATTTTCTAAACTATAGCAAATAAACTGATAATGTGAGAAATGTTGAAAGTGTCTGAATAAATTTTAGTTTGACTGTATGTTTAATTTTTACAGTGCTATTTTACATTTAATTATTCAGTTTCTGTCTGGACACTTACAAACTTGAAAAAACTTAAACACTGTGTAAATAGCACAAACAAATAAACAGAACGAACATACAAATTAAACACTTTCAAACAGGGCCCACTGGTACAACCTGCACCAGGGCCCCGCTAACCCCTGCTACGGCCCTGCTTACAGTACAAACCTTATCAGTGAACTATGAGGGCAAAAAAAACAAACAAACAAACAAACAAAATAATCGTTCATTAATCGTAATCGAGGTAAAATGTTCAATTAATCGAGGTTTTGATTTTAGGCCATAATCGTCCAGCCCTATTATAAATATTTTCAAGAAGACTTATCACTTTTTTTGTTAGGTGAATTTAGAGAACCTATCCAACAAGCATGGCACAGACAGGGTCACACCCTGGAGCCAGGCTCAGGGCAGGGGCTCGAATGCGAGTGCCTGGTGGTCGGGCCTTCCCTCATGGGGCCCGGCTGGGCTTAACCCGATCAATGTGGGACCGACCTCCCATGGACTCACCATCTGTGGGAGGAATCGTAAGGGGCTGGTGCATTGTGGATCGGGCAGCAGTTGAAGACAGGGGTCCCGACGACCCAATCTCTGGACATGGAAACTGGCATTAGGGACATGGAATGTCACCTCTCTGGCGGAGAAGGAGCCTGAGCTTGTGCGGGAGGTTGAGAGATGCCAACTGGAGATCAGGCTCACCTCCACGCACAGCTTGGGTTCTAGAACCATGCCCCTTGAGAGAGGCTGGAGCCCAGGTGGTTGTGGAGGTAAAAACTCTGGTCTGGGAGGAGTTTGGTGAGGCCATGGAGAAAGACTATCGGTTGGCCTCGAAGATATTCTGTCAAATCATATGTTACCTCAGTAGGAGGAACCAATGCCCTGCCCAGACCAATTATACCTCAACTGGGGATATCATCAAATGGTGGAAGGAACACTTTGAGGGTCTCTTCAACCCCACCGACATGTCATCCATTGAGGAAGCAGGTGCCGACGGCTTGGAGGTAGACCCGTCCATAACCCAGGCTGAAGTCACTAAGGTAGTTATGAAGCTTCTTGGTGGCAAGGTACCAGGGGTGGATGAGATCTGCCTTGAGTACCTTAAGTCCCTGGATGTTGTGAGGCTGTCTTGGCTCACACGCTTCTGCAGCATTGCGTAGTGATCAGGGACAGTGCCTCTGGAATGGCAGACCTGGGTGGTGGTCCCTCTTTTCAAGAAGTGGGACAGGAGGGTGTGTTCCAACTACAGGTGGATCACACTCCTCAGCCTCCCTGGGAAAGTCTATGCCAGGGTACTGGAGAGGAGAATTCGGCCAATAGCCGAACCTTGGATTCAGGAGGAACAAAGGTCCAGGACCCTCTGTTAAGGGCTCTCCGGTCCCTGTATGACTGGAGCAGGAGCTTGGTTCACATTGCCGGCAGTAAGTCAGACTTGTTCCCAGTACATGTTGGACTTCAGCAGGGTTGCCCTTTATCACCGGTCCTGTTAATTATTTTTATGGACAGGATTTCTAGGCGCAGTCAGGGGCCGGAGGGTGTCCAGTTTGATTTCACATGATTTCTTCTCGGCTTTTTGCAGATGATGTTGTCATGAGGGCTTCATCAGGCCAGGACCTTCAGCATGAGCTGGGACAGTTTGCAGCCAAGTGTTAAGCGGCTGGGATGAGAATCAGCACCTCCAAATCTGAGGCCATGGTTCTCAGCTGGAAAAGGGTGGCATGTCCACTTCAGGTTGGTAGAGAGCTCCTGCCTCAAGTGGAGGAGTTCAAGTATCTTGGGTTCACAAGTGAGGGAAGGATGTAGTGGTTGATTGACAGGCAAATATGCAGTGATGCAGTCGATGTACCTGTCTGTTGTGGTGAAGAAAAGCTTGATTTACCGGTCAATCTACGTTCCTACTCTCACCTATGGTCATGAGCTGTGGGTCATGACCGAAAGGACAAGATCCTAGATACAGACGGCCAAAATTAGTTTTCTCTGTAGGTTGGCTGGGCACTCCCTTAGAGATAGGGTGAGGATCTCGGCCACTCCTCCTCCACATCGAGAGGCGCCAGCTTAGGTGGCTTAGGCATCTGTTCCAGATGCCTCCTGGATGCCTTTCTAGGGAGGTGCTCCGGGCACCCGGGGAAGACAGAGGACACGCTGGAGGGACTATGTCTCTCGGCTGGCCTGGGAACACCTCAGTATCCCCCCAGAAGAGCTGGAGGAAGTGTCTAGGGAGAGGGAAGTCTGGGCATCTCTGCTTGGACTGCTGCCCCTTCGACCCGGCCCCTGATAAGCGGAAATAGATGGATGGATGAATGAATAACTAATTTAGTACAGATATTTTTGTTTTATTTGTTGATTTTTTTAAAGCATTTGATACTATAAAATGGCCAAACAATGGCTGTAACAGCTCAATTAAATTATCATACGGAACATCATCCAGGTTTCAAATAAGTAGAGGTATACGTCAGAGCTGCCCCATTTCTCAGTTTATATGCTTACTTGTAACGCAAACCATCATATTAAAGGAGATACATTTTGTGGAATTAGACTTTTAGAGAAAGAGTTAAATTGTTCTCAATTAGCAAACAACACTGCCATTTTTTTAAAAGATGAAACTGAAATTAAAGGGCCTTAATATTTTCTTGTGCATTTAAGGACAAATAGATAAATAACTACTGGAACTGTAAAGACAAAATATCATCCCTGAATTAATTTTTGATAAATTGAGGGGGTTTAGATTTTTTTTTTAGGTGTAATTCTGATGTAAACAAGGTTCCAATAAAGCTTTCTTTTTTTCATAAACAGGTTTTTTTATTAGTATTATGGATGCTCATTTTAAGCATAAATATTCTCCATGCAAAATCTGTGATTTGGAACAACAAATATCTTAAGTTTAAAAATAAATCTTTATTTTATAGAAATTGGTACTACAACAGTATAATCTTGGTGAGGCAGTCATTAAGAAAAATGGGCAGCTCTTTAATTACTGTGAATTCCTGAAACATTATAAGATCCATGTAACTGCTAAGGAGTTTGCAGTAGTATTTGATGCCATTCCCAGTGGTCTTATTCAACTTTTATCAGGGACTATATCTTCTGAGCCCATTCTCTTATATATAGATCAGTTAAGTATTAATGGTGTGAAAATTATAGATAAAAATGTAATAACTTATATATATATATATATATATATATATATATATATATATAAATATGTAGAACTGCAGTATTGCCTACATGTAAACTTTTTGGAACTCAGTGTATAATCAGATTGAATGGAAAGATGTCAGGAGTTTACCCAGTAAATCTCAGTTAATGTGACATTGACAAGCGCTGTTAGACCGCAGAAACAGAGCAGGCTGATGATATAACTTTGAAATGTTTTTGTCATCCTAACAAGAGTGCTGTGTAATGGAGTGCAGCAGATCAATTCAAAAATTTCAAATATTGGGGAGGATAGTTCTAATTATTGGGGGGGGGGGGCTTGTCCCCCTGAATGTCTGTGGTGGTTACAGCCCTGACAGACATTCTTTTTGATTAAGAAAATGTAAAGGCAACATTTAATGTTTTCTGATTTGTCAAATCACAGAAAAAACTTATTATTAAACACTCAACCAAAACTGAATGATGAAAATCTGCCAAATAAATAAAATAAGTGATCAAAATCTTGAAAAAATGTGCAGTATCCTTTGCTCTCATTCCGCTACAGCCTAGTATGTTACTAACGGTACTGACAACTCGCAAGTGAACTGATGCAAATGTGCTCTAGTTGATTGTTTAGGGGAGGGGCCATGCCTCACGAGCTTCTTCTTTCAAAATAAATGTAAAGACATTTAATGATTTCCTAAAGGCTGATTTATACTTGTAAGGGAAACAGGTCAATTTAGCTCAAGGGAATCATTTAAGATTTTAAAGGGAATTTGAACAGAATCACTGTTTCACGGCTGATCACTGAGACGCCCTGCGATTCACTGAACGAGCCGTTTAACATCAAATCTGCGCTGGATATTAATATCCAAAGTATAGTGAAAACACTATCAATTAGCACAGTAACAAGATCGGCAGTTTAAGACATAAACTTGTAAGCACAAAACACAAGATACTTCTCTTTTCAATATGAATAAAGTTTTATTAGATAAATCTAAGACATATAAATTAATCTAACACATGAATGCACGCACTCACACATTCACACAAGTTGCAGGAAGATCGAAAGTTAGGGAAAGATGAGTTTAAGAGCATGGAAATGTGGAATCCCAAGTTTACAACAATACGTGAAATTGCATAGACATGAACAACCATCAATCACTTAATTAACCCTCGCATTGAGTTCCTCAATGAGGTTAAAATTATATTAGATACACCAGTACAAATGTCTGAAGGTACATTGCCTGTGTTCCCTTTGTTGTCATCGAAAGGGGGTTTCTGATGTCGCTGATTGGCTGGAAGTTCAGTAGTCCCTGAAGTGACGTCTTGGGAAGCCCATGGTTGGGCATTGGCTGAAGATGCAGAGTTGTGTGGGCTGGTTGAAGCTGAACGGGCAAGCGAGGTCAGACATGGCGTTACAAAACTTAACTCATAACACGAAACTCTCAAACAGAAAAGAAAAGAAGTTAAGTTTGCAGAGACTAGGTGGTGTTTCTTCTCATCGTGGCTAAGTAGCAGCAGGCATGCAGGCCGAAGCACGCTGGAACCGCACTCAAAGAACAGTGATGACTAACAGCATGGCTAAAAGCTAAAGCTAAGAAGCAAAGCTAAAAGCAAACTAAAAGCATACTAAAAGCTGGCATGAATGATAGCATGAATAATGGCGGATGGTCGATCGGGTGTGGTCGCTGCTCTGTTACTCTACACGCTAATCTTAAAGTTTGTTCACCCAGCAAATGTCTCATTTAAACGGTCTCATAATAACATAGATTTAAAAAACAACAACGATAATTATGAACATGGGATCTTTTATAAACAAACAAACATAATAAATTGCTTCTCTGGATATGGAGAGTATGCGTTCAGTATCACCTTCTTAACTACACGTCAGTTTTACCGAAGAAAACTGGAAGGAACAGTGCGCAAACAACTACACAATAATGCTGTGATAATAGCCATCTGTTTACTTTTGTCCGGGGACATTCACCAGTGCCCTGGTCCAACCATTGCAACAGATGAGGGAAGCATTGTTGACAATTTCAACTCTACCACTACTCAGGTATGTAGCTCATTCAGAGACTACCCATGTTTTGAAACTAGACTGCAACCTTACACTGTGTGCTGTGTGACCTACCCGAGCTCCATGGAGGATCCGATGATGGCCCAGCTGAGCTCTGAGACTGATTTGGCTCGGTCGGCGGGCGCTGCTAATGGTGCTCATCTGGAGCAAAACAAATGTAGGGGAGGGTTGTCGTCGCCATCGGAGCACCTGATTACCCCGGAGGCTTTAGGGGACGAGTGGCTGGTACGATCCGTTGGCGTCTTGGTGTCGACTGACGGTCAACCATCGATGGATTCGCGGATGGTAGAGCCGGTGGGGATTTACTCTGTGTCGAAGACGCCACTTTCTCAGGTCGCGGTCGGCAGTGACTATTTGCACGCAGGTTCAAGTGATATGGAGTTGAACGATAAACTTGATGAACATGATAATAAGAAGAAGCGTGTAGTGGTCAACAGAGCAATACAAAAGAATCGGTAAATAACTCTAGAATTATTTGGGATCTAAATGTAAAACCGAAGGGTATATTAGGTGGACACCTAAATATACGAAGTTTAAAACAAAAAGTGATCAGATTAATCATATACTATTAGAATCTTATTTAGACTACCTCTGTTTATCTGAAACCTGGCTTCATGACAAACAGATTTTATGATGAACTTAAGAACGTCTTATGTCAATGTGATTTTAAGAAGGAAGTTATTGTTATGGGTGATCTTAATTTAAATTGGGAAGACACATCTATAAGGAAGAAGCTCAAACAAGTCGTTGATGGTTTTAATTTAGTCCAACTGATCAAAGGTTCAACACGAATAACAAGCAGCACTAGCACTCAGATTGACCTGATATTTAGTAACAGACCGGAGAGAATTATAAAGTCATATAATATGATCACAGGGTTGTCAGACCACAATATGGTGCTTATTTCTAGAAAATTAACAAGCAAACGATTTACTACACATGCCAGTAATAAGGAATTGTTCGGTATTCCAAAAAATAAGCAAAACGAGTTAAAATCAGCAATTGACAATATGAATTGGGAAGATTTGGTATCATCTAATATAGATTTAGAAATATCTAGTCAGATCTTTACAGAAAAGCTACAATCTACAATTAGTGATTTTTCAATCAAAACGAAATATAAGTACAAGAAACAGTCCCTCCCCTGGGTTAACGACGATATTAAAAAATTAATGAAGGAACGGGATAATGCTTTAAAATTAGCGATAAGATCAAAGATGGTCCATGATAGAAATAAATTTGTAATGTTAAGAAATAAGGTAGTAAGAGCATTAAGGAAAGCAAAGGCAGATTTTTTATCATAATTATTGAAAACGCTCATGGTAACTCAAAAATAATATGGAGACAGATTAAAAAATTGACTGGTCAAAAGAATATTAAAACAAGTCTAACTTAATTAAAGATCAATGATACAGTTCTACAGAGCCCGATTGATGTGGCACAGGACCTTAATTACTATTTTGTTGAGTCAGTGGATAAAATAGCCCAAAGTTTTATTGTAAAACAACCCTATATACAAACAATTAATGAAAGTGACACAGCATTAGTATTAAGACCAGTAACTAAGTTAGAGGTTGAAAGAGTGGTCATGTCTCTGAGGACCTCAAGGGCTAAGGATATTTATGGTATGGACACACTCTTATTGAAACTTATTTCCTCAATAGTCGACCCTCTAACACATATCATTAATAGTTCATTAGATCAAAGGATATTCCCTAGTTCTTAGAAACCAGCGGTTGTGGCTCCTATATTTAAGGGAGGCGACACTGGCTTACCTTGTAATTATAGGCCCATCAGTGTCCTACCTATAATATCAAAAGTTTTTGAAAAACTAGTGGCCAAACAAATTATTGATCATCTTAATAATAGTTATTTCCAATTACATCCGATGCAATTTGGTTTTAGGGCAAATCACTCAACAGAAACTGCAATATGTTACTTTACAGAAAAGGTAAAAGTATTAATGGATAAAGGTGTATTTCTGGATTTACAGAAAGCATTTGATACTCTAAACCATAATAATCTTTTGCATAAACTGTATGAATTTAATTTTTCTATACATTTTGTAAATTTAATCAAATCTTACCTTTCTTCCCGTTCTCAATTAGTAAAAATAGATCCTTTTAAATCAAATTTATTAGACCTATCAACTGGTGTTCCACAAGGGTCCATACTGGGCCCAATTCTTTTTAGCTTGTATATTAATGATTTACCTAAGGAGTGTGAACAATGTAATATTCTAATGTATGCTGACGGTACAGTCATTTTTACACATGGTAAAAATGCAGAAGAGGTTGCAAAAAAGTTGACAGACGTTATGGTAAAAGTTACATCCTGGCTAAATCAGAGTTTTCTGAGGTTAAATGTGTCAAAAACAGTCTGTATGTTCTTTTCCAAAGGACATAGGCCTGATACAAAGCAGGACATTTTTATTTCAGGAGAGAGATTACAGGTCGTTTCAGAATGTAAATATCTAGGGGTACATCTGGACTCCTGTCTTGGTTTTAAAACTCACATAAAAAAAGTTTGCAAAAAGATTAAATTTCACTTGGCTAACTTTAGGTTTATTAGAAATTGTTTATCAAATGAGGCAGCAAAGATATATTTCCACTCTATGATTCTTTCTCATGTCACATATTGTTTGACAAGTTGGTCAAATACACATTCTGTTGGACAGTGTTTTCTCTACTTCCTGTTGGCCTTCTGTAGCAAATTGTAGCTCCGTGTAGCTGTTTTTATTTTATTTTTTTCTCTAGAATCTTTATCTTACTATCACTCTCTGTTTTTTAAAGTGGTAAAATATAACTTAATTCACACCATATTTCTGATATTATCGATCAATCTTATCAGATTAACTTTGATCGTTCACTTTTATTTTATTTACGTGAGTGCAGTACACCTGCAAAGCGTTAGCACTCGTTAGCTTGTCATTAGCGTTTTCATTCGAACCTATCGCTGTTTTCTTTTCTCCTCTCCCTCGCTCCAGTTTTTCACAAGTTCATCAAACAACCGCAGTAAGAATTTTCATCAAGCACGGTGAGTAATGGCTTCTCCTATCATTGTTTCTTGCACCTCTTGCCACATGTACAGTTTATCTATCTCTGTCGCTGATGAGGGATTCACATGTGATAAATGCAGGGAAATAGTTAGGCTGACAGAGAAGATTTCAGAATTAGAGACACGCATCCAAACTTTAATTGAGGACAGTAAGAATGTTAGGGCTCTAGATACGGCTTTGGATGCGTCTAGCTCAGGGATTCCTGTACATTGTTCGGTTCCGGAAACAGAGCCCCAGCAGCAGGGCAACTGGGTGACGGTGAGGCAGCGTAGTCGTGGGTCAAAACACCGCTCTTCTGTTCCGATCAAAACATTAAACAGGTTCTCCCCACTCAGTGATGCACCCACTGAGAAACCTGATGAAAGTTCTCTAGTTATTGGTGATTCTATTGTACGGAACGTGAATATAGAGACACCAGCCACCATAGTCAAATGTTTACCGGGAGCCAGAGCGCCTGACATCTTGGCAAATTTAAAAGTGCTGGCTAATGCTAAACGTAGATACAGTAAAATTGTTATTCATGTCGGCGCTAATGATGTTCGACTTCGCCAGTCGGAGATCACTAAAAATAACATTAAAGAGGTGTGTGAACTTGCAAGCACGATGTCAGACACTGTAATATGCTCTGGTCCCCTCCCTGCTTACCGTGGTGATGAGA
Source organism: Carassius carassius (assembly GCF_963082965.1). Lineage (NCBI taxonomy): Eukaryota > Metazoa > Chordata > Actinopteri > Cypriniformes > Cyprinidae > Carassius > Carassius carassius. The sequence goes on from NC_081799.1 coordinate 2,256,524, forward strand.
TGCATAGCAGATTGTCATCACTCAATGGCTGGATGTCTAAGTGGTGCCCACAGAATAACATAGGTTTCATAGACAATTGGACGAGCTTTTGGGGCAGACCTGACCTGTTTAAAAGAGATGGTCTTCATCCCTCCTGGGGTGGCGCCACTCTTCTCTCTAGAAATATGGCAAATAGTCTTAGTGTTTATACTTGACTAACTGGGGCCCAGGTCAGGAAGCAGACAGACTGGCTAAACCGACCGTCTACTAGCTGCCTCCCGTCACAGAGGTCAGTTAATTCTCAGCACATAGAGACTTTTTCACCTAGATATTACACTATAGAGACTGTGTCTGTTCCCCGAACTAGAAAATACAAAAAACGTCCAAACCAAGTTAAGATTAACAATTTAATTGAGGTTCAACAAATAAAAAACAGAAGCAATATGGATAAACAAATGATAAAGCTTGGCTTATTGAATATCAGATCCCTTTCTACGAAAACACTTTTTGTAAATAATATGATCACTGATCATAATATAGATGTACTCTGTTTGACAGAAACCTGGCTAAAACCTGATGATTACATTATTTTAAATGAGTCCACCCCCCAAGATTACTGTTATAAACATGAGCCACGTCTAAAAGGCAAAGGTGGAGGTGTTGCTTCAATTTATAACAACGTTTTCAGGATTTCTCAGAGGGCAGGCTACAAGTATAACTCGTTTGAAGTAATGGTACTTCATATAACATTATCCAAAGAAACAAATGTTAATGATAAATCCCCTGTTATGTTTGTACTGGCTACTGTATACAGGCCACCAGGGCACCATACAGACTTTATTAAAGAGTTTGGTGATTTTACATCCGAGTTAGTTCTGGCTGCAGATAAAGTTTTAATAGTTGGTGATTTTAATATCCATGTTGATAATGAAAACGATGCATTGGGATCAGCATTTATAGACATTCTGAACTCTATTGGTGTTAGACAACACGTTTCAGGACCTACTCATTGTCGAAATCATACTCTAGATTTAATACTGTCACATGGAATTGATGTTGATGGTGTTGAAATTATTCAGCCAAGTGATGATATCTCAGATCATTATTTAGTTCTTTGCAAAATTCATATAGCCAAAATTGTAAATTCTACTTCTTGTTACAAGTATGGAAGAACCATCACTTCTAACACAAAAGACTGCTTTTTAAGTTATCTTCCTGATGTATCCAAATTCCTTAGCATATCCAAAGCCTCTTGGTTACCAGAACAACTTGATGATGTAACAGAAACTATGGACTCTCTCTTTTCTAGCACTTTAAATAAAGTTGCTCCTTTACGCTTAAGGAAGGTTAAGGAAAACAGTTTGACACCATGGTATAATGAGCGTACTCGCACCCTAAAGAGAGCAGCCCGAAAAATGGAGCGCAGCTGGAGGAAAACAAAACTAGAGGTATTTCGTATTGCTTGGCAGGAAAGTAACATATCCTACAGAAAAGCATTAAAAACTGCTAGATCCGATTACTTTTCTTCTCTTTTAGAAGAAAACAAACATAACCCCAGGTATTTATTCAATACAGTGGCTAAATTAACGAAAAATAAAGCCTCAACAAGTGTTGACATTTCCCAACACCACAGCAGTAATGACTTTATGAACTACTTTACTTCTAAAATCGATACTATTAGAGATAAAATTGCAACCATTCAGCCGTCAGCTACAGTATCACATCAGACAGTGCACTATAGACCCCCTGAGGAACAGTTCCACTCATTCTCTACCATAGGAGAGGAAGAATTGTATAAACTTGTTAAATCATCTAAAACAACAACATGTATGTTAGACCCTATACCATCTAAGCTCCTGAAAGAGGTGCTTCCAGAAGTCATAGATCCTCTTCTGACTATTATTAATTCCTCATTGTCATTAGGACATGTCCCCAAAACCTTCAAACTGGCTGTTATTAAGCCTCTCATCAAAAAACCACAACTTGACCCCAAAGAACTAGTTAATTATAGACCAATCTCGAATCTCCCTTTTCTGTCCAAGATACTAGAAAAGGTGGTATCCACACAATTATATTCCTTCTTAGAGAAAAATGGTATATGTGAGGATTTCCAGTCAGGATTTAGACCGTATCATAGTACTGAGACTGCTCTTCTTAGAGTTACAAATGATCTGCTCTTATCATCTGATCGTGGGTGTATCTCTCTATTAGTTTTATTGGATCTTAGTGCTGCGTTTGACACAATTGACCACGACATTCTTTTGCATAGACTTGAATACTTTGTTGGCATCAGTGGAAGTGCATTAGCATGGTTTAAATCGTACTTATATGACCGCCATCAGTTCGTAGCAGTGAATGAAGATGTATCCTATCGATCACAAGTGCAGTATGGAGTACGTCAAGGCTCAGTACTAGGGCCGCTACTCTTCACGCTTTATATGTTACCCTTGGGAGATATCATCAGGAAACATGGTGTTAGCTTTCACTGTTATGCTGATGATACTCAGCTCTATATTTCTTCGCAGCCCGGTGAAACACACCAATTTGAAAAACTAATGGATTGCATAGTCGATATAAAAAACTGGATGACGAGTAATTTCTTACTGCTAAATTCTGAAAAAACAGAGGTGTTAATTATAGGACCTAAAAACTCTGCTTGTAATAACCTGGAACACTGTCTAAGACTTGATGGTTGCTCTGTCAATTCTTCATCATCAGTTAGGAACCTAGGTGTGCTACTTGATCGCAATCTTTCCTTAGAAAGCCACGTTTCTAGCATTTGTAAAACTGCATTTTTCCATCTCAAAAATATATCTAAATTACGGCCTATGCTCTCAATGTCAAATGCAGAAATGTTAATCCATGCATTTATGACCTCAAGGTTAGATTATTGTAATGCTTTATTGGGTGGTTGTTCTGCACGCTTAGTAAACAAACTACAGCTAGTCCAAAATGCAGCAGCAAGAGTTCTTACTAGAACCAGGAAGTATGACCATATTAGCCCGGTCCTGTCAACACTGCACTGGCTCCCTATCAAGCATCGCATAGATTTTAAAATATTGCTTATTACTTATAAAGCCCTGAATGGTTTAGCACCTCAGTATTTGAATGAGCTCCTTTTACATTATAATCCTCTACGTCCGCTACGTTCTCAAAACTCAGGCAATTTGATAATACCTAGAATATCAAAATCAACTGCAGGCGGCAGATCCTTTTCCTATTTGGCGCCCAAACTCTGGAATAACCTACCTAACATTGTTCGGGAGGCAGACACACTCTTGCAGTTTAAATCTAGATTAAAGACCCATCTCTTTAACCTGGCATACACATAACATACTAATATGCTTTTATTATCCAAATCCATTAAAGGATTTTTAGGCTGCATTAATTAGGTAAACCGGAACCGGAAACACTTCCCATAACAACCTATGTACTTGCTACATCATTAGAAGAATGGCATCTACGCTAATATTTGTCTGTTTCTCTCTTGTTCCGAGGTCACCGTGGCCACCAGATCCAGTCTGTGTCCAGATCAGAGGGTCACTGCAGTCACCCGGATCCAGTACGTATCCAGACCAGATGGTGGATCAGCACCTAGAAAGGACCTCTACATCCCTGAAAGACAGCGGAGACCAGGACAACTAGAGCCCCAGATACAGATCCCCTTTAAAGACCTTGTCTCAGAGGAGCACCAGGACAAGACCACAGGAAACAGATGATTCTTCTGCACAATCTGACTTTGCTGCAGTCTGGAATTGAACTACTGGTTTCGTCTGGTCAGAGGAGAACTGGCCCCCCAACTGAGCCTGGTTTCTCCCAAGGTTTTTTTCTCCATTCTGTCACCGATGGAGTTTTGGTTCCTTGCCGCTGTCGCCTCTGGCTTGCTTAGTTGGGGACACTTCATCTACAGCGATATCGTTGACTTGATTGCAAATAAATGCACAGACACTATTTAACTGAACAGAGATGACATAACTGAATCCAATGATGAACTGCCTTTAACTCTCATTTTTGCATTATTGACACTGTTTTCCTAATGAATGTTGTTCAGTTGCTTTGACGCAATGTATTTTGTTTAAAGCGCTATATAAATAAAGGTGACATTGACATTGACATTCTATAGTCCTAAAACCATTAGAATCACTATACAAACAAGCACTTAAAATTTTAGATAAAAAACAATTCAGCTTTCATCATTGTCACATTTTAAATAAGTATACCTTGTTTAACTGGGAAACTCTAATCAATTTTAAAAATGTTTGTTTAGTTTATAAGATCATGCATGGTTTGGCTCCTCCTCCTTTGGCTGATTTTATTAAATTTAAATCTATTGAAAACAGAATTACAAGAGGAGCAATTAGAGCGGATTGTATAATTCCACGTAGGAAAACATCGTTTGGCCAAGCTGTTTTCTCATTCAGAGCTTCACATCAGTGGAATACTGTACCTCACTCAATTAGTGAGTGCTCAACATTTAACTCTTTTAAGCTTAATCTTAAGAAATGGCTGCTTCATAACCAACAATGTGAACATTAATGCTGCTCCTCTATTATTATTAATAATCTTATTATTAATTTTAATATAGACCTAATCAGTCATATTTAACTCATAACAATTTTTTTCTATTGTGTGTATATTGTCTTTTGTATAATGTTCTTAATTGTATTTTATAGAGGTGTTTACAAGTTCTAGATTAATGATTGTTGTAGTGTATTGTTGTAATGTTTAACCTTTTTCCTTTTTTTAGTTTAGGGCCTAATAACATCTGGCGAAGGGACTACCAATGAAAACTAGCCTTCGGGCTAATTTGGGTAAATTTAAATTTATGAATGTTAATTAATGTACATTGTCCCTTTTCTAAATCTAAATAAATAAATAAAAAAAATAGCAAAAGCAGAGCTAAAACTAAAAGCAGGCATGACTAATAGCAGAGCAAAGCTAGAAGCTAAAAAGCAGAATTTTATGGTGTCCTGAGTATTTAAACTGGCCTGTTGGCCACACCTCAAATGTTGTCTTGACCAATCAGATATTGTCTTGGCTCGGGGGTATCATAATTCATATGTTATCTTATCAAGCACATGGTCCAAATTTTCCCGCTCTTGCAGGGTCTAATTTTGGACATGATTCCTATAACAAGAATATGATACATTTGACAAATAATGACACAGTTTGTACTGGCTACTGTATACAGGCCACCAGGGCACCATACAGACTTTATTAAAGAGTTTGGTGATTTTACATCCGAGTTAGTTCTGGCTGCAGATAAAGTTTTGATAGTTGGTGATTTTAATATCCATGTTGATAATGAAAAAGATGCATTGGGATCAGCATTTATAGACATTCTGAACTCTATTGATGTTAGACAACACGTTTCAGGACCTAGTCATTGTCGAAATCATACTCTAGATTTAATACTCTCACATGGAATTGATGTTGATAGTGTTGAAATTATTCAGCCAAGTGATGATATCTCAGATCATTATTTAGTTCTGTGCAAACTTCATATAGCCAAAATTGTAAATTCCACTTCTTGTTACAAGTATGGTAGAACCATCACTTCTACCACAAAAGACTGCTTTTTAAGTTATCTTTCTGATGTATCCAAATTCCTTAGCATATCCAAAACCTCAGAACAACTTGATGATGTAACAAAAACTATGGACTCTCTCTTTTCTAGCACTTTAAATAAAGTTGCTCCTTTACGCTTAAGGAAGGTTAAGGAAAACAGTTTGACACCATGGTATAATGAGCATACTCGCACCCTAAAGAGAGCAACCCGAAAAATGGAGCGCAGCTGGAGGAAAACAAAACTAGAGGTATTTCGTATTGCTTGGTGGGAAAGTAACATATCCTACAGAAAAGCATTAAAAACTGCTAGATCCGATTACTTTTCTTCTCTTTTAGAAGAAAACAAACATAACCCCAGGTATTTATTCAATACAGTGGCTAAATTAACGAAAAATAAAGCCTCAACAAGTGTTGACATTTCCCAACACCACAGCAGTAATGACTTCATGAACTACTTTACTTCTAAAATCGATATTATTAGAGATAAAATTGCAACCATTCAGACGTCAGCTACAGTATCACAACAGACAGTGCACTATAGACCCCCTGAGGAACAGTTCCACTCATTCTCTACCATAGGAGAGGAAGAATTGTATAAATTGTTAAATCATCTAAACCAACAACATGTATGTTAGACCCTATACCATCTAAGCTCCTAAAAGAGGTGCTTCCAGAAGTCATAGATCCTCTTCTGACTATTATTAATTCCTCATTGTCATTAGGATATGTCCCCAAAACCTTCAAACTGGCTGTTATTAAGCCTCTCATCAAAAAAACCACAACTTGACCCCAAAGAACTAGTTAATTATAGACCAATCTCGAATCTCCCTTTTCTGTCCAAGGTACCAGAAAAGGTGGTATCCTCACAATTATTTTCCTTCTTAGAGAAAAATGGTATATGTGAGGATTTCCAGTCAGGATTTAGACCGTATCATAGTACTGAGACTGCTCTCCTTAGAGTAACAAATGATCTGCTCTTATCATCTGATCGTGGGTGTATCTCTCTATTAGTTTTATTGGATCTTAGTGCTGCGTTTGACACAATTGACCACAACATTCTTTTGCATAGACTTTGTTGGCATCAATGGAAGTGCATTAGCATGGTTTAAATCGTACTTATATGACCGCCATCAGTTCGTAGCAGTGAATGAAGATGTATCCTATCGATAAGTGCAGTATGGAGTACCTGAAGGCTCAGTACTAGGGCCGCTACTCTTCACGCTTTATATGTTACCCTTGGGAGATATCATCAGGAAACATGGTGTTAGCTTTCACTGTTATGCTGATGATACTCAGCTCTATATTTCTTCGCGGCCCGGTGAAACACACCAATTTGAAAAAAATAATGGAATGCATAGTCGATATAAAAAACTGGATGACGAGTAATTTCTTACTGCTAAATTCTGAAAAAACAGAGGTGTTAATTATAGGACCTAAAAACTCCGCTTGTAATAACCCAGAACACTGTCTAAGACTTGATGGTTGCTCTGTCAATTCTTCGTCATCAGTTAGGAACCTAGGTGTGCTATTTGATCACAATCTTTCCTTAGAAAGCCACGTTTCTAGCATTTGTAAAACTGCATTTTTCCATCTCAAAAATATATCTAAATTACGGCCTATGCTCTCAATGTCAAATGCAGAAATGTTAATCCATGCATTTATGACCTCAAGGTTAGATTATTGTAATGCTTTATTGGGTGGTTGTTGTGGCACGCTTAGTAAACAAACTACAGCTAGTCCAAAATGCAGCAGCAAGAGTTCTTACTAGAACCAGGAAGTATGACCATATTAGCCCGGTCCTGTCAACACTGCACTGGGTCCCTATCAAACATCGTATAGATTTTAAAATATTGCTTATTACTTATAAAGCCCTGAATGGTTTAGCACCTCAGTATTTGAATGAGCTCCTTTTACATTATAATCGTCTACGTCCGCTACGTTCTCAAAACTCAGGCAATTTGATAATACCTAGAATATCAAAATCAACTGCGGGCGGCAGATCCTTTTCCTATTTGGCGCTTAAACTCTGGAATAACCTACCTAACATTGTTCGGGAGGCAGACACACTCTTGCAGTTTAAATCTAGATTAAAGACCCATCTCTTTAACCTGGCATACACATAACATACTAATATGCTTTTAATATCCAAATCCGTTAAAGGATTTTTAGGCTGCATTAATTAGGTAAACCGGAACTGGAAACACTTCCCATAACACCCTATGTACTTGCTACATTATTAGAAGAATGGCATTTACGCTAATATTTGTCTGTTTCTCTCTTGTTCCAAGGTCACCGTGGCCACCAGATCCAGTCTGTATCCAGATCAGAGGGTCACTGCAGTCACCTTGATCCAGTACGTATCCAGACCAGATGGTGGATCAGCACCTAGAAAGGACCTCTACATCCCTGAAAGATAGCGGAGACCAGGACAACTAGAGCCCCAGATACAGATCCCCTGTAAAGACCTTGTCTCAGAGGAGCACCAGGACAAGACCACAGGAAACAGATGATTCTTCTGCACAATCTGACTATGCTGCAGCCTGGAATTGAACTACTGGTTTCGTCCGGTCAGAGGAGAACTGGCCCCCCAACTGAGCCTGGTTTCTCCCAAGGTTTTTTTCTCCATTCTGTCACCGATGGAGTTTCGGTTCCTTGCCGCTGTCGCCTCTGGCTTGCTTAGTTGGGGTCACTTCATCTACAGCGATATCGTTGACTTGATTGCAAATAAATGCACAGACACTATTTAATTGAACAGAGATGACATAACTGAATTCAATGATGAACTGCCTTTAACTATCATTTTGCATTATTGACACTGTTTTCCTAATGAATGTTGTTCAGTTGCTTTGACGCAATGTATTTTGTTTTAAGCGCTATATAAATAAAGGTGACTTTGACTTTGACTTTGAACTGATGGTCATGTTTCAAGCAAGCAGATTCAAGCACATACATATGAAACATGAATATGTATCCTTAAGCTATCCAATAGTTATTAAATGACATACACAATAAGTGATTATAAACATGATAGTCAAATGTGTGGGTTACATATAAATGAATATGGAGTGAAGCGATGGACTGATATTCATTTATAAGTCTTTTTAAGTTCATTTTCGTCCATATATATATGTAGAAAAGACAGTTTTCTGTGCCATTATCTCACAAAGATTTCTGTGGATACCAGAGGTTAAAAGGCCTCCCTTAGGAATTTCAGTCTGGTTCTGCTAGGTGGGGGAAGTCAAAGGATCTTGTGTAGTACTCTCATGGGTTTACACGTGATGTCCGGCGTTGCCTATCAATTACGAACAACACATTTGACAATCTCTTCTCCGAATTGAAATTGTCAATAATTGTTCTAGTGGTGTTAATGTTGAAAGCTGTTCTGTGAAAGCGTTGGTTGGTTGGTTGGTTGGTTATCTTGCTTGGGACATGTGATTACTATCATATTTTACTGCTGTTTCTATACATGCAGTTTTTAGATAGGAGCCTGGTCTTGTTAGTCTGAAATAGCTGCCCGGAGGCAAGATGGCAGCCGAATGGCACAGCTTGCCTAAAAGGACTTTGCTAGAAATGCTTCTCTGATGAGCCGCTTCTTCATCGGCTTTTGTTGTGGTATTGCGGGTTACACCAGCAACGTGCCCATGGACACTGCAGACTAGTGGTTTGCATGTGTACTGTACATCGATGTGGACAACCATGCAGAAGTATAAATGAAAACGGATGTTTAGCCTATGGCATAAAGGCTACGGCATAGGTTTGGCGCAGAAGTATAAATCAGGCTTTAGTTTTACCATCAGTTCAAGGCTGAAATAGGAACAGAGTGGAGTGACAGACACAGTGATGAAGCTTGTATGTGTTTGCAGTATATAAGCCTGATGGTTAAAGTGTTAGTTCACCCAAAAATGTCAATTATGTCATTAATAACTCACCTTCATGTTGTTCCAAACACGTGAGACCTCCGTTCATCTTCGGAACACAGTTTAAGATATTTTAGATTTAGTCCGAGAGCTCTCAGTCCCTCCATTGAAACTGTGTGTATGGTATACTGTCCATGTCAAACATCTTCAAAGTAGTCCATGCGACATCAGAGGGTCAGTTAGAATTTTTTGAAGCATTGAAAATACATTTTGGTCCAAAAATAGCAAAAACTACAACTTTATTCTGCATTGTCTTCTCTTCCGCGTCGGTTGTGAGCAGTGGCGGCTCCAGACAATTTTGATTGGGGGGGCAATGGGGGGTCCTGGTCATTTCAAGGGGGGTCTCATGAAAACCAACAAAAAATACAGTGGACACGGCTAATAACTGCATATTACTGCATCGAAAATACATTTTGGTCCAAAAATAGCAAAAACTATGACTTTATTCAGCATTGTCTTCTCTTCAGTGTCTGTTGTGTGTGATTTCAAAACACTGTAGTATAGTGATATCCGGTTCACGAATGAATCACTCGATGTAACTGGATCTTCTTGAACCAGTTCACCAAATCGAACTGAATCGTTTGAAACGGTTCACGTCTCCAATAAGCATTAATCCACAAATGACTTAAGCTGTTAACTTTTTTAAAGTGGCTGACACTCCCTCTGAACAGGGCCGTGCAGAGACCTTTGGAGGGGCAGGTGCTCAAAGTATAAAAGGGGCACATGGAACAAGGCTTTAAATAGCGCTGTTCAAAATATCAATACAGCAATATATTGTGATGCATTCCTTGCTGATTCGCGTATCGATATGGATGATTATGTATTGATACAGCAGCAAATGCTTTGATGCAGTTTTGAAAAAGAAACAATAGAGAAGACAATTTTAAGTTTAAAAATAAAAAAAATATCTTATTTCCACCTAATAATAACTCCGGGATTAGAAACTGAAATGTCTTAAATTGTCCCAACCTGATGGCTTTTTCTTCTCTGTTCTACAGAATAATTAAGAACAGCGGTTATAGTAAAAACTATAGAAAACGCTCGTGCCTCTACATTTTCCTCTTTCTCACCAGCCTCTGTCTCCTGGCTTGCTGTTCCCTGCTCTCTTTCTGTTACTTGTGCCTCTACATTTCCCTCTTTGTCTTCCTCTATCTCCATCTCCTCATCTGATCTATTACTTTCCAATCTCTGTCCATCTAGGAACAAGGCACAATTTACTATTTCAGCATTAATCTATTATTTTAACCATCACTACTACTTTTGCACCTAATCAATAAGTCCACCTTAAATATTGATACAAAACATTAAAAAACTGATACACTGGAATATAGTGATTAATATTATTATTACTGTTGTAGGTGTCTAAAATTGAACACCTTTGCGATGTAAACAAATGACAGGCTACATTTGTTATTCATATCCTTCACACTGCACTTTGATGTCAGGTATTATGCATTTTTCAATGATAATTCAGAGAATGAGAAAATCTGAATAAGCCTTACCAGTGTTGTGATAATTATTTTTAAGGCACTTTACGTGTTAAAAAATAAATTAGTACCACGGTGTTGAAAATATCCTCTAGCAATTAAAAAATGCACGTGCGGCGTGAGGAATCGTCCCGGTGTAGCAGTCGATTCTGTTCCCCTCGGAATGTCTGTTTCCCCACGGGTTGCCAGGTCCGTGTAATAAACCCAACCAAATAGTTAATAAAGCATTTTCCCAAAGTAGCCTAAATTCCGCGGACTTTGCAACACTGCCGCATGCAAATACACCAAACACACCTGGATGTAAGGAAAGCAAAAAGGGACAAATTTCTTGCTACACTGCAGCATAGTAAAATGAATCTCACACTCCCGTTTATGTTCTATTTTTTTTATTCATCTTGCAGTTGTTCCTTTATTTTTGTCTTATGTCCGAGTTTTTGCTATTTAATTTTTCCATTGCAAATTAGTGTAATCTGTCCATGCTGACATCCAAACTCAGGGTATTATATTACTGTTTCCATATAGAGCAGTACATTTGAACTAATATTCTATTTGATTAATCTGTCTATCTTCTTACTGATAACAGTGGAATATAGTTCCTCATAAATGTCTAACCTATATGAGGAAATTATAAATTACAAAATTCAAGGTGTTTATCCATTTGTCTTAAATAAAAAAAAAAGAGCAGGAATATTTCACCTGCAGATGTTCTTCCAGTTTCCAAGTTGATTGTAAGCAAAGTACTTTAAGTGATAACTTCTCTACACTGACACGTTTTCTCATAGTAAAGTGAGGTGTAGTGATACACCAAGACTTGATAATAACAAAATGTCAGTGCTTGTCAAGAAACTATACTTAACTGACTTAAAGCAACTAGCACATTGACAATGACCTGTTTTCTAATTTCAGTTTAAATGGGTGTATTCCTTCCATTGGGCCTTTAGAACCTCATTGCAGGTTATTTGTTTAGATTTTAACAATAAAGCTTCAATAGATGGCAAACTTGATCACATCTGCTCATAAAACAATGTAAAGTTTAGAAGAAAAGTGGCTGCAGGACAAAAAGAGGCCTGCCAATTTTTATTTTATAATTAGAAAAAAGCAAGCTTGCCATTTCAGCTAGATACTACTGCCCTGGAATGGGGGTGGACGTTGATATATGGTTCAAAAGGCTACTAAATATTTTCCTTTTCAACATTGCTGTGAGACATAAATTGATTATGTTAACAGCAAGGATGAATTTAAGTCACCATCAGGACCAACAATGTAAATGAGTACATTTATTGACCATTACACAAAATAACCATATGCTATTCTGACTAAATATGAAGCAGTTGTGTACTGCATTATTTTATTTCACAGGTTTGGGGCAACAAAGATCATTCTTTCAGACCAAGGCACAGAGTCTGTTAACCAGGTTTATAGTTTATTGAATAAAGGGGAAAAAGATCACTACGAATAAAATTGATCATGTGTACATAGGGATCTGATTTATACACAACATTTATGGTTCATTGTATACTTATTCTAATGTATGTTTTTCACACACCACACACAAATATTTTTTTAAGCTTTCAGTGCATACATAAATACAACAACAGCAAAGCATATACAACCCGAATTCCGGAAAAGTTGGGACGTTTTTTAAATTTTAATAAAATGAAAACTAAAGGAATTTCAAATCACATGAGCCAATATTTTATTCACAATAGAACATAGATAACGTAGCAAATGTTTAAACTGAGAAATTTTACACTTTTATCCACTTAATTAGCTCATTTAAAATTTAATGCCTGCTACAGGTCTCAAAAAAGTTGGCACGGGGGCAACAAATGGCTAAAAAAGCAAGCAGTTTTGAAAAGATTCAGCTGGGAGAACATCTAGTGATTAATTAAGTTAATTGATATCAGGTCTGTAACATGATTAGCTATAAAAGCTTTGTCTTAGAGAAGCAGAGTCTCTCAGAAGTAAAGATGGGCAGAGGCTCTCCAATCTGTGAAAGACTGCGTAAAAAAATTGTGGAAAACTTTAAAAACAATGTTCCTCAACGTCAAATTGCAAAGGCTTTGCAAATCTCATCATCTACAGTGCATAACATCATCAAAAGATTCAGAGAAACTGGAGAAATCTCTGTGCGTAAGGGACAAGGCCGGAGACCTTTATTGGATGCCCGTGGTCTTCGGGCTCTCAGACGACACTGCATCACTCATCGGCATGATTGTGTCAATGACATTACTAAATGGGCCCAGGAATACTTTCAGAAACCACTGTCGGTAAACACAATCCGCCGTGCCATCAGCAGATGCCAACTAAAGCTCTATCATGCAAAAAGGAAGCCATATGTGAACATGGTCCAGAAGCGCCGTCGTGTCCTGTGGGCCAAGGCTCATTTAAAATGGACCATTTCAAAGTGGAATAGTGTTTTATGGTCAGACGAGTCCAAATTTGACATTCTTGTTGGAAATCACGGACGCCGTGTCCTCCGGGCTAAAGAGGAGGGAGACCTTCCAGCATGTTATCAGCATTCAGTTCAAAAGCCAGCATCTCTGATGGTATGGGGGTGCATAAGTGCATACGGTATGGGCAGCTTGCATGTTTTGGAAGGCTCTGTGAATGCTGAAAGGTATATAAAGGTTTTAGAGCAACATATGCTTCCCTCCAAACAACGTCTATTTCAGGGAAGGCCTTGTTTATTTCAGCAGGACAATGCAAAACCACATACTGCAGCTATAACAACAGCATGGCTTCGTCGTAGAAGAGTCCGGGTGCTAACCTGGCCTGCCTGCAGTCCAGATCTTTCACCTATAGAGAACGCATCATTAAACGAAAAATACGTCAAGAACGACCACGAACTCTTCAGCAGCTGGAAATCTATATAAGGCAAGAATGGGACCAAATTCCAACAGCAAAACTCCAGCAACTCATAGCCTCAATGCCCAGACGTCTTCAAACTGTTTTGAAAAGAAAAGGAGATGCTACACCATGGTAAACATGCCCCGTCCCAACTATTTTGAGACCTGTAGCAGAAATCAAAATTGAAATGAGCTCATTTTGTGCATAAAATTGTAAACTTTCTCAGTTTAAACATTTGCTATGTTATCTATGTTCTATTGTGAATAAAATATTGGCTCATGTGATTTGAAAGTCTTTTAGTTTTCATTTTATTAAAATTTAAAAAACGTCCCAACTTTTCCGGAATTCGGGTTGTAATAAAAAAGTAAACATTTAGGACGGTATTTTGTACTATTTGACTTGCCATACATCCAGTCGTGCTTCTTGTGCTAGCTAGTTCTGTGTAGTAAGTCGGCAACTACGCAAGAATTGTAGTATGTTTGCGTAAAGGGGAACAGACATTCCGAGGGGAACAGAATCGACTGCTACACCGGTCGGATGAGGTCGTCGTCGTCAGGTGAAAGGTCATCATGTTGGTCATTTTATTTACGGCTAAATTATTATTCATAAATCATACTAATATTATGATTGGGCGTGGGCAGGCATTCACAAAAGGGAATGTTATTAAAAAAAATTCGAGGAAATTTTGCTTTGACAAAAGGGCACTTAAGGGGCGAAGGAGCAGGTGCTCAAGTGAACCGGTTCTTTCAGACAATTCGATCAAATAAACCAGTTGAAAAAAAAAAAAACGGTTCAACCAGTACTTTTGCGCTCGATGTAATGTCATTGGCGATGACTGCTCTTCATTCAAGCCTTCGGTTTACCCGCGCTTATAACATTAGCACAGAATCAGTTTAGAATCAATCACCAAAAGAATCATTTTGGTTCAGATGCGCTCCGTGTCAGTCTGCTTCACGCTGAATCACGCATGTGCAGTATCAAAGTCACCTTTATTTATATAGCGCTTTAAACAAAATACATTGCGTCAAAGCAACTGAACAACATTCATTAGGAAAACAGTGTCAATAATGAAAAAATGATAGTTAAAGGCAGTTCATTATTGAATTCAGTTATGTCATCTCTGTTCAATTAAATAGTGTCTGTGCATTTATTTGCAATCAAGTCAACGATATCGCTGTAGATGAAGTGTCCCCAACTAAGCAAGCCAGAGGCGACAGCGGCAAGGAACGAAACTCCATCAGTGACAGAATGGAGAAAAAAACCTTGGGAGAAACCAGGCTCAGTTGGGGGGCCAGTTCTCCTCTGACCAGACGAAACCAGTAGTTCAATTCCAGGCTGCAGCAAAGTCAGATTGTGCAGAAGAATCATCTGTTTCATGTGGTCTTGTCCTGGTGCTCCTTTGAGACAAGGTCTTTACAGGGGATCTGTATCTGGGGCTCTAGTTGTCCTGGTCTCCGCTGTCTTTCAGGGATGTAGAGGTCCTTTCTAGGTGCTGATCCAGCATCTGGTCTGGATACATACTGGATCCGGGTGACTGCAGTGACCCTCTGATCTAGACACAGACTGGATCTGGTGGCCACGGTGACCTCGGAACAAAAGAGAAACAGACAAATATTAGCGTAGATGCCATTCTTCTAATGATGTAGCAAGTACATAGGGTGTTATGGGAAGTGTTTCCGGTTCCGGTTTACCTAATTAATGCAGCCTAAAAATCCTTTAACGGATTTGGATAATAAAAGCATATTAGTATGTTATGTGTATGCCAGGTTAAAGAGATGGGTCTTTAATCTAGATTTAAACTGCAAGAGTGTGTCTGCCTCCCGAACAATGTTAGGTAGGTTATTCCAGAGTTTAGGCGCCAAATAGGAAAAGGATCTGCCGCCCGCAGTTGATTTTGATATTCTAGGTATTATCAAATTGCCTGAGTTTTGAGAACGTAGCGGACGTAGAGGATTATAATGTAAAAGGAGCTCATTCAAATACTGAGGTGCTAAACCATTCAGGGCTTTATAGGTAATAAGCAATATTTTAAAATCTATACGATGCTTGATAGGGAGCCAGTGCAGTGTTGACAGGACCGGGCTAATATGGTCATACTTCCTGGTTCTAGTAAGAACTCTTGCTGCTGCATTTTGGACTAGCTGTAGTTTGTTTACTAAGCGTGCAGAACAACCACCCAATAAAGCATTACAATAATCTAACCTTGAGGTCATAAAAGCATGGATTAACATTTCTGCATTTGACATTGAGAGCATAGGCCGTAATTTAGATATATTTTTGAGATGGAAAAATGCAGTTTTACAAAAGCTAGAAAAGTGGCTTTCTAAGGATAGATTGCGATCAAATAGCACACCTAGGTTCCTAACTGATGACGAAGAATTGACAGAGCAACCATCAAGTCTTAGACAGTGTTCTAGGTTATTACAAGCAAAGTTTGTAGGTCCTATAATTAACACCTCTGTTTTTTCAGAATTTAGCAGTAAGAAATTACTTGTCATCCAGTTTTTTATATCGACTAAGCAATCCATTAGTTTTTCAAATTGGTGTGTTTCACCGGGCTGCGAAGAAATATAGAGTTGAGTATCATCAGCATAACAGTGAAAGCTAACACCATGTTTCCTGATGATATCTCCCAAGGGTAACATATAGAGCGTGAAGAGTAGCGGCCCTAGTACTGAGCCTTGAGGTACTCCATACTGCACTTGTGATCGATAGGATACATCTTCATTCACTGCTACGAACTGATGGCGGTCATATAAGTACGATTTAAACCATGCTAATGCACTTCCACTGATGCCAACAAAGTGTTCAAGTCTATGCAAAAGAATTTTGTGGTCAATTGTGTCAAACGCAGCACTAAGATCCAATAAAACTAATAGAGAGATACACCCACAATCAGATGATAAGAGCAGATCATTTGTAACTCTAAGGAGAGCAGTCTCAGTACTATGATACGGTCTAAATCCTGACTGGAAATCCTCACATATACCATTTTTCTCTAAGAAAGAATATAATTGTGAGGATACCACCTTTTCTAGTATCTTGGACAGAAAAGGGAGATTCGAGATTGGTCTATAATTAACTAGTTCTTTGGGGTCAAGCTGTGGTTTTTTGATGAGAGGCTTAATAACAGCCAGTTTGAAGGTTTTGGGGACATATCCTAATGACAATGAGGAATTAATAATAGTCAGAAGAGGATCTATGACTTCTGGAAGCACCTCTATTAGGAGCTTAGATGGTATAGGGTCTAACATACATGTTGTTGGTTTAGATGATTTAACAAGTTTATACAATTCTTCCTCTCCTATAGTAGAGAATGAGTGGAACTGTTCCTCAGGGGGTCTATAGGGCACTGTGTGATATGATACTGTAAGAGAAACAGACAAATATTAGCGTAGATGCCATTCTTCTAATGATGTAGCAAGTACATAGGGTGTTATGGGAAGTGTTTCCGGTTCCGGTTTACCTAATTAATGCAGCCTAAAAATCCTTTAACGGATTTGGATAATAAAAGCATATTAGTATGTTAGATGATTTAACAAGTTTATACAATTCTTCCTCTCCTATAGTAGAGAATGAGTGGAACTGTTCCTCAGGGGGTCTATAGTGCACTGTGTGATATGATACTGTATCTGACAGCTGAATGGTTGCAATTTTATCTCTAATAGTATTGATTTTAGAAGTAAAGTAGTTCATAAAGTCATTACTGCTGTGATGTTGGGAAATGTCAACACTTGTTGAGGCTTTATTTTTCGTTAATTTAGCCACTGTATTGAATAAATACCTGGGGTTATGTTTGTTTTCTTCTAAAAGAGAAGAAAAGTAATCGGATCTAGCAGTTTTTAATGCTTTTCTGTAGGATATGTTACTTTCCCGCCAAGCAATACGAAATACCTCTAGTTTTGTTTTCCTCCAGCTGCGCTCCATTTTTCGGGCTGCTCTCTTTAGGGTGCGAGTATGCTCATTATACCATGGTGTCAAACTGTTTTCCTTAACCTTCCTTAAGCGTAAAGGAGCAACTGTATTTAAAGTGCTAGAAAAGAGAGAGTCCACAGTTTCTGTTACATCATCAAGTTCTGAGGTTTTGGATATGCTAAGGAATTTGGATACATCAGGAAGATAACTTAAAAAGCAGTCTTTTGTGTTAGAAGTGATGGTTCTTCCATACTTGTAACAAGAAGTAGGATT
Organism: Carassius carassius; assembly: GCF_963082965.1. Taxonomy (NCBI): domain Eukaryota; kingdom Metazoa; phylum Chordata; class Actinopteri; order Cypriniformes; family Cyprinidae; genus Carassius; species Carassius carassius. The sequence goes on from NC_081799.1 coordinate 2,274,513, forward strand.
TACAATTTTGGCTATATGAAGTTTGCACAGAACTAAATAATGATCTGAGATATCATCACTTGGCTGAATAATTTTAACACCATCAACATCAATTCCATGTGACAGTATTAAATCTAGAGTATGATTTCGACAATGAGTAGGTCCTGAAACGTGTTGTCTAACACCAATAGAGTTCAGAATGTCTATAAATGCTGATCCCAATGCATCGTTTTCATTATCAACATGGATATTAAAATCACCAACTATTAAGACTTTATCTGCAGCCAGAACTAACTCGGATGTAAAATCACCAAACTCTTTAATAAAGTCTGTATGGTCATCAGTTTTTAGCCAGGTTTCATGCAATCATCAGGTTTTAGCCAGGTTTCTGTCAAACAGAGTACATCTATATTATGATCAGTGATCATATTATTTACAAAAAGTGTTTTCGTAGAAAGGGATCTGATATTCAATAAGCCAAGCTTCATCATTTGTTTATCCATATTGCTTCGGTTTTTTATTTGTTGAACCTCAATTAAATTGTTAATCTTAACTTGGTTTGGACGTTTTTAGTTTTTTCTAGTTCGGGGAACAGACACAGTTTTTATAGTGTGATATCTAGGTGAAAAAGTCTCTATGTGCTGAGAATTAACTGACCTCTGTGACGGGAGGCGGCTAGCAGACGGTCGGTTTAGCCAGTCTGTCTGCTTCCTGACCTGGGCCCCAGTTAGTCAAGTATAAACACGAAGACTATTTGCCAAATTTCTAGAGAGAAGAGTGGCGCCACCCCAGGAGGGATGAAGACCATCTCTTTTAAGCAGGTCAGGTCTGCCCCAAAAGCTTGTCCAATTGTCTATGAAACCTATGTTATTCTGTGGGCACCACTTAGACATCCAGCCATTGAGTGATGACAATCTGCTATGCATCTCATCACCACGGTAAGCAGGGAGGGGACCAGAGCATATTACAGTGTCTGACATCGTGCTTGCAAGTTCACACACCTCTTTAATGTTATTTTTAGTGATCTCCGACTGGCGAAGTCGAACATCATTAGCGCCGGCATGAATAACAATCTTACTGTATTTACGTTTAGCATTAGCCAGCACTTTTAAATTTACCAAGATGTCAGGCACTCTGGCTCCCGGTAAACATTTGACTATGGTGGCTGGTGTCTCTATATTCACGTTCCGTACAATAGAGTCACCAATAACTAGAGCACTTTCATCAGGTCTCTCAGTGGGTGCATCACTGAGTGGGGAGAACCTGTTCAATGTTTTGATCAGAACAGAAGAGCGGTGTTTTGACCCACGACTACGCTGCCTCACGTCACCCAGTTGCCCTGCTGCAAGGGCTCTGTTTCCGGAACCGAACAATGTACAGGAATCCCTGAGCTAGACGCATCCAAAGCCATATCTAGAGCCCTAACATTCTTACTGTCCTCAATTAAAGTTTGGATGCGTGTCTCTAATTCTGAAATCTTCTCTGTCAGCCTAACTATTTCCCTGCATTTATCACATGTGAATCCCTCATCAGCGACAGAGATAGATAAACTGTACATGTGGCAAGAGGTGCAAGAAACAATGATAGGAGAAGCCATTACTCACCGTGCTTGATGAAACTTCTTACTGCGGTTGTTTGATGAACTTGTGAAAAACTGGAGCGAGAGGAGAAAAGAATACAGCGATAGGTTCGAATGAAGACGCTAATGACAAGCTAACGAGTGCTAACGCTTTGCAGGTGTACTGCACTCACGGAAATAAAATAAAAGTGAACGATCAAAGTTAATCTGATAAGATTGATCAATAATATCAGAAATATGGTGTGAATTAAGTTATATTTTACCACTTTAAAAAACAGAGAGTGATAGTAAGATAAAGATTCTAGAGAAAAAATAAAATAAAAACAGCTACACGGAGCTACCTATCATCAGCTCCTCGGTTCTCGAATCAGACGCGTCCAACAGAAACGGTTCTCGGTTCAGTGTAGAATAAATGTCGAAATAATTATTATTTATTATTGTTCTACGTAGTTTGAAGAGAATTTTTTTTTAATCTTTATCCCGGATATATATATATATATATATATATATATATTTTTTTTTTTTTAAATCAGGCAGAGGGTGGGGTTTTTTTTTGCAGGGTCTTCAGACCCCCCCAAGACCCCCCATGGCGCCGCTGGTGGTTGTGAGCCTGTTCAATGCAGTGCAGTGTAGTGTATTTTCGTCTGCCATGAATCTGAGGAATCACACAGTCTCAGGGTTTTGTTTCCAGAAGATAGACTTTATTTCAGAGAGAAACAAATCCGAGATATTCTCTGTGAGAAGATCTTTCGAATGCTAGGTAGCATCTCATTATATACCCTATACAGGGCGTTCCAAATAATCAGACTTTTCCTTATGCTTACAATTTTGATACCTCCCTCAGGAGAAGGGGCCCCCTACTTGTTTTGGAATAGAGAAAGGCCCTTTCTGTATGTCTGACCAGATGTTTCTCATCTAGTTTGTAGAATCTGGCCACGTAGGCAAATTCCTTTCTATACTTAACCTATAGGATTTTAATGGAATAATAACTAGCAACAAAAATCGCTAGATTCACATTGATTATACTTGATTGAATAAAATCTTATTAATAAAAATCTTCCACATTATCCCCTTTGAGACTTAGTAAGTCTCACATTTGATTTTTTTTTTATCCAGAGTGCTACTCCATAATCCAGTCATATTAGTTACACTACCTAGTGACTAAATAAGTCACATTGTATTATCACCAGTGACTAGATTATGAAATTCCACTCTGAGGGATTACTGGACCAAACATCTCTCTCCTAATTTGACAAGGAGGGAGTAAAAGATACAGTCTTCCTAATTCCTTCTTTAATAGTAAACAATGTCATAAGCATGAACGTGCAATTGGTTCAGCATTTGCCTGTGTTATCACAGTTATGTATAAAAGGCATAAAAATACATACATCACATCACAGATTGAATATCACAAGATTATAAGAGTTGATCTTCAGCTCAGATACCTTATGTATCGAAGAGAGCCTTTTTGGTTACCCTCAGAAATTAATTTCCCATCATTTTGACATCTTTGAATTTAATTTGCTTAGCTGTGGCTTTGACTAGTGACTTCAATATAGGAAGTATACCGTGAAATAGTAAATCTCCTGTCAAAAATGCAATTCCTAAAAATATTCCCAGTTTAGCAAACCATGCTCCCCATGCTCCTAACTTTAAATCAAACCAGTCTTACATTTTATTATCTTTTCCAACATTTTCTTTATCTACCATTCTTAGCCTTTTCAATTTGATCATTACTTCATTAAATGCTCCTTCTGGAGCAGTATTATTTGGTATATAAATGCAGCATTGTCCCCCAAACATAACACATACATTTCCTTCTTCAGTTTTCAAATAATCTAGAGCTTTTCTATTTGTCTCCTTTCATTCTATTTGTTGCATTCAATTGCTACTTCTCCCTTCAAATCTTCATATTTCCCTTCTCCTCATAACCTTCAAATTATTGATCTGCCATTACTTGACATTATCTTTCCACTTTTTCTTTTCAATTTGTTGGCCCACATCTGCTCCAAAGTATTTTGATCTCAGTAGCAGTCCCATCACTTTCTCATTCCATCTTCACCAGGGAGACTTTGCGAGTTGTTGCAATGGTCTTTCCCTCGTTGGCAAGGGTGGGTCGTTACTAGCACGCCCTTCATCCCTCACTTCATGCTGTGTGGAGTTGTTGAAGCTGCTTGGCGTATTTTAAGGTTAGAGATGTGAACTCAGGTGTCACTCTGTAACCGTTTTGCTGATTAATGCAAGGCTCTCCCTTGAGATCATAACTGCACCCTCACTGGTTCTCTTTGATGGAACAAAGCATTCATTGGCCTTACTAGAACTGCTGTCACCTGTAAATGGAAAACTTCAGAGTTTTTTGTTAGTGATATCAAGCATGCTAATTTGCTCATCTTGCCAGTTGTCCTTCATGGTGTGACCTGTGGAAATGTAATGTGGGTTGAGGGCTGTCTTGGCCCCTTTTTGAGCTTTCACAATTCCAGTGCTGTCCTTATAATGAGAAAAGGGTGAATACTCATTTTTTTATAATATAACAAAGAATTTGGTTTTACTCAGTTTTCGGCATCTTTACTTTTTTAAAATTCATTTAAATTTTATTGTCAACAATTTGCTTATTTAATTATCTCTTTGTTTTGTAAACTGAGTTCCACTATATTACTGGATACTTTATCGAGTCCTATCTTGCTCAGTAGCATAGGCCTTTTGACCTGGAAAACACTCAACCCACTTTATTTTAACAGTCAGAAAGACAATATTTTATCATTTTGACACAGAATCAGCTCCATAATGTTATGCTGAAAAGAAAGTTAGATGTGGGGTGGACAGAGCAAGCTTGCTTTGCTCTGCTCTGCCTTCCCATGTTATACGCTTGCGCATGTGTGGCACTGCTTTTCTTTCTGCCACAACAATGACCTAGGTACTGAACAGGAAACTTAACCAAATTCACCCATGGTCATTATTTTACTGGGCATAAATTCAAATTTGTATACAGCTGTTTTAGCAAATTGATTGAATTGCCTCAGTGACTCGTCAGACACTCTCTTTCATGCCATACAACACCATCATTCATACTTTTTCACACACTTTCACACCCCCTTTTGGCCAAAAACATATTTTTTTTCTCAGAATGTCAGCTGATTGTGAACTAAATTATTTTAGCTGTGGAATGGCACATTTGTGTAGGATAACATGAACCTTTTATGTTAGACTCTACTTAGCGTAGATCTGGTATCATTCCACATAGTTTCTAGATGTCATGCAACTTATGGCATTATTAGTCGCCATAAAGTTTAGTCTAACACCGCTGTATAAACCTCTTTTTTTTCTTCTTTCTTTCTTCAAAATCTAATAGATTGATTTGTTTAGAATATTAGGCCTAGGCATTGGGCATTTGAGAGAGCCAATTATAATTTCTCAAATGTCACTTGTTTGTCTAATTTAAAGTTTAGTCAACTTCATTTTTGTTATTGCTCATGAGCAACTTTGAGAAGAGGATTGGAGATCTCTGCATAATCTAGGATCTATGGCCATCAACATTTCCATATTTTTATCCCCAGTGATGACAGTATATTTGATTTCATGATTTTGGATCTTTGGAATAATTTTTTATTCATTATTATTTTATTCAGTCTAGCCTTAGAAAATTACCTTTAAACAAAATGGAGTGACCAATATTTCTATTTTCTCAACCTTATATATTTTTTCTATTGTTCATCAAGATACCCTTTTTTATTTTATTTTTTTTTTTTCCCAAAAAATGGTTCAGCATTGTTGTCAAGTATTCAGTTGTGCTTTTCCCCCAGTTGGTTAATGAAACTTACTATGCCAAATCCAGCTTCATGTTTATCTGATTGGTGAGTCAAGTACTCACTTCTTTCTGTCAAAATTATTTTTTCTTTAAGACATAAGGCTGGACTGGTAGCCTGTATCTCAATCTGTATTGAAAAGCAGATTGAGAATGTTAAAACACAGAATTTAAAGAAGTGCTGTGAGACCAATGAATAACCAAGATTAATATAGTTAATAAAATAATGAAATAAAATAATTAACATTTGAAGCAGTCTCTATAGTGTTCATTAAATATGCAGCACCTGTGCACTGAAGGGATGGAAGTCCTTCTGGTTACATCATCAGCCTGGGCTGTTGCACTGGGTTGTCAGTCTGTGATGGCACTCAAAGACCTGATGTTGTGGTGTATGGTCTCCGTTGTTTTTCTGCTTCTTCTCAGTCTGGCTTCTGGTTGCTTTCTGCCAGAGTTTTGCATTTCATAACGTTCTTTTCACCCTCAGAAAAAGTCTCAAGTGAAAGATTCACCTTTTCCTGCTTTAATTCAGTCTTTCTCCTTGCTGAAGAGTGCTCTCCTCTTTCAGGAGGGGAGGAGAACATCCATCAGCCCCTCCCTCTTCTTCTCTCTGCAGCTGTGTTTGCTGCTTTGCCCATTTACAGACTCCAGTTCATTGCTTCCCCTTGTCAAGGCGCTGTTCCAGAAGTCATCTGAAAGTTTAACACTCAGAGACTGCATTAATCAAATGTACCTATGTAACTTCTGACCAAATTGTGTCTTAGCAGTCAGCTCTTTTTTCTAATTTTCACTTTTCAACCTCCTCTTTCAGTGGTCAATGTCAATGTCAATGTCACCTTTATTTATATAGCGCTTTAAACGAAATACATTGCGTCAAAGCAACTGAACAACATTCAATAGGAAAACAGTGTCAATAATGCAAAAATGAGAGTTAAAGGCAGTTCATCATTGGATTCAGTTATGTCATCTCTGTTCAGTTAAATAGTGTCTGTGCATTTATTTGCAATCAAGTCAACGATATCGCTGTAGATGAAGTGTCCCCAACTAAGCAAGCCAGAGGCGACAGCGGCAAGGAACCGAAACTCCATCGGTGACAGAATGGAGAAAAAAACCTTGGGAGAAACCAGGCTCAGTTGGGGGGCCAGTTCTCCTCTGACCAGACGAAACCAGTAGTTCAATTCCAGGCTGCAGCAAAGTCAGATTGTGCAGAAGAATCATCTGTTTCCTGTGGTCTTGTCCTGGTGCTCCTCTGAGACAAGGTCTTTACAGGGGATCTGTATCTGGGGCTCTAGTTGTCCTGGTCTCCGCTGTCTTTCAGGGATGTAGAGGTCCTTTCTAGGTGCTGATCCACCATCTGGTCTGGATACGTACTGGATCCGGGTGACTGCAGTGACCCTCTGATCTGGACACAGACTAGATCTGGTGGCCACGGTGACCTCGGAACAAGAGAGAAACAGACAAATATTAGCGTAGATGCCATTCTTCTAATGATGTAGCAAGTACATAGGTTGTTATGGGAAGTGTTTCCGGTTCCGGTTTACCTAATTAATGCAGCCTAAAAATCCTTTTTAACGGATTTGGATAATAAAAGCATATTAGTATGTTATGTGTATGCCAGGTTAAAGAGATGGGGCTTTAATCTAGATTTAAACTGCAAGAGTGTGTCTGCCTCCCGAACAATGTTAGGTAGGTTATTCCAGAGTTTGGGCGCCAAATAGGAAAAGGATCTGCCGCCTGCACTTGATTTTGAAATTCTAGGTATTATCAAATTGCCTGAGTTTTGAGAACGTAGCGGACGTAGAGGATTATAATGTAAAAGGAGCTCATTCAAATACTGAGGTGCTAAACCATTCAGGGCTTTATAAGTAATAAGCAATATTTTAAAATCTATGCGATGCTTGATAGGGTGCCAGTGCAGTGTTGACAGGACCGGGCTAATATGGTCATACTTCCTGGTTCTAGTAAGAACTCTTGCTGCTGCATTTTGGACTAGCTGTAGTTTGTTTACTAAGCGTGCAGAACAACCACCCAATAAAGCATTACAATAATCTAACCTTGAGGTCATAAATGCATGGATTAACATTTCTGCATTTGACATTGAGAGCATAGGCCGTAATTTAGATATATTTTTGAGATGGAAAAATGCAGTTTTACAAATGCTAGAAACGTGGCTTTCTAAGGAAAGATTGCGATCAAGTAGCACACCTAGGTTCCTAACTGATGATGAAGAATTGACAGAGCAACCATCAAGTCTTAGACAGTGTTCCAGGTTATTACAAGCAGAGTTTTTAGGTCCTATAATTAACACCTCTTTTTTTTCAGAATTTAGCAGTAAGAAATTACTCGTCATCCAGTTTTTTATATCGACTATGCAATCCATTAGTTTTTCAAATTGGTGTGTTTCACCGGGCTGCGAAGAAATATAGAGCTGAGTATCATCAGCATAACAGTGAAAGCTAACACCATGTTTCCTGATGATATCTCCCAAGGGTAACATATAAAGCGTGAAGAGTAGCGGCCCTAGTACTGAGCCTTGAGGTACTCCATACTGCACTTGTGATCGATAGGATACATCTTCATTCACTGCTACGAACTGATGGCGGTCATATAAGTACGATTTAAACCATGCTAATGCACTTCCACTGATGCCAACAAAGTATTCAAGTCTATGCAAAAGAATGTTGTGGTCAATTGTGTCAAACGCAGCACTAAGATCCAATAAAACTAATAGAGAGATACACCCACGATCAGATGATAAGAGCAGATCATTTGTAACTCTAAGAAGAGCAGTCTCAGTACTATGATACGGTCTAAATCCTGACTGGAAATCCTCACATATACCATTTTTCTCTAAGAAGGAATATAATTGTGTGGATACCACCTTTTCTAGTATCTTGGACAGAAAAGGGCGATTCGAGATTGGTCTATAATTAACTAGTTCTTTGGGGTCAAGTTGTGGTTTTTTGATGAGAGGCTTAATAACAGCCAGTTTGAAGGTTTTGGGGACATGTCCTAATGACAATGAGGAATTAATAATAGTCAGAAGAGGATCTATGACTTCTGGAAGCACCTCTTTTAGGAGCTTAGATGGTATAGGGTCTAACATACATGTTGTTGGTTTAGATGATTTAACAAGTTTATACAATTCTTCCTCTCCTATAGTAGAGAATGAGTGGAACTGTTCCTCAGGGGATCTATAGTGCACTGTCTGATGTGATACTGTAGCTGACGGCTGAATGGTTGCAATTTTATCTCTAATAGTATTGATTTTAGAAGTAAAGTAGTTCATAAAGTCATTACTGCTGTGGTGTTGGGAAATGTCAACACTTGTTGAGGCTTTATTTTTCGTTAATTTAGCCACTGTATTGAATAAATACCTGGGGTTATGTTTGTTTTCTTCTAAAAGAGAAGAAAAGTAATCGGATCTAGCAGTTTTTAATGCTTTTCTGTAGGATATGTTACTTTCCCGCCAAGCAATACGAAATACCTCTAGTTTTGTTTTCCTCCAGCTGCGCTCCATTTTTCGGGCTGCTCTCTTTAGGGTGCGAGTATGCTCATTATACCATGGTGTCAAACTGTTTTCCTTAACCTTCCTTAAGCGTAAAGGAGCAACTTTATTTAAAGTGCTAGAAAAGAGAGAGTCCATAGTTTCTGTTACATCATCAAGTTGTTCTGAGGTTTTGGATATGCTAAGGAATTTGGATACATCAGGAAGATAACTTAAAAAGCAGTCTTTTGTGTTAGAAGTGATGGTTCTTCCATACTTGTAACAAGAAGTAGAATTTACAATTTTGGCTATATGAATTTTGCAAAGAACTAAATAATGATCTGAGATATCATCACTTGGCTGAATAATTTCAACACCATCAACATCAATTCCATGTGACAGTATTAAATCTAGAGTATGATTTCGACAATGAGTAGGTCCTGAAACGTGTTGTCTAACACCAATAGAGTTCAGAATGTCTATAAATGCTGATCCCAATGCATCGTTTTCATTATCAACATGGATATTAAAATCACCAACTATTAAAACTTTATCTGCAGCCAGAACTAACTCGGATGTAAAATCACCAAACTCTTTAATAAAGTCTGTATGGTGCCCTGGTGGCCTGTATACAGTAGCCAGTACAAACATAACAGGGGATTTATCATTAACATTTGTTTCTTTGGATAATGTTATATGAAGTACCATTACTTCAAATGAGATATACTTGAAGCCTGCCCTCTGAGAAATCCTGAAAACGTTGTTATAAATTGAAGCAACACCTCCACCTTTGCCTTTTAGACGTGGCTCATGTTTATAACAGTAATCTTGGGGGGTGGACTCATTTAAAATAATGTAATCATCAGGTTTTAGCCAGGTTTCTGTCAAACAGAGTACATCTATATTATGATCAGTGATCATATTATTTACAAAAAGTGTATTCGTAGAAAGGGATCTGATATTCAATAAGCCAAGCTTTATCATTTGTTTATCCATATTGCTTCTGTTTTTTATTTGTTGAACCTCAATTAAACTGTTAATCTTAACTTGGTTTGGACGTTTTTTGTATTTTCTAGTTCGGGGAACAGACACAGTCTCTATAGTGTGATATCTAGGTGAAAAAGTCTCTATGTGCTGAGAATTAACTGACCTCTGTGACGGGAGGCAGCTAGCAGACGGTCGGTTTAGCCAGTCTGTCTGCTTCCTGACCTGGGCCCCAGTTAGTCAAGTATAAACACTAAGACTATTTGCCATATTTCTAGAGAGAAGAGTGGCGCCACCCCAGGAGGGATGAAGACCATCTCTTTTAAACAGGTCAGGTCTGCCCCAAAAGCTCGTCCAATTGTCTATGAAACCTATGTTATTCTGTGGGCACCACTTAGACATCCAGCCATTGAGTGATGACAATCTGCTATGCATCTCATCACCACGGTAAGCAGGGAGGGGACCAGACCAGTGGTCCCTTAATAAAAACAAAATCATCTGGTTGAAAACAGCAGTTCTCTTAATCTATGTTAGTGAAGCAAGTTCTTCATTGCAGGAAAATAGCAAGCATTTTTTTTTCTTTGCAAAATGCAGAAATCAGCTACCTTTATTATCTAAGTATACTGCAATAAAACAAAATAAACCTTCCTTTTATAACAGCCTGACATGCATATGGTAAAATTAAGACTTCAATCATAATTTTTCTTCTAAATTTGCATACATGATTCAGAATAATCTGGTATTGGTGAATTAATGTTTCCTAACCAACATAAAATAATTCCTATTATTGTAAATAAAATAGTTTAATTTTAAATATTTAAACAACTAGTTCCCTTCCTATTGTAAAATGCTTATGGCTTTTGAATCAAAATGTCCATTAACTTGGTCACCCAATCTTGCTCTCATTCGGCATTGCACAAGTTATTTTTTTTATTTTTTTTATTTAAACAAGCCCAATCTCTGAAACTCTGTAATGGGTTAACTTTCATACTTTTCATACAACTTTTCATACATGTCCCAGGGATAACAAGATACAAATTTTAGATGTCTTCACATATTACATATAAAGTTTTAAGCACGTGCATCTTTTAAATTCATATATTAAGACAAGTTATTAAATAATAAATTCATATCTTATTTTAATTAATATATTATTCTTTTTATATTCTGCACAGTCCATTTCTTGGAACATTTTTATTTATTTTTTCTCTAAAACAACATTCATACAATCAACTTTATTGTTTTAGGGCTCCTGCACTCATCCTTTCTTAACACCAGCCACGCCCGTCTCTGTAACCTAATCACTCTCAAGTGATGGTCCAGGAGGGAAGAGCACCTCTTGCTCCACCAGATATAGAGTCTATTTTCTCACACAAACACAGCCAGTCACACAGACACTTACATTAAAACATACATAAATACAGAGTACTCTACACTCCTTCTGAGTGACCTGTCAGCTCTACTCGCTCTTTCACTGATGCACTTTTTCAACACAGTAAAAAAGCAGTACCTGCAGGATTTCTGCCTTCCCATTTCAGACCTCTGTATCTTACTACATATACAGAGCGGTAGCCAAAGGACTTTTCTGCGCTTTCTATACTACATCTGGTTCACGTGTATTGCTGTCACTTTTAGGCCCAGTATACAATAAACACAGACCATTGCATGCAATGTATTTCTGGTTACACTATCCAGATTAAAATTAGGCCTTTTTCAAAGACCTTTCAGTAAAACAAATATGTGTAAACAAAACCCCCCATTTTTATGTATTTAATTAGTTCTAAATTTGGAAGAGCAGATTTTAAATGACCTTACCACTCAGAACTGACCGGTCAACAACACACACTAATTATATAAGCAAAAATGCTTACCTTATTCACGGTTGGTAAACCGTGATCTCTGGGTTTTGCACTTTGTGGTGAAGTCTGTGTGTTTCGCGTCTGCACTGATTAGTTTGTGGGCGTCTCCATTAATTGTCATCAGCAGCAGCTGTCACTCATTACACACTCCCTATATATTGGCTTGTCTCACGTCTTGTGTTTGTGAGAACGTTGTTTCATGTCTGATCTCTGTCTCTTGCTTCTGTGTTGTTTGCGTTGGATGTCCGTGTCTTCCCCCGGAACCTCATCCACTCTCCGCACTTCCACAAAGCATCACGACTTACCTTTGGCTCGATTCCCCGCAGTTCCTGTGCCATCCTCTCCTGCTGCCTTCTCACCGTCACCATCCGGATTCCTCACCGCCTCACTACCTCACCGCCGTCTTGGATTGTCATCTTCCCAGCATCGTGTTGTACCCTTGTTTGTCTGTTTCATATTCATTAAACTGTTTAACTCGCACTTGTTTCCAGCTCCTCCTTCACCCAGTCGTAACAGGCCACCACTGTGTGTGTGTTGCTCATCAGTCAGCTCAAAAGCGGTCGTCCACTCTGCTGATCCTTTCAAGTCCCTGTTCAGGCGCCAAATGTAGTGTATTTTCGTCTGCCATGAATCTGAGGAATCACACAGTCTCGGGGTTTTGTTTCCAGAAGATAAACTTTATTTCAGAGAGAAACAAAGCCGAGATATTCTCTGTGAGAAGATCTCTCGAATGCTAGGTAGCATATCATTATATACCCTATACAGGGCGTTCCAAATAATCAGACTTTTCCTTATGCTTACAATTTTGATACCTCCCTCAGGAGAAGGGGCCCCCTACTTGTTTTGGAATAGAGAAAGGCCCTTTCTGTATGTCTGACCAGATGTTTCTCATCTAGTTTGTAGAATCTGGCCACGTAGGCAAATTCCTTTCTATACTTAACCTATAGGATTTTAATGGAATAATAACTAGCAACAAAAATGGCTAGATTCACATTGATTATACTTGATTGATTAAAATCTTATTAATAAAAATCTTCCACATTAGTGATATCCGGTTTGCGAACGAATCATTCGATGTAACCGGATCTTCTTGAACGAGTTCACCAAATCGAACTGAATCGTTTGAAATGGTTCGCACCTCCAATAAGCATTAATCCACCTCACGAAACGGTCGTCCATAAAATGCGTTGCTTCTCTGTAAGTAATCTTAAAGATTCCTACTTTCGGAAGGTCAAATAAAGTGCTTTTGTTTTTGCCTAGATACACACAGCATCTCCCTGACATGCCTGCTTCAACACTAAGTGCGGTTACTGAAACCACCCCTTCTTTCTTTGCATGAACAGTGGGCTAGGTGCAATTGAAGGTAATATTTGGATTTCTCTGGTTCTCTGCACTGACACTTAGCACCACCGGAAGTATCTTTGCACACACTCGCAAGACCGGAAATCCAAGATGACGGAGATATGCAACTAGCCCATTGGGTTTTATGTGGGGGGTGGTAGAGTCTTAACTTTGATAAAGAATATCTCTTTGGATTTGAGATTTTAGTCTTTGCAACTTTACAGGTCTTCTTTATGCACCAAGAGCTTGTAACACTCCAAAGAGAAAGGAAAAAATTGTAATTGCATCATATGACTCCTTTAACGGTCTAACTCCACTATTCAGCACTACATAGCTCACAGTCTTTGTAATGTGTTTCATCAATACATTTGTAACATTTATAATGCATTCAGAAACAATTCTCAGAATTGACTTTACAGGGACTTTAACCATTAAAAAGGAGTCCAGCAAAAAACCCACCAAAAGCCGAAAACCTAGGCAAACACTGTATATGCATAGATAGATAGATAGATAATTATTCATTAAAATTTTTAAGGGAAAAAAAGAAAACAGTTAATGTTGTCTTTGTTTTTGACTCAAGACCCTTCCTCCCTTCTGAAAAAAGCAATAGAAACCATCACAGAATTTGTAATGGTTTTAATGGTTATAATGGGACTTGTATCGGTTTTAATGGAAACTAAAATTGTCCCTGTGAGTTTTCACTGGTATTTGGAAATTCTCTTTTCAGCAGGGCTGGCAATTGTCATTGCCTAAATGTTCTAACCAAGTCATGCGGTGCAATGCTATGAGTCAAATGTGATTTGTTGGTGATATCTGTCAAAGAGCAGATGGTGTTCATATTTTTTTAAAACATCACTCACAATGCTTTAATTTGTCAATGATTTCCTGGGTACTCTTGGCCAGTAGTCTGTATGATGTGTTAAATATCCAGAGTCAATACACCAATGAAGCCCAGAGTATGGGATTTAAATGCTGCCATGATTCAAAACTGAAAATACAGGTCTGAAAGGTTGAAACTAAGTGTTCGAAAACTCAAAGTGTTACAAAAAAAAGTTTTGCAAGATCGAAAAATAAGATTTGCAAGCTTGCAAAATGTAAAAAAAATATCTGTGCAAACATTATGTTGTTTTTGAGATTTCCTTCTTCAGAACTGCAACATTTTTTTACGATGTTGCGCAAATAATTTTTCAGAGTTTCAAATTTGTCAGTGTTCTCCCACTGTATTAGATTGTTTTCCATGTTTGAAACCTTGTAAATGGTGATCTGAAAACTGGTTTGCAAATAGGTGAAAAAAAGTTTTTGAAACTATGAAAACAGAGCTTTGTAGGCTTGCAAAGTGGAAAAAAAAGTTACATCTCTTCAAACGTAATTTTGTTTTTGAGTTTTTCCTCTTTAGAAGTGCAACACTCTTTTTTATGGTGTTGTGCAATCATTTTTTCAGAGTTTCGAATTAGTCACTGTTCTCCCAGTGTATAGTTTGCTTTCAAGATTTGAAACCTTGTAAATAGTGATCTGAAATCTGGTGTGCGAATAGGTGAAAAAAAGTTTTGAAACTCTGAAAACTGAGGTACGAAAGGGCGAAACTTATTACATTACATTACATTTGCACTCCTATTGCAGACTATTTTTTCAGAGCTGAGTTTACAACACCCACTTTGTGGAGATACGCCCACACAGTTGCGAGCTTGCGTCTCACGTGATTTGTGGCAGTGTTGTCACGCAGCTCTGCTCTGAAACTCTGAAACTCAGACTGAGCGAAAATGAAGCTTCGCAACCTCGCAAATAAAAAAAAGCCTGGAGGGAGGGCCTTCTGCTCTTAGCCAATGCTTTGCTGTCTGCTGACGTACAGTCCAATCACAAGTCGTATTTACTGGAAAGGTGGGATTGACCGACTGCTCCGCCAATGACAAAAGCGCACAGGATACGCAAACAGAGGATGCACAGATTTCTGTCCACAAGGCAGTCCGTCAGCTCTATCCTCTCAATCCGTCACAAACAGCGTATGAGGACAATGGAAGCAATAAAAAATAACAAATATACAAGTGCTATAACAAGTCTCAGTTAGCTTACACGTAACAAAGGCTTTTAAATAATATGATAAAGAAATACTGATAAAAGATAGAATAGAAAAAGAATAGAGCAAGCTAGAGTTAGAGGTCTTTTTTTGCCTTTGTTAATTGTATAATAAAAGAAAACCAATAGAATACAAAATAATAGAAAGCTCAATATTATTCTTTTTTTAAGAATAGTGAGTGTTAAAGTTAGAAGGTCAAATACATTTGGAAGAGATGTGTTTTAAGCCGATTCTTGAAGATAAGGATTGGGTACAGACAATCCAGTAATGATTTCCCCAAACGAAGGTCTGAGACTACAGAATATCCTCAATGCAGAAAGCACTCTCTTTCAATCACACACAGTATCAATTTTAGCATGTGGTGGAGAACAAATAGTTTATCATATGTTTTAAACATTATATATTTATTAGCCTACTTATTTATGTTATATATATATATATATATATATATATATATATATATATATATATATTTATATATATATATATATATATATATGAAAATACAGATGTTTAGATTATAATTCAGGTTTATTTTTAATTGTCTCAATACATATAGCCTATATTGATTGCAGAAAAAAGTAAACCATTCATTCATAAATTTGTAATAGGCAATTATTTATAATTTTACTGAAATATTTTAATAAAAGTAAAAAATACACTGTACACCTTTCTGAATATTTCAATATAATATCTAAATATTCTTTTGGATGCACTATTGAAGTCACTTTAATTGTAATATTCGGTCTCTACATGAATAGAGAGTCAGTGGTCCACTGCGTGAGGAAAGTGAGTCGCCAGCTGAGGAAAGTGAGGTGAGTGTGTATACTGATGCACCGCCGGTCTATCAGTGGTAAACTCAGTGGCTACTGGCAATTGTATGGTGAATTTCAGCGACAAGTGGGTAAACCTTTATTTTAGAACTGGACCGCGACGGGACCGCCTTGTGGACAGAAATCTGTTCATCCTCTGTTTGCGTATCCTGTGCGCTTTTGTCATTGGCGGAGCAGTCGGTCAATCCCACCTTTCCAGTAAATACGACTTGTGATTGGACTGTATGTCAGCAGACAGCAAAGCATTGGCCAAGAGCAGAAGGCCCTCCCTCCAGGCTTTTTTTTATTTGCGAGGTTGCGAAGCTTCATTTTCGCTCAGTCTGAGTTTCAGAGTTTCAGAGCAGAGCTGCGTGACAACACTGCCACAAATCGCGTGAGACGCAAGCTCGCAACTGTGTGGGCGTATCTCCACAAAGTGGGTGTTGTAAACTCAGCTCTGAAAAATAGTCTGCAATAGGAGTGCAAATGTAATGTAACGTAATAAGTTTCGCCCTTTCGTACCTCAGTTTTCAGAGTTTCAAAACTTTTTTTCACCTATTCGCACACCAGATTTCAGATCACTATTTACAAGGTTTCAAATCTTGAAAGCAAACTATACACTGGGAGAACAGTGACTAATTCGAAACTCTGAAAAAATGATTGCACAACACCATAAAAAAGAGTTTTGCACTTCTAAAGAGGAAAAACTCAAAAACAAAATTACGTTTGAAGAGATGTAATTTTTTTTACCACTTTGCAAGCCTGCAAAGCTCTGTTTTCAGAGTTTCAAAAACTTGTTTTCACCTATTTGCACACCAGTTTTCAGATCACCATTTACAAGGTTTCAAACATGGAAAACAATCTAATACAGTGGGAGAACACTGACAAATTTGAAACTCTGAAAAATTATTTGCGCAACATCGTAAAAAAATGTTGCAGTTCTGAAGAAGGAAATCTCAAAAACAACATAATGTTTGCACAGATATTTTTATTTTTTACATTTTGCAAGCTTGCAAATCTTATTTTTCGATCTTGCAAAACTTTATTTTGTAAGATTTTTAGAATCTATGAATTTTTAGAAGCAATAGAATTATTGCCTTGTTTGGATTTCCCTGCAAACGTCAGTTTGAAAAGTGAAAGCGCAGCTGCTTCGCTCCGCCCCGTGACTGGGGCGAAGCAAAGTGCGTTTGTCCCTTTGCTTTACATCAGCACTCTCAGAGGCTTAAACACAGAGAAGCTAGAATGCTTGAAAGACAAGGGGAAAAAGTTCCATTTCCTCCCATCAAATTGTGTGGAAAATGGCGGGTCTGTAGAGACTAAAGCGACTGAATAAGAAAGAGGGTTTTGTGAATGGAGTATATCTTTGTAGCGAGGAGAGGAAGCATTGACTGCGTTTACATGCAGCCAATAACCCGTTCAAAACCGGGATATTAGCAATAACCCGGTCGCGCACGGCCATGTAAACACCGGCAAAAACCCGGATATCCTCATATCCCGGTTCTCTTATGAGAGCTCTCTCGTTCTGCGTCTTAGCTAAGACGCTACGGGAAAAGTCTCTTTTCACGAAATACTGAAGCAAAAAATTATCCTTAATTTTGTATTTTTGTAAAGCGCATTTGCAGCAGTACACAGCCATAGGCGAGACAGCTCGTTCGCTCATTGGCTTGTTCTGCGGCAACTGCACAGCCTATCGAGCGCGGGCTGATGCAACATCAGACCAATAAGGGCGCTTCGCGCCCTTCTTGCCACTTCCCGCCGAAACGGGTGTGGCCCAACCTATAAAAGGAGCTCGAAAAGGCTGACTCACCTGATTTTTCATCTCTTCAGCGAAGCTCACGCATCGCTGGATCACGGAGGAAGCAAGCGCCGTCTGAGAAAGCACATCAGCAGGACGAGCCATTCTGAAGCTGCTGGCATCGCCGCCTTCCATTGCCGTTCCTGCTGCGCTATCCGGCGCCTATATCCTTTCAATCCTGTTATATCCAAGCTGTTCTTTATGTGTGTGTTTGCCCTGCGACACACACTCGTAAAAGAGCTCGCGTCTTTTTTAAGATGCCTTCCTGCGGCTCGTCAGAGCCCCACTCATCTGTGTCTCCTGCCTGGGTGAAGATCATGCAGCGCTCGCTGACGGCGGATGCCCCCACTGCGAGCTGTTGCCATGGTGACTCTGAGGACTCGCCTGGCCTTTTTCTCTGAGCCTGCATTCTCCGCTGCGCTGAGGCGCCGTAAAAGCATCGCTTCCAGCGGATTCCGGAACCGTCTTCAGCTCAACCGAGCTCGCCGGTTCGCCCTGCTTCACCGGCCCCCCCTGCATCGCTTCCCGGTGGGCAGCGCCCGCTGTTTGCCGGCGCGTCGTCCGAGGAAGTCGATCTCAGGGCCGCATCGGGGGAAGAGGACACGCGCTCTCTGCTAGCTTCGGGCAGTGAGGGCTGGGCGAGCTCCGAGGATCTCGCGCCTTCTGCTCAGAAGCCCAGCAGACGAGCTGACATCGAGAAGGAGCCGGGGCGAATGCTCGTGTTGGCCGCGATGAGTCTCGGCCGCGAGTGGTTTGCACCAGCGCCCCTCTCGTTCCCGGCTGGATGGTATTTCCCTTTTGGATGAGCGTACTTCTCAAAGCCCGCCTCATTTCTTCCTGAGCTTCACGAAGAGGTGGCGAAGGCTTGGAACGCTCCATATTCAGCACGAACTCGTTCGTCTGTCTCACTAGCATTCTCCACACTGATGATGCTAAAAACAGGAACTACCACTCACTTCCGCCGGTGGAACAGGCGATAGCGACGCACCTTTGTCCGCCCTCTGCTGGACGGCGGCAAAAGCGGTGTTGCCATCTAAAGCCTCCTGTGTGACGCTGCGTCGGCACTACTAACGATGGCTGCTTCATCGAAGCGCAGGTGTACGAGTTCCGCTGTGGCCGAGCTCTCACCCAAGCGCGCCGCTGTTTCAGTTCCAGGAATTGTGACTGTCTCAGCGTTTTCTGCAATGCGCAAGCCTGCACAGTTGCCCGCTTGCCTGCACACAAAAGCCGTTATCACAACAGCTTCAGCAACGCAGCTCGAGACCCCCGTTCTCGCTCTACTGGCCGTCGCCCCGCGCCGCGGGGACCGCGGCAGAGGATTACGGTGAGGCCGGGAGCCCCGAAGCCATCCTGGGAAAGCCATCTACGCATGCTGCATGACGCTGCGTCGGCACTACACACGATGGCTGCTTCATCGAAGCGCCGGTGTACGAGTTCCGCTGCGGCCGGGCTCTCACCTAAGCGCGCCGCTGTTTCAGTTTCCAGAGATTGTGACTGTTTCAGCGTTTTTTGCAATGCGCAAGCCTGTACGGTTGCCCGCTTGCCTGCACACGAAAACCGTTATCACGGCTACCCAGATATTTCCCAAAAAAGGTGTAATTTCTGGTGTCCCGGCCACGGCCGATGGTGCTATAAATGTAGTGACGATGCCCACTGCTCAGTGCCCATCTCCGTATATAAGCACAGCCCTTCACACAGTGCTCGCGCCTATAAAAACGACTCAAGTCGATCACGCGCACTACATAGTAGACGTGCCCACTCCTCAGTGCCCACAATCACTATGTCACACGCGTCATGTGGTTTCTGTAAAAACGAAACCCGTGCACGTTCGTCCGGCCACGGCCGATGGTGCTATAAATGTAGTGACGATGCCCACTCCTCAGTGCCCATCTCCACATGTAAGCACAGCCCTGCACACAGGGCCTGCGCCCATAATGTCGACTCAAGTCGGTCGCGCACACTACATAGTAGACGTGCCCACCCCTCAGTGCCCACAATTACTATGTCACACGCGTCATGTGGTTTCTGTAAAAACGAAACCCATGCATGCTCGTCCGGCCACGGCCGATGGTGCTATAAATGCAGTGACGATGCCCACTACCCAGTGCCCATCTCCACATGTAAGCACAGCCCTGCACACAGGGCTAGCGCACATAAGATCGACACAGATCGGTCGAGCGCGCCGCATAGTAAACGTGCCCACTTCCCAGTGCCCACATACACTATGTCACATACGGCGCGGGGCTTCTGTAAAAACGAGGCCCGTGCACGTACATTCTGCACAGGCAGACAGCGAGTTGAAAGTGGTAAAAGTGCACACATGCAGCCCACGGTTACTCGCAGATATATCGAGTCCCACGGGACCCGCTCAGCCTCCCTCCACTCGGTTAAGCGCCGGAACGGGGTCGAGGAAGAGCGATCTGCCCGCTGTGATCAGCGCGCTCCCCGCCTCAGATGCGCAGCACACTCGAGCGCCGCCGTTGCCCAGTCAACAGAGCGCGTTTCGCATCCAGCCCTTAGCCATTCATGCAGATGCATGGTCAGTGCTTCTAGGGGTTTCGGATTGGGTGCTAGGCATTATAAAGAGAGGCTACTCGCTACAGTTTTCTCGACGCCCACCGCGCTTTTTAGCGCGCGTCGAAACTACGGTCAAAACAGACGTAGCACACATACTTCGGGCCGAAATATCAAAACTGTTGAGCAAAGGGGCTGTAGAGCCTGTGTCTCAAAGCGAGGGGGGGCTGTACAGCAGATACTTTCTGGTGCCCAAGAGAGACGGGGGTCTCCGGCCCATACTGGATCTAAGACAGCTGAACAGGCATTGATGAAACGCAGTTTCAAAATGCTCACGACCAGGAAAGTTCCTCGCGCAGATTCGCAGAGGGGACTGGTTCATGTCAATAGATCTGAAGGACGCGTATTTTCAAATACAGATAGCGTCAAACCACAGGCGATATTTGAGATTCGCCTTCGAGGGCCAGGCATACCAGTTTGCAGTCCTGCCATTCGGCTTGTCCGTAGCTCCTCGTACGTTTACGAGGTGCATGGATGCACCGCTCGCTCCTCTCAGACTCAGAGGCATACGAGTGCTGAATTATTTGGACGACTGGCTGGTTCTGGCCCGATCATGAGCGGAGCTCGTGGACCACAGAGCCGTTTTACTCGATCACCTCGAGAAGCTCGGCCTCAGTGTCAATTGGGCGAAGAGTTCGCTGAACCCCAGTCAGACGATCCTGTTTTTTTTGGGTATAGTTCTGAACTCGTGTTCCATGACGGCGCGGCTGTCACCACAGCGCGCGATGGGCATTCAGCGTGCAGCGAGTTCTTTCCGCTGTGGCGCGACTGTGTCGCTCAAACACTGTCAAAAGATGCTGGGTTTCATGGCCTCAGCATCTCCGGTTCTGCGGCTGGGCCTGCTCCGCATGCGCCCCCTGCAGTTCTGGCTGAAGGCTCGGGTGCCGCGCAGAGCGTGGGCGTCTGGCCGGCTGCATTTCAAGGTCGATCAGAGCTGTGTTGCGGCTCTAGCACCTTGGACAGCGAACGGCTGGTACCGATCAGGTGTAAGCCTGGGGACTTCCCCGAGTGTGAAAATGGTGTCGACGGACGCCTCCACTTCGAGATGGGGAGTGCTGCTCGAAGGCAGACCGTCCTTTGGCCTATGGTCAGAACGGGAAAAGCTCCATCATATCAACTGCCTGGAAATGCTGGCAGTGGAGAACGCGCTGACGCGCTTTTGTCCCCATATCAAGGATCACCACATCGTAGTCCGTTCGGACAACATGTCCGTGGTGTCCTACATAAATCGCCAGGTCGGTCTCGGGTCCCGAAACCTGTGCAGGCTGACGGAACGCCTCCTGATTTGGGCTCAGCGCAACGTGCGCTCGCTGAGAGCAGTGCATGTGCCTGGACTGCAGAATCTGGGTCCAGACAGGCTGTCCAGAGGCAATGTTCCTACGGGCGAATGGTCTCTACACCCGCAAACAGTCCGGCTGTTGTGGGAGAGATTTGGCATGGCGGAGGTGGACCTCTTTGCGTCCCACGAAAACGCTCACTGCCCCGCGTTCTTTTCCAAGAACGAAAGCGCGCTGTCACGGAGATGGCCGTGCTGCCCGCTTTATGCGTTCCCTCCCGTCTCCCTCCTTCCGCAGGTGATAGAACGGGTGAGAGAAACGAGATGTTCAATACTGCTTGTAGCACCTCTTTTGAAGAACCAACCATGGTTCCCAGATTTGATGCAGTTAGCAGATGTCGCCCCGTGGCCGGTACCGTTGAGGAGAGACCTCCTCTCGCAGGCCAGGGGCTCGATTTGGCACCCTCAACCGGAGTTGTGGTCCCTCTAGGTATGGGCACTCAATGGTTACCCGCTGATCTCGCAGTGGGAGTGCTAAATACCATCACTCAGGCTAGAGCTCCGTCGACACGATGTCTGTATGCCTCGAAGTGGTCGGTGTTCTCCAGCTGGTGCACAGCTCGAGGTTATTCACCCCTTAGTTGTGAGGTGACGGAGGTCCTCTCCTTCCTTCAGGAGCTGTTGGATAAGGGCAGAGCCCCACCCACACTCAAAGTTTATGTGGCTGCCATCGCGGCGTTTTCTGAAACGGCGTCCGGTCAGTCAATAGGAAGGAATGATTTAGTCATCCGGTTCCTCAGAGGAGCTAGGAGGCTGAATCCTCCCAGACCTTCGTCAGTCCCTATGTGGGACCTCGCGGCGGTTTTGGAGGCCTTCAAGGGTCCCCCTTTCAAGCCTATCCAATCGATTAGCCTTCAGCATCTGTCGTTCAAGACAGTATTCTTGTTGGCTCTCGCTTCTGTGAAGCGTGTGGGTGATTTGCACGCGCTCTCGGTGAGCCAGTCGTGCTTGGAGTTTGGGCCCAATGACTCAAGAGTCATACTCAAACCTAGGCACGGTTATGTGCCGAAATCCCTCAACACACCGTTTCGGGCTCAGGTTATTGCCCTGTCTGCCCTGCCGGTGTCAGGGGAGGATGGAGACTCGAGTCTTCTTTGCCCTGTCAGGTTTTTAAGAGCTTATGTGTCTCGCTCTGCTGCCTTTCGGCAGACGGAGCAGCTATTTGTCTCGTTCGGTGGGCGTTCCAAGGGAATGGCTGTTTCGAGACAGACTCTATCCAGATGGATAGTTGACGCCATAGCGTTAGCTTACGCTTCCAGGGGCCTTCAGTGCCCGTTGGGCGTCAGAGCACACTCCACAAGAGGCATCGCCTCGTCGTGGGCGTGGTCTACTGGGATCTCCTTGCAGGATATATGTATGGCGGCAGGTTGGGCCTCGCCGTCTACATTTATCAGGTTCTATAACCTGGAGGTTCCCGCCTTGCAAGCAAGGCTGCTGTCGGTACAGGCGAATCAGGGCCCTGAGGGGAATTCTATGTTCACGAGCGCTATGCACTGCCGACTGTTATATGGGCAGTATTGCGTAAGACCCGCATTGCCACATTGGTCAGGCCTTATTGGTCTGATGTTGCATCAGCCCGCGCTCGATAGGCTGTGCAGTTGCCGCAGAACAAGCCAATGAGCGAACGAGCCGTCTCGCCTATGGCTGTGTACTGCTGCAAATGCGCTTTACAAAAATACAAAATTAAGGATAATTTTTTGCTTCAGTATTTCGTGAAAAGAGACTTTTCCCGTAGCGTCTTAGCTAAGACGCAGTACTCGTTCGCTCTTCTAGAGAGAACCGAGGTTACGTTTAGTAACCGAGTACGTTTTTATCCCGGTTTCAGCGTGAAGCGTTTTCACTACGGTAATGTGGATTGGACGCGCCCTTGCTAGCGAAAAAGCAAGACAGAAGTGACCAGCAAGGACCGGGACAACACTCGTCTTCAGGTCGCGCAACGTGTACGCGAAAGTACTTTGCAGATGTTAGATAATAATGGTCATCTTTATATATATATATATATATATATATATATAGAGAGAGAGAGAGAGAGAGAGAGACTCCATTTGAATCCATCATGCACAACTGTTTGAGGGATTGATGTGTATGAGTGATTTGTTGCTCTGACTGCGCGATGGCCCTCAGGTCCAGAAGGCCTTTGGTGAGCTTCATCGTGGGGGGTTTTCTTGGCTTCACAGCAGCATCGTGGCTGGTTGTGCCCAGAGTTGTGAAGATCAGTGTGAAGAACAGAAGGTCTTCAGTGTGTACAGTACATACTACAGTAGCGGCAGGGCTCAGGCTAAAGTTTCAGGCACCGCCCACAGTACCTCATCTACTATTGGCAGACAGAAGCATCTGCAGCCACTCTTCTCCAGCCAGGAAGGCAGTGATGAAGGTGAACAGGAGCTTTATGGGACAGGGAACAGTAGTGGTCCTGTACCTCCTGCTAGATTCTTGTATGTGGGGGTCATGACAGCTCAGAAGTATCTGGCCTCAAGGGCTGTGGCTGCCTACAGGACATGGGCCTTCTACATCCCCGGGCGGGTGGAGTTCTTCTCCAGTGAGGGCTCTGAGAAGGTCTCCCTGCCAACTCCAATGCCTGTCATTCCTCTGGCAGGTGTTGATGATTCATACCCTCCGCAGAAGAAATCTTTCATGATGCTGAAGTACATGCATGACCATTATTTGGATAAATACGAGTGGTTTATGCGGGCTGATGATGATGTCTACATTAGAGGTGAATAATAGGGGTATGATTTTAAAGGGGACATTGTTGAAATATTCTGATGAATAGTAGACCTTGAAAAATATTTATACGACCAGCAGCTTTTGAAATATTGGCAATAAGTTGAACTGCCTTTTCCTGGAAAATGTGAGAAAGTACAAAGTTTTGGAAGCCTGTTGAAGGACCATAAAAATGTTTTTTTTTTTTTTTTTTGGTTTATGAATTTTATGAATGCGTTTGCATTGTGCAAGTTAAGACACCTTTATTTATATAGCGTTTTTATTGTAACAATCAGGTCAAGTCACCTTTATTTATATTGCGCTTTAAACAAAATACATTGCGTCAAAGCAACTGAAAAACATTCATTAGGAGAACAGTGTGTCAATAATGCAAAATGATTTTTTTATAGTTTTTTTATAGTTTTATAGTAAAATAGTTTTTTTGGTGATTCTCGTTTGATTCAGTAACAGTAAACTTTATGACTCTAAACACTTAATTTAAATAAATATTTTATATATGTGTAATGACCCTAGTAAAAAACTAAAACATAACCTATGCCATAATTGATTCAAAATACATTTATTTCATACCAAGTATACTTCAAATCTATTAACATATTTATTGACATATTTTATTTGGAGTATTTTGTCATTCAAAATGTGCTTTAGTAGGCTATCAGTATTAATAAGGATTGTATGATCTTTGTATGAGTCTTTAACACACATGGTTAAAAAAAATGCATAGCCTGAATGCCCTGTAAGTTGCTTTTAAGCGTCTGCCAAATGCATAAATGTAAAGTAAATATAGTCCACAATCAAATATACCAGTAGTTATGTAGTTGGACTTTAGTACCACTTTAGCACTATTAAATTTACACATTTATTTGTTCCAATTTAGCAGACTTTAAGTATACCAGATTACTGTACAAAAAAGTACAATTACAGGCTATTTTTATTAAAGCAACACTATGGCTGTGTTCGAAATGGCATACTTGCTTACTGCCCAGTACACAGTGGATACTGGCTACAATTTTTAAAATAGTCTGTGAAACAGTATACACTAAGCAACAAATGTTTCAGAGTTGTGTGCTAATGTGTTGTCACATGACATGAGTTTGTTACCTTACAAGTAAATGTACTAACCATTTTTTTTTACAAAGACTTTAATTAAGGATTCATAATAGTAAACAATGTTATATTTCCCAATTGAACTCATTACATAATTAATTGACTTTAAATACTGAGCAGAACTAATAATAATTGTGTAAATAGTAGTTAGGTGGTGAATATTTATATTTCAGTACTGTAGTACATTATAAAACAGTATGCAATAACATAGTGTGTTTAAATTATCATAATTAAAAATATTATTAAATGAATGCAACTTTATTGGGACAATTAAACCTCCCTATACCTATACTACTAACCACCTAATAACACTGTATTATTAATCAGATGTTTTATTTCCAATTTTCAAATATTTATTTTATTTATATAGAAAATGAGTGCCTTTCTGGTCTGATATGTGGTGGGAAATGGAGTAGTCTAGAACAAGTTTTGGTAAAGGGCAGCCTTGAACTCGGGTCAATTGTGTTAAAATCATTCATTATACATCTTTTATCCACTGCGCTACTGATATTACAGATCAACGGGCATCTTTTGCAGTGCTATTTATAATAGCCATGCATTGGTGATCAGAGTTATTGTAAATAGTCTCTGCCAACAAATTATTTATATATTATATTACTTCAATATTTCTATTATTCAATATCTTTAAAATAATCTGTACTGTATAAAGCACTATAGAGATAAAGGTGACTTCATTTGACTTGATCGGAAATGTGCTGTAGAGATTAAAGAACCATTTATGTCCTACTTACGATTTTTTTTAGATGCACAGTGATAGTTTGTAGTTTACAGTAACATGTATGTATAAAAGTGTTTTATAATTACCATTCCCTGCCTCCAGTTTACTCACGTGTTTGAAGATGAAACATTACATGGGGTGTGTACAGTGTCTTCAGATGCATACATCAAATTTCAGCAAATGTAGCAGGTAATCCAGGCATTCCTTGCATACAGAACATTATCTTACTATTTACAGTATGCACGCAGCATACTGCAATATAGTAGAAGTTGTGTGGTAGAATACCATTCCGAACACAACTTCTGTACTGATTTCAGTGTACTTGAGTTATATTTAGCAGATTCTGGTAAATATAATAGGTAATCCAGGTATTTAATAGTATGGCGTTTTGAACACAGAATCAGTACGTTTTGGCACTCTAGTGGTTAATAGACAGAAATGCACGCATCCCGCGGAAGAACATTCTAACCTGAGCTACTTATCTAAATTCTTGTGTTACTCCGGAGCGGTGATGACCTGAACAGTCTACAATAGTCAGAATATAAGCATTTAATATAAGAGTACCATAGTGATTTGGGATAAGACAAAATAGAGGTTTGGAAGATGAATTCATGATATTCGCTCATCAATAATTGAGCAAATTTTGAACACAGAAAAAGTTACATAGTGTTGCTTTAAGCACATCAATATGTAAATGTATTTGTAGTATAGTATATATATAAAATGTCAAATATATTTAAGTAAATTTTAAATCCAAACACAGATTTTTACACAGATATGAATAGTACTTTTAAAGAATACATTTCATGCAAAAAAAATACCACAAATCAGTATAAGTAGCAAATTATTTTCATGGAGCAGGTGAGGTACAGTAAAGTAGTGTAATACCTATACACAGTTTGAGCTTCATATTAAGAAATGTACATTATGGAATGAAGAAATACTCCAAAATAAAAAGATATGTCAATTAATTCATTACATTTTTTTTTTTACATTTATATCATCAATTTTACATATCAATAGATATGTTAATAGATTTGAAGTATACTTAGTATGAAATAAATGTATTTTGAAACAATTATGGCATGTTCTTTTTATTATTATATTTTTTTTATTAGGGTCATTACTAGGGTGTCACGGTTCATGAATGCACCGTCTCCTGCTCGTCTCTTGTTACGTCATGTTGATTGTTTCTTGTGGGTGTTACCGCAGATCATCTGATCAGCGGCAGCTGCAGCTCATTCCACCTAGCCTACTTAATGCCCTGTCTTTCGTCTCTTGTTTGTCAGATCGTTGTTTGAGGTCCTCCGTGCTTCATGTCTGTTCTTCCTCCTGTTCCGCTTCATCATGTCTTGTTCCAGTTCGGTCAACCTTGGATTACCAGTCATCATCACGGATTACCACCACCACCACCTCCACCAGCGCACTCAAACTCCTCCTCACCTGTCTGTGCTTCCTTCGAGGTCCCTGCATCACCCACCATCATCTCCTCACCATTACTCATCCTAATAAATATCCATTACTCGCATTTGCCTCCTCTCCTTAATCGCAGACGTGACAGAACGATCTGACCAACTATGGAGGCAGCGAGTAACCCGTCATCTGCCTTGGAGGAATTTCTCAGCGCCAGTGCTCGGAGGATGGACTCCCAGGAGAGGAATCGTAACGACACTGGTCGCGCAGTTCAGGCTTTGGTGGCGCAGGTGTCCGAGCTCACCCAACAACTACAGCTTCTATAAGTTCCCACTGCGCTGCTTACACTGCCCGTTCCTCCCACACCACCGGAGACCCCCTCCCAGCCGGAACCACGTCTCCCCATTCCAGAGTCCTACTCGGGTGAGGTGGCTTTTGTTCTGACCCTGCTCACTGGGAGGGCGGCATTATGGGGAACGGCGGTGTGGGAGAATCAAGATCCATGCTGCGCCTCGTTCCAGACACTCTCCGCCGAGATGAGGTGGGTCTTTGATCGGGCCATCGCCGGGAGGGAGGCGGCGAGGATGCTAGCCGAATTACGTCAGGGTGAAAGATCCGTCTCAGAATATTCTATCGAGTTCCGTACTCTGGCGGTGGAGTGTCATTGGAACGAGGAGGCGCAGTGGGACATGATCCTGCATGGGCTGGCTGTCCGCGACCAGAAGGAAATCTATGCCCTGGATCTTCCTACTTCATTCAATGGGCTCATCGAACTAGCGCTGAGGGTAGATGCACGTCTGACGCGAGTGGAGCGACGGAACCTACCCAGCTCCACACCTAAGGCCCAGACAGACGTGCAAGTCAGCGGCGGGGACGCGGCCAGCCCCTCCTACGATCACGAGCCCATGCAGGTAGGGCGAGCTCGGCTTTCCCGGGAGGAGAAGGAGAGGCGGAGGTCCCTGGGCCTGTGCCTCTACTGCGGGGGAACCGGTCATCACGCTTACATCTGTCCGGTAAAAGGCCAAGCCTGGTAGTAAGTATGAGGCTACTATCGGGTGGGATCTCCGCCGAGAAGACCTCATCATCATCTACGCTCCTCCCGGTAAGACTAAGATGGTCAGCACAGATTCACGACTGTCAAACACTACTGGACTCAGGGGCTGAAGGTAATTTCATGGACAACACACTAGCACACAGACTTCACATTCCCCTCAGACCCCTCACACACCACATCACAGTTCACGCCCTTAATGGACAGAGATTACCGGTCATCTCTCACATCACTGAAGACATCACCCTCATCACATCAGGGCAACCACTCAGAAACCATCTCCTTCTACATCCTTGACTCTCCTCTGGCACCCATAGTCCTCGGTCACCCCTGGCTCCTCTTACACAACCCCAAGATAGACTGGCAACTAAATTCCATCCTGACCTGGAGTAACAAATGTCATGAGTCTTGTCTAGTGTCTGCTTGTCCGTCTGTTTCTATGTCTGTGTTTCAGGAGGAGGCAGTGGATTTGTCTAACGTGCCCGCGGAGTACCTCCACCTGAAGGAAGTGTTCAGTAAGTCTCTTGCTGCTTCTCTCCCTCCGCATCGTCCCTATGACTGTGCCATAGATTTACTGTCAGGTAAGTCTCCGCCTAAAGGCAAGTTATATTCACTTTCTGTTCCAAAAAGGGAGGCTATGGAGAAATATATTTCTGATTCTCTAGCTTCTAAGTTCATCCGCCTTTCCTCTTCTCCAGCGGGGTTCTTTTTTGTGGGGAAAAAATACTTATCCTTTGCCGTTGATGTCTTCAGCCTTCGAGAGGTTGCAGGGAGCATTGATTTTCACAAGATTGGACTTACGTAATGCTTATCATTTGGTCCGCATCAGGGAGGGGGATGAATGGAAGACCGCTTTTAACACCCCCAGGGGGCACTTTGAATGCTTGGTCATGCCATTTGGGCTCTCCAACTCCCCAGCGGTCTTCCAGGCATTCGTCAACGACGTGCTGCGAGATATGATTGATCAATTCATATATGTCTACCTGGACGACATATTGATTTTTTCCTCTTCTCTCCAGGAACACGTGCAGCACGTTCGACGAGTGCTTCAGAGGTTGCTAGAGAATGGGCTTTTTGTCAAGGCGGAGAAATGCGAGTTTCATGCACAGTCTGTTACGTTTCTCGGGTATATCGTGTCGACTGAGGGAATACGCATGGATCCCAAGAAAGTTAAGGCTGTGGTAGATTGGCAAAGTCCAGATTCCCGTAAGGCCCTACAGAGGTTTCTGGGGTTCGCCAACTTCTACCGGCGTTTTATTCGCAACTGCAGCCAACTAGCCGCAGCTCTGACCGCCTTGACCTCTCCCAAGACTACGTTCAGGTGGTCAGACACAGCCGAGGCTGTGTTTGCCAAACTGAAGAGCTGCTTCGTTTCAGCCCCTATCCTGATCACCCCTGATTCATCACATCAGTTTGTGGTGGAGGTCGACGCATCGGAGGTGGGGTAGGGGCGGTGTTATCTCAACGTTCTCCCTCAGACGACAAGGTGCACCCATGGGCATTTTTCTCTTATCGATTATCCCCTGCCGAACATAACTATGATATTGGTAACCAAGAGTTGTTGGCAGTCAAGATGGCATTAGAGGAGTGGCGCCACTGGTTAGAAGGTTCGGGGGTTCTTTTTATAGTATGGACCGACCACAAGAATTTATAATATATTAGTACTGCCAAAAGATTGAACTCCAGGCAGGCTCGGTGGGCACTTTTTTTCGGACGTTTTGACTTTACTCTCTCGTACCGCCCGGGTTCCAAAAATATTAAACCCGATTCTTTGTCACGTATTTTTGACCGTTCCGAACGCCCGTCCACTCCCGAGTGCATTTTCCCTGAGACATTAGTGGTCTCCACACTCACATGGGAGATCGAATCGAAGGTCAAGACAGCCTTAGAAGGGGTAACGCCTCCACCCAGGTGCCCACCGAATCGATTATTTGTGCCAGAGGGATTGTGGTCCAACGTCATCCAGTGGGGGTATTGCTCTAATGTGGCTTGTCATCCAGGAGTTAACCGTACTAAATTCTTAGTCAAGCAACGATTTTGGTGGCCACTTATGGCTCGTGACATTCACAGTTTTGTTTTGGCTTGCGCCACTGGTAAGACTTCCAATCGACCCCCTGATGGGTTACTTCAACCGCTGCCGGTCCCTTCGAGACCCTGGTCCCACATTGCACTAGATTTTATTACCGCCCTCCCGCCCTCCCAGGGCAACACGGTAGTTCTGACCGTGGTGGACCGGTTCTCGAAGGCAGCCCACTTTATTCCCTTGCCCAAATTACCCTCAGCCAAGGAGACAGCGTTGACCATCGTAGATCACGTCTTTCGTTTACATGGCCTCCCGATAGACGTGGTTTCCGACAGGGGACCCCAACTTGTGTCCAAATTTTGGCCTGAGTTCTGTAGATTACTGTGAGACTGTAAGTCTCCACCAACAGTTGTCAATGGTGGAGTACGCCCACAATACCTTACCGATATTAGCTACGGGCCTATCTCCGTTTGAGTGTAGTGTAGGTTACCAGCCACCTATTTTTCCCAGTCTGGAATCCGAAGTTGCGGTCCCCTCCATTCACGCCTTCGTCCAGAGGTGTCACCGCACTTGGACTAGAGCCCGCGAGACTCTACTCCAAGTGGGGGCACGCACCAAGGCTAAAGCCGATCGCCACCGGTCTAAGCCTCCTGTATACATCGTGGGTCAAAAAGTGTAGCTTTCTACTAAGAACATTCCTCTCCGATCCGTCTCTAATAAATTTGCACTCAAATTAATTGGCCCATTCACTGTCACCAAAATCGTCAGTCCGCCTCAAACTTCTTCCAGCGTACAGGAGAATTCACCCCGCCTTTTTTTATGTATCTAAAATAAAGCCTGTATTTCATTCTCCTATTAATCCGCCTAATTAATGTTCTGCATGTCTGTTTAGAACTGCTTGCGCTGAAGATGACCACCAGAGTCAGCATTTGATAGCAAGTTTTTAATCAATGGGATTAAACTCATAATTTCATGTAGAATACGCTTCATTATTTATACAACATAAAGTTAATATTAGGATTCATAGGCTATCTGCAAAAAGAGCCTGAAAGCACATGAACATATCTCCGCAGCTCTGAATGCAAACTCCTTTTGTGGACGCGTTCTTTACGAAACAATGTGAAGAAACATGGCAGCTAAACTCTAAAAAAATCACAGTGTTTTATTATAATGGTGTTTTCATTATAATGGTATGGGTGTGACAGTAAAGTTATAATTATTGATATTCTGCATTGTAGTTTGACCTGCTGCTCGCGCTGTGCACTGAAGAGATATCACGGTAGTACTACAATGAAGCGCTTGACTCAAAACCAAATTCATCTTATATCAGGTAAATAATATATCCACGATATATATAAACCAGATGAAACGTTTTGAAATCACTTGAACCCCACCTGTTCGAAAAAATCCAGTATCTGCCTGTGACAGTTTGAGTCTTGGTAAAGTTTTAAATCCCTGCCGCCAAGATGCTCTTCTGTCGGTCATGGATTATGGAAAGTGAAACATAAATCTATAGGGGTGGTTGGATTTAATCAAGCACTTTAAAATATTAATTTGAAGCTTCTTTCTTTTCAAATTCTTATTCACGGCTTTATCATAATAGGCTGTATAATAACTTATTGGGAGAAAACCGGTAGTTCTGTGTGAAATCAGACATTTGAGCTCCCCCATATAGTCAGAATGGCATAATCATAACAGCCCACGAATATTCGACTGTGAAATGCTAGTCAAATCAGGCTCCTCGAATCGATAATTGTTTCTTCGTTCACTCAACAGCAGTAAACCGCTGTATCTGGGTCAGACAGGTCTTGGTACTAGAGAGGAGCTGGGTAAATTGGCCCTGGAGCCTGGAGAGAACTTCTGTATGGGTGGTCCAGGGATGATTTTTAGCCGAGAAGTTCTCCGCAGGATGGCTCCTGTCTCAAAGAGATGTACACTACTCATGAAGATGTGGAGAAAGGACGTTGCGTCAGGCGTTGTGGAGGGACCCAGTGCATCTGGTCATATGAGGTAATGCTGGTTAATGTCCCCCTGTGGCATTTTGGTTGAATGGGTTGAAGTGCACACTCTCAGAGGTTCAGGTTTGTTCAGGTTTTTTTTTACCTCTAATTATATTCAGCTGTTTTGCTTCAAATAATAATAATAAAAAAATATTATTACATTATATTTCTTGCACCATTACATTTTAGGCACAAATATGTGCTGGTCAGGATCATGTTTGTTGTTCAGTGTTTAAATTTCATGTGACTAGATATCTTTTCTAAATCAGTTGTCAAATTAATGTCTTCCATCGGTCATTTTAGCTGACACAGCATGTATACTTAGTTCTGTGCTGCTGTGCCTTTATGTAATGGGGCAGCTGTGGCCTAATGGGGGGTGGGGGGTGCGTGGGTAAATGAACAGTGCTCTCCTCCTTCCAGGATTTTGGGATTTCCCCCAATCAGACACACCATTTTTCATTTGATTTAACAAATAAATTATTCATTAGATTAGATACATTAGATACGACTTAAAAGTACGTGGAGAGTATCTTCCTCCTGCTAAGTTCTCTCTAAAACATGCTGCTATAGAAATGGACTCTCTAATTAATTCATAGAAAAACCTTTCTTTAAATGAACACACATATACTTCAGGTCATTCTGTATGTTGTTACTGTTCTTGTATATTGTCTTTTTGTCTTATAAATTGTTTTATGCATTCTTGTGATAGAACTACTCATTCACGTAATTTTACCTATATGTACTCTTACCATGATTAGTATCTATGAATTTGTCTTCTGATGATCTAAACGAGAGTGTATATTATATGTTGATACCTATGCAACATATTAGTGTTCTAAGAATCCTTACTAGTTTGTATATCAACTTCTGATCCAGTTACATATGCAAATTACCAGGATTTCACACAAAGGATTGTATAACTCCACAGTATTTCCAAAATCCTGCTTGGAAAACTCCCACCTTCCTCATTGGACAAGCCCTTCCTAAGAGCTAAGAGGTGTGAACCATCTCAAAGGTCCCATACACAGATGCCTCCTCTCTTTGATCTATTTTGCATTCTTCTGCTGAGAGTATATAAACTAGAACTCTCTTGGACCCTTAAGTCTGCGCCAGGCCTCGTGCCTTGACTCTCCATTCACCAAAGATCTTAGGATCTCAGCTGATGTTTTTTTTTTTTTTTTTAGCTCTTGTCACTTTCCTCTGGGAAGAAACTCCCAATCACCATTGAGTCAAGACACCTTTGGAATTCATCAATCTTCAAAACCGGAAGAATGTGATCACGACTCCTACACCACCGAACCTCCAAACATCAAGACTTTGCATCCAGACGCTCATTCCAGGCCAAGGAAATGCAAGTATCATACATTTAACTAAACAAAACTGAAGTTTAGTATAAGCTATAGACCCCCGTCTCCCTCTAAGTTCTGTCAGTACATCTGTTTTGCTGACCCCGTTTTAGTTTGATAACTCTGGGGTTGCGTTTTTTTTTTTGCCACTTTCAAAAACAATGGTATGGCTGCCCACGTGATCTCTTTTCCTTTTTTGACCATTTTACCGTATCATGTCTCTTTTGAGTATGTCACTGTATTTGTTTTGGCATGACATTTTCGGCCACCATGGACGTCTTGTAATCATTTGTTACATTGAGTTACAATTCCACTTATACAATTCCAAATTCTGTTCGTTTTCTCACACAAACCGCTCGTTTCGTGCCTTAGGCCATCAATGTGTACTTACGATGGGGAATTGTTTCATTTGGACTTCTCTGTGCATGCTCTTTGAGGTAGTGACCATAGACCTGCATTATATGAGTCACAGATAAGATTGGATAAGAAAAATATCAAAATGGATACTACTGCGGAAACAAAGACACCTACATCTTGGATGCCCTTGAGGTAAGCTAAAACATACCAAAATTTCATTTGAAAGTGAACTATCCCTTTAAGAAGTGATTAAACCATTTATAAATGCATAATCCATTGTAATTTTAAAAGATTTACATTGATCAATGAAGTTAATTTTAATACCTGTAAATTTGACAAATAAGCTGCAAAGTCCAGGCCATGTGTTGTTTGGACCATTAGATCTGTGTCTTTTGTGTAGGTATTAATGAAATTACAGAGTGATTTGTTGTTGTATCCTAAAGACATCAGTACATCTTCAGTCTAAGTTCAAGTTCAAGTCTGCTTTATTGTCAATTTCCACATGTACAGTACATACATACAGAGAATCGAAATTGCGTTACTCTCAGACCCCGGTGCATACAGATAACATTAACATTAAAGCCTAAAAAAAATCTAGATCAAATATAAAATATAGATACAACTATACAATAAGGGAATGTAAAAACAAAAAGGCATATAATAAAATTAAAAATAAAGTTAAATAAAGCAGCGCAAGGCAAATGACAGATATAGTGCAAATCAATGAAGTGTTTTCAGTCCAGGAGAGGTCCTCTGTAATGTGCACACCCAGGAACTTGGTGCTGCTCACTCTCTTCACAGTCGCACCATTGATGGTCAGAGGAACGTGCTGAGTGTGTGCTCTCCTGAAGTCTGCTTCGTCTTCTCCACGTTCAGAGAGAGATTGTTGTCACTGCACCACTTGGACAGGCGGCTCACCTCACTCCTGTAGTTTGTCTCATCTTTGTTGCTAATGAGACCCACCACAGTCGTGTCATCTGCAAACTTAATAAAGAGGTTGGAGTTGTGTGATGGTGTGCAGTCATGGGTCAGCAGAGTGAAGAGGAGGGGGCTCAGCACACATCCTTGGGGGTTCAGTGTGATGATGCTGGATGTGTTGCTGCCGACCTGTACTGCCTGAGGTCTTCCAGTCAGAAAGTCCAACAGCCAGTTGCACAGCGAAGTGTTGAGCCCCAGCTGAATCAGTTTGTAGATGAGCTGTTGAGGGATGATTGTGTTGAATGCTGAACTGAAGTCTATGAACAGCATTCTGACATATGAGTCCTTTTTGTCCAGATGTGTGAGTGCTGAGTGGACGGCAGTGGCGATGGCATCATCGGTCGACCGGTTGGACCGATATGCAAACTGGAAGGGGTCCAGGGAGGGGGGGGGGCAGACTTGATGTGGTGCATGACTAGCCGTTCAAAGCATTTCATGAGGATGGGGGTAAGTGCAACAGGACGGTAGTCATTGAAGCAGGATGGAGATGGCTTCTTCGGAACTGGAATGATGGTTGTAGTTTTGAAGCATGTGGTAACAACAGCCTGACTCAGTGAGATGTTGAAAATGTCTGTGAAGACATCAGTGAGTCCTGCTGCACAGTCTTTCAGTACACGCCCAGGGATGTTGTCAGGACCCGAAGCTTTGCGAGCATTGATCCTGCTGAAGGATCTCCTCACACTGTCTGAGGTCAGCGTCATCACCTGGTCGCCGGGAGGAGGTGGAGTCTTCTGTGCAGTGGTGCTGTTTTGTTGCTCAAAGCGAGCGAAGAAGGTGTTCAGCTCATTCAGCAGAGAGATGTTGTTGTCACAGGTCCGTGGTGGGGGCTTGTAGTCCGTAATGGTCTGTATCCCCTGCCACAGGTTCCTAGTGTCTCTGCTGTCGCTGAATTGATGAGCTATCCTCCTGGAGTGCTGTCTCTTAGCCTCTCTGATGCCACGGGACAGGTTGGCCCTAGCTGTTCTCAGGCCCACCTCATCTCCAGCTCTGAAGGCAGCGTTCCGTGTCTTCAGGAGTCTGTAGACCTCCCCTGTCATCCATGGCTTCTGGTTGGCCCGGACAGTGATGGTTTTGGTGACCGTTACATCATCAATACACTTGTTCATGTAGGCAATGACAGTCTCTGAGTACTCCTGGAGGTCAGTGGTGTTATTGCATGTGGCAGCCTGTTTAAACATGTCCCAGTCAGTTGTGTTGAAGCAGTCTTGAAGAACCTCTGATGATCCTTCTGGCCACACTTTAATCTGTTTAATCTGTATGCAGGCATTAGCATAACAGTGATGTGGTCTGAGGCTCCGAGGTGGGGGAGAGGGATGGCTTTGTAAGCTCCTCTCTGTGTGGTGTAAACAAAGTCCAAAATGTTATTACCTCGTGTTGGAAAGTTGATGTGCTGGTGTATTTTTGGAAACACACTCTTTAGGTCAGCATGGTTGAAATCCCCAGCTATGATGAGAAAAGCATCAGGGTGTGCTGTCTGCTGCTCACTGATGTGCTGGTACAGTTCATTTATTGTGTCTTTCCTGTTGCTGATAATGTTGAACGGTGGAATGTACACCGAAATTAGCAGTATAGCAGTATATTCCCTCGGCAGATAGAACGGCCGGCACTTAATAATCATAAACTCCACCAGGGGTGAGCAGTGTTTGCAGATCACAACAGTATCGCGGCACCACGCGTCATTGATTTAAACACAAAGCCCGTGACGAGAGCTCTGTCCGCTCGATAGCACGTCAGCTGGTCGAGCTGAAAAGTGCAGTCTGGAACGCTGTTGCTGAGCCATGTTTCCGTGAACACAAAAACACAACAGTCTCTTACAGTCCTCTGAGTTGAGCGTAGTAATCGAATGTAGTCCAGTTTATTGTCCAACGAGCGTACGTTAGCCAGTACGATGGTGGGGATAGATGGCTTGTGTGGGTTAGCCGTTAGCCTAGCCCGGATACCTCCATGCTTACCCCTCTTCTGCTTCCTCTCCGTAAAAATGCGGTTCTGCCGACATCGAGCAGAAACTCGCGACTGTATTTGCGCTTACAGACAGGTAGACGCGACGACAACGTCTTTTCACAGCATTCTCTGAGGAGTGACGCCCACTCACAGATGGAGTGTTGACTACACACTGCAGTCCTTTTGAAAGTGAAAAAAGTGAAAGTGACGTGACATTCAGCCAAGTATGGTGACCCATACTCAGAATTTGTGCTCTGCATTTAACCCATCCGAAATGCACACACACAGAGCAGTGAACACACACACACACTGTGAGCACACACCCGGAGCAGTGGGCAGCCATTTATGCTGCAGCGCCCGGGGAGCAGTTGGGGGTTCGATGCCTTGCTCAAGGGCACCTAAGTCGTGGTATTGAAGGTGGAGAGGGAACTGTACATGCACTCCCCCCACCCACAATTCCTGCCAGCCCAGGACTCGAACTCACAACCTTTCGATTGGGAGTCCGACTCTCTAACCATTAGGCCACGACTTCCCTTTTCATCTCTGTATCAGTCGCATAGCTTTTTTCAGTCTGTGCTATTAGCTGTGTTCAGTCTGTTAAGTTCAGTCGCTTTTGTGGACCTATGAACCACATTTGATGCTCTTACATTCACATTGCTCAAATTACAATGATTAATGCACTCAATATTACTAAATACTGAAAGCTTAATCATAAAGACACAAATGAACATTCATATCTGACTATTTTTCAGTCACTGTCTCATTTTTCAAATGCACCATAATAAAACAAGATCATCCTTTACAGTTTTTTATTTTATTTTATTTTTTAAATTGAATAAAAAAAATATATATATTGCTTTGGTGCAATTTTCATAAGCAATTGGCAAATATAAATATGATATAAGTACTCTTAGTACTAATATAACAACAGATCATCAATAGTGTGCTTTTTCAAACATTCCAGGATATTTTCAATTGTGTTAGTAAACAAAATATAATTTTCAGTATTGATCAGTTTAAAAGTTTTGTACAAAGAGTTTTGATAATGTACACCTGACTTATGAAAATAGTACAAAAACCAATTGAAAGAAAAAATCTGTAAGAGAATGTCTTCACAACAGCAGACCAACACCACTTGAGTGATGAATGCTGTTGTGCTGTCATATAGTATCTTCTTTAAACAGACAGGTTAAAATTAATATGCTTTCATCTTTTACTCATATCTCATCAGTCTTCCATTCATCTTCAGAATACAAATATATTTATAATATTCTGTCATGATTTCATTCATCCAAACTTTTCAGTCTTCAAAAAGTTTAGAAAGACAGCATAAAAATAATCCCAATTAATCAAGAAATCTAATTTGAGTCTTCTGAAGAAGAGACATAGTTGCTTTATATTATAAAGATATTTAATTTAGGCTTTCAGTGTGCAGTGAAGAAGTTGGTCATAACACGCATACATGTATGTATTTGCAAAAATACACATTACAGTTATTTAACTGGGCTGAATCAAGTCAAGTCAAGTCAAGTCTTTATTTATATAGCGCTTTAAACAAAATACATTGCGTCAAAGCAACTGAACAACATTCATTAGGAAAACAGTGTGTCAATAATGCAAAAAGACAGTTAAAGGCAGTTCATCATTGAATTCAGTGATGTCATCTCTGTTCAGTTTAAATAGTGTCTGTGCATTTATTTGCAATCAAGTCAACAATATCGCTGTAGATGAAGTGTCCCCAACACTGAATCAACACTGAACTGAACTGACTTGAGCTGTATAATGACACAAATGGCTTGTTTAGAGCTGCTTTACAGTAGAATTTTAATGTTATTGCTGCTTTGAAATTATCTGTATAAAAAGCATTATAAAAATAAAGGGGGCTTGACTTTTATCAATATTGAGTATATATTTACAAAGTAATGTAAACAGAAATGCAGTGAATTGAGTGTTAAATATATTTGTTTTTCAAAATACTGAGGTTTGATAAGTGATAAAATTATTTATATTTACACTACTAAAATGAAATGTGAGAGGGTAAAAATAATTTAATTCTGCCTAAAGTAATAGTTTTATCTAATCACTGCTGTTGAAACCCGAGCGAAAAATATATATAATTTTGACAAACCCAATAATTGCTCACACAAAATGCAAAATGCCTCACATCTCCTGAAAAGCACTGCATGAAGCACTGCATTCAAAATATCACAAACACATTTCAAAAGCAAACATTTGCAAACACCTTTGCCATAATATTAATTCCAGTAAGATTTTTGTTTGTTACATATTGTTTTGCAAAAAGTGTTTTATGTAACTGAACACTGACTTACTGTCAAAGGCAGAGAATTATTGTATGGTTTTGCAGATTTGGTGTGTGATCTGGTGTTCCTGGTGTCTGGTGTGAAACAGGAAAGAACGTTTTTGTGTTTAAGCAGTTGAAAAAAAATGAAGAATGAAAGAAAGAAGAAAGACGAAGTATTCCTATTTTAGTCACATTATAGAAGTGCAGTATAGATATGTAGACATCTTAATTACACTATTACCATTCTGTGGGAGTTTTCACTGCATTTTGTGACAGGATACACACGGCAGTGATTAACCTTTTGAGAGCAAAAAAAAGAGCATGGCTTCAACAATGGCATCGTTTGTTTACATGTATAGCATAACAAATAATTAACTGCATTTAAAGCTTTCGTAAAATTAAAAATCCAGCACCCAAAACTGTATATATGGCACCAAGACAGTATGTATGTTGATACCTGAAATTCTGGAGTGGACGTCGGATGCTGTCGCATGGGGACAGAATGACGTGTGCCATTATAATCAATCTATGTACTATAACATGTAAAGCGGGAACATGAAAGTAATATTCTAAAGCAACTCATGTAAACACCTTCTCAAAAGCAAACATTTGCTTCCCTACGCTACAAAAACCTTTGCCATAATATTATACTTTTGTGTATACACAGTTATTAAAAACCTAAAGCTCTTCTTTCATGAGCTCCTATGTATATTTATGTACAGGACTAAAAGCAATTGGCCGAGAGCCGTGGGAACAGGAGCGAGGCCGATGGAGTAATTGGAAATGAGCGACACCTGCTCGACCCACCGGTCTTGAGTCCCACGGAGGAGATGGAAGGATATAAAACAGGAGCGACGACAGTGACGGACGAGAGAGGACCAGGCCTGGGTTTTAGTTGTGTTTGGATTTTATTTGTGCGCGTCAGTCGTCCGTGAGGGGCTGATGCGCTGTTTTGTCTTTATTTTGTCATTAAAATATCATTTCATTGTCCGCCGGTTCCCGCCTCCTTCTTCCCGATGATTATGAAGGTTTTAATTTGTTACACACCCTTATTCAAGGTTGGAGCCTTTCACCCTCTCAATGCATTTCAGAGCATGCTGGGCCTCATGGCATCCGTGTCACTGGTACTTCAGTTGGGCCTGCTTCACATGTGGCCCCTTCAGTACTAGCTGAAACCATGAGTTCCGCGTAGCATCTCTGACACTTTGGAAAAACCATCAGTGGAAGGAAAGGGGTGTTCACCTGGAAATGGTCTGTAGAAGGTGGTCTCGACAGATGCTTCCAACACAGGTTGGGGAGTGCTATGCAATGGCAAACCGGCCATTGGTCACTGGTCTAAAGAGGAAGGTCAGCTTCACATTAACTACCTAGAAATATTAGCAGTACCTCCTCTCTCAGACGGACAGAATGATATGGCTCGGCACCTTTGGCCTCTCGATGGGAGCCTGCCGACCTCCCAGAGAGCATACGAAATACAATCTATCAGGCTAGAGCACCGTCTACAGGATGCCTCTATGCCCTGAAATGGTCTGACTTCTCCTCCTGGTGTACAGCCCCTGGCACAGATCCAACTCACTGAGACATATCTTTGATATTGTCCTCCTTGAAAGAGCTGTTGGATCTTGGTCTTGCAGTGTGTCCATTGCAGAGATTTATGCGGCAGCCAGCTGGGCCTCGCTGTCCACATTTATCAAATTTTATCATCTGAATGTCCTGGTTTACAGGCTCAGGTTCTTTCTCAATAAATGGGCACGTCTGGATAAGACAGACCAGTGTTTAGTGTTTGTATGCTCTTGGCCCTCACTGAGTTCCGAGGCTATACATAATTCTCTTGGGACAATTACTCAAGGCTGGGCTGACCTCTGTGAGCTTGGCCCTATTACCTCCCGCGGTGCTTCCCGGAGCTGAGCACATCGCTTGCTGCTTTCACTGGTGTGTTTACAAGCGAGTCAGCATGTGTTGGTGTGACGGCCCGATTTAGCGGTTTGTATGGGCTTCTTGCATTCAGCTCCCGCGTTTTCCTGAGCGCTTCAGCACCACTGAAAGAGCTTTTTCCATCTCTAAAAGAGTATGATCTAGCTCATGTTCTCATAAGAGGGCTACTTCAGCTGGTGGCCAGGGTGATCTGAGGGTTACCGTGTGGGCTTCCCCAACGAGCCAGCCTCCTCGGGCCACACCCCCCTCACAAACGCCATAGCTGGTTGAGTTTCCGGATGAGTTTGCTGGACCCTCTCAGGCTCCTGACATCTCATTCGGGGCTCGGGAGGAAGACCTAATGTTGATCGGCGCATCACAAGGCGCACTTGATTCCTCAGAAAATGAGGATATGGCTGTGTTTCCTCCCTCTGGAGTGCCAGCGTTGCCCGAGTCTGATCCCGAGCTGACAGCCATGCTTTCCTGGGCAGCTGAGAGCATCAGGCTTGAGTGGAATCCTCCACCCTGTCCCGAGCGCTCGAGGCTGGATGATTGGTTCCTGGGGGCTGCTCGTGCTGATCGCCAGCACCCCCCTCTGGTTCCTTTCTTTGTGGAAGTGCACCAGGAAGTGACCTTTAACTGCCCGAAACCATTCTGGTGCTTCCTCCGACTTTACTGCCCCTTGATGGTGGAGTGGCTAAGGGGTATGCTGGGATTCCCCCAGTGGAGCATTCTGTTGCGATGCAACTCTGTCCTCAGAGCACCTCCGCATGGCGTGGTGGTCCCAAGCTTCCTTCCTAGGCCTGTAAGTTCTCATCCATGCTTGTGGCCAAGGCTTACAGAGCTGCGGGTCAGGCCGCTTCTACCTGCATGCTATGGCCACCCTTCAGGTCTTACAGGCCAAGGTGCAAAGGTACAAGGTACAAAGAGCTGCACGGGGCAGTGCTGACCCAGGGCTTTTGCAGGAGGCGCGCACTGTTACCAACCTCGCTCTCCGGGCAACAAAGGTTACTGTGTGCTCCTTGGGTCAGGTGATGTCCACTTTGGTGGTCCAGGAGCTCCACCTATTGCTAAACCTGCCAGACATGAGGGAGTCTGATCGGACTCCTCAACTCCCCGGTCTCCCAGGCTGGCCTCTTCGGCGACGCGGTGGAGAATTTTGCCCAGCAGTGGTCTCCTCCACTCCCGCTCGGCCACAGTAGCAGCCTTCACCCCGGCCGCAGCGAGGAGATGGCCGAAGAAGGGTTGGGGATGTCAGCTCATCAGGAGATAGTAGCAGGACCACTCCTTTTTCCCGGAGGAGGGCCGGGGGAGAATGCTTTGTTCTTGTTTTCTTTTTGTTCCGCCACTAGCCCCTCAGCCAGTGGTACCAAAACCTTCGCTAAAAGAGCTGTTTCCTCTACCGCTGGGTCACAAGAGGCCACGGACAGTTGGCGACGTGCTTCCTCGCCGCTTTTATTCCCCTCTGCCTTTGCCAGTTTCAATGCAGAGCCGGCTCAAGAACGCATTGCCTTCTCATCCCCGCTATGCCTCCCATGCTGGGGCTGTCTGTTCCACCTCGCTGCCCCACTGTGGGTACGCTTGTGGTTCCCTTGACCCTACTGGATCGGTTTCTGGGATCCTGGCTAAAGCTCCCCGGGCCATCATCCGAACGATCATCGGCTACGCGATTCAGTTTGCCCGGCGCCCCCCCCCCAGGTTTCAGGTTTCGTGACCCTGCTGGCAAAGGGCACGATAGAGGTGGTCCCTCCAGCCGACATGAAGTCTGGCTTTTACAGCCCCTACTTCATAGTACCCAAGAAAACAGGTGGGTTACGGCCAATCCTGGACTTGCGTGCCTTGAACCGATCTCTTCACAGACTTACGTTTAAGATGCTAATGCCCAAGCACATTTTCAAATGCATTCTTCTGTTGGATTGGTTTGCAGCAACCGACCTGAAGGACGCATACTTTCATTTCAGGAGGGAAAGGAGACATTACGTCCCTTTGCCACACCGCTGTTCAGCTGAATGGCCGGGTCATTGGGCTCGGCTCAGTGAAGACTTGAGGGCGAGACCCCATTCGTCAGTCTCTTTCTGACATAACGTCTCCGTTCCCTCCTTCAGGAAATGAGGGTTACATATACGTAACCTAGACGTTCCCTGAGATACAAGAACTGCATTGCTGGCCATTCTGGCAGGCTGTGGCAGGCTTTTTCACCATTGTTTTGTTTTTAATTCACTGCACGAACCAATGGTCGTGCATTTATACTGAGTTATAGAAAAGGCTTCAGTCATCGGAGAAATATGACTTTTTCTCATAGCATCTTAGCAGATGCAGTACTCGTTCCCATATCTCAGGGAACCAAGGTTACTGAAAAAAGTGAAAGTGAAAGTGAGTGAAAGTGAAAGTGAAGTGACATTCAGCCAAGTATGGTGACCCATACTCAGAATTTGTGCTCTGCATTTAACCCATCCGAAGTGCACACACACAGAGCAGTGAACACACACACACACACACACTGTGAGCACACACCCGGAGCAGTGGGCAGCCATTTATGCTGCGGCACCCGGGGAGCAGTTGGGGGTTCGATGCATTGCTCAAGGGCACCTAAGTCGTGGTATTGAAGGTGGAGAGAGAACTGTACATGCACTCCCCCCACCCACAATTCCTGCCAGCCCGGGACTCGAACTCACAACCTTTCGATTGGGAGTCCGACTCTCTAACCATTAGGCCACGACTTCCCATAACTGTGTTAATTGTTTGGAAGACAGTTACATTTCTTTAGAGATAAGTGTTAAATTGACAGAGAAAAACTGCCTATAATAACACTATCTATTGTTTGTAGGTCTGCTTGATGGTTTGTAATTGTAATTTTTTTTAAACACTGATGCAATGTTTACTGTTTATTACTGTAACAGTGCTTAGAACCTGTCTATATTAAGCTCTATGTAAATAAAAGTGTCTTGACACTTTCTCCTCTTACTCTTCCTCATATTGGTTTGTGAGTTTATTTTGGCACAAACTCACCAGTTCTGTACTTACTCAGAGGATACACGGTGATTGTAATACCTTTAAGTATAGGCTGCACCCTGCTAGCGCATAACAAAAAAATTACTTTTT
Organism: Carassius carassius; assembly: GCF_963082965.1. Taxonomy (NCBI): domain Eukaryota; kingdom Metazoa; phylum Chordata; class Actinopteri; order Cypriniformes; family Cyprinidae; genus Carassius; species Carassius carassius. The sequence goes on from NC_081799.1 coordinate 2,319,129, forward strand.
CTCTATAATCCCGAAAACTGTAACTTGTTAAGTCAGAAATCAGAAGATCCCTAATGATGAATAACCCCCTTCAATCACTGGTCCTTCGGTATGATCTATACGGGACACAGATTTGTTGAATCACCAGACCATGATTTTAATCTACTTTGTACTAGAAATAATCATGATTTCAAAGGTGATCATAATAAATCAATTATAACAATTTATTATTAGTCAGGTAAAATTGTATCATGAGAATTACATAATGAAACACTTTAACTATTTAGAAAGGATAATGCAATTATTGAGCATTGCATTAGTTCAGTCAGGCCACATTAGTCACGCTTTCATCAGCCGACAGGCAGCTGTTCTGACATGTACCAATTCAGTCTTGACACCTATCACATGCGGTCTATTTAAATTCCCATTCTTCAGTGTCTCTTCCATCGCATCGCTGCTTGCAATTAACTCCCTCCTCCAACCCAAACTCCACCAACTGAACCTGTAATCTGATTTAACTTTGTTCTTTGTTGACAGTTGCTTCATTGGAAGCAGTCTCTGTCACATTTTTTTATACAACTCATGTAATTGTGAATTGTAATTATGTATGCTTATAATGGTTCTGTTCTTTATCCAAGGGGGGTTCGTCTTGCTGCTCTCCCCGCTCTGTCCAAGCATGGCTGCGTGGACAGGCATGTGGAGTATTGCTCAGAACATAACCATACCACCAACAATAACTGTATGCAATATAATTGTCATAAATATACTTGACGGAAGTGGTCCTGATTGAATTGAATCATATTGTAGCCGTGTGGCAACCCTGCTCCTATACATAGGCACTGTAGCTATATGGGGAATAGCCAAGTGTTCCAGTTAGGAGACAAACAAATTTGACATAGACACACATGTAACAGTTATCCTAATGTAAACCAAGACACATGGTTTAGAATGCATAGCCTCCACAACCTTTTACCTAAGCATGTCAAAGAACACTTATAATATAGCAAAGCAATTGTGTATTAAAGAATAAACTTAAAGGGTTAGTTCACCCAGATGGCAAAATTATGTAATTAATAACTTACCCTCATGTTGTTTCAAACCCGTAAGACCTCCGTTTATCTTTGGAACACAGTTTAAGATATTTTAGATTTAGTCCGAGAGCTCTTAGTCCCTCCATTGAAGCTGTGTGTACGGAATACTGTCCATGTCCAGAAAGGTAAGAAAAACATTATCAAAGTAGTCCATGTGACATCAGATTGTCAGTTAGAATTTTTTGAAGCATCGAAAATACATTTTGGTCCAAAAATAGCAAAAACGACGACTTTATTCAGCATTGTCTTCTCTTCCGTGTCTGTTGTCATTCAGTTCACCAAATCGAACTGAATCGTTTTAAACGGTTCGCATCTCTAATAAGCATTAATCCACAAATGACTTAAGCTGTTAATTTTTTTAATGTGGCTGACACTCCCTCTGAGTTCAAACAAACCAATATCCCGGAGTAATGCATGCACTCAAACAGTATACTGACTGAACTGCTGTGAAGAGAGAACTGAAGATGAACACCGAGCCGAGCCAGATAAGAAGAATCGAGGAGCTGATGATACTGCGCATGTGTGATTCAGCATGAAGCAGACTGACACACAGAGCGCATGAACCGAACTGATTCTTTTGGTGATTGATTCTGAACTGATTCTGTGCTAGTGTTATGAGCGCGGGTAAACCGAAGGCTTGAATCAAGGGCAAGTATCGCAAATGACGCCATTACGTCAATGTCAATGTCAATGTCACCTTTATTTATATAGCGCTTTAAACAAAATACATTGCGTCAAAGCAACTGAACAACATTCATTAGGAAAACAGTGTCAATAATGCAAAAATGATAGTTAAAGGCAGTTCATCATTGGATTCAGTTATGTCATCTCTGTTCAGTTAAATAGTGTCTGTGCATTTATTTGCAATCAAGTCAACGATATCGCTGTAGATGAAGTGTCCCCAACTAAGCAAGCCAGAGGCGACAGCGGCAAGGAACCGAAACTCCATCGGTGACAGAATGGAGAAAAAAACCTTGGGAGAAACCAGGCTCAGTTGGGGGGCCAGTTCTCCTCTGACCAGACGAAACCAGTAGTTCAATTCCAGGCTGCAGCAAAGTCAGATTGTGCAGAAGAATCATCTGTTTCCTGTGGTCTTGTCCTGGTGCTCCTCTGAGACAAGGTCTTTACAGGGGATCTGTATCTGGGGCTCTAGTTGTCCTGGTCTCCGCTGTCTTTCAGGGATGTAGAGGTCCTTTCTAGGTGCTGATCCACCATCTGGTCTGGATACGTACTGGATCCGGGTGACTGCAGTGACCCTCTGATCTGGAAACAGACTGGATCTGGTGGCCACGGTGACCTCGGAACAAGAGAGAAACAGACTAATATTAGCGTAGATGCCATTCTTCTAATGATGTAGCAAGTACATAGGTTGTTATGGGAAGTGTTTCCGGTTCCGGTTTACCTAATTAATGCAGCCTAAAAATCCTTTAACGGATTTGGATAATAAAAGCATATTAGTATGTTATGTGTATGCCAGGTTAAAGAGATGGGTCTTTAATCTAGATTTAAACTGCAAGAGTGTGTCTGCCTCCCGAACAATGTTAGGTAGGTTATTCCAGTGTTTGGGCGCCAAATAGGAAAAGGATCTGCCGCCTGCAGTTGATTTTGATATTCTAGGTATTATCAAATTGCCTGAGTTTTGAGAACGTAGCGGACGTAGAGGATTATAATGTAAAAGGAGCTCATTCAAATACTGAGGTGCTAAACCATTCAGGGCTTTATAAGTAATAAGCAATATTTTAAAATCTATGCGATGCTTGATAGGGAGCCAGTGCAGTGTTGACAGGACCGGGCTAATATGGTCATACTTCCTGGTTCTAGTAAGAACTCTTGCTGCTGCATTTTGGACTAGCTGTAGTTTGTTTACTAAGCGTGCAGAACAACCACCCAATAAAGCATTACAATAATCTAACCTTGAGGTCATAAATGCATGGATTAACATTTCTGCATTTGACATTGAGAGCATAGGCCGTAATTTAGATATATTTTTGAGATGGAAAAATGCAGTTTTACAAATGCTAGAAATGTAGCTTTCTAAGGAAAGATTGCGATCAAATAGCACACCTAGGTTCCTAACTGATGACGAAGAATTGACAGAGCAACCATCAAGTCTTAGACAGTGTTCTAGGTTATTACAAGCAGAGTTTTTAGGTCCTATAATTAACACCTCTGTTTTTTCAGAATTTAGCAGTAAGAAATTACTCGTCATCCAGTTTTTTATATCGACTATGCAATCCATTAGTTTTTCAAATTGGTGTGTTTCACCGGGCTGCGAAGAAATATAGAGCTGAGTATCATCAGCATAACAGTGAAAGCTAACACCATGTTTCCTGATGATATCTCCCAAGGGTAACATATAAAGCGTGAAGAGTAGTGGCCCTAGTACTGAGCCTTGAGGTACTCCATACTGCACTTGTGATCGATAGGATACATCTTCATTCACTGCTACGAACTGATGGCGGTCATATAAGTATGATTTAAACCATGCTAATGCACTTCCACTGATGCCAACAAAGTATTCAAGTCTATGCAAAAGAATGTTGTGGTCAATTGTGTCAAACGCAGCACTAAGATCCAATAAAACTAATAGAGCGATACACCCACGATCAGATGATAAGAGCAGATCATTTGTAACTCTAAGAAGAGCAGTCTCAGTACTATGATACGGTCTAAATCCTGACTGGAAATCCTCACATATACCATTTTTCTCTAAGAAGGAATATAATTGTGTGGATACCACCTTTTCTAGTATCTTGGACAGAAAAGGGAGATTCGAGATTGGTCTATAATTAACTAGTTCTTTGGGGTCAAGTTGTGGTTTTTTGATGAGAGGCTTAATAACAGCCAGTTTGAAGGTTTTGGGGACATGTCCTAATGACAATGAGGAATTAATAATAGTCAGAAGAGGATCTATGACTTCTGGAAGCACCTCTTTCAGGAGCTTAGATGGTATAGGGTCTAACATACATGTTGTTGGTTTAGATGATTTAACAGGTTTATACAATTCTTCCTCTCCTATGGTAGAGAATGAGTGGAACTGTTCCTCAGGGGGTCTATAGTGCACTGTCTGATGTGATACTGTAGCTGACGGCTGAATGGTTGCAATTTTATCTCTAATAGTATCGATTTTAGAAGTAAAGTAGTTCATAAAGTCATTACTGCTGTGGTGTTGGGAAATGTCAACACTTGTTGAGGCTTTATTTTTCGTTAATTTAGCCACTGTATTGAATAAATACCTGGGGTTATGTTTGTTTTCTTCTAAAAGAGAAGAAAAGTAATCGGATCTAGCAGTTTTTAATGCTTTTCTGTAGGATATGTTACTTTCCCGCCAAGCAATACGAAATACCTCTAGTTTTGTTTTCCTCCAGCTGCGCTCCATTTTTCGGGCTGCTCTCTTTAGGGTGCGAGTATGCTCATTATACCATGGTGTCAAACTGTTTTCCTTAACCTTCCTTAAGCGTAAAGGAGCAACTTTATTTAAAGTGCTAGAAAAGAGAGAGTCCATAGTTTCTGTTACATCATCAAGTTGTTCTGAGGTTTTGGATATGCTAAGGAATTTGGATACATCAGGAAGATAACTTAAAAAGCAGTCTTTTGTGTTAGAAGTGATGGTTCTTCCATACTTGTAACAAGAAGTAGAATTTACAATTTTGGCTATATGAATTTTGCAAAGAACTAAATAATGATCTGAGATATCATCACTTGGCTGAATAATTTCAACACCATCAACATCAATTCCATGTGACAGTATTAAATCTAGAGTATGATTTCGACAATGAGTAGGTCCTGAAACGTGTTGTCTAACACCAATAGAGTTCAGAATGTCTATAAATGCTGATCCCAATGCATCGTTTTCATTATCAACATGGATATTAAAATCACCAACTATTAAAACTTTATCTGCAGCCAGAACTAACTCGGATGTAAAATCACCAAACTCTTTAATAAAGTCTGTATGGTGCCCTGGTGGCCTGTATACAGTAGCCAGTACAAACATAACAGGGGATTTATCATTAACATTTGTTTCTTTGGATAATGTTATATGAAGTACCATTACTTCAAACGAGTTATACTTGTAGCCTGCCCTCTGAGAAATCCTGAAAACGTTGTTATAAATTGAAGCAACACCTCCACCTTTGCCTTTTAGACGTGGCTCATGTTTATAACAGTAATCTTGGGGGGTGGACTCATTTAAAATAATGTAATCATCAGGTTTTAGCCAGGTTTCTGTCAAACAGAGTACATCTATATTATGATCAGTGATCATATTATTTACAAAAAGTGTTTTGTAGAAAGGGATCTGATATTCAATAAGCCAAGCTTTATCATTTGTTTATCCATATTGCTTCTGTTTTTTATTTGTTGAACCTCAATTAAATTGTTAATCTTAACTTGGTTTGGACGTTTTTTGTATTTTCTAGTTCGGGGAACAGACACAGTCTCTATAGTGTGATACTATAATACTATAAGCGCTAGTCTCTATGTGCTGAGAATTAACTGACCTCTGTGACGGGAGGCAGCTAGCAGACGGTCGGTTTAGCCAGTCTGTCTGCTTCCTGACCTGGGCCCCAGTTAGTCAAGTATAAACACTAAGACTATTTGCCATATTTCTAGAGAGAAGAGTGGCGCCACCCCAGGAGGGATGAAGACCATCTCTTTTAAACAGGTCAGGTCTGCCCCAAAAGCTTGTCCAATTGTTTATGAAACCTATGTTATTCTGTGGGCACCACTTAGACATCCAGCCATTGAGTGATGACAATCTGCTATGCATCTCATCACCACGGTAAGCAGGGAGGGGACCAGAGCATATTACAGTGTCTGACATCGTGCTTGCAAGTTCACACACCTCTTTAATGTTATTTTTAGTGATCTCCGACTGGCGAAGTCGAACATCATTAGCGCCGGCATGAATAACAATCTTACTGTATTTACGTTTAGCATTAGCCAGCACTTTTAAATTTGCCAAGATGTCAGGCGCTCTGGCTCCCGGTAAACATTTAACTTATGGTGGCTGGTGTCTCTATATTCACGTTCCGTACAATAGAATCACCAATAACTAGAGCACTTTCATCAGGTTTCTCAGTGGGTGCATCACTGAGTGGGGAGAACCTGTTTAATGTTTTAAATGGAACAGAAGAGCAGTGTTTTGACCCACGACTACGCTGCCTCACCGTCACCCAGTTGCCCTGCTGCTGGGGCTCTGTTTCCGGAACCGAACAATGTACAGGAAACCCTGAGCTAGACGCATCCAAAGCCGTATCTAGAGCCCTAACATTTTTACTGTCCTCAATTAAAGTTTGGATGCGTGTCTCTAATTCTGAAATCTTCTCTGTCAGCCTAACTATTTCCCTACATTTATCACATGTGAATCCCTCATCAGCGACAGAGATAGATAAACTGTACATGTGGCAAGAGGTGCAAGAAACAATGATAGGAGAAGCCATTACTCACCGTGCTTGATGAAAATTCTTACTGCGGTTGTTTGATGAACTTGTGAAAAACTGGAGTGAGAGGAGAAAAGAAAACAGCGATAGGTTCGAATGAAAACGCTAATGACAAGCTAACGAGTGTTAACGCTCTCGTTCTTTTGCGTCGAGCGCAAAAGGACCGGTGAACCGTTTTCTTCAACCGGTTAATTGAACCGAACTGTCCGAAAGAACTACTGGTGATCCGAAAACCGATGCAACCGGTTCTTGACTCGTGAACGTTCGTTTTGTTCGTTATCTGGCTCGGCTCGGTGTTCATCTTCAGTTCTCTCTTCACAGCAGTTCAGTCAGTGTACTGTTTTAGTACATGAATTACTCCCGGATATTAGTTTGTTTGAACTCAGGGAGTGTCAGCCACATTAAAAAAGTTAACAGCTTAAGTCATTTGTGGATTAATGCGTATTAGAGATGCAAACCGTTTAAAACGATTCAGTTCGATTTGGTGAACTGAACTATTCGTTCGCGAACCGGATATCCAGACTGCTTTGTTTTGAACTCTCTCACACAACAGACACGGAAGAGAAGACAATGCTGAATAAAGTCGTCGTTTTTGCTATTTTTGGACCAAAATGTATTTTCGATGCTTCAAAAAATTCTAACTGACCCTCTGATGTCACATGGACTACTTTGATGATGTTTTTCTTACCTTTCTGGACATGGACAGTATACCGTACACACAGCTTCAATGGAGGGACTGAGAGCTCTCGGACTAAATCTAAAATATCTTAAACTGTGTTCCAAAGATAAACGGAGGTCTTACGGGTTTGGAACAACATGAGGGTAAGTTATTAATTACATAATTTTGCTATCTGGGTGAACTAACCCTTTAACTAGCCTAGCTTAACTAGTAGCACACACAAATATAAAGTCTGTTCTATGAGTATTTAACATATTTAATGTATTTAACACAAAAACATTTTTGAATGAAAATTAAATGTCTGACAGCAGATGTCAGAGGAATGTCAGAATGTCGAGGAAAAATTTATTTATTTCAGCAATTCAACTCAAATTGTGAAACTCATGCATTAAATAAATTTAATGCACACAGAGTGAAGTAGTATAAGTCTTTGGTTCTTTTAATGGTGGTGATTTGGCTCACATTTAACAAAAACCCACCAAATCACAATCTTATTATATAAAATTATATAAAATTAGAATATGATGATGCCAATTAGCTTATCAACTCAAAACACCTGCAAAGGTTTCCAGAGCCTTCAAATGGTCTCTGACAATCATTAACACCCTTCAAAGGGAGTGTAAGTCATAAAAATGAATTGCCAATAAGCTGGCTGTTCACAGAGTGCTGTATCCAAGCATGTTAACAGAAAGTTGAGTGGAACGAAAAAGTGTAAATGACCAACCGAGAGAACCTCAGCCTTATGAGGATTTATCAAGCAACCTGGATTCAAGAATTTTAGAGAACATCACAAGGAATGCATTGAGGCTGGGGTCAAGGGCCACCACACACAGAAGTCTCAAGGAATTTGGCTACAGTTATCGTATTCCTCTTGTTAAGCAACTCCTGTACCACAGACAATGTCAGCATCGTCTTACCTGGGCTAAGGAAAAGAAGAAATGGACTGTTGCCATTGGTCGAAAGTCCTTCATTCAGATGATAGTAATTTTTGTATTTCATTTGGAAACCAAGGTCCTAGAGTCTGGAGAAAGGGTGGAGAAGCTCATAGCCCAAGTTGCTTGAAGTCCAGTGTTAAGTTTCCACAGTCTGTGATGATTTGGGGTGCAATGTCATCTGCTGATGTTGGTCCATTGTCTTTTTTGAAAACCAAAGTCGCTACACCCATTTACCAAGAAATCATGGAGCACCTAATGCTTCCTTTTGCTGACCAGCTTTTTGAAGATGCTGATTTCATTTTCCTGCAGGATTTGACACCTTCCCACACTGCCAAAAGCACCAAAAGTTGGTTGAATGACCATGGTGTTGGTGTGCTTGATTGGCCAGCAAACTCACCCGACCTGAACCACATAAGATCTATGGGCTATTGTCAAGAGGAAGATGAGAAGCAAGAGACCAAACAATGCAGATGAGCTGAAGGCCTCTGTCAAAGAAACCTGGGCTTCCATACCACCTCAGCAGTGCTACAAACTAATCACCTCCATGCCACGCCGAATTGAGGCAATTTTATCCATTCTGTCACCGATGGAGTTTCGGTTCCTTGCCGCTGTCGCCTCTGGCTTGCTTAGTTGGGGTCACTTCATCTACAGCGATATCTTTGACTTGATTGCAAATAAATGCACAGACACTATTTAACTGAACAGAGATGACATCACTGAATTCAATTGCTTTGACGCAATGTATTTTGTTTAAAGCGCTATATAAATAAAGGTGACTTGACTTGACTTAATAAAAGCAAAAGTATTGAGTAAATGTACAATAAACTAACCTACCTTCCAGAAGGCCAACAATTCACTAAATGTTTTTTTTTATATAGTTTTTTTTTTAATTAAATATTCTAATTTGTTGAGATAGTGAATTGGTGGGTTTTTGTTAAATGTAAGCCAAATGTATCACAATTAAAAGAACCAAAGACTTAAACGACTTCAGTCTGTGTGCATTGAATTTATTTAATACACAAGTTTCACAATTTGAGTTGAATTACTGAAATAAAATAACTTTTCCTTCACATATTTATTTATTGAGAAGTACCTGTACAAGTGCCATGACAATTTATAACAATGATTTCAGGATTTCTCAGAGGGCAGGCTTCAAGTATAACTAGTTTGAAGTAATGGTGCTTCATATAACATTATCCAGAGAAACAAATGTTAATGATAAATCCCCTCTGATGTTTGTACTGGCTACTGTATACAGGCCACCAGGGCACCATACAGACTTTATTAAAGACTTTGGTGATTTTACATCCGAATTACTTCTGGCTGCAGATAAAGTTTTAATAGTTGGTGATTTTAATATCCATGTTGATAATGAAAAAGATGCATTGGGATCCGCATTTATAGACATTCTGAACTCTATTGGGGTTAGACAACACGTTTCAGGACCTACTCATTGTCGAAATCATAGTCTAGATTTAATACTGTCACGTAGAATTGATGTTGATAGTGTTGAAATTATGCAACCAAGTGATGATATCTCAGATCATTATTTAGTTCTGTGCAAACTTCATAGAGCCAAACTTGTAAATTCTACTTCTTGTTACTAGTATGGAAGAATCATCACTTCTACCACAAAAGACTGCTTTGTAAGTTATCTTTCTGATGTATCCAAATTCCTTAGCATATCCAAAACCTCAGAACAACTTGATGATGTAACAAAAACTATGGACTTTCTCTTTTCTAACATTTTAAATACAGTTGCTGTATCAGAAGTATCAAAAAGTTATAGAAGTTTAAATGTACTGTAAATAATATACGCTATATAATTATTTTATTTTATTTATTATAAATATTTTACATAACAGGTTTTACTCTAAAATTGGTATAAAATTAAAGCATTGTGTCTAAATAAGTTATGTTATAAATTTGAAGGTGATATGAAAAAAATTGAGGTTCCTGTGAGATTTTATTTAGGGCGTCATACCACACACAGCCACTGGGAGTCATCAAAACTATTTTGAATTTTGCTTAATGAATTTTTCTCTAGATTTCTCTGTAAATTTGACTTCTATCTCAAAATAACCACCAAATATGACAAAAAAAAACAATAGGTTCACAAGATAAATTATATGTGGTATAAAACTTTTGGTGTAAAAGAGAAGAAAATGGGAGATGTCTTCTCCAGATTAGTTTTACTATTTTGCTGCATGGCATCTGTTTTGTGCGAGAGCCTGAAATTTTGGATTCATGAGGGAAAACATTGCATAAGGAAATAATTTCACTCCTTGTCGCATATCTGATCTAGGGTTACATTTACTTGTTATGTGTTCACATCTTTACATTTACACCAAATACAATGTATAGTGTAAAGTCATGCTTTTCAGAGTGGAGTATGAATCACAGTTTTGCTCTGGAGACACTAGCTGCTTTATGCTTGATGCAAAACATCCTGGACCTCCTGAACACTGACTGCAGCATTTATAAACTGAGTGCTAGAGCCAAGCGCCAACTTTCCATTTACATCCTGTAGTAGACAGGAGACAAATGATCAGGGTTAAGTTGCAGACATCAGCATTTATCACATTAGGAAACTGCCGTTAATAACTAAATGAGTCATTAGAGAGCATGTTTAGTTTAACTTCATTATTAAAGTCACAATTGGAAATTTGTTACAAGTTTTTTTCCCTTTTTTTTTTTTTTTTTGTAATTCATTCGTGATAAAAAAAGTAAAAGCTTAAGGGTTTTTACGCCGCATACTGATTTTCCATGGAAGTAGATGTGTCTGAACAGTTCTAATGGCTGTAGAGAACTTGCCTCATTTAATTTGAATATTTTTTGGAAAACTGTGGAAAAACACCTCAGCCAACAAATGTGTCCAGTGTTACATTTGATGAGTACAGTGCAGGTCAGAATAAAAGTGTAAATGTTTGTCTTGAATGTCAAAAATTACATCAAAGCACAACATCAAAGCAGCACACTTGCAATTACAGTGCTGGTGCTGTTCAAGGTGTCATACAATTCGAGTCATTAAGTCTAACACATGCGTTAAAACTAATAATCCAACGGGGATAAGAATAATTTCTAATAATTGCACAAGATGCAATACATCTTGAGGGATTATGGCTTCATCAGTTTTTCAGATCTATCTATTCTGTTGTAATCAAGAGTTTGCTCACTATTGCAAAGACAACTCTTGGAAGACAACAGAACATCTCAGGTTACTTATGTAACCATGGCTCCCTGAATAGGGAACGAGATGCTGTGTCCCCTAGGGCTCGCTATGGGGAACACCTCGTCATAACCCGTATCTGAAGCATACATTCAAAAAAACACCAACAACTTGTTGGCCTGTGACAGCCCATGACATTACTACCAGCGCGACAATAGTATAAATAGGCACTGGGAGAACACATCATCCACTTCTGATGCTTGCGTCTGAAGCATGGCAGAAAAACCTAGTGGACTAAGTCTAAGTCTTGGTCTGTCACACAGGGGCTAACACTTGCTCTACATGAGCTTGGGAGAGGGGGGAGAGGGCGGCTCGACGAACAACATGATTGTAGAAATCATGAGGGAAGCATACTGCAAGCTTAGCCAAAAACACATCAGGGACGCAGAGGACGAGCCTAGTTCACCTGATGCTGCCGGTTCCAGGTGCTCTGGGAAAACAGAGAACTCAACTCTCATGTGAAAGGAGAACTCAGAATTTAGAAAATGAGTAGCATGCTCATAGGCAACCCTTTGATAAGAGGGAACACTGCTAAATACTACCACGAGAAAAGCCCACAGGGTGAGGAATACAACTCCATGGAAGCACCATGCTCACAATAACCTTCACTGGTGAGGAGCGCAATGCTTCTAAGTTTGTCAACAGAGACACATTGGTTGAGTGGAGCCCAAGGTACAAGAGCCGGGCTTAGATCGGACCCAACAAATCAAGCCAACCCTACCCGAGCCCGTTGTGTTCGAGCCCGGCCCGGCCTGACACGTTCACTGTAATTATGAGCCCGAGCCCGATTTAAACCCGACCATTTTTAATATGTGGGCCGTTATAACCAGGGGTGGCGCCAGATTTTTTTTTTTTACCGCAGGTGCTGCTGTGCTAGATCATTTAGGCTACGGGGGTGCCGCTCAGATATTATATAAATACCATTAATAAAAGAGCAAAAATTGGCCACTCAATATTAAATATTCAATTATTTTAATTATCATAATTAAAGTTTTACTTTTATTAAATTGAACAAGCACAACATTCAGCATAATATGTGTGTGATGTGTGAGCAACAAGCAAGATGTGCATTTGTAAATTCGGTGAAAGCGTGTGTTACGAGTTTCAAATGGTGTAAGTGTGACCGCGGCGCGCCGGCGCCTCCATGTCATTATTATTATGATGTCTGCTATATTGCTTTTTATGTATTAAATCCAGGCAATTGGTAGATGAAAAATTTATTAAAATTAAGATACAATTTATAATAAACGAAATTCACTTTAAAGAAAATCTTTTTTCAAAACAAAACTTAACAAACTTGAACTAAATGTGCTTGTTTAATGGCTAAAACACACAGGCCACTACAGACTCTCTTTTTGTACAAATTGCAGCACATTCATTTAATTCTGAATTTTGCACATGTAAGTTGAAAGGCATTTGTTTGTGAATAGTACAATATATCTGTAACTTTTATCAAGTTTGTAATTGTGTGCATTTATTAATTATTATCTTAATGAATAATTGGACAAGAAAGAAGCATGTAAACTGCGTTGTTTGTTTATTCAGAAATAATTGAATGGATCCTAAATGGATCTGAAATTCCGAATGAAGAAACGTAAAACAATAAAAAAATAAACCGTGAACAATAATGAACACAGAAAATGATGGCCTAAGACTAGAGGCCTACTACTACTAATATAATTAAACAATGTTTTAGAACATATAATATTTTTTAAACAAAATAAATATTTGTAAAGCCTATTATAAAACGTAGGCCTATAGTGCAAAAACGCTGCTCCATTCTGGTAGCCTCCTGCCTGTGTATGAGCCTGTAGATGAAGTGTGAAAAATGTATTAGGCCAAGCAAGGCTGCCTGCTATATATGTAATCATTATATAATACCATATATAAAAAGTTTGGACACACTTTCTCATTCAAAGGGTTTTCTTTATTTTCATGACTATGAAAATTGTAGAGTCACACTGAAGGTATCAAGGGCTATTTGACCAAGAAGGAGAGTGATGGGGTGCTGCGCCAGATGATCTGGCCTCCACAGTCACCGGACCTGAACCCAATCGAGATGGTTTAGGGGTGAGCTGGACCGCAGACAGAAGGCAAAAGGACCAACAAGTGCTAAGCATCTCTCGGGGAACTCCTTTAAGACTGTTGGAAGACCATTTCAGGTGACTACCACTTGAAGATCATCAAGAGAATGCCAAGAGTGTGCAAAGCAGTAATCAAAGCAAAAGGTGGCTACTTTGAAGAACCTAGAATATGACATATTTTCAGTTGTTTCACACTTTTTTGTTATGTATATAATTCCATATATAATTCCACATGTGTTAATTCATAGTTTTGATGCCTTCAGTGTGAATCTACAATTTTCATAGTCATGAAAATAAAGAAAACTCTTTTAATGAGAAGGTGTGTCAAAACTTTTGGTCTGTACTATATATATATATATATAAATGTGTGTATATATATATATATATATATATATATATATATATATATATAGTACAGACCAAAAGTTTGGAAACATTACTATTTTTAATGTTTTTGAAAGAAGTTTCTTCTGTTCAACAAGCCTGCATTTATTTGATAAATACAGAAAAAACACTTAAAATAAGAGTTTTCTATTTGAATATACGTTAAAAAAAAATTATTCCTGTGATGCAAAGCTGAATTTTTTAGCATCATTACTCCAGCCTTCAGTGTCACATGTAACATCCAGTCTATCACATGATCATTTAGAAATCATTCTAATATTCTGATTTATTATGAGTGTTGGAAACAGTTCTGCTGTCTAATATATTTGATGAATAAAAGGTTAAAAAGAACTGCATTTATTCAAAATTCTAATAATATATATTCTAAAAATATATTTTCTTTACTATCACTTTTTATCAATTTAACATATCCTTGCTGAATAAAAGTATTGATTTTATTTTAAAGAAAAAGGAAAGAAAAAAAATTACTGACCCCAAATTACTGGCCAGTAGTGTAATAGAATCATTTCAAAAGGATCATTTGATAATGATCCTACAAATTCAGCTTTGCATCACAGAAATAAATGATAATTTAAAGTATAATATATTTAAAAACAATTATTTTAAATTGTAATAATATATCACAATATTAAATTTTTATATATATATTATTGTTTTTTTTTCATGTATTGTACTCACCCACAATGGTTCCTGTGCAAGAGCCCCATTCACGAAGCGACCCAAAGAAGCTTCTAGTCCAGACCATCAGTAAGGTGGTTACTATGAAGCCATAGGACCAACAAAAACATTGTAGGTCCAGCATAGGAGACTTTAATGCAGGAAGTTCCTACCTAGGTTCCTATCCAGGTGAAAAGATGGTGGTTTAAAAGGGAATTAGGAAGGGGAAGATAAGGGCAGATTTTAAACCCCCAGTGCAAAATGAGTATATACTCAAGTATTAACCTGATCTGGACGAAAGTACTATTGACTCAACTGGATCACATCCGTTGGGTCTTGAAAAGTCCCTTTGACCCACAATTCCTCCTACTCCTCACGGGAGGACGTGCTGTGACACTAGCCTTCTGTGCTCATCTTCGATCCTCAGACCAAGATGGGACAGGACTCCTGGGTTGTTCGGGCTCAGACATGGACCTTCGTGGAATGAAGGATTTGAAGGCTGATGTGCACGCCTTTTCCTCCCTGAACTTCTCAACCACTCGACAGAGGTACCAAAAAGCACGGCTCTGAACTGGTTCAAGGAATGAAAACGAAAACCGGAAACGAACGAAATTGTGACAGGAACAGAACCAGAAACAGAAACAAAATCAAATTTTATATTTCTGAACAGAATCCAAAATTTGAAATGGCCATTAACCGTTAAATAACATTATTTTATCGTTCCATTTGTTTTTGGATTGATGTTTTTATAGCCTAAACCAAAAGCCTAAAAGGATTTGTTTTGGAGAGAAACTAATAACTGTTTTTATAATGTTTGTAAACATTTTGCTTTAGACTACAGGCATTTTAGCCTTCATTATCTCTGAAGTAATACGGCTAATAAAATGCGATGTGAGCCGCGACCTACTTTTTTTTTAGTGCCTAGAAAAGGAAAAGGAAGGCTCACTTGAGCTGGAGGGTTATGGTCAGAAAGATAACGCTCATCGAGATCCTCCTCAGACATCTCCTGCTCTTCCTGGTCTCCGAACCCAGCAGACAGCTGCCCCTCTTTTGGATCACAGTTGACACAGATTACCCCTTTGAGGACACTGTGTACCTGCTCTTCACCTAAACAGAAGACGCACAGATCTTGTGTATCATCAGGTCTCAAAACATGTCAACACGGATGCACACACCTTCTAAACGTCTTGCTAGCGCTCACCATAATGAAGGAAGAAAATGTTGCTCTTACCATGGAATGCACGCTTCAAACAAAACAGTTAATGAAGACGAGGAGTGTCGTGGGCTGTCACCGGCCAACAAGTTGTTGGTGTTTTTTGAATGTATGCTTCAGACATGGGTCACGATGAGGCGTTCCCCATAGCAACCCCTAGAGGATGCAGTTTGGGTATCCTTTGAAAGGGACACATCCTGAAAACTTTCAAACAGTATTGCTCAGATCTCGGCAACAGGTGATTGTGATTTTACCCTTCATTCAGATTTGCATTCTGTGTAACTGTATAACTAATCATTGTCTGTGATTTTATAGTAGCTGTAATAAAAATAATATAGTAATTACATTAATACAGTAAAACAAACCCAACTTAAAACAGTATTTCTAGTCAATAAGCACTTACAGGTCCTGGTGAATGGGTTTCCATGCTCTTTTCAACCAGATATTTAAATTCCATATTGACCGGATGTTTTGAAACTAGGGGTGTGATTGTACACAGATATGACAGTATGGTTTACTTTCTTTAAATCTACCTCAAAAAATAATTTTTAAAAATCTATAAACCTCTCCCTCTTCTTTAAACTATATAATAATTCCTTACATTTATATAGCGCTTTACATAGTCAGGTGGTATCTCCTCATCCACCACCAGTGTGCAACATTCACTTGGATGATGCAATGGCAGCCATATTGCGCCAGAACGCCCACCACACACCAGCTTACTGGTGGAGAGGAGACAGAGTGAAAAAGCCAATCAACGGATATGGGGATTGTTAGGAGGCCATGATGGTCAGAGGCCAATGGGCAAATTTACTGACCACAGAGAGTCAGGACCTCGGTTTAACATCTCACCCGAAGGACGGTGCTTGTTGACAGTATACAGTAGTGTCCCCATCACTACACTGGGGCACCCCCTGCTGGCCTCACTAGCACCTCTTCCAGCAGCAACTTAGATTTCACAGGAGGTCTCCCATCCAGGTACTGACCAGGCTCAGCCCTGCTTAGCTTCAGTGGGCAACCGGTCTTGGGCTCCAGGGTGATATGGCTGCTGACTCTATAGTCTAATATTTTGTGAGATGCTCATATCTAGGCTTAATTTATCTAGCAAATAATGAGATTGTAGATACTGATGATTTGCCTGAGATAAGTGAAATGTCTTTCTGCAAGTAGCGATTACTTGAGGCATGCGATGTCAATTTATGTTTATTTCACATTAAAATTAGTAGTAAAAATTAATGGATGATCGCACCCATTCACGCTGCTGTCAGAACTGCACCGTGAAGGTGTCACCATGAGCCGACTCGGCAATGCTGCAGTCCAGTGGGAGGACCAGCTATTGGGGGCACCACTGTCCTACACACGCTATTGCCCCACAGAGCGGGGAGGTGTCATAGAGTGGGATTTTCTGACAAGCAGGCACCTGTACTCCACCAGCGAGAGGCAGATACCCTATCAAGACCTCGGAAACCTGTACCGCTCAGCGCTTGAAGATACAGTGCTTCAAGTGATGGAGATGATCAACGAGAACTCCAAAACTCGAGGCCGCATCATAGACTTCAAAAATATCCAGTATGGCTATAGAAGGGTGGATCCACTTCATGGTGCCAAATAAATCTTGGACCTTATGCTGCTTTACAAGAAGCACAAGGGTAGGAAAGTGATGGTGCCAGTGCGGAGACATGCTTACCTTCAGCAGTCCTTCAGTAAACCATTCTTCAGTGAAGCAGAGGAACTGAATGCTGGCGACCTAGTAAACGCCATCAACGGTGACTCTCATTTGCTTTGAGAGAATCTGCCTGATCCCGAACCAGAACATGAAACTGACCATGATCCTGGTTGACAGTGATACAAACCAGGATAAGGAGAGACACCTAGAGCTGATTAAGGAATATCATGACAGATAACCTATCTATCATACCCATGACGGGAAACTTTTCTCGATCTTCTCTCGATCTCTTCTCAGCTGCCAAACAACTTACTGCTGTTTTTCTGTGATGTGGACCTGGTCTTCAACGTTGACTTCATCCAAAGGTATCGAGACAACACTGTGGAAGGAAGGCAGGTATATTTCCCTATAGTCTTCAGTCAGTATGATCCAAAAATTGTCTATGCTGGGGGCCCTTCTGAAGAGAGCACCTTTGTTTTCACCAAGAAGAGTGGATTCTCGCGAGACTATGGATTTGGTATCACCTACATATTGAAAAGTGACTTGCTTAAAGCTGGGGGTTTTGAAACCTCAATACAAGGCTGGGGCTTAGAAGATGTTGATTTGTTCACAAAAGTCATTAATTCTGGCTTGAAAGTGTTTCGCTCTCAAGAAGCAGGTATTGTGCATATTTATCATCCTGTCTTGTGTGACACACATTTAGACCCTAAGCAATACAAAATGTGTATCGGGTCTAAAGCGAGCACTTACGCATCCACAATGCAGCTGGCAGAATTGTGGTTGTCCAAACATTTAGGCATTGGTTATAACAGGACTTCCTCCTGATGTTGCAAACAATCCCCAGCAATCCCTGGATCTTACCTCAGATTTGCAAAAGTGCAAAGCAATTCATTCACCGTATGTGTGATATTGGTATCTGGATGTATATACATCCTATCAAATAAGTACTTTTCAGATCCTTTAGTGTAACCTTGAAATGTTTTTATGCCTTCTCAGTAAGTTGCAGTATCTTCAGAAGGATATTTTTTCAACAGGTCTAAAAAGAAGTCACTTTGGAATGTATGCTATGAGCTTATTCTGAGCTTTGTTTTCCATCTTGCTTTCTTCTCATAAACTTAGGAGCATGTTCTGTCACATGAACACAACATGGAATAAGAAAACTGGAGTTCTCTTTGTGTCATTCAATAGAAACAAGCAAGTTCACACTGCAGTGGTTATAATAGTAATAAAGATGACAATAATAATGTACCTAAAGTGCCACCAAGGCTTGAAAAAGCAAAAAAAAAAAAAAAAAATCAATCGGTTCACTCCGAGCAGAATCGATATTTAAAATTTTCCTTTTCCTGCGTTCCTCTGATATTATTACCATTCTGAAACTGTTTGGGATGGAAGAAATACCGGTTAATAACGTTATTTAAAAAAAAACAATATTTTTTGCCTATAATTTGCCTAAAAATAATATTAATATTATATTATAATAAGTATAAGTATAGCGTTTTCTTTACTCAAAAAGAAAAGGAAAAAATTGAGATCTAACGGTTAGTCACAGCGAATACAGCATCATCTTCTCTAGATTTTGGGCAAACGTAAGCTACTTAAAAAAATTCAAATAAATAAATCTATCAGCACTTTAAAGACAAAGTATTTTTAAGATATTTAAAAATGTTTGGTGCATTGTTAAAAAAAAAAAAAAAAAAAAAAACTTAGGGCGCAGCTCACATCGCATTTTATTAGCCGTGTTACTTCTGAAATAACGAAGGCTAAAATGCCTGTAGTCTAAAGCTAAATGCTAACATTATAAAAAGTTATTAGTTTCTATCCAAAACAAATCATCATAAATTTAGGCTATAAAAACGTCAATCCAAAAACAAATTAATTTAAGCTGAAGCTGATGCCTACCTCTCTCATTCGGCAAAAATCCAAATGTTTTCATGTTCCCGACGTATCTGGATGCTAAAATTATATTTTATATAAAGAATATAGAATAATAGTAAATGTATAATAAGTAACGTTGTATATGCGTCCGAAAATCAGACTCCCAAATTTCATTCTAAAAATTATTTATATAGTAAATAGTATGTTATATAGTGTAATGAAGTGACGTGGGAAAGATGCATTGTTATGATTGTTGTGTGTGGGGAGGGGGGGGTTTGAGGGAAGAGTAATTGTTACTCTTCTTCTAAATAATTGTTGCACCTGACCATTGATTATTGTGAAGGAGAGAGAACGATAAATAGAGAGGCATAGCGAAGCGTGGGACGCTCTGGGAAGCAGTGTTTTTGCTAAGCGCCGAGCTGCACTCAAGGTTGGGGGGTGGGTGCCGTTCGCAGGCTGTTTAGGGCTGCCGGTGGTGAAGATAGTTTAGCAGGCTAACCTGTAGATAAGGCCGGGTATAGGAGTGCGTTGGGTGGCGCGGCTTCTCAGAAAAGGGGTGCTCCGTTTTCACTACAGTCGGAGGCCTCGCAAGCGCTGGACTGGTGTCTGCTTTTTCCCCTCTACCAACCAGCACCAAAGCCTAGACCCCGGGGGAGGGTCTCACATCCCGGGAGAGTTAAGTTTTTAACTCTTTGTGTGTGTGTGTGTGTGTGTGTGTGTGTGTGTGTGTGTGTGTGTGTGTGTGTGTGTGTGTGTAATTTTAAATCTAGCAGTATAGCCATTTCATGATGGGGTGGGAGGGTTATGATGAACTGAATTCTTATGTGGCAGTCTGATGGCGACTTTGGTGTGAAGGTTACATGTTGTGTGAACGTGTGAACGTGTGCCGTGTCCTGCGGGGGTGATATGTGTTTCATAGCTTTTGCCTATTTATTGCATGTGCGCTAGGTTTTTTTAATGGTCTATTTATTGCGGTCCTCTGTGTAGCAGCTTCCATGGTGGTGTTGTTCACCCAGATTGTTTAACATTAGTGCTTGGGACTTCCAGAACCTGACCCAGTCTGACATGTTTGGTAACTGCATGAATTATATATAATAAAGATTATTGTTTCTACCCCTGTGGTGTTGCTTGGTCTGTAGAGTAGATTCCTCTAGCCACAACATTAGCTCTCCTGTTTAGGTTTACTACATTGGTGGCTGTTCTGTTCTTCGTACAGACAGACGAACCCCAGCTGCTGCATCATCACATAACTTTATTTCACTCCCTTCCGTAACAAAACATCACACGTGACTCTGGATGTCATTATATCAGATGACCACTAGATGTCCCCATAACCTCATATATGTATAACATACATAATGTTACATCCCCCTTCTTAAGTATATTCCTTTATACTGATGCATGGAACTATTACACAAACTTTTAAACACAACATTTGAGTTTCACTTACCAAACTTTCAGCATAACAACAAAATTATTTAACACATTTTCACAAATGCATTTTTACACAAACTGTTCCATTTCAACTTTTTGCACATTTAACAATGCACATACATTGGATTAACTCTCAGTCTTTGTATTTTTCAGGCATTTTTACCCTTCTTCCAGACCTTGTATGGTAATCTTGCTCTTTCTCTGCACTTTCACCATCATTTCTTTCATTTGAAATGTCTTTACTGTCCAGTGCATTGCTCTGTGCTGCATCAACTGACTGCTGACTATCAGTATCCATGTCAACACTTTTTTCTCAAATGTTGAAGAGTCTGTTTCTCTTGTTCTTCTCAAATGTCTGCGATTTCGTCTGAACAGCTTTCCATCAGGAGTCTTTACTATAAAAGAACGTGGCTGTTCATGCTTTCCCATAACAACAGCTGGCTTCCATGCATCTCCCTTTTGTATCCTTATTCCTTCTCCAGGCTGCAAATCAGGTAAGTGTTTAGCCATCCTGTCGTAGTACTGCTTCTGTTTCTTTTGTCTCTGCTTAAGTTGCTCATGCACTTGTGACATTGTCTCCGTGGTAAGCAATGCAGATGATGTTGGTATCTTGGTCCTGAGACGTCTTCCCATCAGTAATTGTGCAGGTGATAATCCTATCCCTTCCATTGGCGTGTTACGGTACTCCAGTAGTGCTATGTACGGATCACATTGACTACTCTGGGCTTTCTTTAAGAGATTTTTCACTGTTTGCACTGCTCTCTCGGCTTGTCCATTAGACTGTGCATAACCCGGACTTGAAGTCACATGCTTGAATCCCCATTCCTCTGCAAAACCTGAAAATTCAGCACTTGCATACTGAGGTCCATTGTCAGATACTACTATATCTGCAATTCCATGTCTTGCAAAGATGGACTTCATTTCCCTGATGACTCCACAGCTAGTCGTGTCCCTGAGTAGTTTAACCTCAATGTACTTCGAAAAGTAGTCCACACATAACAGAAATGCTGAACCACTATGGTAAAAAATGTCCGTACCTATTTTTTCCCAAGGTCGCCCTGGCACTTCATGTTGGAACAATGGCTCTTTTTGATTGTTGTTCCTGTTTTCATTGCAGGTAGCACATCTGGATACTGCATCCTCAATTTGTGTCGACATACCTGGCCAGTACAAAATGTCTCTGCCTCTTGCCTTAAATTTGACAATTCCCAGGTGTGACTCGTGTATTTTGTTGATCATTTCATGTCTTAGCTGATTTGGAACAATGAGCTTATTTGCCTTGAATAACAGACCATCTTCATGACTGATTTCCTCTCGAAATGTCCAGTATTGCTGTATTGATCTTGGCATCATAGATCGTTCTGTCGCCCATCCATTCAGCACTGCCTTTTTCAACATTTGCATTTCTGCATCCTCTGCTGTTGCCCTTTTGAAAGCATCCAGTTTCTGTTCTGAGATAGGAAGTTGTGGCGTAATCCAGTTCACTGCTAGATCCTCTTCCAGTAGATTTTCCTTATGTTCGTGTAGATAAGCACGACTGAGAGCATCTGCTATGTATAGTTCCGTACCAGGTTTGTACATCACCTTCAGACTGTATCTCTGTAGTCGTAGAAGCATTCTTTGTAATCTCATAGGAGCCTGATGCAGCGGCTTCTTAAATATGCTCTCTAATGGCTTGTGATCACTTTCAACCATGATTTCCTTTCCATACACATACTGGTGAAATTTCTCACATCCATAAACTATGGCTAACAACTCCTTTTCAATTTGAGCGTATCTACGCTGACAGTCGTTCAGAGCTCTCGAACAATAAGCCACTGGCCTTCCTTCTTGCAGAATCACAGCTCCTATTCCTTCTGAACTGGAATCTACCGACAATGTGACTGGTTTGCTCACATCAAAGAATTTCAAAGTAGGACTTTGAGTAACCAAATATTTCAGTTTTTCAAAACTCTGCTGTTGAGCATCCTCCCAGTGCCACTCTGTCTCTTTCTCCAGCAATCTCCTCAAAGGTGCACTTGTGTCAGACATATTGGGAATGAACTTTGCCAGATATTGCATTACTCCAAGAAATCTTTGCAGTTCTTGCTTGCTTTGCGGTGGTGGAATTTCAGCCACTGCCCTCACCTTTTCTTCATCTGGCTTAACTCCTTGAGCACTCAGTATGTGTCCTATGTATTTGATCTCCGTCATTCTTATTTTGCACTTGTTCCTGTTGAGCTTTAAATTGTTTTTTCTTGCACATTCCAGCAGCTTTATTAGCCTTTCATCATGCTCTTGAATGGAGTCTCCCCACACCAGCAAGTCATCGATGATATTTACCACACCATCCAGTCCTTCTATCATTTGTGCAATGGATCTCTGAAATACTTCTGACGCTGAGGAAATACCGAAAGGTAACCTAAGAAAACGGTATCGCCCAATTGGTGTGTTCATTGTGCAAAGCTTTGAACTTTCATGATCCAGCTTTATCTGCCAAAACCCTTGATTCGCATCTAGTACAGAAAAGTACTTTGCATTCGGCATTCTTGAGACCACATCTTCTACTGTCAACATTGGATAATGCTCTCTTTTTATTGCCAGATTAAGATCTTTAGGATCCATACAAATGCGCATTTTCTTCGATGTTACTACAGTAACCATGCTGTTGACCCATTCAGTTGGCTCAGTTTGCTTTGCGATGACCCCCATCTGCTCCATTCTTTGTAGTTCTTCAACCACTTTCTCTCTCAGAGCTACCGGTATCCTTCTTGGCGCATGCACAACTGGTCTGATATTTGGATCAATTTGTATGTGGTGTTCTCCTGGTAAACAGCCTAATCCTTCAAATAGATCGTCAAAATCCTTGAGAATGTCACTGCTCTTTCAATTTCATACAGCCTTTTGATCATGCCCATTTTCTGACATGCAGATCGTCCTAGAATGACAGGTGCATCATGCTTCATTATTTCAAACAGGATTTTGTATTTCTGTTCTTTGTACACACAGTTCAGTGCTTTCTTGCCCAATGGCGCCATCTTGTGTCCAGAATATGTAACAAGTTTGCAGCTTGATCTCTGCAGTCTCCCTGCTATGTTTAGCAACCTGTACACTCTTTCTGACATGACATTACATTCAGCACCTGTATCCAGTGTAACTTTTACATCATTCTTATTTATCTGGATTGTCTCGACCCATTGTTCATCCTCCTTACTTGAGTTGATGGACAGTACAGCTCTTTCTTTTTCCACTGTTACTGTACCGATAAACATGTTACCATCTTGTTCAATCACGTGCATTCTTTTACTCTGACTCTGCAGGTCTTTGGTATTACACATTTTTGCGAAATGATTTTTCTTCTGACAAGACTTACATGTTTTCCCGTAGGCTGGGCATTTTCTGTACTCGTGCTTGTTGCCGCATCTACTGCATTCCTTTCTCATCACTGACGTCTGCTCTGATTTGGTGTCTCTTTTCCTTGGCTTTATGGATTCAACTTTGTGTACATTTACTTCATCATTGAGTGCTTTCATCTGACTCGACGTGATCTCGCTGGCCCTGCAGATGTCTATGGCCTTTTGCAATGTGAGATCCGTTTCTCTTAGAAGTCTGCCTTTTAGTTGATCCTCTCTTATGCCACATACAATCCTATCACGAATTAAAGAATCGTGCAGATCACCAAACTCACAGTCTTTCGCTTTGCTTTTCAGATCAGTGACGTAGGTGTCGATTGTTTCTGCAGGCCCTTGCGATCTCGTGAAGAAGACATGTCTGATGTACGGTAGGTTTTTCCGAGGCTCACAGTAATTTTTAAACTGGTCTTTTAGTATTTGTATTTTATTTCTCTCCTCTGCTGAGAACTCAAATGTATTACATACTTTTATGGCCTCTTCCCCCGCCACGTGCAGAAATGTAGCACACTGCACCGTCTCAGACTTCTCTGCTACTCCACTAGCTAGCGAGAAAAGTTCGAACCTCTGTATCCAGTTCTTCCAATTTTCCGAGAGATTTCCTTGCAGAATCAATGGCGGTGGTGGCTGTAACTGTGCCATCCTCTTTTTCGGCGTTTTTATCAGTTTATTCTGACACCATGTTCTGTTCTTCGTACAGACAGACGAACCCCAGCTGCTGCATCATCACATAACTTTATTTCACTCTCTTCCGTAACAAAACATCACACATGACTCTGGATGTCATTATATCAGATGACCACTAGATGTCCTCATAACCTCATATATGTATAACATACATAATATGTTACAGTGGCAGCGGTGGGATCTTGTTTATTTTTTTTTGTGAACCTTATAAAACCTAGACAACTGTTGCAAAAATGCTACAGGGGGAGGATAATGTTGGGCCTGAAGGTGGGGGCCACGTAAGGGAGATGGGAACATTAAGAGCTACTGCACGGCCAGTATTTATGCCTGAAACATTCACTGGTGTAGGCCGGGAGTGGTCTGATTGGTCAGAACAATTTGATTTGGCGGCTGATATAAATAATTTGGATGAACCCTTAAAACTTAAATTTATGTCTCTTCTACTCTCTGGGCGTGCAAGAGATATTTACAGTGGTTTGTCCGCTGAGGCTAAAGGAAATTATGTGCTGCTAAAAGCTGCTACGGCTAGATGTTTCGAGCCCTGTGATAGTAGCGATTGGAGAAGGGCTACATTTACAGCCCGCCGGTGTATGCACAATGAGACCATAAGCCCACTGCCTGCCCCCTGGCGTGTTGGTACATATGCGGCCTCTGCAGGCAACCAGGGTGGCTCTGGATACATCGGCGCCAAAATGGTGCGTCAGACTCCCTTCTCTTGGTAGATAGTGGGGCAACATTATCAGTTATACCAAAACAACGTTGGCTTGAAATCACTAAAGGGGGAACAGAACTGTTTGGACATCATGGTGAGGTGTCTGCAGCTAATGGAGGGTTGATGGGGATTTTGGGAAAATGGCAAACAGTCTGCCAGTTTGATTTATTGGCATTAATCACTGAGTTTTTGGTAGCTGATGTGCCATCCCAGGATATTCTTTTGGGTTTTGACTTTTTGAGTAAATATGGTGTCGTTGTGGATTTTGGTAAAAAGGAGTGTCGAATTATGGGTAAAATGCTTCCCCTGATTGTTCCGGCAGATATTGATACGCCTCGGACCGTGATTGTCTTGGAAGATACTGTAATTCCCCCACGTAGTGAGGCAGTCATTGCTGGAAAGGTGGACAATTCCTTCGTGGCCTGTTGTGAGGATATGTTGGAACCATCAATACAGAAATACAGAAATTGGGTATACAGAAATTACAAGCAAAAGTGAAAGATCGGTTCTATTGGCTGGGCTGGTTTGGGGATGTGAAGCGATGGTGTCGTGAGTGTGTGGATCGTGGGTCCAGGAAAGCTGTAGGGAAACAATGGCGGGCCCCATTCCAATCGGTGGTAACCTCGAGGCGTTCCCTCTTCCTAATCAAGAAGCAGAGACGGTGGCTAAATTGCTGGTTGAACAGTGGGTGTGCCGCTTTGGAGCCCCCAGGATAATCCATACTGATCAGGGCCGAAATTTTGAATCCAGGTTATTTAAAGAAGTGTGCCAGTTGCTAAACATTTATAAGACCAGGACGTCACCGTATCATCCTCAAGCGGATGGGATGGTTGAAAGGTTTAACAGAACACTGGCCTCTATGTTGTCTCTGTTTGTAGATAACCAAGCTTACTGGAACATCCTGTTGCCGTATGTGATGATGGCCTATAGAAGCAGCGTGCACTCCAGTACTGGGTTTACACCCTAGAAAGTGGTTTTTGGGAGAGAGATCATCCTTCCTGTCGATGTTATGCTTAATGTGGGTGGGGGGGGGGGTATTCTCTTCCACGTCAGAGTATGTGGCTAGACTGTTGGAGACATTGTCTACAGTGGTGGAGGCGGTAAAGGGCCATCAGTTAAGAGCTGCGGTGAAGCAGAAGGAAGACTATGACTTCAGAGCACATTTCCAATACTATTCTGAAGGAGAATTGGTCTGGGTTCGGGGGAAAGTGAGGAATGGGGGCTCTGTCCAAAATTACAAAGAAGGTTTAAGGGGCCTTATAAAGTCACGGAGAGGATAACTGAAGTTCTGTACAGACTTGTGCCAGTTGAGGGGGGAGCAAGTGGTGTGCCAGGAAGCAGTGCTGCCTCAGTGGGATCACAAGGGCAAAGGGACCGGCTGGCTTCAACCACACAGGACCAAAGTGGTCAAGGATCTTCACACACGGGGCATATGCAACCATCCATGACTAGCCAAGTTCCAATGACTGGGGAGGTCCAACAAGGTGCAACGTTATCCAAGGACTTGTATCTAGGAAGTGCACCAGTGTGGTCCCGGGACTATGAGATGTTTTGAATTTGACTCGAGGACGAGTCTGCTTTATGGGTGGGGGGAGTGTAAAGAAGTGATGTGGGAAAGATGCATTGTTATGATTGTTGTGTGTGTGGGGGAGGGGATTTGAGGGAAGAGGGGGTTGAGTTAAATAATTGTTGCACCTGACCATTGATTACCATGAAGGAGAGAGAATGATAAATAGAGAGGCACAGCGAAGCGTGGGACGCTCTGGAAAGCAGTGTTTTTGCTAAACGCCGAGCTGCACTCAAGGTTGGGGGGTGGGTGCCGTTCCACTAGGCTGTTTTAGCTCCTCTCACTCCACAACAAAATAATTTTCAATTAAAATTGTATTTAGAAAAGAACAAGAATTAAAAATATAAGAAGCAATAAACCTAATTAATTTAGGCTAAAACGAAACTGAAACCAACATTGGGTCTCTCATTCGACACAAAATCAAAGTTTCGGTATTCGAGATAGAAAAATAGCCTAGTGTTTTTCTGAATGAAATAATATTTTTTTTTCTCAAAAAATATATATAGACAAGTTTCTCTTTCGCTCTCTCTCTCTCTCTCTCTCTCTCTCTCTCTCTCGACACACACACACACACACACACGTATATATATATATATATATACAAAAGCTCTACAAGCGCCGATTCGTGTATATATATATATATATATACACACACACACACACACACACACATATATATATATATATATATACGAATCGGGGCTTGTAGAGCTTTTGTCATCGCTGAATCTTTCTCAGACGTTTCCAACGGTCAAAATTAGGTTGCATGGTGTCCAATGACTCCGGCGAGCGGAGCTTTTCAAAGATGGGAATAATCAGAGAGCTGCCACTGCTACAACATTGCGTAACTGCTACGTAATCTGGTGACCAAAGTTTCGTCGTGGCAACCTATGGTGGCAACCAGAGAAGTGAAAGGTGCGTATACTGTATATGTATATGTGTGTGTGTGTATGTTTATTAAATATGTATGTATACCTGATAAAATATTTTAGAGCTTGGCATAACCAGAAAATGTAAAGAAATACCCAGCGAATTATATTTTTG
Source organism: Carassius carassius (assembly GCF_963082965.1). Classification (NCBI taxonomy): domain Eukaryota; kingdom Metazoa; phylum Chordata; class Actinopteri; order Cypriniformes; family Cyprinidae; genus Carassius; species Carassius carassius. The sequence continues at coordinate 2,347,219 of NC_081799.1, forward strand.
TTGTTTTTTCTTTCTTTCCAAACCTAGAAATCACTTTTTGGTTTGTCTTATTCATTCAATCAACCAATCCTGAGCGTTATAAGTTTCTGAGCTCTCCTGGTTAAGAACCTCTGTCTTCTGTTAAAATGAACTCTATAATCACAATTTAACAACACTAAATTACACTAAAATGCGTACAATAAACATTTTATTTGATATAAAACGTTAGTTTTCTGTTTAATCAATTTTGTTAACGTCCTCATTCGTTCATAAAGGTTTGTCTTTGCCCGCTCTGGAATTATGGGTAATGTAGTTGTTTGAAGGCTTCCTCGCGTTCCTCGAGCGTTGTGTAGCGGTGGAAGCTGAACTACTAATCCCATGCGACACTTGAAAAGCATGTTCCGTTTATATACCGAGATTTATTTTAAAAACATTTGTTTTTTTCAGCAGATTGTCAGCTTTTGTCTGCTTTGGTAAGTTTATAATTCAAGCTTCCTGTTTATTTTCATTTAAATACTAAAGCGACACGGAATCTCAGGGAAGCGTATGAATACCTGTGCAAATAACTCTGTTCTGTTCCTTTTATGATCCAAATTGAGCTTATGGATGGACTCTTGAGTTGATGTACTTTAGTGTATTTAGTAATGATCGCTTGAAGGTCGTGTTCTGGTTCTTGCGTTTATTAGGTTATAGTCTAAATGAAGATGCACTCGCGCTTCCACAGTCTGTGTTTGTCATCAGTTGAACTGCAGATGCGCGTCTCCTTTAAGAGAACAGAAACTGAATGATTGACTCACTGGATATATGAAGCGCAGATGCAGGGCTCATATAATGACACCTGATGTCATATGACTCTCAGAAGTGCCTTCAAACAGCACAGCTGCTCATCTGCTCTTTTCACAGTAAATTGCTTATTATATATATATATATATATATATTAATCTGTTCACAAACGCGTTTTGTTTGTTTACAATCCAAACAACAGGAAAGGTAATCTACTTGCATAAACTCTTTTGTTCTCTCTTAATCAGATTAAACCGTTGATTAGATTTTCTGTTTCTGAATGGCTTTGCTTCTGTGTGCTGAAAATGCACATAATGTTCATTGTAATGGTAATAATGAATTTGATATACTGATTTTATCATTTAAAATCTATTTAGTTTAGGGCTGCAAAACGATTATTTGCGATCAATCACATTCAAAATAAAAGTTTGTTTACATACTACAGTATGTGTAATGTGTGTATATATAAATGCACACACACATATATACAGTATATATGTGTGTATGTGTGTTATTTGTATGCAATTTATATTATATATTTTTTATTGATAAATCTAACATTTCTTAATATATGAATATGTATGTGTTTATATATCCATAATAAATATACACAGTACACACATAAAGTATGTAAAGATATACTTTAATTTTGAATGTGATTGATCCCAATTAATAATTTTTCAACCCTAATTCAGTTGATATGAAGCACACACACATCTGTTTTTGTGAGGATATTCATTGTCTCATTGTTGACACTGCAATTGCTCTGTGTGTGTGTGTGTGTGTGTGTGTGTGTGTGTGTGTGTTTAATAATGTATGTTCCACAATCCTAACACAAATCTCTAAATGAATAACACATGCATCAGCTGATGGCAGGAGTTGTGTTGGTCTGTTCCCGCATTACTCACAGGACAGCCATCTCTGTTGTTCTTTGACGCTTTCGAGTCTGTGTGAGACATGTCTCATCATGTCTTTTCCATGTAAAGTGTTACTGGACAAATGCCTTTGCCTGCAAATGCCTTTACAGGTGATGAGGGTTTAGACAAAGCACAAGCATCATGGATGAGGACAGTAAACCGTTACTAGGATCAGTGCAAGCTGGGGAGTATTACACCGATTCATTGGACCCCAAGCAAAGAAGGTACTGATCTTCTGCTGGCTTTAATTTAAGAACAGAATATTTCTATTTTTTTAAAGCTGTTTTTGCCATGAAAATAGCCTTTGATGCTGACATGGCATTAAATGAATATATACTAAAAGATGTAGAATGTTTTAATCTTGTGATTAAGCTATGCATTCTTTTTTGGTTGCAAAACATAAATTGATTAAATATACTTGACAAATATTTATGGTCTGGAGTGTCCAGCAAAATCTAATTTTTTTGGACCCTTCTAATTCACAGGAGCTGGGACAGTGTTTCCAGACCTCAAGGCTATCTCCCCTAACATTTACTCAGAAAGCTGCTTTTATTAACTGTTTTCCTTACAGGATTTATTAGCACCACTAGCCAGATTGAATTAACACTCTCTGGTATTTCACAAATACTGTCGAAGATGTAGTGCTATGTGAAAGTAAAACCTCCTGGTGCTGTTCAGAAGCATATTACCTCCATGTGCATAATATTACAAAATGCATTAATGCCGAGGTGTCCTGTTTCTGGAGATCTAGCCCCCTTCATGAGGTGAAGATCTTAATGAGCTGTTTCATATACAATGATAGTTGTTCTTTGCTTCGTCTTTCAGACCGTTTCACGTGGAGCCCAGAAACATAGTGGGAGATGATGTTCAGGAGCGTGTGTCTGCTGAAGCTGCGGCGCTGAGGAGCAGAGTGCATTACTACGGCCGTCTGACCGCCTCTTCAGACCCACTGCTGGTGTGTCCCTGCCTCCTGCTTTACATTTCACTAATACCTCCTAAAGGTTTAAATCTTTGTCTGGACGAACAAGCATCAAAATATCTATAGGTGGTTTATTAGGCCTCTTGTGATCACCGTGCATGTCAAATCGCAATTTTAAGTGAATGTACAAATGCCATAAAATGCACATTTGTTTTGAAATGCTTAGGGTTTTCACTTTTTATAATTTGCACAATAGCAACTATTTTTGTCTATAACATATTACACGTTATCATGTTTATGCAACAGAGATAAGCTATTAATATTTAATACCTTTACACAGATGTTAATGTTTATAAAAATTGAATCGCAGAAACTGTGTAGGAAAAAAACTTTTCTAAGTAACAAGTAAAACCGTGATGAATTACAGCTTGCATAGAAGCCACTTTCAGACCAAGCAGCTTTCTGTTGGTCAACACAGCAAATCCATGCAACCAACTTGAACCCATTGAGAAGTCTGCAGGGTGAAATCTTTCACACATGCTCGAATTCCTCTTGAAAAAATGAGCAGATCAACAGTAAATGTGGTGCACATTTACTTAAATATATAACTTTTGTCAAATACTCACACTATACAGTTAAGGCTTTTTGTTTTAGTCGGACCTTAAAATGACACATGAAATTGAAAAATTGTGAATCATATTCAAAATGATTCAGTTCATTCTACACCTGTCCAATGTAGGTTTACAAAATTTCTCAGACTTATGTCTTTCAAAACTTGTAGAAAGTTTTATGTGAAACGAAGTGTAGCTTTGGCATGAACAGTAAACAGTGAACATATTTATATTCCAATTAGTCTCGAGCCAAAATCGTATGATTGTGAGATAATTCTGCTCTTTGAGGGTGTGTTTTGGATGAAACCTCTTTCTGCTGCCTTTTTCACAGATATTTGTGAGCTGTCTGTTGTTTTGTGTGTCCGTGTATCATTGAATTAGACTGTGGCTCTGATTTCCTTTTTTTCTGTTCTGCCTGGTTTGGTTTGTGGAGGATGTATGTCTAAATACAGATTAACACAATCACTCAATCACAAATTCTGCTTCCGCCAGTATTTCAGGACAATGTATCATTTGTCTGGGGACTCCTGAAGTTGCAGTCTTGTCCTGTATATCATGAAGGCACCGTGATGTTCATGTGTCTTATCTTCATCAGGTACCTCCAGATCATGTTATTCCTTGTCCTGAGGACATCTATGTCTACAGTCCACTGGGAACAGCGTTCAAAGTGCAGGGGGGCGACAGTACTGCCAAAAACCCCAGCATTATCACAATGTAAGATCACCTTTGAAAAGGCTTTGAATGCATTGCTTTATGAAGAGCTCTGCCACAGAGCCTGTGAATTACAGCTATAGAGCATGGAAAGATACAGAGCTAGAATGTTAAGGCTGTTAACAGTTAGTCAGAAAACCAAACAATAATTGCAGCACAGTTACTTGCAAGCATGTTAAATGGAGAGAGCGTTATTTTTTTCAGTTAGTTTTAGTGGACTTAAGACACGCAGAGCAGATTTACATGGCCATATTTCCAGAAATGTACTGTACAAGCAGTTATTGAAACACCTTTTGATTTAAGTGTGTGTGTGTGTGTGTGTGTGTGCAGCTTCGCCATATGGAACACCATGATGGGAACATCTATATTGAGTATACCATGGGGCATAAAACAAGTTAAGTTTACGTTTTTCTTGTGTCTGTATTTCCTTTCCTCACTGCAGGCTGTTAAGAGGATAAATGATTTTTTATTCTGTTTCTAGGCTGGCTTCACTCTGGGCATCATAATTATTGTTCTTATGGGTCTGCTGACGCTCTACTGCTGCTACAGAGTATTAAAGTCCACAAAGTCCATACGTAAGCCAACCACATGACCGCTCTCTAATAAACAGCCTGTCTTTCACTTTTTTTACAGCCCCAACGCAGAAGGCTCAAGTTATGAGAGATACAGTGACTCAGACGAAAACATTCATTATTTGGTTATCTTTATAGCATTCTCAGTTTAATGTGCAATGAGGGGCGCTATGCACTTAAAGACAGTTCTGGTTCTTCTTATGTGACAGACAGGATCATCCAGAAAGTGTGTGTGATACGCAAGAGTTCAGATCCTGATTAATACCGTTCCTATGTTCATCTTCACATAAGCTGGTCTTGCGAAAGCCATCATTTAACAACCTCAGGAGTTGCTGCTAGATCAGTTTTCATATGTTCCTACAATGAATGGGATGTTGATTTGTGTAACCCTGCGTTCTGTGATATTTCCACTATTGCACCAAAGCAGCAGGTGTTTAATGTGACTCTCTGCAGCATATGTAGACACCTCAGACTGGGAGTTTCCTGATGTGTGTAAATATTACTTTGGTGGATTTGGAAAGTGGTCGAGTCTTGTCTTCTCACTGGTGTCACTGATCGGTGCGATGGTGGTCTACTGGGTCCTCATGTCCAACTTCCTGTTCAACACAGGAAAATTCATCTACAGTGAGTGTTTGTTCTCCTCACCAGTCCTCATTTGTTCTGCTGTCCATTGAGCGATGGATTGTTGTATAACTGCTTGTATATTCGCCATCCACAGACTATGTTCACAATGTCAGCACATCAGATGCTTTTGGCACAAATGGAACAGATAGAGGTGAGTGCACACAGGGATCCATTATTATTACAGGCCTTTATCACACTTCCACTTTAGAAAAGCTGAAGCTTCAAATAGTAGTGTAAAATAACATCTGCTGTAGCCTGTGTGAATGCCAATATCTGTGATTTACTGATTAATTACTGATGTTTCATCAAAACATATCAACCACAGTTTATTCGGGTATGATGATATGTCATGATTTAAATGGAAGTGCACAAGACTTGCTGCATGTGCATGCATAATACTTCAGAGTCGAGACAGCTTTTTATTAAAGAAATGCAAGAACAGCAAACAAACAACATATTGTGTTAAAGAGCAATAAAATCGGATGATATGATATTATACTTTGAGTGAAGAGCGTACAAATTAAAAACTACTAATATCAGAACTGCTTTCATGCATTTACTTCCTAATACAGTATTATTTCAAGTTTTAATAAATTTATATTTCAGCCCAGATTCGATAATTCAAAAATAACTTTAACCATCTTAAAGTGTCATGAAACCCTAAAACACATTTTTTGAGATGGTAACATGTACAGGTAGCATATCAGTGAAAACAACAACATGTCTACTATTAAGGGAAACGCTTTCTGCTGATGTGTGGTTTGTTAGCATAGAAAAGTCTTTGGCTGAGATACAGCTATTTGAAAGAGACAGAACAGTGCTTTTTGGTAATTAGTAGACTATATAATTAATTTATTCACATACTATAAAGCATGTTGTCATTGGACAGTGTCCACTATAGTTTGCTGTGCTCCATTCAGTCAAAGGAGTGTGAATGTTTGGTTTCCCTAATCATCTGGAGAGGAGAAAAAAATGATGCATCAAGTTTGGTTTAATTCACTTTTTTTTTTCATAGCACTTTAAAAAAATGTACTTGTAACTTTATAAATTATTTGCCTGAAATGTCAGTTTATAATAATGGTCCAGAACTGGAATCAGTTTTTTTTGCTGCATTTCATGTGCTTGGCCATTTAAAGTGTTTTTTTTATATAACATTATTTCTGTTCAGTTCAGTATGACAGCATGTGTTTCTCCGGTCTCTTTCTCTAGTGATATGTCCATATCCAAACCTGGATCCGGACGGAGGTCACAGCACTCTTCAGTACTATGTGAGAGAGAACAGCACAGGAGCGGTGTTTGATCGCTGGTGGAGTAAAACCCACACCATCCCGTTTTACCTCGTTGTCCTCCTGCTGCCGCTGCTCAACTTCCGCTCGGCCTCCTTCTTCGCCAGGTTCACCTTCCTCGGTATGAGTGCTAATATTTCTGCTTTCAGCTTGTGTTTAGATCAGTGTCATCTTCCATGATCCTGCTGTATAAGAGGCTTTCATTGGTTTTCACAGGCACCTTGTCGGTGGGTTATCTTATCTTTTTGGTCACATATAAAGCCATTCGACTGGGCTTTCACCTGGACTTCCACTGGTTTGATTCATCAATGTTTTTTCTTCCAGGTAAAGGACTCTAAAATTGTGCAATGTCTTGAAATCACCTGTAAACTCATTTTAAAGGGATAATTATGGTTCTTTATTCATTTCCTTTCCCATAACTTACAAACTGCATTGAACTTTACCAGGGTAAAAGTAAAAAAAGATTAATGTAAATGTTGTAAAAGATTCAAAAACCCATTCGAACTTTTACCCCATTTGCCACAGATTAAAAAAAAAAGTATCCAATGATTGATGGAATAAATTGTATGACATTTTGAAGATTAAATGGCCATTACCAGTTCAAATGCGTTTTCTCTTTCCTCGATGTATCGATGCGTGAGTCATGTGAAAGTGAAGCAGCACTCTGTTCTCTGTGTAACGTGTTCTCGTCGATTATCTCTGGTTTAGAGTTCAGATCGCTGTTTCCTCAGCTGAGTGGGGTCCTCACACTAGCATTTTTCATTCACAACTGCATCATCACGCTTATGAAGACCAACAAACATCAGGAAAACAACGTGAGTGTTCTCATCAGTGTTATTACTGACTCAAAACATCTCATCTGTCCTCGTGGGATTAGTTCCAGCCATTACACGTCTGCAGCGGGTGCAGAAGGTTTCTTTTTCTGCTACAGAGAAACTAAAACAGCTTCTGCTGCAAAAAAAAGACACGGTGCTGTACTTTGTACAAAGGGAGAATGGAGATGGGTCACTGTGGTCAAGAGTGAGTTGTTAGGAAGATCAGAAAGAAGCCAAACTATAGTGTGTGTGTGTGTGTGTGGTTTGACCATAGCACTTCATCCAGTCACTGAGCGAACAGGAGTTGTTTGCTGTAGCACCATGAAGATATGAAGACATAAATATTGATTTTGTGAGAATTATGTTAAGTGAATTCTTCTGAAACCTTTCAAGAACACACTGTGCACATTTCACATCTGAAAGAAAAATGTTTTAAAAGAAGAGTTTTGTGCTCAAGACTGATCAAGAATATCATGCAATATTAATACTGTTTTTCTTAAAAATAATGGTTTTTCTTTGAAATATATTGAAAATGTAGTTATTCCTCATGGTGATGTGCTGGTAGTCCAGTAAATGTGCTGTGCTTCATCAGCGGTGTTGTTTTGGCAGGTGCGGGATCTGTCTCTGGCGTACCTGCTGGTGGGGTTAACGTACCTCTATGTGGGCGTGCTGATCTTTGCAGCTTTCCCATCACCACCGCTGTCTAAGGACTGCATTGAACCAGTGAGACCTCAGTAAGATCTGTGTGAGCTGTGTGAGGGGCATTGATTCACACTGACAGGGTCTCGTCCTCCTCTGCAGAACTTCCTGGATAACTTCCCCAGCAGCGATGTCCTGGTGTTCGTAGCGAGGACTGGTCTTCTGTTCCAGATGACCACCGTGTATCCTCTGCTGGGGTACCTGGTGCGCGTGCAGCTCATGGGACAGCTCTTTGGGGACCATTATCCAGGGTCAGTCATAGTTTAATAGTAGTAGTGGATTTTTTATTTCTGCTTGTAAAAGTGATACAAACATGCTTGCAGCGCTTACAAAAATGCTATATTTAATGGTATTTACTGATTACAGAATACACTTTGTAGATTATGCTTTAAAGTCAGGACTTGCAATTGTTTTGCGGAACATTTATACATTTAGCAGATGCTTTTATCCGAAGCGACTTGTGAGGACGATGGAAGAAATCAAAACCAACAAAAGAGCAATGTTAAGCAAGTGCCATAACTTTTTTAAATTATATAATAAAAAACTAACAGAATGCAAAAAGAATAGAGAAGCTAGTGTTTATTTATTTTTTAAAGAAAAAAGCAGTTAGTAAATGAATAGAGTGCAAGTCTAAAATGATTTAGAATAGAGAGTGCTAGAGTTAGAGGGTCAGATAAAGATGGAAGAGATGTTTAACCAGCAGATGTCCTCAGCGAGGGAAGATCAGTTACTTCCAGAGAACCGATCAGTTCCATTCAGTCTCTATAGCTTTGACACATTCACTGAAACACATGTGAAGTGTATCTTTGAGTCTTGGCTGTAATGACTGACTGTTCTGTGGAAATGAAATACATGAGATCACTTTTGAATAGTAAAGCACATTTTCACAAATAGCTAAAATAAAATTATCACCGCACCCATGTTTTTGTCTTTCAGAGGATGAAACACTAAAACACATTTTGAGATGTGCGTTGCACATTATAGAACAAAAGAGGAAAATTGTATTATTAATTAAAGCTGCCTTGTCCTTTTAGAAGGAGCTTTGTCATAGTTCTTCATAACATCATGTGGCATTTAAAATGCTTAAGTGTGTTGATGAAAGGTTTGTTTGAGATTCAGTCTATCACTGTACACCTCTTTATATTGACCAGTGTTAACCCTTTAAACTACTTATATTTGTCTTCCTGTATTTGATGGCCCAGTCCGGAATATCAGCTCATATTGGGCCAATAACTGTACGTGGCACTTATTTTCTAGTGTGAGACTTCCTTAACAGTTCTGCATTTAAACCACAGCCTCATTTATACAAAAAGTTTTTATTACAAAACCCCATGTAAACGCTTATACTCAACCATTTCTCAGATTGATATGCATTGGAGAACACTGACTTGCCCTGTCTATTTAAAGAATGATCGCAAAGGTTCGTCTGTGTTAAATGCATTGACATGATTGATGCCGCCTCTTTCCATTCATAGTTTCCTTCATGTGTTTATTCTGAACATCCTTGTTGTGGGAACTGGAGTCCTAATGGCCAGGTTTTACCCCAACATCGGCTCCATCAGCAGGTAAGAGACCGGTGTCTGGACAGAGTCTGTGTGTATCCAGCAGTGCTGTGAAGGATTTCTTCAGTAATCACACTAATGTCTCCATGGTTGAGTTTCCAGATTCTGTTTATCTCTGTGCAGCTGCTCTGACACAATCTGAACCGTATCAAATGAAGGTGACTTGTTGGTTCCCTCTCAGGTATTCGGGGGCCATATGTGGCTTGGCTCTGGTGTTTGTGCTTCCCTCTCTGATCCACATGATCTCTCTGAGACGCAGGGGCGAGTTACGCTGGCCCTCCGCTGTCTTCCATAGCTTCCTCATCCTCCTCGGCGTGGCCAATCTGTTCGGCCAGTTCTTCATGTAGCACGCTGTGCCTCAAATCAACCGCACATGTCTGAGTTTACCTGATGGAGGAGCAACTCGACCAGTCGGGATCGGTTCTCACAGGAATGAAGTCATTCATACAACACTAATCAAGTACACATGGATTTCATTACAAAAACTGTTAAAGGCACAAAATGTATTTTTTTTTTTTCATTTTAAAAGGGTTTAATTAAAGCTATGCATTTATCATATTGCTTTTATTAGCTAGAAAAACGATTTCAGTAGAAATTCAATCATCCTTTGATTGTTTTTAAATGCATTTCAATTTTCTTCTTACATCAATATTTGCTTCCTCGCTCTTTTTCTTCTTTTAATTATTACTTGAACTGTACTGAACACCAGTGAATTCTGCACAACATCACTTTTCCATTATTCACGTTCAAAATCAAGTTCTCAAAAAACTAGGATCTTGCTGAAGATGCCACAGATGCAGGTGGAGTGAGTGTGCAACACAAATGCAATCTGAAGGTCTTCCAGACACTGTTGTATACATTTTGTGAAATGTAACCTGCATACAATAATTAATGGAAACATTAAGGGAAACAAGTCTAGATTTGTTTCAAGCTCACTGTTTTGGATGATCTTTGTGTCATTCTCCAACTAAATCAGAGAGTACTGATGCATTCTGTGTGAGTTCGTCACTTTATGAAATATGTGCACATCAATAAGGGAAGCTTACATTTGCACACTTTTGTGGGAGTCCAAAGCTTAAGTCACTTTGAAGTGTTTGTGAATGCACATTTATGTTCGGATCTTTCTTGTGTATTCTTAAGCAATTAAATTTAAATGAAATTGTGACCTCTCTGTGTTAGATAATGAAATTTAAAATACCAAGTGAACCCTGCAATAGTGTTTTCCTTCACAATTAATTTAATGTTTTTTTTTAAGGAAAATGTCAGCCAACATGTTTTCATATCACAGCCAAACACTTTTATTATAAAGTGTCAGAGGAACAAAACTACATGGTTTCAAACATATGTTGTAATAAAAATAATTTTTGCTTCTTCGTACATCACGATGATTTCACACTTTCCATAATCTCCAGTAACATTTGTGACAGTGGGTTTGTTTTTAACTGACCGGCTGGTTAGTACAGAATAAAAAGCAGAGTCCGCTTGTCATATCAAATTCTGAAATACATAAGGTACTGTCTTATAAAAATAGACTTTTCACTTTCACTTCATGTTTCAGAGTTTCATCCGCTCTGTTACACAAAGCAACAGTCTCATGCTTTAGGATGGAAAATCGTGGCTAATGTTTGATTTAAACTTAAAAAGGTGCTCATGAAGCGTGACGGTGCCTATAAACAGCATCATGGCAGATGAGCCAGTGCTGTGTCTGCAGGGTTCAGGTGAAGAGATCTGTGTAATCAGCTGGGGCTGCTTTCTGTCCACATGCTCTCCGCAGATACTCCTCCGCTCCAGACGAGCTCAGCGGCTCCACCTGGGGCCACAGAACATACTGTTAACACTCAGTGACAACTTTTCACACTACCCTGGCAACTTTATTTTACAAAAGCACCTAGCAACAAATCTAGCTACTTTAAAAATGTATTTGGCAACATTTGAAATGTGAGTCGACTGATAAAAAGGCATGCATTTTTCTTCTTAACCACACAAAAAGAAGAAAGCATTGAGCAGCTAGCCAGCCGAGCAGCACATCAGCTGGAAGAGAACTGGAGAGAGGTGTTCAGCAGTACATGCATCACATGTGAATCAAGTTGCTAGTTGTTTTCAATAATAACTGTTCTTCATTTATGGCACTCCTTAGTTGTTAGTGTGTTCCTGTAATTGTTAATCATTTACATACACTGTTGATCTTATCTCAAAAATGTGTCTATCAAAATGCAATGTGTGATTAAAATACAGGTGAAAAATGAACAGGCTACAGAAAACTCCTTCATATTAACATGGTACACTGTGCCCTTTTCTTATGGACCTTCCTTGGAGTGCAGCCTTTAATTTACTACTAACTCTAAAGATCCCCCACAGTCTCCCCACTCGCTCCTGTCCTTCGTAACTCTCCCACATTTTAAATCCAAACTCAAAACCCATCTTTTTAGAAGAGCTGACTCCCTCTGATCACAACCAAAGTGTTTTTTTTTATTGTTTTGTATCTGAAAGTGAAAGTCGTGACATTTGCCAAGTATGGTGACCCATACTCAGAATTGGTGCTCTGCATTTAACCCATCCAAGTGCACACACACAGCAGTGAGGAGTGAACACACACCCGGAGCAGTGGGCAGCTATAGATCCAGCACCGGGGAGCAACTGAGGGTTCAGTGCCTTGCTCAAGGGCACTTCAGCCATGGGTATTGAGAGTGGAACAGAGCGCTTTTCAATCCCTCCCTCCACCTACAACTCCTGCCAGCACCGAGACTCGAACCGGCGACCTTCTGGTAACTAGTCTTTAACCATAAGGCCACAGCTGTCTTTAATGTTAAATTTTTTAATGTCTATATTGTTTTTTACTTAATATTGTGATTGCCTTGTTAATGATGTGCGTAGAAAAGCCATATAAATAATATGTATTATTATTATTACTAAATCATTGTTGTATTTAAAAATGTAAAATATGTAATAAACATTTATATATTTAATAATAAATATATTAATTATAATATTATAAATGTTTATTTTGATGAACGAATCTAAAATGAACAAAATTTTACAATTTGATTCTTTCCTGAGATTTGAGTAATTTCAATGCATATTCTATGCATTGACTTTTACAAATGTCACAAAGTCATTAAGCAACTTTTAGCAACAAATCAACATGCCTTCAGCAATTTTACTTGCTTTAGAAACATTCCAGTGGCAGTGGCTCAGTGGTTCATGTAGGTTGTCTACAAACCGGAAGGTTGGTGGTTTAATCCCCAGCTCCACCTGACCAAGTGTCGAGGTGTCCTTGAGCAAGACACCTAACCCCAGCTGGGTTAGGTTATCCCGATGAGCTGGATGGCGCTTTGAATGGCTGACACTGCAGTTGGTGTATGAATGAATGGGTGAATGTGAGGCAACTTGTAAAGCGCTTTGGATGGCCATGGAGTCTGTTGAAAGTGCTATATAAATGCAGTCCATTTACCATTAAACACTGCAAGCAGGAATTGTTGGTCACTTTATTTTAAAGGTCTAATTCCCGCTATTAACACCATTAGCTATGAATTTTGTCTCAATAAATTCGCTAATAGTTAGTAAGGTAGTTGCTGGGTTCAGGTATTGTAGTGTTCCTGTAGCTCAATTAGTAGAGCATTGCTCTATCAAGCGCAAGGTTGGGGGTTCGATTCCCCGGGAACACATCATAGGTAAAAATTGATAGCCTGAATGCACTGTAAGTCGCTTTGGATAAAAGCGTCTGCTAAATGCATACATTTGTGTAGGATTAGAGATGTAGAATATGCTCATGCAGAATATGTGCTTTATAAGCATGTTAATAATAGGCATGCTAATAAACAGCTAGTTAATAGTGAGAACTGGTCCCTATACTAAAGTGTTACAGATTAGAAGTGAAAAGGGAGACAATTACATTTAAAAGCATCCATTTGAAAACAAACCTGAGACATGAGGGTTTGGGGAGAACAACAAAAGATTCTAAAAGCATTCCAGAGAATAATTTGTGGGATATTGTGAAAATTAAATCAGGAGAGCACAAGTATGCAGGATATGTTGTTACAGTGGAGTACAAATAAATAAAATAGTAATGAGGATGATAAAATAGAAATAAAATAATGTTTTTTTTATGTGCACCTGAAGAAATGTTTGTTTTTGTGATGTGTGGACCTAAAAAACTAGCATTCAGAAATGGTTTGGGATTCTTGTGGCCCAGATGCAGTGGTTTCCCAGCACCATTTACCTGATGATATTCCAGCAGTTCAGTGAGCGAGCCGAATCTGATCTGGTCTCCCAGCAGCATGTAGCAGCTCTCTGAAGCATCGATCAGCAGGTGCTTGACTCCCTCTCTGGATCTGTAGGAAAGCACATATCCAAAGACCCTTTCGCTGACCCGCACCAGGAAGAACCCGGGCTCGCCCTCCTCCAGCAGCGCCTCTGCCTCTTCACGGGAGATGATTCCTGCAGGGAACATGAGAAATCCAGCTGCATTCTCACACTCACTCTTTACATAGTATGAATGCAGGTGTGTAATCACAATAACATCGGCAACATTTCTGACTGATTTATTCATTTATTTTGGAAAGATGTTGCTAGTGTTTGACAGATATTAGTGTTGGGACAGTCAAAGAGAAAACTGGCCAACACAAAATGCTCTACATTTAGATTTAGAAGTGAAATGTGTTTGTTCTCACCGTGAAACCAGGGTGCGATCCGGCTCTGGTCGTGCTGGAATCCGGCTCGGAGCGGCAGCTGTTCCTCTTTGAACCAGCGAATAATATGATCTCGACTAGACGCTGACAGCGAGCGCCGCATGCCACCCTTCCTGTCGATCACAGCAAAAGAGAGTACTCTCATATAGGCCTATTCATTCAAATCCTGGATGAACAAGCGTACATCACAACCCCAGAACTGAAGCTCTGTGGAGGCATATTTAACATTATCCTACACATAATTAAACATCTTTTCACAGAACAGTCTGCAGTACAACATTCCTCAGATGAATATGACACCTGAATGACAGACAGCTATGATTAATACGCCACTATCAAGAGAGACAGACAGCTTTCAAGCTCTCCCAGAGTCAAAGTCTCGCATAACTTTCTGATGACTAATTAATAGACTCTATTATACAGATTAGTATATTGATATCGAATGCAGCGGTAGATGAAAAAAATATCAAAGTACAATAACTTACATCATTCACAATACTGTAATCAATATTCTAATATATGAGTTGCATGCACATTTTTGTAAACACAAAGCAGACTGACCAGCATTCAGAGCAAACGTGAATAATAAACATATCACTGCATTCATTCCACAATAAATCAAGCGCCATCATTTATATTCCACTAAAATCCAAACTTAGGACAAACCAACAAACAAAAAAACATTTACCACTACATTACCGGTAAGATTCATTAATTAATTAATAAAGGATTTTATTCGCAAAGGACACATTAATCAAAAGTGACAGTAAAACCATATATAACATTTATTTCAAATAAATGCTGTTCTTTTGAACATTTTGTTAAAGAATCAAAAAAAAAAAGTATTTCAAAAGCAGTTTTGGTGACTTAAAAATATTAAAAAAAACTTTTAAGATGCGTCCCAAATCACGTACTTATGCACTATTCTATGACGTTTTGTAGAATAAATAGTGTTAGTACTGCGATCACACAACTATAACAGCAATCCAAAAAGAAAAATTGCACTTTAAACACCTGAATGATGCACTTCAATGACCGGAAAAATGAAGTACGTTATGTTGGACACTTCATGCACTCAACTGTCACAGCTGTACTTCTGTAGCAGAGGGGGAGGGGCTATTATGAATGACAAAATAACCATATATAATTCATACACTACATGGTTGAGTACATAAGTAGAGAGTGTATGAGTGCATATTGTATAGTGTGTCATTTGGGACGCAGCTTTACAGACCCCAAACTTCTGAATGATGGTGTCTCTACTAAACAAAGAATTTTTATTCTTGACCCAGATATTGATGTCTTATCGACATGTCTCTGTTCATATTTCTCACCCTATTCAAATATCCTCAATCCTCTCCTGTTTAATTGTGTTTACATGCACATGAATTTAAGCCAAATTTTTTTTTTTTTATATAAATCTAAATAAGATGACATTATATGTAATTTAGACACTTTATTCACAATATCCACTTTTTAATTATATTTCCATGTCCAAATGAAATGGAAAGGATTTCTGGAGTGAGGAGAACGATTCCATACTAGCATTAAAGGAAATGAACGTAAATCACTATACAGATGGGTGAAAGCACCATGACATACATTTGGCTTTGGATCACACCTTCAGTGAAGCGTGAAGCTGTTAACAGTTCATGATTACAACTTTTTCAGAATAAATGTGACCATTTTTTTGACCAAATGATGTGCATGTAAACGTGGCCATGATGGTTGATGATTGCAATCTTTCAAACCTGTCTTCTTTAGTTTCTGCCACACAGATGAAGGATGCTGGCTCTGACGTGCAGTGTATCACGTGACTCACCGGCTGATAGCTTTGCTGTTGTTGCTGGTGTTTCTGGGTTTGGGTGCAGGGGCTGGATCCGTGCTGCCAAAGGCCTTTGTCATGGCTGCTACACGTCCTCTTTCCAGCGCTCTGACTGAGCGCCTGCGGTGGTCCTCAATAGTCTGCTTGGCCAGAGATCGTCTGCGCACGTCTGCAGCTTTTGACTTTTGCACTGGAACCATGTATGCAAAACAGCACCGGTTATGCCTGTTATTTATGCATGACTACAAAAATAACAGCACAAACAGAACCACAGAGAACAAAACATCCCTTCTCATGTGTCAGCTCCTCTCCAAATAACAAGTTATTGTCATTTTTTTTGTTTGTGTATTTCTCAATATTCTCAGTGATGATTTACAAACCCGATTCCAAAAAAGTTGGGACACTGTACAAATTGTGAGTAAAAAAGGAATGGAATAATTTACAAATCTCATAAACTTAGATTTTATTCATAGTTGAATATAGATAACATATCAAATGGTGAAAGTGAGACATTGTGAAATGTCATGCCAAATATTGGCTCATTTTGGGTTTCATGAGAGCTACAAATTCCAAAAAAGCTGGGACAGGTAGCAATAAGAGGCCGCAAAAGTTAAAAGTACATATAAGGAACAGCTGGAGGACCAATTTGCAACTTATTAGGTCAATTGGGAACATGATTGGGTATAAAAAGAGCCTCACAGTGTCTCTCAGAAGTCAAGATGGGCAGAGGATCACCAATTCCCCCAATGCTGCAGTGAAAAATAGTGGAGGAATATCGGAGATGATTTTCTCAGAGAAAAATTGCAAAGAGTTTGAAGTTGTCATCATTGTCCACTACAGTGCATAATAATCATCCAAAGATTCAGAGAATCTGGAACAATCTCTGTGCTTAAGGGTCAAGCCCGGAAAACCATACTGGATGCCTGTGATCTTCGGGCCCTTAGACGGCACTGCATCACATACAGGAATGCTACTGTAATGGAAATCACAACATGGGCCCAGGAATACTTACAGAAAACATTGTTGGTGAACACAATCCACCGTGCCATTCACTGTTGCCAGCTAAAACTCTATAGGTTAAAAAATAAGCCATATCTAAACATGATCCAGAAGCGTAGGTGTTTTCTCTGGGGCAAGGCTCAGTTAAAATGGACTTTGGCAAAGTGGAAAACTGTTCTGTGGTCAGACAAATCAAAATGTGAAGTTCTTTTTGGAAAACTGGGATGCCATATCATCCGGACTAAAGACGACAAGGACAACCCAAGTTGTTATCAGCGCTCAGTTCAGAAGCCTGCATCTCTGATGGTATGGGGTTGCATGAGTGCGTGTGGCATGGGCAGCTTACACATCTGGAAAAGGACCATCAATGCTGAAAGGTATATCCAAGTTCTAGAACAACATATGCTCCCATCCAGACGTCGTCTCTTTCAGGGAAGACCTTGCATTTTCCAACATGACAATGCCAGACCACATACTGCATCAATTACAACATCATGGCTGTGTAGAAGGAGGATCCGGGTACTGAAATGACCAGCCTGCAGTCCAGATCTTTCACCCATAGAAAACATTTGGCGCATCATAAAGAGGAAGATGCGACAAAGAAGACCTAAGACAGTTGAGCAACTAGAAGCCTGTATTAGACAAGAATGGGACAACATTCCTATTCCTAAACTTGAGGAAAAACTTGTCTCCTCAGTCTCCAGACATTTGCAGACTATTATAAAAAGAAGAGGGGATGCCACACAGTGGTAAACATGGCCTTGTCCCAACTTTTTTGAGATGTGTTGATACAGTAACATGAAATTTTATGTTCCCTTAAAATGATACATTTTCTCAGTTTAAACATTTGATATGTTATCTATGTTGTATTCTGAATAAAATATTGAAATTTGAAACTTCCACATCATTGAATTCTCTTTTTATTCACAATTTGTACAGTGTCCCGACTTTTTTGGAATCTGGTTTTTACAGTAGATTCTTATTATTGTAATGCAGAAAAACAATAATAGGTCACACTTTATTTTAAGGTCCAATTCTCACTATGAACTATTAACTGAATTTCGCTCGAAAAAACATCTTTTCTTTTTTTTATTAATAGCTACTAATAAACAGCTAATATGCTAGTAATACGTGTGCTAGTTAAAAGAGTGAGAGTGTCACAGTGTCTGGGTTGTGTTCCCTGGGTGTCCACTAGATGTCCTCTTTTCCCACGGTGTCTTTCACTTCATTAATCACATTCCTCATGTCCCTGCTTAATTATTGCACCCAGCTGTCACTAATTACCTATCATCACACCCTGTCAGTTTCCCATTAGCGCTTGTCTCTCCTTGTGTATTAAACCCGGTCTGTCTTAATATGTGTCACGGAGTCTTTGTTTATTCATGTCCGTCAGTTCGTGCCCTTGCCTTGTCTTCTTGTTTAGTTTATGTTTTGTTTGGATATTCTGGTTTTGACCCTGCCTGGACTGTTTACCCCTGTGGATTACCCTTTAATAAATGACTTACCTGCAAATTGGTTCCCTCTCCTGTGTTATCTGTAACACCCAACGTGACAGAACGACTCCGTCACACTAGGAACCAGCGGTATGTCATTTTTCCGTTCCCCAGCCAAGATGGCGGAGCGGCGAACCAAGTCCCTTTCGGTTGATCGCCCTCCGCCAAGAGGGCAATGAAGTGGGTGCCCTGGCTCAGGTGTTCTGGTCCCTGGCCGAGGGCATGGGCTACAACGATGCGGACCTCAAGGACTATTTCAATGGCGGGCTGGATGATCCAGTGTCTCATGAGGAGATGGCGCAGTTAGAGACACTGGAATTCTGGGAATTCGTGCGCTACCTGCAGCATCGGCTTCGGTGGGATGCCCCAGCCACTTCGGTCTCTTCCGGCGGGGTGGTCGTCAGCCCAGCACCACTGCCCAGGATGGCAACCAGCCAAGCGCCACAACCCAAGATGGCCACCAGTCCAGCACCACTGCCCAGGATGGCTTACAGCCAAGCGCCACAGCACAAGATGGCCGCTAACCCAGCGCCAATGCCCAAATTGGCCACTGTTCCAGCGCCACAGCCCAAGATGGCCGCCAGCCCAGCGCCAATGCCCAAATTGGCCACCGGTTCAGCGCCACAGCCCAAATTGGCCACCGGTCCAGCACCACAGCACAAGATGGCCGCTAACCCAGCGGCAATGCCCAAATTGGCCACCGTTCCAGCGCCACAGCCCAAGATGGCCGCCAGCCCAGCGCCAATGCCCAAATTGGCCACCGGTTCAGCTCCACAAACCAAGATGGCCGTCAGCCTAGCGCCACAGCACCAGATGGCCGTCAGCCTAGCGCCACAGCACCAGATGGCCGTCAGTCCAGCGCCACAGCACAAGATGGCCGTCAGTCCAGCGCCAATGCACAAGATGGCCGCTAACCCAGCGCCAATGCCCAAATTGGCCACTGGTCCAGCGCCACAGTACAAGATGGCCGCCAGTCCAGCGCCACAACCCCAGATGGCCGCCAGCCCAGCACCACAGTACAAGATGGCCGCCTGTCCAGAGTCATGGCCCAAGATAGCTGCTTGCCCAGCGCCGCTGCACAGGATGAGAGTCTCAGCTGACCCTCCCGAGTCGATTCAGGTGCCAGTTGACCCTCCAGAGTCGAGTCAGGTGCCTGTGAACTCCCCAGAGTCGAGTCAGGTGCCTGTGAACTCCCCAGAGTCGAGTCAGGTGCCTGTGAACTCTCCAGAGTCGAGTCAGGTGCCAGTGAACTCTCCAGAGTCGAGTCAGGTGCCAGTGAACTCTCCAGAGTCGAGTCAGGTGCCAGGGAACTCTCCAGAGTCGAGTCAGGTGCCAGGGAACTCTCCAGAGTCGAGTCAGGTGCCAGGGAACTCTCCAGAGTCGAGTCAGGTGCCAGGGAACTCTCCAGAGTCAGGGCTAATCACCGATGACCTTCCAGAGTCAGGGCTAGTCACCGATGACCATCCAGAGTCAGGGCTAGTCACCGATGACATTCCAGAGTCAGGGCTAGTCACCGATGACCCTCCAGAGTCAGGGCTAGTCACCGATGACCTTCCAGAGTCAGGGCTAGTCATTGATGACCCTCCAGAGTCGAGTCGGGTTCCAGATGACCCTCCAGAGTCAAGTCTAGTCACTGTTAACCCTCCAGAGTCAGGGCTAGTCACCGCTGATCCTCCAGAGTCAGGGCTAGTCACCGTTGACCTTTCAGAGTCGAGTCACCGTTGACCTTTCAGAGTCAAGTCAAGTCACCGGTGATCTTCAAGGACTGAGTCAAGTCACCGGTGATCTTCAAGGACTGAGTCAAGTCACCGGTGATCTTCAAGGACTGAGTCAAGTCACCTCTGATCTTCATGAACAAAGGCAAGTCACATCTGATCTTCATGAACAAAGGCAAGTCACCTCTGATCTTCATGAACAAAGGCAAGTCACCATTGATCTTCATGAGCAAATGCAAGTCACCAATGATCTTCATGGGCAGTGTCAGGCCAGCACCGATCTTCTGGAGTCCAGTAGAGACACCATGGAATTACCAGAGTCTCGTCCTCCGGTTGATCCGGCCGCACGGAAGTGGTGGGCTTCTGATCCGCCCTGGGGGCTTTGTGCATCGACCACAGGGATGTGGTGGTCTTCTGCTCCGCCCTGGAGGGCTTCCGCTTTGACCACAGGGGGGTGGTGGTCTTCTGCTCTGTCCTGGGGGCCTTCCGCCCTGACCACATGGTGGTGGTGGTCTTCTGCTCCGCCCTGGGGAACTCTGGCCTCGACCACAAGGTTGTGGTGGTCTTCTGCTCCGCCCTGGGGGGCTTCCGCCTTGACCACAGGGGTGTGGTGGTCTTCCGCTCCACCCTGGGGGACTCCGGCCTCGACCACACGGTTGTGGTGGTCTTCTGCCCCGCCCTGGGGGGCTTCCGCCCTGACCACACGGTTGTGGGGGTCTTCTGCTCCGCCCTGGGGGGGCTTCCGCCCTGATCACACGTTTGTGGTGGTCTTCTGTTCCGCCCTGGTGGGCACCACGTGATGTCCTTATGGACTTATGTTTTGTGTTTCTTGTTTTCTGCCTGTTCCCCTCTGTGAGCCTGGCCCTCCGTCCCTCCCCCTGAACCTCCTCCGGTCCTGCTCCCTCCTGGTCTCTCTGTTTTGTGTCTACACTTCTGGTATCTGTCCCCCATGATTTTTTTTTTCTGGCCCTCCGTCCCTCCCCCTGAGCCTCCACCTGTCCGCCTTCCTCCTTGTCTCTGTGTTGTGTCTTGTCGTGGAGCGTCTGGGAGCCGCTCCGTAGAGGGGGGGTATTGTCACAGTGTCTGGGTTGTGTTCCCTGGGTGTCCACTAGATGTCCTCTTTTCCCACGGTGTCTTTCACTTCATTAATCACATTCCTCATGTCCCTGCTTAATTATTGCACCCAGCTGTCACTAATTACCTATCATCACACCCTGTCAGTTTCCCATTAGCGCTTGTCTCTCCTTGTGTATTTAACCCGGTCTGTCTTAGTATGTGTCACGGAGTCGTTGTTTATTCATGTCCTTCAGTTCGTGCCCTTGCCTTGTCTTCTTGTTTAGTTTATGTTTTGTTTGGATATTCTGGTTTTGACCCTGCCTGGACTGTTTACCCCTGTGGATTACCCTTTAATAAATGACTTACCTGCAAATTGGTTCCCTCTCCTGTGTTATCTGTAACACCCAACGTGACAGAGAGTTGGTCCTTAAAATAAAGTGTTCCCCAATAATAGATTCATATTTAAGGTTTAATGTATGCATAATTTGAAGTTTTAAGCGGATTTAAATACTTTTTACTGTATTACAGTATTACATCTCATTACAGTAAAAAAAATACTGTACTACTGTAATGAGAATAAACATGGGCGATAATGAGAATTATTCTCAAAAGTATAACAGATTATAAAGAATCTGTCAAATCGATTAAGCGTGATTAACGCATCTAAAATATGTTTGCGTTTACATAATATCTGTATGTACTGTGTATGTTTATATGGATATATGAATAAACACACATAAAACACAAACTTTTATTTTGGATGTGATTAATCACAATTAACCGATCTGACAGTATTTCTTTTTTCATGTTACTGATTCCAAAAAATCCTAACGCTCTCATAATACTTAATTTTATAAAGTCTATAATTGTTTTCCTTTTGGTTTTCAGTAATATGTAACTTTCTGCCTCTATTTCTCAAAACAATGTAGATTACGTATCTTCAATCGTTGTAATTAGTGACTGATGAAATGTGTAGGCTGTATGGTTTACACGTGTTCTGCCACTCCTTGTCCTCCTCCTCTGGAGTGTGTTTACTGCTCTGCACCTCCTTCAGACTGATGTAAATCTGCCGTTTCCTCTCCTGCTCCAGCCTCCTCAGCTCCTCCTCAGCCTTACACCTCTCCTCCAGCTCCAGTTTCTGACAAAGAACAAGCCTCCAGGTCAGGACAGACCCAACCGTGTGTTTGAAAGCAAAGAGGAGATGGGTAGCACCTTGAGTTCCTCCTCCGCTCTCCTCTGCTGGACCTCCTGCTCAGACAACACAGCCTGCTCCGGTTCCAGATACAGCCCAGAGAAGCGCTTCTCCAGCTCAGCCTCTTTCTTAGCCCTGTACGTGAAAACACAAAAACATGCAGGCCACTTGCATAGGTCCTTAGACTTACTGGAAGTCTGTAATTATTCACAGAACTCAAGAGGAAATACAGTCGTTGCTGCGAGGCAAGACTGTGAATGTCAACGAGAAAACAAAAAATAATTTACTCGTGCTACATACTCTTTAAAAAAGGTATGAGCCCTGATATGAAAATCAGGCAGCTATCGGTTTGTGTGCTGGATTTAAGCCCATATTTCATACTGCTGCAGTTTAATGTTGTACAGTTAACTAATAGTTATGCGGCTTTGACTGGATAGAGGCAGGTTACCTCATACCTTTGTTTCAACTGATGACTCTTCAGTTACTTTGAACATAGACGTTTGCCCTTTAGTTCAATGCACTTATCTACAACACATATTGCATCATGGAAATACTGGCCACTTTGGTTTTTTTGCACTGATATACACCCAAACAGGCACTGATTATTATAATCCTACACCAGAAATGGCTTTAAAAACAGAAACTAGTATTCATTTTAACTTCTGTGCACTATTGAAGAGCATGAGGAAGTGGCATTAGGAGCACAGTATTAGCACACAAGCGCTGTGATGACCACATTCCAGTGAACTGGTCAAATATTTAACTAGAGCTGCGCGAATGGATCACTTTGGAGATTATGCCATGCAGTACATTTTCAGAGTCAAAGAACTATTACAGTGCTACTGCCGAGTTTAACTGTGTTAACTCTCAAAACTAAAACAAGTTGGTTAAAATTATTAAATGAAAAACTAAAAAAAAAAAAAATAGAAATGTTGCCTTGGCAGCTAACTGAATCAAGTTTCAAGTTGAAGCGCTAAAATTACTAACTGGTAATATAAAATGAACTAAACTTAACTAAAACTTACACTAAAAAGAAAAAATAATTAAACCTACGTAATAATATGAAAAAAAATACAGCACTTGCATACTAAAAACAATTATAGGTGCGGTGCAGTTTAATGTGAAATATTGTTCATTAAAATTTCTGTGATGATGCAATCATGAATTGTGTGCGGGACTAATGAAAATGAATAAAGTTAGAAAAAAAAACTGGAAATATGAAAATAAAAGCTGTATTCAAAATATGAATTAAAGTATAATAATATTTAAATACTATCAAAATAATAATGATTTTCAATGGTGATTCTCATGATATAAGTTTGTTTTCAGTATAAGATAGGATAACATTATTAAAAGCTACTTTATAATTCAGAATCAGAATGAGCTTTATTGCCAGGTATGTTTTACACATATAAGAAATTAGACAGGAGCTTCCAGAGTGCAACAAAATGACAGTAACAAGACAAAACACAGATAATAAAATAATTGCGTGGCCTGAATGAGACGGTGTTTTACCGGAGCTTCTCGGCCTCTCTCTGAGCCTGCAGCGCTGCTCTCTCGGCCATGACCTCGTCACAGATTTGATCGTAGGGTTTGTCCTCAGGATGCTCTCCCATCACCCAAACCCACACATCCTCATCCAGACCCTTCATCCACGACACAGACTTTCCTGAAACTGCATTCAGCACACACACATTTCACAATATTCACAATGATGACTTTGATTTTGTGCCACTGAATGCTTATTAAATAATCTAAGATTAGATTTCTATAGCATAAAGCAGTGTTGGGTTGACTCTGTCTCTCTGAGGCTACAAGACGAGGGTCACACAATGTCACAAACAAGATTTTGTTAAAGACAATGTGAATTGTTGGTCGCAAACCATTTTACTTCCAAAAAAAGACATAAGTTTGGGAAATGAGGAAAAAAATTGGGTAGGACTTAAAAAATAAATACGAATATAAAGACTGAACAGGATGCCTATTATTTAACATCAGGCAATAATTCTATAGAAAGACCAAGTGATTAAGTTTCTTTGAAATAAAGCATGCATCAACATATCATTAAGAAAGACCTTAAATGTGCATCTAAATAAAAAGTAAAAAATGTCAATACTGATTATATGTTGTCTGTAAGAGTGCTATTATGTATTTTGGTTCTTCTTTAACAATGTACAAGATTGGTGAAATCCTGAGAGGCATACATGTGTGACAGACCCTCTGCTCTGTAAATTCACACCTTTTTTGACTTTGACACGTGCAGCTTCCTCCTTCTCCAGCTGCGCCTCTCTTTCTCTCCATCTGCGGATCTGTTCTTCTCTCATCTTAAAGAACAGAATCTGTTTCTGTTCCTCATTCAGCTCGGCCAGCAGCTCGGGCTCGATGAACATGTCAGACAATATCTGCTGCAGCATCTTCACGCCTCGGGAGCAGAGCTCCAACACCTTCAGCTCAAGGGGATGTCCCTCTCTTTAAACCACTTAAGCCTACAAAAGAAGGAACACCAAAATATATTTTTGATTTTGGTTCCCATTGACTTTCATAGGATGGACACTTCTAAAAATATCTTCTAGTATGTTCCACAGAAGAAAGTAGGCCTAAGTCATACAAGGTCAAGGGCGTAGGTTTGATTTTGTTTTGCGTTACGTTTAACAGACAATATTTTTTTTTGAACCAGCAACATTACAGCAGCATCAGATCACTATGTGATCACTTTATGTTTACAGTCTTTTAATTGGACCCAGCTTGATTGTGAAAGAATTCTCTGCTGTTGCTGGGGCAACGAACACAACTTTAACACGCATCTGATTGACAGATAAACCGCACGCTCTTATTTTTTTTATTATTATTTTGTGGATATATTTTAGCTAACAGTCTGCTTTGTACATTCAGCTGAACAACATTCCACTCACATGGTTTTCCCTAAAATAACATTATATTTGTCCCAAATTATGCGAGGTCGTAAGATCGTGTATCTTTCAGCACAACCTTTGTCTTTCTGTTGCGCTTTCTCTTTTCGTTTGCTCTGTTTAGCCAAACACTGTACTTCAAACTCATCGATGCAACTTTGTTAATTCCTGAAGTGAGCTGTTATATGAACTGTTGTGGACTGCTGGCTTGCAGAGGACATGATGACGAGTTTGGACATTTTGGGTGAACTATCCAGGTCCCTTTTACTTGTATCACCCTACTACCGACAAAACAACAACAACAAAACATACTTAAAAGGCTACCATAATAGTTATTAAACGTTAAATATTTAAAAACGTTTCAATTATATACAGTATGAGTAAAACAATTCTGCGATTAAAACGTAAACTACAGGGATGTGACACACATTTACTGATTGTCGCATATTTGAAGAAACTCACAGAATCTGATGTCAGTACAGTTCATATACGAATGTAAATAATAAACAGGAAGCAGGACAAAGGGCCGTCAATCAATCAATCCCACATCAAAACCAGCAACCTCTGACACACACACACACACACACACACACTTACCGCTGTAGTAACGCTTCACACACTCATTACTCGCTCGAAGATCAGTGCAGCACATCTGTGGTGTGTCTATAAAGAAGCCAGATTCGTTAGACAGATTAGTAATCCTGAGTATGAAGCTTCATTTCTGTCAGGACAGCTGCAGTCTGCTCAGAGAGGTGTATCGAGTGAGATCTGTGGTCATGTACACACCCTCTGTCTCTCTCTCACAGCCCAAACCGAGAGCCCTCCTACACTCACTGCTTCCTCCGATCAAACATGCTTTATATGCAGCTCTGTTCATATTCAGACAGACATTAGACCTGCGCGAGATCTCTCCAACACACATAACGCCGTCAGTCACACACTTCTACATCTGGCTTAAAATAATTTAAATAATCTGACCATCAAATTAAACTAATAAACGCAGGAAAGATTATAACATATATATATATATATATATATATATATATATATATATATATATATATATATATATATATATATATATATATATATATATATATAGGGCGTGGCCATGTCTCACACGTTTGGCTATAGTTTACATATGATTACAATAATTTATAATTTAGTTATGACAAATAACGTGCACTAGGTGGCGCACTTGTCACAAACCGCCACTGAAGCCAACATGGGTTCGTATTTCTTGCTGTGTGCAATCAGAGGTGCAATTTGAAAAATTAGGCCATTTTTTTACATTTACCTTTAAGATAGGCCTATGCAAAGTGCTTACACACACACACACACACACACACACAAGCTAGGTTTCTGTGAATTGTGAGGACTTTCCATAGACATAGATTGTTTTTATACTAACCAAACCAAACTATATTTTCTGTCCCCTAACCCTAAACCTGTTTGCATTGTTACTCTTTCAGATAAACATTTTATTATTTAATAACTATTGTTAATAAAAAATAATTTAAAAAAATGTTGTGGAGCCTGCAAACCACACAAAGTCAACATTTTCAGGCTTTTCTATCCTTATGGGGACATTTGGTCCCCACAATGTAGCATGAACAACAACACACACACAAAACAAAATCATAAAATATATAAATAAAGACTTCCACTGTGTCAGCTGAAAAAAATAGAAAAAAAACCACACCAATATACTCAACATATAGAATAAAACTACTCAACTGAAGTTTGTATGATCAACAAATGCAAAAATCTGGTCTAAAATTGGTCTAAAAATCACAGTGATGCTATAATGTACAAACCCGATTACAAAAAAGTTGGGACACTGTACAAATTGTGAATAAAAACAATGAAATGATGTGGAAGTTTCAAATTTCAATATTTTATTCAGAATACAACATAGATAACATATCAAATGTTTAAACTGAGAAAATTTATCATTTTAAGGGAAAAATAAGTTGATTTTAAATTTCATTGAATCAACACATCTCAAAAAAGTTGGGACAAGGCCATGTTTACCACTGTGTGGCATCCCCTCTTCTTTTTATAATAGTCTGCAAATGTCTGGGGACTGAAGAGACAAGTTGCTCAAGTTTAGGAATAGGAATGTTGTCCCATTCTTGTCTAATACAGGCTTCTAGTTGCTCAACTGTCTTAGGTCTTCTTTGTCGCATCTTCCTCTTTATGATGCGCCAAATGTTTTCTATGGGTGAAAGATCTAGACTGCAGGCTGGCCATTTCAGTACCCGGATCCTCCTTCTACACAGCCATGATGTTGTAATTGATGCAGTATGTGGTCTGGCATTGTCATGTTGGAAAATGCAAGGTCTTCCCTGAAAGAGACAACGTCTGGATGGGAGCATATGTTGTTCTAGGACTTGGATATACCTTTCAGCATTGATGGTCCTTTTCCAGATGTGTAAGCTGCCCATGCCACACGCACTCATGCAACCCCATACCATCAGAGATGCAGGCTTCTGAACTGAGCGCTGATAACAACTTGGGTTGTCCTTGTCCTCTTTAGTCTGGATGACATGGCGTCCCAGTTTTCCAAAAAGAACTTCACATTTTGATTCGTCTGACCACAGAACAGTTTTCCACTTTTATATAAAATATAAGTTTATGAGATTTGTAAATTATTCCATTCCTTTTTTACTCACAATTTGTACAGTGTCCCAACATTTTTGGAATCTGGTTTGTGTGTGTTTGTGTGTGTGTATATATATATATATATATATATATATATATATATATATATATATATATATATATATATATATATATATATATAAATTGATGGCTATTTTACACAGAAACCAGGCAACCTTTAAATAATTTATTTATTTTACTTTTAAGTTCATAGCTATGTACTGCAACATAAATAAATGATGCAAATTACTGTGTTACTGTTTATCGTATTACTATTTACTGCATTCATTTATGCTTTTGTTGCTGGGTTTTATTTTATTAGTTTTTTAAGGCTGATGATTAATCAGATTTTCTTTTTTTTTTTAATTTTGATCGCTCATTTATTATGAATCATCTCATACAATTTTCTTATAGAATCATTAATTTAGTTTAAAATTCCAATGTTGCTCAAAAACCTAAACTTGGTGTTACTCTGTGAGCCTGACAGTTAGCCACATTCGTACATTACCCACTATTTACCACAATGATAGCATTTGTTCTCTAAAATAAGTTTGCAATAGTGTAAGTTTTAGGGAGAAGGCATTTCCTGCTTGATGCTGCAATGGAACTGTAATTTATTCATGTTTATATGACGCTGTGATGCTATCTCGCTGGGGCTTCATGTGGCCTTGGATGTTAGCTGTATCAAGGGTGTGATTAGTAGTGATGCATGAAGGTTTACATACTTGGGCCGTTTGATGTCAGCAGTGTTGATAGAGGGACAGCGAGGGCCTGATATCACAGAGAATATATGGCTGCATGTAAACTGTCTTCTGTCTAAATACTAGCTGCTTTTAAGCAGAACAAAAGGGCACTTAATCACAAAATAGTGCAGGCAATCACTGAAAACAGAGATGCACCGACCATGACTTGAAAATTGGCAGATTCTGGTAACGACTGCTGTTTTTTTAAGCAAGAGACAAGAAAGAATGACATAGTACATGAAGAAGATGTTTATTTGCTCTAGTACAGGCTGAACTGGCCTTAAACAAAAACTAGCCATTTGAAATAAGAGGCAAACACTGTGTTTTAGACCGTTCATCACAGTGCTTATAAACACTCCTTTAATAAGCATTATTAAACCCGGTTCTCATTTTCATCATTTAAGGCTGTTATGTGTAATTTTCTTATATTGGTAGTTTGAATCCTCAAAGAGTGTGGTGCTTTCTAAACATCAAATGAGTTTGTGTGAGTGTCTCAGCATGTCCGCTAAACTAGTTTTACTAGGGAAATAATTCACCTGATCTGAAAAAAAAAACAAGCCGAAAATAAGCAACCCCTAGTTGTGGATGGTCATGAATTGATCGTGTTATTCCTTGAACTGTCCTCCTGTTACCCCGGCCAAATGACCCTCTCATGAATTAAAATAGTGTTTTTTATTGTCCCCAAAATTCACAAGAAATGCAAACGTACTTTGATAGACAGACACTTTTCTTAATGTATTATTTATAACATGTACGTATGCATTACTGGCTATGAATTTATTTTCAAAATTTCTACTTGCTGAATCAAAAGCAGCTTGTAATATCAAAGATTTTGACAGGTATCAGAACAGACTGGTAAAAAAGTTAGAGTCAGTTTGTGGGTTCGGTAATGTTGTTAGTCATACATTTTAAATACACTGCCCAAATCTATTATAAACTTCTTGAAAAACAAAGTCATTTATAAAAAGAGGATCTGGCAGCCCTGGACTTTATCGATTGCTCCGAGTGGGCGGGGCCTGCAGTTTGTCTGACCAATAGAAAACTGGGGGTGGAGCAAAATTATATGTTGGTAAGGTAAGAGTGTTTGGGAAACATGAAACATGAAACAATGCATTTAATACAGTATTTATAAAGTTATAAAGTTAATTCTAAAGCCAGGCATCACTGTCCAAGTACACAAATGCTTGTCCAACACACAGTGGTTAAAAAAAACTCAGAAATGGACTGTGAAGTCATCTCTGGTTTGCTCACTCGGGGCTTAAACCCTGTAACCAGTATCCCAATAATCTTGTTTCTTTCTGTCTAAGTTTATATCTGAGCAACTGCTCCATGTCATGACCCCTCAACAGAGCACTGGGTGTCATTATTGAGTTCAAACAGAAGGGAAGTAAAGTCAAGACTGTTGACATAACTAACCGCTTTAGATCTCAGCGAGTGTCTGGAAGAGAAGGCAGTTTCTCAGTGACTCAAAAGATCCTCTGTGCTTGACCTTCGAGACCTCAATGTCAGACTCAGCTGTCCCTGACTCCCTTAAAGAAGGAGTACTTGTGTCTGTGTCCAAACAGAAAGTGTTTTGTTATTATCAGGACATGTTCATTGCACAAAGGCTGCTTATTCTTCCCAGGTCAAAATAATTTTGTGCAGCAAAAGACAGAAGTCTATAGATGTAGTGTCTATGGGCATCTGTTTGCCTTGTTTCTGCATCATTGGCAGCTTTTTGAAAATTATAAGCGACCTTGATTATGCTTCATTCATATACATCTATACCAAATATATATATATAATTTTATCAACCACCATCAATTCAACCATACTAATAAGCAAAAGTGACTTTAGATAAACATAACATGTTTCTAGTGTCCTATTCTTCATTCATTCCAGAATGACAGCACACGTGAAAGGTTTCTTTGAGCTTTTTCAATTCAGCCCGAGGCTTATTCATTTAACTTTTGGTTTGAAAGGGCTTTTACATTTGCCAAAAACAGAACTTTTTATATTAAGAACGAACAGGCAAGCCCAGCCCAGATGAGAAAAAGTAATGCAAAAGCACTGCTATAGAACTGAATTAGTGTTGGGGGTAGTCAAGGACTAGCATTGGTAAACAGGTAACCATTAGTTATTAGGCCTAGATGCAATATGTGAGTGTCAGTGAGGTCAGACACTGATGATGGGTGATGGGGTCTGGCCTGAGGATACTGTTCAGTGAGCTTCTGGTCTGGAGTCAGTCGAGTTCCTCCACATCAGACTCATTTCTATGTGGACGGAGTGATTGTCATGCTGGAACAGAAATAATGTGTTTAATAATCAAACACAGAATTCAGTCCATCCATACAGTAGCTGCTGTATTATGTTGGCAAACTTTAGAAACCGTATTGAAACTTCTGGGAGTGAGATTCTGTGGACTGGGAGCTCACTGTATCATCAGAGAAACACTGAGCGTTTGCTAAAGTCAGCAGTGTCCTATCTGGAGCAGAGCCAATGTGAGATAGCAGGTGCGTTATGCAAATGTTTTATCACCAGAACTAGTTCCCATAATGAGTCCTGATGAGTCTCTTTTCACAGCTCAATCACAGTTTAACCCATTTATTTATTTTAAGACAGTCTGTTTTTTCAAATAATCTTCAGCCTCATATCTGCTGCAGCAGGTTCATTACTATCCTCATTTTCTGAACTAAAAGCTTCTGTTGTTACCTACTTCATAATACGAGGGCTACTTTTGTATCTACCGGTGTTTGCGAAAGTTACTTTTATAAGTAATGCATTACAATATTGCATTACTCCCTAAAATTGTAACTTATTGTGTTACTTAGTTACTTTTTATTCAAAGTAATGTGTTACATTACTTGTGCGTTACTTTTTCTCACATGGACTGGGCTTGTTAACAAAACTGCATACTGAAAGATAAAACTCTCAACATTTTCAGGCGACGTACTAAATGTTAATTTCAGTGTGCAAATACTGGTCCTAAGTGTTTATCTTGAATCTCCCATATGAGCAAAGGTCCTGAGACAAATAGCTCATAGTTATGAAAATTTTTAATGATTTAATATGAACAGACAGACAGGAAGCTTCATCATTAGTACTGTGAGAAAAAACAAAGAGTCACATGTTATAGTCTTACAATACTTCCTTTTATATGGTAAACCTGACGACTTAGTGAACAGAAGACATATGCTGATGATCTGAACTGACTCTGTGCAGCGCTATAAAGATTTAGGTCCACAAGGTTTTGTGGACTGCAGGATGCAGGTATGAATTCTTTAATCATTTTCATCACTGTTGATAAATGAGCTTTGTCTTGTGTCATATATCACTAAATACTGATGTAGATTTAGAGGTGTGTTGGATTTTAAGATTTAAGACGTCCAGCATTAAGTGCATTGTATTTCATTTATATTATTATAGTTGGCTGCTTTGGATGGCTGAAGTCAATGAAGTCATTTCCTGGACGTTGAGTTTAATTACAGGGGCGTTATTTGAATTTGACAGGTGCTGGCAACCAGGTAAACACCCAGCATTTGTGTCTAGTCCATCAGGTTTGGGCTTTACAATGAGCAGTAATGATTTATGATGATATAGTCTGTTTAGTGCCAGCCAAATATATTGCCAGCCAAGCAAATGTCCCACTTGAATAAGATTTTTCCCAAACTCCCTGCTGTTTTGACAATGTTCCTACAGCACTTCACAAAGCACAAATACCAACCCTGCTCCTGGAGGACTTCAGTTCCAGCTCTGCTCCCACACACCTGCTTGTGTTTTCACGTAACCC
Source organism: Carassius carassius (assembly GCF_963082965.1). NCBI lineage: Eukaryota > Metazoa > Chordata > Actinopteri > Cypriniformes > Cyprinidae > Carassius > Carassius carassius. Next base: position 2,379,750 of record NC_081799.1, read on the forward strand.
TGAAGACCTTGATGAGCTGGTTCTGGAGGGTTTGATTAGGGTTGGAGCTGAACTGTTGGAAGCTAACGCTCCAGGAGCAGGGTTGGTCCTCCACGCTTTAAAGGGACTTTAACTGTGACTCATTTCAATTGAGCGCTGCAGGGATGACATATTTTTGTTGGCCAAAAACTGGAAACTAGTTGGCTTTTTAGCACTTAGTCAGAGCTAGATTACTTACAAATTGTAATCCATTACTGATTCCAAATTAGATGACAAAATTGTCATTAGTAACGTAATCCATTACATTACATAATTTACAGTAGTTAATTTAATTAGACTACTAAAAGGTCTGTGGTTAACACAAGCTAAGTACATTTTCACATCATAAAATACATCAGTTATAGCACCTTGTGATTTTTTTTAAAGCTTTTAAATTGTCTTGAAAATTGTGGTTGCTAAGAAGTAGCTATATGTAACTACAGAGGTGGTTAAACACTTTCACAGCCTCATTTTGTTTATTAATCACACTCTTGCAAACTAGTCTAATGCAAACTAAAAGGGAAACCACTGAAATAAAAACTGAAAGAGTTGATGCAACCATGTGTAGTTCATTTATAGCCATATAGCTTCTACTTAGGATTCCAAATTTAGTAAAGTTTTGTTCATTTGTGAATATTATCATGATGAACAAATCATCTAAGGATTTCAATCTTAACAGAGCTTTTTTTCTGCAATTGTCCAAATAGAAATATAAATTTTTTTTTGGGGGGGGGGGGTTGTTAGTGGAACAAGTGAGATGCAAACGTTAGGGTGGTCCGCAAAAATACATCATCACTGCAGCACACAATTCATCACAGTCTAATAAATTATGTTAAAATGTTCTTCCTTGAAATAAACCATTTCTCCAACTAAATTTATCTGATATTTTAATAAATGCCATTTGGGTGGACCAACTATTAATGTGGGTGGACCAGTGCCACCCTGACCCTTATGCTCATGGGACTTGATCCTTGTGAAACTTGAGCTTTTCACCCAACACAGAAAGATTAGACATTCTTACAGGAAATAGGAGATCATCATCATGGTAAGACTTCCTTCCTCTGCCTCCAGCTGCAGTCACACTCCAGGGCCCATCAGCACCAGTCTGCTACCAGCCCACGGAGAGAGGTCCCTCTCATTTACCATCTGGAGAGCCAGCGAGCCAGGGGTCACCTAGACCCCTTCTTAAATATTAAGAATAATTGTATTGACCTGTATTGGATTACTGCACTGCTCAAGCTACAGCTCTTCACTGAGAATCAAAATCAGGACAGCTGTCGCAGTCCACACTAGATGGGACAGAATTCCCTAATTTAATTTCACATCAGGGGAATTCTGAAATCATGAGCCAGATGAGTCCTTCTTGCCCCATACTCCCTCCCGCTGCCAGAGTGAGCTTCCTCCATTCAGGAACGGGATTGGACCCTAACGCCAGGAGTCCAGGGATCAAACATAAACTGAGCCCCAAGCCTCTTGTTCTTCCACCAGTTCCTGTGATTCCAGTGGTAAGCGCCAGCAAGCCGCGGCAGCCGCACACGAGCTGGGTGCACAGCGCCAAACAGAAAGAGGAAGCTGGGTCTCAGAACAGAGCGAAAGAGAGCACGTCCTTTCTGTCTGCTGTCATCGAGCGCTCCTCAAAGCTGTATGAATACACACCTGCACTGCATCCCAGCTCCTCCAGGGAGACTCCTGCTGACATCACATCACATCCTGACGAGGACGGCGGTGAGACTTCATCAATGATGGCCATGGTGCCACCGGCCAGACATAGACCTGCACTTCCTGTGAAGGTATATGTGCTTTTAAAGCTGCTTCTCTGTTATTCATTCACCACATTGGGAATTTAGATACGCTTATGTGTATATCGGATGGAATTATGCTGTTTTTATGAATTTTGTTAACTACATATAACTGATTCTGAGTGAAGTGCATATCTTGGTCTAGTCTGGTCAGTGCTGTTTTAGACTGGTTTGAAGAGAGCATCTTTGGGATTTGAGCACGCTGGGTAATGTTTGTCTCTCCACCCAGATGGGCTGATATCTGAATACCTCACATCAAATGGACTAGAACCAATTTTCATCTTCCTACTTTACTTTTGAAACATTGGAGAATTGTAAAATGGCCCCAAACTAGTTTGGATATTGAATTCATGCTTAAAATGAGTGAAGGAAAATGTGTGGAGAAAATATCAAGCAACACAAACATCACAGCAAAATCAAACAGCACAGAATTGATATTAAATTAAGACCAGATGAACTAAATCATGGATATAAATTACCAGAGGAAAAAAAAGACACAAAGAGGTGGTGATCAATTAAATACTGATCATTAATAAACACAATTATGCAGACATTTTATCCAAGTAGCATACAGTGCATATTCATGTATATCAGAAAAGTTTAATAAAGAAGAATTTAATATGGAGTGATCTCTGGCAAAACTGGGCAATAAGTAAAAAAACAGGAAGTTGAACTTTGGGTCTTTTTGATAAATACAAGTTTGTATTTAAACCTCTTTTACGTATACATTTTATTATTAAGCAGACATTTTGATCCAAAGTGATTTACAAACATGGCCAGTTTATTAACAGGAACCAACAGTGTATTTTTTTTGTGCAAGTTTCACATACATCAGCCCAGTCTTAACCTGTATATATATGTATTTATGTTTAAAATAGTTATATTTTTTGTATATATAACTACATATTTCATTTGAACGTTTTTTTAAATAATATCATTACAATATTTCTGCCATGCATCTGTTAGCAAAGTATTTTCTACATAATTTTGTGTTGAGTGCGTAAGTTGAGTGAAGCCATTTTATAGGTAGTCTATGTAGCACCTTTTATAATACACAAAGTTTCAAATCAGAATTATTCTAATTACCTAAAGAAAAACATTGTTTAATCTTTGTTTTTGTTAAATAATAGATATAGACAAATATTACCACATTGCTCACGCCCCTAAACAGTTGGTATCACAGGAAAGCCCCGGATATCCTCATGAAGATTTAACATATTATGGACTTAAAACAGGGTCATGCATGATGACGTCTGAGATATGAACAGGGAAAACGTGCGCGCGCTCACTTGGGTGTTTTTTGTGTTTCTTTTTTCTTCTTTCTTTGGTAACACATTTTAATTTAATGCTTTTTTTATTATATGCATTTTTGTTTGTCATTGATGTTGAATTTATAACGATTGGTCTTTATTGTATGTTTATTCAAGCAAAAAAACGCATACAGGACTGTACCAACTGACACTAGACTGAGGGGAGACACACACACACACACACACACAGACCACACAGCTGCTCTTATAATGAGCTGAAATGATCACAGTGATGCTCAACATCCAGCTTTAACTGACCGTTGGTGAATGTAAATCACTCTGTCGGTGAGTTTCATTGTTTGTTGTTGCTTCATTCAGTGTTTTGCACGATTTAGCGATAACTCGATTCAGACGCTTTCACTTCTGCTATATTCTCTATTTATGTGCCACAGTGTAGTTTCAGTTTGAGTCATTTTATACACGATTGTGTGTGTTTGGTAGAAAACACACTTTAAACATATTTACTGGTTATTTCTCTAGCTGCAGTGCACGTTTACATCTAGTAAAGTTAGTGAAGCTAACAGACTAGCAGCACACAAGGAGAAAAATGAGTGAAAACGCATAAATGAGATTCAAAACAATGATGATGATAGTGATGTGGAGAACATGGTGCGATTTATTTATTCATTTTTTATATATTTCTACTTTATTTCTTGGCTACGTCTTAATTCAGGACGGAGCTTTATTGTTGTTTTCTGGCTAGCGAGATGAATGAAGAATTGGGATCCATGTGGTGATGCTTTGGGTTTGACCTTAATGCATGTTATAACAGTGTACCTACTAGTGTAATAACAACACTAATAGTGTAAATCAAACCAGAAGAGCTGAAGTAAGAGTGCTGAGTTACCAGACAGAGACCTTCAATACAAACATCTCTGTTCAGGCTTTGTGTTCATTGTCTACTGGTGTTTGATCAAACCAGCCAATCATCCGTGTGATTCACTCATATTCGGTCGTGTAGGTTTTGCTTGTAAAGCTTCAGTACTGTCATGTGTTATTACAGCGTTTACGGTTTAGGCTCAGTGGTTAAATACTGTATGAAATCTGCCTCTTCATTAACCACTATACTTTGCCTTAAGGGTTTTGTTCTTCCAAAAGTTCCCTGATATTAGAGTTGTCTTGTGCTCGTGGTACAGTTGTAATGCTTTTATTGATTGATCAATTGATTTGAAATGTGCAATGGTTGATAGAGCTGTCACTTGACTAGTTATCTTCTGTTTGTTGATCGTGTACAACATTATTGGTTGCAGGGTATAAACAATTTACCACACTTCACAAAACAAGTTGAATATGATTGAATATCTAAATCCAATATTAAATGCAAAAAATGTACTCTGATTCTGCTTAAAGCAATGCATACCAATTGTGCAATTTTTACGCCTTTAAAAGTGGATTTTTGAATTATCAATTAACATGAATTAACAACAAAAAAACAACTAACAGAACAGTTGTATTTTTAACTAATGTTAACAAAGAATATTGTAACAAATGTAGTTCATTGTCAGTTAATGTTAGTGAAAGCATTACCTTTCTTTAACTAATGGGATCTTATTGTTAAGTATTACCAAATATCTGTAATGCTGAGCACTCTATTTGCTCAAAGGACTGTTTTGGTTTTTAGTGATTTAAGTATTCTGTAATATATGCTAAACTGAGTAAAAATGAATACAGTCTGTATTGGTCGATTTGAGCTTTGGAGTTGGGCGTGTGGGCCTGCCACAGTATTGGCAAGCTTTTGCTTTGTCAGAGGAGCTGAGGGTTTTTCTGTGCTCTTGCATCATGGCCTCTGGTTACATGTCACAGTTTTTCTCTGCATTGGGATATTGGTCATTTAAGCAGAAGTCTTGCTCAGGGCACAGTGGTGATTGACGAACTCAATAACTCTGAAACTGCATGATTATGGCAAAAACAATAATACTTGATTTTTTCCCTTGACATTGCAGTTATAATCAATCAGTCAACACAACTGTTATTTACATTTTCCAATGTCGATTATTTTGGTTTTATGATCTGTTTAATAGTTTTTCCTTAAAGGGGTCATATGATGTGATTAAAAAATTTTCCTCTCTCTTTGGAGTGTTATAAGCTCTTGGTGCATAAAGAAGATCTGTAAAGTTGCAAAGACTAAAGTCTCAAATCCAAAGAGATATTCTTTTAGTTAAGTTAAGTCAAGATTCGTCTACGCCCCCATAAAACGGCTCATTCAAACACGCCCCACATGTCTACGTCACTGTGTGGGAAGATTTGCATAATGCTGCCCAGATGTTCACACAAAGAAAGAAGGCATATCTTTTATTCTCGTAGTAGTATTGTTGTTTCTGCTGCCGTCATGTCGTATAGACACTGTGTGTTTCACTGTGAAAGCCAAACTACTTTGTTTGGCCTTCCAAAGGAAAACACGACTAGAAATCATGTTTATATCATGTTTATAATGGGTTTTAGGTTTTTGTCTCGTCGCTCCAGCCGGACAAGGCTTCACAATATGTTAAGAGGCGTAACATTTCCATCTCACGCTTGAGGCATTCGGCCAATCACAACACACTGGATAGCTGGCCAATGAGAGGACACCTCTCTTTTCAGACCGATGAGCTTTGTGAAATTCAGTGCGTTTCAGAAGGCGGGGCATAGCGGAGCAACAATAATGTACAGTATTTGGAAAGTAATGTGTTTTTAACCTTAAACCGCATAAACACATTGCATTATACCAAACACACAAAATAATGTTATTTTTAGCAGCATCATATGACCCATTTAAAAACATACCACTGTTTGTGTATTCAGCACTAGACGACTTTTGCAAGTTATTTATTTTCTACTCTTTACTTTGTATTTATTTATTTTTATTTTATTTAGGAAACAAGCTTTTTACATTAGATATTTTAATTGTTTTCTAAGAATGTTTGCTTTTGATTTCAGTTGTTCAAAATATTCAATGAAAAAAACATTATTAGTAGGGCTGGGTAAAAGATATAGATTCTCATTTTTACAAAGCGATATCGATTCCTAAATCCTAAGAATCGATTAGTCTAGCCTGTTTTCAGTTCAAGCGCACCTCCCATCCAATATATCGCAGTAAGCATTGTGCTTTGGTGCTTTTTTATGAAACAATGGCATTTTGCTTAATATATGCACCATATAACATTCATTATAATTTGTGACTTTTCTTTAATATTTTATTTATGTTTGAATAAATCTGTCCATGTTTTTATGACAGACACTATTTAAATGTGTATATTTAAAAAAACTAACTTTTTTATAATTATTATAAAAAATGATTATAAAAACTTCAATTATAAAAAGTGCAATTTAAGTAGTTGTACAGCATAAATCAGTCAATTTTAACCTTCAGTATTATAATGTAGTACCAACTGACTCTCATGTATATTTTACAGCATTAGTTGAGATATTTTTTTTCCTTGAGAAAATTTGGCATGTAATGTACCTGATAGGTATCCAAAATAATCGATATTTAATTGAATCGAATCACAAGCTTGAAAATTGTGTCAAAACTCAACCCTTATAAATAGTTGTGTTTCGCTCAATTATTTTAAAATCGCAAAGATGTGAAATGCTCTCTTTCATTAGAATAAAATATCTCACCTTTGTCAATGAACAACAACAATAATAAAAAAATAATTGTTCAGTATTCGCGATCAAGGTAAAATTTTCAATTATTCGAGATGTAGATTTTGCAGGGTTTTGAACGATTTGCCTTTGTGAAGCCAGGCATAAATATCCCATTAAATGGAGTTGACTTTGCTGTCATACACTGGAGGATCATAGTCTCCTAAACAGTTTAATACAGCAATAATAAAGCTCTGGTCCCTTATAATAATCTCACATGGTGCCAAAACTGGCACGCCAGGAATAATATCTGACCCGTGCCCATATTCAAATTATTTTGATAGCGGCTGGTTCTGAAATAGATCTGTCATGACAGCAACAATTACTCACAATCACTTCATCTTTAGTGATTTTGCATTCAAAATAAAAATATGATGACGCTTTTGCAATAATGTTTTATTTTGAGATGAACGGAGAGCTTTTAAAATTCTTTGCAAACAGCGACAACTTTCTGTTGCAGATAAGACACCTGCTTTGCATTCACAAACTAGGAATGATGAACGCATACAGTAGTTGTCTATGCATTCTTCTTTGTATGCCCTATTTTCTCTGTCAACTTTCCTCTTTAGACTCTTTGATAGTGCCATTTTCTCTCACCAGCTAGCTGAAATGTTAACATCACTCTGCACACAACATAATAGCATACCTCCAGCACGCAAACAATTAAAAAAATGCAGTTAAGTAAGTGAGGATGCCAAGGAATAATTCTGTGTAAGAGTAGGCTATGTCAAGTGATATTTACAATAAATTAGGCTTTAAAATGATAAACATTTATTATTCAGAATATGCAAAGAGGAAATAAAACATAGTTTGTTAAGAGCATGACTCAAACAGGCCATAAATGGGCTTATTCAAGTCCTCTTTTATTTTTTGACTTATTTTGATCCATTCTGCATCTCCCACATATGTGTGTTTTGGCAAGGCGGTGTTGCAAGTTGGTGAATGAAGATATTTGCCAGGTTACGTGTCACTACTCTGCTTTATTAATTTATCCAGTCTAAAACCCGGACACTTTCTGTTAATGACTGTCCTACTACAGGATTTAACACAGAGCAACAGATCACTACCAGTTACAAAAGACACTGTAAGAGTCTGTCACAGGCGATTCTAGTTTCATTTTTCATCAATCAAAAACATACAATATTTTGGTGCATTAAGCTGTTCTTCTATTCTGACGGGTCCCTCAGTCCCTGCTGCTGAAGAACAGCCCAACAGCATGAGGCTGCTTGTTTCTCCGAGTCTGAGGGTCATTTAGGTGAGGATTGAGTCTTGCCACACCGCCATAAAGTCCAGATCGGTGGAGTGCAATAGTGATGTTTGTTCTTCTGTAGAGTTCTCCTATCTCCACATATGATCATGGAGCTCAACTCGAGTGACCATCAGCTTCTTGGACACTACTCAAGCTAAAGCCCTTCTCTATCAGTTGCCCAGTTTGGCCAGGAGGCCAGTTCTAGAGGCCTGGTTGTTTCAAACTTCTTCCAGTAAGGGTTACAGAGACTACATGCTTCTGTGAATCTTCTATAAAGCAGATTTGTTTTCTGAACTCTTCTACAGATGTGTGGCTTGACACAAACCTGTTTCTGAGCTCTACAGGCAGTTTTCTGACCTCAGGGCTTGGTTTTTGCTCAGACCTTTTATTAAGATGTGTGTGCTCTCCCAAATCATACCCAATCAAATCAATTTCCCACAGGTTAACTTCACTTGAAGTATAGTAACATCTACAAGCAGAATTTGAACTGTCCCAGATATGAATACTTATGCAATGGAATCGTTTTATTTTGTATTTATTTTTAATACATTTAATAAATATGTTAAAAAACAGTTTTTTTGCTTTATAATTATGGTGTATGAAGTGTAGATTGTCATGTAAAATTAGCTTGCTTGTGTAAATACAAACAAATGATAAACTTATACGCTATTATGGTTAAATTTTGCAATTAATCTGTGGATCACATGCGTGCCAAACTGTGGGGCTTGGTCCGTCCGTCCGTACGATCCATTTAACCACAAAAAGTATATATGTTCTGGCCCTCTATCTAAGTGGCAAATGTATTTTTGGCCCGATGCCAAACTTACTTGCCGACCCCAGGTATAGAGGGTTTAAAGAAATAGTGTGAACATACAGTCATGTGACCTCTGCATGGTGACCGTTACAAACAAACACAAGTACTACTCATTTCTTTAGGGGAATTTTTGCTAATAATAAAACTGTGGGTAGTTCTGTAATGCTTTTGCTATTTAAATTTGTAAGGAGTGTGACATGCTATTATATCTGAAGATGTTTCCAGTTGCGTAATCTTAGCCACCATGTTAAGACTGTCTAAAGAAGTAGTTTGACCAACAAGTAGTTACCACGGGGTAATAATCAGTCGTACTTTTTCAATACAAATAAGACCAATCTACCTTTTCATAACTGAATTTAAAAAGTCATGACCAGTCTTTAAGAAAAATTATTAGATGACTAACTTTTAAGACTAGTCTAAACCGTTTATGCAACCGCGTGGAACTACATGCTGTCTGTGTGCCTTAAATACCATGTTTTACCCTGAGGGCAAACCTCAGACTGCTCACTGTAGTGAAAAATCTGGATTGTCAGAATTGGTTCATCTTCATGGTTGTTCCCAGTTCAGCTGACTTTTGTGAGCTTCTTGTCTTAAAGTAACCAGATCATTTTTTGGTGCCTAGTCAGGCTCTGTAACTTCAGCGTTCCTCAAATTTTTATTTATTAAATGCATTTGTTTCGTGTGTATGTAAGTAGGTCTTTTCAAGGAATGATAATGAGCGCTGTGGTTTAAGGAGGAGCACTCTGGATTTGGCAGGTGGATGACATAAGCATCCTAAAATTCAACACATTGTTTTCTATGAAAGTATGCATAGTTCCATCACCATTTGGCATCCAAAAGCAGTGCCAGCTATGACTTCTGGGGCTGCCCAAAATTCCTCCATGCTATTGCCTGCCAGTCACATTACTGTATGTTCATTGTTTCCTAAAGCAAAGTCTTCAGATATGGTTAACAAGGGACACACATAACAGAAGCATTGAAGATGCATTGAGTATACACAGTTTTTCAGTAACAAGTGTGTTTTGACAGCGTGAGAAAGCCTAGGCTACAAACAGAGATGTTTCGTAATAAATGTCATCATTGGTAATTGTCAGTTGTGCAGTTATGCCGCTTTACACCAACTGTGAAAACTTACATTGTTCGTTTTTTGAAGAAGTGCAAAAACCTTTGTGAACTTTTTGTCTGCATGAAGTGCTCTGTGTGTGATACCTGTGCCGTTTCCCTCACATTGTCATGTGAACAATCAGTCAGTGTTACTGATACCATGAACCTTGTTACGCAAAGCAGCGCTTGCTTCATCTGAAGTGACTGAAAATAAAGACTTGGTTCACAACGTCAGTCAGATATTAATTTACAATAACTGCTCTGACAGATTAATCCATCAAAGGATTTGTTAGACTGATCAGTCATTTTGTGAATTTGAGTCTACAGTGTTTGCGTTGCGGATCAAATAAGAATGTACAGTTATACATGTAGGTTTCATATGGTTAAAAAATGACATTCATTAAACAGATCAGCTTCAGTCCTCAGTGGACAGTAGACAATAACTGGATTTCCTGATGTCTTGACTCAGGGATCATGTCAGGAACAATGTCAGAATGATTTCCCTCCATTAGATCTGACTTCAGCATGTTCAGCTCTGAAGCTGACGTTAGACTTTGAGCTTGTTTTATAGATGGTGTCTGATAAAGATGTCTGATTCAGAGGGCTCTGTCTCTGATGTTGAACTCTGATCGTAACAAACAAGGGAAAAGAGGCAAACCTAAACACTGAGGTCAGATTTTCAATAAGGCCGACTTCTCTTGTGAAATTGAAAGCGGAGACCATTTCATTCCAACCATTTCAGTTCAGTTCCAGTAAGTCCACATGCTCGTCATGTGGCTAGAGTGCAGTCAATTACTTGTAAAAAGACACTAGTATTAAAAAATGAGAAACAGAAAGATTCCTGAGCTGCCTGGAGCGAGTCATAGTGACCGGCCTCCTGTGGGAACCTCAGCGTGATGGGCATGAATGCTAGATTTACACATTCATGCCACTCGCTGGATTTAAAGAAACAGTTTGACCTGAAGTGAAAATGATCATTTACTCACAGTCAAAATGTCTGCAAACCTGTATAGCTAACTTTCTTCTGTGGAACTCAAAAGCTAGATGTTTAGCACAATCTCTGTGTGAGAAGCAGAGAATAAAAATGTTCATTTACGTGTTGTGATATGACATCATTGTTGTGAAACCTGCTGCAACTTAAATATGAGCAAAACAGCAAATCAGATGTGAGAGCTGTGGGGGAGAGGAAAATATTTTCTATAATTAATAACTTGTGAGGTTTTTGGGTCTGTTCTTCTCTCAAAGCTATTTTGTCATTTGTTTTGGAACTTGACAGCATCCATCCGTCTTTTAAAACTGATTTGCTAAATTTGGAAGACTTTCTGTCTTCAGACATAATACTGCCACATGCACACTTTGCAAAAACTGGATAAGTTAGAATGATGTCAAATTAATGCATGTTTAACTTTGGTTTGTTCTTGCAGGGAGAAGCATTTGATTGGGTCAGCAGATCCTCTGCACATGCACAGAGTGTTGCCAAAGCCAAGGACCAGTTTCTCTTGGGAAAGACAGAAGACACAAGCTCAGCTGATACTGGTACTTTTATATTCTTTCATACTTCTTGCATACACGTAATTGTTGTGTGTATTTATATATATTAGTGCTGTCAAATGATTAATTGCATGCAAAATAAAAGTTTTGTTTACATAATATATGTGTGTGCTGTGTGTATTTATTATGCATACAGTATATAAATAAAAAGACATGCATGTATATATTTAAGAAAATATGTTACGTTTATATCTTAAATACATTTATATATAATTTAAAATAGAAGAATATAAATATATGAATGTATATACATGTAAATATTTACTAAATATATACTGTATGTGTGTGTATTTATATATGCATAATAAATATACACAGTATATACATTTTGTAATAAATATATATATACAAAATAGTAAATTGAAACTGCATGTAACACATTTTCTCTTCATATGATGCTGTATTTTTTCGGCTGAATACAGGCTCAAATTAACACCCACTCTTCTAAATGTGTAACATCCTGTTCTCCTGTGTGTGGGTCTCATCTCATCCGAGATGTATTTGAGATCAGTTTCTTCATCAGATTTAGATAACTGTATTTGCATAATAGAGAGAGTGAGATAGTAATTGCATCACTGTCTCACAAATGGATGCTGTCAGAATGAGAGTCCAAACAGCTGATAAAAACATCAAAATAATCCACACCACTCCAGTCCATCATTTAATGTCTTTAAAAAAAAGAAGAAAAGTAGGGGTTCAGACCAGATGGCTTTTGACCCCTTTACTAAACTATAATGCAACTAGCATCTAGTTTTGTGCAACATTATATAGTTCACAGAATCTTACCGTTTATACACAAACCCTGATTTGTTCCCCTGTAAAAAACAGAAACTAGCTTTTCTGAGAGGGTCTTACAGTGCTGACTGGTAAAATCTAAATTAATTTGATAAATGAACTAAACAAGGTAGCACTAGCTCTTTACAATGGCAGTGTAGAAAACATAATGCTTTGCTGGTGACACCTGGTGAAGTGCATTTAAGAAAATAAATGATGTCAAAGTCAAAGTCAAAGTCTCCTTTATTTATATAGCGCTTTAAACAAAATACATTGCGTCAAAGCAACTGAACAACATTCATTAGGAAAACAGTGTCAATAATGAAAAAATGATAGTTAAAGGCAGTTCATTATTGAATTCAGTGATGTCATCTCTGTTCAATTAAATAGTGTCTGTGCATTTATTTGCAATCAAGTCAACGATATCGCTGTAGATGAAGTGACCCCAAGTAAGCAAGCCAGAGGCGACAGCGGCAAGGAACCGAAACTCCATCGGTGACAGAATGGAGAAAAAAACCTTGGGAGAAATCAGGCTCAGTTGGGGGGCCAGTTCTCCTCTGACCAGACGAAACCAGTAGTTCAATTCCAGGCTGCAGCAAAGTCAGATTGTGCAGAAGAATCATCTGTTTCCTGTGGTCTTGTCCTGGTGCTCCTCTGAGACAAGGTCTTTACAGGGGATCTGTATCTGGGGCTCTAGTTGTCCTGGTCTCCGCTGTCTTTCAAGGATGTAGAGGTCCTTTCTAGGTGCTGATCCAGCATCTGGTCTGGATACATACTGGATCCGGGTGACTGCAGTGACCCTCTGATCTGGACACAGACTGGATCTGGTGGCCACGGTGACCTCGGAACAAAAGAGAAACAGACAAATATTAGCGTAGATGCCATTCTTCTAATGATGTAGCAAGTACATAGGGTGTTATGGGAAGTGTTTCCGGTTCCGGTTTACCTAATTAATGCAGCCTAAAAATCCTTTAACGGATTTGGATAATAAAAGCATATTAGTATGTTATGTGTATGCCAGGTTAAAGAGATGGGTCTTTAATCTAGATTTAAACTGCAAGAGTGTGTCTGCCTCCCGAACAATGTTAGGTAGGTTATTCCAGAGTTTGGGCGCCAAATAGGAAAAGGATCTGCCGCCCGCAGTTGATTTTGATATTCTAGGTATTATCAAATTGCCTGAGTTTTGAGAACGTAGCGGACGTAGAGGATTATAATGTAAAAGGAGCTCATTCAAATACTGAGGTGCTAAACCATTCAGGGCTTTATAGGTAATAAGCGATATTTTAAAATCTATACGATGCTTGATAGGGAGCCAGTGCAGTGTTGACAGGACCGGGCTAATATGGTCATACTTCCTGGTTCTAGTAAGAACTCTTGCTGCTGCATTTTGGACTAGCTGTTGTTTGTTTACTAAGCGTGCAGAACAACCACCCAATAAAGCATTACAATAATCTAACCTTGAGGTCATAAAAGCATGGATTAACATTTCTGCATTTGACATTGAGAGCATAGGCCGTAATTTAGATATATTTTTCAGATGGAAAAATGCAGTTTTACAAATGCTAGAAACGTGGCTTTCTAAGGAAAGATTGCAATCAAATAGCACACCTAGGTTTCTAACTGATGACGAAGAATTGACAGAGCAACCATCAAGTCTTAGACAGTGTTCTAGGTTATTACAAGCGGAGTTTTTAGGTCCTATAATTAACACCTCTGTTTTTTCAGAATTTAGCAGTAAGAAATTACTCGTCATCCAGTTTTTTATATCGACTATGCATTCCATTAGTTTTTCAAATTGGTGTGTTTCACCGGGCTGCGAAGAAATATAGAGTTGAATATCATCAGCATAACAGTGAAAGCTAACACCATGTTTCCTGATGATATCTCCCAAGGGTAACATATAGAGCGTGAAGAGTAGCGGCCCTAGTACTGAGCCTTGAGGTACTCCATACTGCACTTGTGATCGATAGGATACATCTTCATTCACTGCTACGAACTGATGGCGGTCATATAAGTACGATTTAAACCATGCTAATGCACTTCCACTGATGCCAACAAAGTGTTCAAGTCTATGCAAAATAATTTTGTGGCCAATTGTGTCAAACGCAGCACTAAGATCCAATAAAACTAATAGAGAGATACACCCACGATCAGATGATAAGAGCAGATCATTTGTAACTCTAAGGAGAGCAGTCTCAGTACTATGATACGGTCTAAATCCTGACTGGAAATCCTCACATATACCATTTTTCTCTAAGAAGGAATATAATTGTGAGTATACCACCTTTTCTAGTATCTTGGACAGAAAATGGAGATTCGAGATTGGTCTATAATTAACTAGTTCTTTGGGGTCAAGCTGTGGTTTTTTGATGAGAGGCTTAATAACAGCCAGTTTGAAGGTTTTGGGGACATATCCTAATGACAATGAGGAATTAATAATAGTCAGAAGAAGATCTATGACTTCTGGAAGCACCTCTATTAGGAGCTTAGATGGTATAGGGTCTAACATACATGTTGTTGGTTTAGCTGATTTAACAAGTTTATACAATTCTTCCTCTCCTATAGTAGAGAATGAGTGGAACTGTTCCTCAGGGGGTCTATAGTGCACTGTGTGATATGATACTGTATCTGACAGCTGAATGGTTGCAATTTTATCTCTAATATTATCGATTTAAGAAGTAAAGTAGTTCATAAAGTCATTACTGCTGTGATGTTGGGAAATGTCAACACTTGTTGAGGCTTTATTTTTCGTTAATTTAGCCACTGTATTGAATAAATACCTGGGGTTATGTTTGTTTTCTTCTAAAAGAGAAGAAAAAGTAATCGGATCTAGCAGTTTTTAATGCTTTTCTGTAGGATATGTTACTTTCCCGCCAAGCAATACGAAATACCTCTAGTTTTGTTTTCCTCCAGCTGCGCTCCATTTTTCGGGCTGCTCTCTTTAGGGTGCGAGTATGCTCATTATGCCATGGTGTCAAACTGTTTTCCTTAACCTTCCTTAAGCGTAAAGGAGCAACTGTATTTAAAGTGCTAGAAAAGAGAGAGTCCATAGTTTCTGTTACATCATCAAGTTCTGAGGTTTTGGATATGCTAAGGAATTTGGATACATCAGGAAGATAACTTAAAAAGCAGTCTTTTGTGTTAGAAGTGATGGTTCTTCCATACTTGTAACAAGAAGTAGGATTTACAATTTTGGCTATATGAAGTTTGCACAGAACTAAATAATGATCTGAGATATCATCACTTGGCTGAATAATTTCAACACCATCAACATCAATTCCATGTGACAGTATTAAATCTAGAGTATGATTTCGACAATGAGTAGGTCCTGAAACGTGTTGTCTAACACCAATAGAGTTCAGAATGTCTATAAATGCTGATCCCAATGCATCGTTTTTATTATCAACATGGATATTAAAATCACCAACTATTAAGACTTTATCTGCAGCCAGATGTAAAAAACATCAAAAAACATCTAATGATGTAAAAAGAGATGTTTTCATAATAAATAATAAGAGAGGCAACAACCTTGAACTTTGGTAGTAAATATCTCAGTTGTCATGAGCCACTCTCAAAGTTGTGATTGAGGTAGTGATAATTATAGGAACATTTGAGCATCAGTTTAATCTATTTGATGTCTATTTTTGACGAAAGTCATGTTATTCAGCTGACGCATTATGTCCAACAATTTTAAGTCAAGTCAAGTCACCTTTATTTATATAGCGCTTTAAACAAAATACATTGCGTCAAAGCAACTGAACAACATTCATTAGCAAAAAAGTGTGTCAATAATACAAAATGACAGTTAAAGGCAGTTCATCATTGGATTCAGTGATGTCATCTCTGTTCAGTTAAATAGTGTCTGTGCATTTATTTGCAATCAAGTCAACGATATCGCTGTAGATGAAGTGACCCCAACTAAGCAAGCCAGAGGCGACAGCGGCAAGGAACCGAAACTCCATCGGTGACAGAATGGAGAAAAAAACCTTGGGAGAAACCAGGCTCAGTTGGGGGGCCAGTTCTCCTCTGACCAGACGAAACCAGTAGTTCAATTCCAGGCTGCAGCAAAGTCAGATTGTGCAGAAGAATCATCTGTTTCCTGTGGTCTTGTCCTGGTGGTCCTCTGAGACAAGGTCTTTACAGGGGATCTGTACCTGGGGCTCTAGTTGTCCTGGTCTCCGCTGTCTTTCAGGGATGTAGAGGTCCTTTCTAGGTGCTGATCCACCATCTGGTCTGGATACGTACTGGATCTGGGTGACTGCAGTGACCCTCTGATCTGGATACAGACTGGATCTGGTGGCTACGGTGACCTCGGAACAAGAGAGAAACAGACTAATATTAGCATAGATGCCATTCTTCTAATGATGTAGCAAGTACATAGGGTGTTATGGGAAGTGTTCCCGGGTTCCGGTTTTCCTAATTAATGCAGCCTAAAAATCCTTTAACGGATTTGGATATTAAAAGCATATTAGTATGTTATGTGTAAGCCAGGTTAAAGAGATGGGTCTTTAATCTAGATTTAAACTGCAAGAGTGTGTCTGCCTCCCGAACAATGTTAGGTAGGTTATTCCAGAGTTTGGGCGCCAAATAGGAAAAGGATCTGCCGCCCGCAGTTGATTTTGATATTCTAGGTATTATCAAATTGCCTGAGCTTTGAGAACGTAGCGGACGTAGAGGGTTATAATGTAAAAGGAGCTCATTCAAATACTGAGGTGCTAAACCATTCAGGGCTTTATAAGTAATAAGCAATATTTTAAAATGTTTGATAGGGAGCCAGTGTAGTGTTGACAGGACTGGGCTAATATGGTCATACTTCCTGGTTATAATAAGAACTCTTGCTGCTGCATTTTGGACTAGCTGTAGTTTGTTTACTAAGCATGCAGAACAACCACCCAATAAAGCATTACAATAATCTAACCTTGAGGTCATAAATGCATGGATTAACATTCCTGCATTTGACATTGAGAGCATTGATGACGAAGAATTGACAGAGCAGCCATCAAGTCTTAGACATTGTTCTAGGTTATTACATGCAGAGTTTTTAGGTCCTATAATTAACACCTCTGTTTTTTCAGAATTTAGCAGTAAGAAATTACTCGTCATCCAGTTTTTTATATTGACTATGCATTCCATTAGTTTTTCAAATTGGTGTGTTTCACCGTGCCGCGAAGAAATATAGAGCTGAGTATTATCAGCATAACAGTGAAAGCTAACGCCATGTTTCCTGATGATATCTCCCAAGGGTAACATATAAAGCGTGAAGAGTAGCGGCCCTAGTAATGAGCCTTGAGGTACTCCATAATGCACTTGTGATCGATATGATACATCTTCATTCACTGCTACGAACTGATGGCGGTCATATAAGTACGATTTAAACCATGCTAATGCACTTCCATTAATGCCAACAAAGTGTTCAAGTCTATGCAAAAGAATGTTGTGGTCAATTGTGTCAAACGCAGCACTAAGATCCAATAAAACTAATGGAGAGATACAACCACGATCAGATGAGAAGAGCAGGTCATTTGTAACTTTAAGGAGAGCAGTCTCAGTACTATAATATGGTCTAAATCCTGACTTCTCATCAATCCAATCCTCACATATACATTTCTCTTTAAGAAGGAATATAATTGTGAGGATACCACCTTTTCTAGCTTCTTGGACAGAAAAGGGAGATTCGAGATTGGTCTATAATTAACTAGTTCTTTGGGGTCAAGTTGTGGTTTTTTGATGAGAGGCTTAATAACAGCCAGTTTGAAGGTTTAAGTTAGCCACTCGTTGACTCATAAAGCTGCTGCTGGTAAACAGCGAATTGTCATTAATGTTGCCATGTCCATATTTTTATAAACGTCTTTAGGGCTTTTTTTTCATAAATGTAGTTCATAAATATTATCAATGTATTTGGGTTTATTTTAAATAACCAAATGGCTTGTTTTTTCAAATCCAGTTTTTCCAGTGAGATCTGGCAACATTGTTCTCTATGGAGAGTGATCTATGGAATTTCCCCAAGACCACAGGGCTGTTGGAAGAAACTTTAGTGGAACGAGACCGTGTCAAAATTTTGGAGTCAGTAAAGACATGTACCGGTACTGTTTTGTTTCTGTGATTTACTAGCATCCAATGGCACTCTTTCTCAAGCTACCATTCTCGTGAAAAGAGAGGTCACTGCATTATCAACTAGTTGTTCAGTTTGGTTCTGTTCACAGATAGGACTGTCACTTTAAATGTTTGAGGAGTTAATTCGCTTGTGGAATTTGAATATCACTGACATACAGGAATTGATTGGACTGTGTGTATAGAGTGTGATTAAACTCTCAGTGACAACCCTATTGAGCTGTTTTGTGTGTTTTAATCACCAACATGAACACAAAACACTCCTTCAAGATCTTAGTGTTTCCGTATCACTGGTGTGTCACGCTTCCATGTCAATGGCCGTCATGATGAAACCTGTTTCAGAAGTGTGCATAAGTCACAAAGTTTACTGGCTCATGGTTTCCTTGTACTTCCACAAATGACACACATCCAAACCAACAGAGCACAGCAGTGACCTTACATCCCAGTCCATGCTATACTATGTACTGAAGCAGAGGTTTTAAAACTTGGCTCTAGGGTCCCTGGGGGTCAAAAGGGTGCTGGTGGTATGTGGTAAAATTGAGATTTTATTCATTATTAGGGCTGTATAAGTTAACATGATAATATTTCTTAAATATATCGAATGCAGTAATTTTTATCACACTGCCCTGAAACAGTAGCCTGACTACATCAGACTTCGTACTTCTGCTCAATTTCAATTCGCTTCTGTACTCAATCTGACCAAACCATCTCCCAGTTACCTCCGGCTCCGCACCAGCCGGCCAGTCGTGATGTAGACACTAAGAGCCGAATTTAAGATTTTAGTTTAGGTTAGGGAAATCGAAAACGACAGCGGACATGGACACACAGGATGCTATTCACTCTGTTGTGGAGAATATTCCCGTCATTTGTCAACTGAAGCGAGAACAAAAGAGTTTATTTAACATTTTGAATGGAGGTGATGTTGTGGCCCTACTCCTGACAGGTTATGGGAAAGGTTTAATTTATCAACTGTTACCGATCGTCAGCGAGAAACTGGGGAGGCCAAAGTCCGGCAAGGCGATTGTAGAAAGGTTCAAGGATGAAAAGGAAGAGGACGAGGGGTCGGCTTGACTGCTGACGCTTTTATTAACAAAATAACTTATCAGAACGGTGTCTCTCACACCGGCAACAACAAACTAAATAACACTTCCGGGTTGCGGCACTGGACTGTATCTGGTGCCTCCTTTTTAGTAAGGTCAGTCAAGGGGCTGGTGAGGTCCGAATAATTAGGCACAAACCGTCTATAATATCCCGCCAGCCCCCGGAACTGTCTCACCTCCTTTTTGGTCTTAGGACACGGACAGGTCGCAACCGCGGCTGTCTTGTGAATTTGGGGACGCACCTGTCCATGCCCCAAGTGCCCTCTCAGCCCCTCTCAGCGACCTCAAGACCGCCCTCAAATGCTGCATATGCCGCTGCCAATCATTACTAAATATAATGATATCGTCCAAGTAGGCAGCCGCATATGCAGCCGCATATGCAGCATGGGGTCGTAGGATCTTGTCCATGAACCGCTGAAAGGTGGCCGGGGCCCCGAACAACCCGAACGGAAGGGTAACAAATTGATGTAAACCAAACGGCGTTGTGAAAGCTGTCTTTTCTTTGGATAACGGAGACAAGGGGATCTGCCAATATCCCTTTGTTAGGTCCAACGTCGAATAAAAACAAGCCATGCCGAGCCGATCAAGCAACTCATCAAGCCGCGGCATTGGATACGCGTCGAATTTCGACACCGCATTCACCTTGCGGTAATCCACACAAAAACGGACTGAGCTGTCCATTTTCGGAACCAAAACTATCGGGCTCGCCCAGTTACTGTTGGATTCTTCTATTGCCCCCATTTCAAGCATGGCACCTAATTCAGCCTGAACTACCTTTTTCTTATGCTCAGGCAAGCGATACGGCCGGCTGCGAACTACCACACCCGGCTCCGTCTCGATATGGTGCTGAATAAGGTTGGTACGGCCGGGTAGGGGCGAGAACACATCGGCAAATTCAGCCTGCAATCTTGTTACGTCAGTGAGCTGGCACGGCGAGAGGTGATCTCCACCTGGGGCCAGGGTGAGGGATTGAGATTTGACATTCACCTCCGGCCCAAGATCCTCCTCTCCACTAATCACCGTCGCCAACATCACTGGCTCCACCTCCTTCCATTTTTTAAGGAGATTGAGGTGATATATTTTGACGTGCCCCGTTCCTATCCGACCGTATAACCTCATAATCGAGCTCTCCGACTTGTCGTGCGACCTCAAACGGTCCCTGCCACTTTGCCATTAATTTGGAGCTTGATGTTGGGAGTAATACAAGAACTTAGCGCCCCTGTTGTACAGCCGGCTCTGTCTGTCCTGAGCTTGTAACAAATTCTCCCTTGATAGCCGCCCCAAAGTGTGGAGTTTTGTTCTCAAGTCCAGGACATACTGAATTTCATTTTTGCTTTGAGACGGTCCCTCCTCCCAAGTTTCTCTCAGGACATCCAGCACCCCCCGGGGCTGCTGTCTGTAGAGAAGCTCGAAGGGGGAAAACCCCGTGGAGGCTTGCGGGATCTCTCGCACGGCGAACAACAAGGGTTCTAACCACTTATCCCAATTTTTGGCGTCTTCCTGCACGAATTTACGAATCATTGACTTAAGCGTTCGATTAAAGCGTTCGACCAGGCCGTCGGTCTGTGGGTGATAGACGCTGGTCCAAATCGATTTAATGGCCAATAATTCGTAAAGTTCGCGTAACGTACGTGACATAAAGGCCGTGCCTTGATCGGTGAGGATTTCTTTCGGAACCCCCACCCGGGAGATTAAACGAAACAGTGCGTCCGCCACACTCTTAGCCGAAATGTTGCAGAGGGCCACTGCTTCCGGATATCGTATTGCATAATCGACTATGACTAATGCAAAATGATGTCCCCTTGCGGATCGCTCTAATGGCCCGATGAGGTCCATACCAATTCTCTCGAAGGGGACCTGCAATAATGGCAGGGGGCGCAATGGCGCTTTTGGGGTGGCCGGTGGGTTTACCAACTGGCATTCAGGACAAGACGCGCACCACCTGCGCACATTCTCGTGAATGCCTGGCCAAAAAAAACGGGTCATGAGGCGATTTAGTTTGGCAGCCTGTCAGGTGGCCCGCCATTGGATTAGAATGAGCCGCTTGGAAAAGCATTTCCCTGCGGCTCCTTGGAACTAACAATTGGGTTGTATCTTCTTTTGTCCGAGCGTCTTGGGTCACTCGATACAACCGATCTTTCAAAATGGCAAAATACAGATAGGAGAGCATTTGGGTAAGCTGGAGAAGCTGGCCGTCGATGGTACGAACCTGTTGAAACGCATGTTTCAATGTTTCATCCCAAGACTGCTCCAAGGGAAAGTCATCGCGCGGTTCCCCTGGAGCAAGGCCCGGCGGTCCCGGCTCAGTTTCTCCCACCTGCACCCGCTCGCTCCCGTTCCTGGCCTTATTTCCCCAAGAGGCATCCGCGCAGACCCCAATAGACCCCAATAGAGCCGCGAAGGCAGGCCAATTCGTACCCAAAATTATCGGATGCCGGAGGTGCAAACTAATGGCCACCTCGACGCTATGCTTTTGACCCCGAAATTGGATAACAACAGGAATTACCGGATATTCCACTACATCCCTGTGCACACACCGCACCTTAACCACGTGGCTGGTATCCAATGCCCCCGGTTGAATCAGGCTTTGATGGATCGAGGTTTGGTTACATCCTGAATCCACCAAGGCCGGATAAATACCCCCCTTGATACTCACAGGTTTTTGGTATTCGCCGGTCTGACCGGGGGTGACCTGCGGGACGTCCGGGACCTGGATCATTGTCCCCACCTCTATCATTGGAGATCGGTCCACGAAATGGTCCGGATCCCTGCAAGCCAACAGGCCAGCCCAGACCTTCCCCCCGCCCCAGTGACAGGGAGTGGGTTGAGCGATTGACGAGGAGAGAGCGGAGAAACCGAAGTGCTGTCCCCTCCTGCGGCCATCAGTCCCGCCCCCCTGGGCGGTGCACTTGAACCCGCATAGGACCTCGGGACTCGAGGTGGGCCCGGTGGCTGGGACCTAGGGAGAGGGGCAGGGCGAGAGAGAGAAGGAGGGGGGAGAGAAGAAGAGAGACAGGCAGAGGGTAGGGGTTCGCCGACCCCTGGGCACGCCACCATGTGGTCCTCCACCAGGTGGATGGCTGAGTCCAGCGACGTGGGACGGTGGCACTGGACCCACTCGGCAGTCTTCTTTGGCAGCTGAGCGATGAACTGCTCCAGCACCACCAGGACGATGACGTGCTCCACGTCACTTCCCTCGGCCAGTAGCCACTTGCGGCAGGAGTCCTGGAGCTGTTGGGCCATCGCGAAGGACCGACCGGCTTCCCCCAAGTCCAGGGATCGGAAGCGCTGGCGATGTTGCTCGGGGCTCCGGCCGACCCGCTGGATGATAGCCCTCTTTAGGTCGTCAAAGACCAGGAGGTTCGCCACCGGGAGCTGTTGCGCGGCCACCTGGGCCTCGCCCGAGAGCAGGGGATGAAGCGCACCGACCACTGTTCGCGGGGCCACCCGCAGGCTTCTGCCGACTTCTGGTGCATTGGCAGATGCACCGGGAACGTGGGCGGCCCGGTGGCCTCGTCGCGAACTTCCCGGTCTATCCAGCTCCGGAACCTCTCGCGGTCCTCCTGCTGGGCTTGTACGATGGCCTGGAACCGCCTTTCCTTGTCGGTCCTCAAGTCCAGCAGGGCCTGGTGTTGTTCGTGATGCAGGACCGCGAGGGACGCGATGATGTCCACGAGTGGCGTGGAGGACGGGTTTGCATGGCGGCGGCGGTCCTTCTTCCTCCCAGGTTTCGGCACCAGTGTAGAATAGGGCTGTCAAAATTGCTCAAAAATGACGTTCGAATATTCCCTCTAAAAAAACTATTCGAACATCTGTTTGAGTGTTGTCAATGACACGCATTACGTCAATAACTGGACAAAATAATACAAAGAGACATAACTACTTGTATAGGTAGTCTATTTACGTTTAAACATATATGACAATGTACTACCTACACAAAAACAAGAAGATCAACTAATGGCCAAGACTGCAGACCTCACGCTCTCTCACCCTCACGTTCTCTGCGCATAACGGTTTAAATGAAAAAACTAATTTTGAGTGCTGATCAAGAGTTTTGTGCAAGCAATTTAAGGTCGCGATTGTTGTCCCAAATATAGCAGGCTTCATTCAGTGATTGAAACAAATATTATTAATATTAATTGAAGTTTTACAGCATATAGAACTGACATTGAATGCTCCGAGCGAGCTGTGCTGTGGTAAACATGGAACTTTTCCTTGACATGAAACGATAAATAATCAAACCTCGCTTCCATTGCTTGACAGAACTCCCCGAAGCCTGCCCCAACCGCGATACTGATCGGTCTCATGTCCTTACAAATGAACTAAATTAATTTATCCGTTATGGCCTCTTGTCGTGTTGCAGACAAAGAGCTTGTGGCGGGCGATGCAAAGTAACGTTAAGTGTCAAGACGTGACTGTTTAGCTGGAGTTCCACACATTATGCCATGCTCATTTGGGTGCACATTTTTGAGATGTGACCTCATGTTGCTAGTGGTCGAATGGTATGCTAACTGTCTCTTAAATAGATTGCATACAACTTTATCTCGCGGGTCAACAATTTTACCTCATTTTCTCTGCTTCGGTCGAGCTGGGCTCTGCACTTGCTGGCATCTTCCAAGACGTGTCAACTTTCAGCAGTGATGCTGTGCCAGACAGTGCGACTCCTGTGACCTGTCCCTGAACCCTCAGGCGCGCTAGCGCACCCACTCGTAAGGCAGACAACCACGCCCCTACTACCGCGGGCATTTTTTTCCACATTTTATTTATTCGAATATTAATTTTCACCTTCGAAATTCGTTTTTTTAAAACTATTCGAATACATATTCGAATTCAGAATATTCGTTGACAGCCCTAGTGTAGAAAGGTTCAAGGATGGAAAGGAAGAGGACGAGGAGTCGGCTTGACTGCTGATGCTTTCATTAACAAAATAACTTATCAGAACGGTGTCTCTCACACCGGCAACAACAAACTAAATAACACTTCCGGGTTGTGGCTTCCGGCTCGTACGGTCATCAGCAGTCCGTCTCTCTCTACTACTCGGGTTTCCCGTGGCGTTAAATACTCTCTCCACGCCAATTACTGAAACAAGAGAGAGGTGTTGATTATTTCCGTTCAACCCGCTCACTCACCGTTCGTCTCCCGACTCTCTCTCCCGCTGCAGGCTTCGCTAAACCACGCATCCGCCTCCACAGCGATAATTGTGATTGTGTCCTCCTTGGGAGGATCAGGTTAAAGAGGCAGCAAAACTCGCTCAATGGTTTTGTTTTTGCAGCATACCTGTGTTTACTGCAGAAGTTCGCGGCGGCTGAGCTGGCGCATAACACGTCATAACCAAATGTTATGTGATTGGCTCACAGGTACACCAATGATTGTAAACTTCAGACGAGCGCTACCGCCCCCCCCCCCCCCACGAGAAAGTAAACACCTGTCATTTATGCCCTTCCAGACTCTGTCTACGAAGCAAAGCGAAAAAGCAGTGTTTGGTATTAGCAGGCAACTGGAACAGTATTTAGTGTCAAATATGCTTAATAATTAAATTTAAATCAAATTTTATGTTTGTCTTCAGTTTCTAAGTCTAACATTCTGTCTGTCTGTCTGTCTGTCTATCTCCCTGCCTGTCTCCCTGCCTGTCTCTATGTCTGTCTGTCTGTCTGTCTCCCTGCCTGTCTGTCTCTGTCTCTCTCTCTGTCTGTCTGCCTGTCTGTGTGTGTGTATGTCTCTCTGTTTGTTTTTCTGTCTTTCTGTCTGTTTTTCTGTCTGTCTGTCTGTCTTTCTGTCTGTCTGTATGTCTCTCTGTCTGTCTGTCTGTCTGTCTCCCTGCCTGAAAATAAATAAATATCTGTGTCAATGAACATGTAAGTGGCATCAGAATGATAGGGGTGTTAGAAATTATCGATACACGAGTATTGCAATAATTTGTTTGGCGATACTGTATCGATTCTCAAAAATGAAATATAGATATAAAAAAATATATTAAAAAATCATAAAAGATTCATATTAGTTTTTTTCATTTTGAATTCATTTCCTGAACCCTTAGAAAGCAGTCTTCATCTCTGAACTTAAAACAGTGACAGGAAATACTAGCATTTAGACACGTCAGGCAATCTTGTAATTATATAGAGACAGGTGAGACGTCACGTCAGGTAATCACCGTAATTATATAGACACAGGTGAGATTTCAGTTTCTTTGTGGCACTGCACTGATATGACCTGTGTGTGGGTTGTGTGTCTTCCTCATTCCTCTGGAAATAAGTCGTCAGCTGCTGCTTTGTTGTGGCTTATATACCGGTTACAGTTTTGGGACGCCGGATTGTTGCTTGCGCACTGTTTTTTTTAACATCTTAAGTTCGCTATTCTCTGCACATCGCTGCCACCTGGTGGTCGTTTGAGCCAGTACATTCTTGATTTATTGTTTGCCTGTTGTGTGTGCGAGTTGAATTCAAGGTTTTTTTTTTGGGGGGGGGGGGGGGTTGTTTATTGTATTATTTGTAGTATTTGATTTTGTTATAAGTGGATTTGGTTTAGGGCTTTGTTTGAATTTTGTTATTGGGGTTGGTTGGGTACTATTTCTTTGTTTTGTCTTACATTGATATTGCTCAGTCAAGGAGCTGAAAATGTATGGTTTATTTTGGGGTGATTTTGTTGTTTTTCTTTTTTTTTTTGATGATGTGTTATGTTCTGTTGGTTTGAAATAGTGAATGTATATTTTTTGTTTGATCTGATTGGTTGTTTAAATGTATTTCTTTTTCTCCACCCTTGGTTCGTGATTTGAGCTGTACTTAATATTTGGTATAAAGGTGTAACAAAGATAGTAACTTTGTGATCATCTGTATTTATTTTATTGTTTTACAATTGTTTTGTTTTCTTTAGGAATCCTGCAAGAACTTTATTTTTCATTGATAATAAGCAGATGTAATTTTCAAATAAGCAGATCAAAATGTTATGACATCGTTACAATTGTAAACTTAAACTGTGAACCTTTAAAGCAAGCTCTTAAAATATATTTACATTTTATACATATACATTTAACTAAAGAATCCTGCAAGCACTTGAATTTTTCCCCCTTTACTCACACTGCACAAAAGTGGTTCAATAACGTTGGATGTTACAGGGATTGATTATTGCAAATACAGATCCCAGTGTGTTCTGGTTGAACAATATATATTTATTGCTAAGATTTGCATATGGTGGTGTGTTCTTAATGACAGCTTTCCTAAAAATATATCCTATTCCTAAAATAAGAAATATACCAATATATCGCTTTGCTTACAGTATCGCAGTGTATCGCAATATATCATATTACAACCCCTGTATCGTGATACGTACCGTATCGCCAGATTCTTGGCGATACACAGCCCTACAGAATGACAAGCCCTGTTTACGAATAAGACAGTCAAATTGCTTAGTAATGTTGTCAATATAACAGTGTACTCTGGAGGGATGTTCTAATGTAAACTATGGCAACAGGTTTGATGACCATTATTATAAATTGTAGGTTACACCTTAGTGTATGTGGGAGTTTGATTGCAAGAGACTGGACCAGATTCACATTTATGCTTTTCCTGTTTGTACTGTAATTTGTTGCCAGACCATGTCATTGCGATACAGAAAGAAAAAGACAGCACCACATAGCACAAAGAAAAAATAAGAAAAAAACAAAAGTAGAAATGTGAACATAGGACAATCTCCTTAGGGAAAACTGTACATGCAGTGCTGTAGGAATTACAGTGCAGTCTTCCTACACCTCCTGACGTTCCGGGCCACAAATTCTCATCCACATCACAACGAAAATCTTCTCTTGCGATGCAGCGTGGAAAGAATCTTTTAAGAATGTCTTATCCAGCCTCTGCAGGCATCTGCTGTGATGTAATCCCACGCTGCATCCATGGCAGCCAGAAGGGTCATCTATATATGTGGCTGGCGATCATATACTTTCAAGCTCCATACTGAGAAAAATTCCTTGATGGGGTTAAGGAATGAAGAGTAGGGTGAGAGGAACTCCATCAGCATCCTTTTTTACAGCCAGAGCAAATGTGTAAAGGTCGCTCTTACTGTACTGTATATCACTATAGGATATTGTACTGTTTACTGTGAAGTACAGTTGCTGCAAGCTCATACATGTTTTACATACTGGTAGCGCAGCTCCTTCACTCTTTCACCATTTCTTTCAAATGGAACAGTGTACAGCTGCTTCATATTCATTTGGTGTCTTTTCAGCACCCTGTCAATGGTTGAGATCCTGACTGTTTGGATGTTTTCAAAGATGTTGTTGTCCTCTATAATCGCACTCGTTATCTCCCTTAGTCTTATGGCATTGTTTTCTACAACCATGGTGCAAATAGCCTTCTCCTGTTCAGGTGTGAAAAGGGGCCCTCTGGCACACCTGTGAAGTTGTCTTGCAGTCCTATATGTCCTACAAAAAATATTGTAATGCAAAACACAAAATTGAGTAAGATAAAATGTCACTGTTTAAAGTATACTTGCTGTATATTTTAAAATGCAAGTGGAATACTGTAATATTGTATAAAGCATTACAGAAAGTATACAGTACTACAGTACAGTGCCTGTTGTTAAATTACTGTACATACCTGTTCTGTCGACAAAAAGTCTGTATGATTTAGGACACAGTTGTTCTCCCAACATTTGGCTGTACCCTTCGAGCAGCCTCGGCCATTGTTAGCCCATGATTGAGAACGTGTTCTACAAGTGTTGCTCTTATCTCATCAGGAACACGCATATGTCCTTGGCCTCTTCTGTTTCTTCCTCTGTTTTGGCTCCCAACTCCTCCAACATGCAGCCTCATTCCTCTTCTTCTTCTCTCTGGCTGTTGACCCCATCAAATTCCTTGTCCTTCCATTGTCAGACATTAAAACATTGTGTTGTGCTCCGGCTATATATATACTTGCCAGTTAGAGAAAATCAAGATTCACCTGGGAATTTACCAGTGCAGGAGAGATTTAGAAACAAAAAGTCTAATGGAAATGTATAGAAATATGCTTGACATATTATGACATCTTGTTCAGCCATTTTGCATGGTTAAGACTTATGCTATAAACTTATGCCTGAATGTTGTGGGGGATGACACAATTCAACAGAGACCCATTATAATACATTTTGATCAAAATGACATAAGCAATTGATGCATTTACATGGATGTACCAAAGCATTTGCAACTTGTTCAAAGAAATGAGGAACTGATTTTTTTGATGTGCACAAGTGACACGATGTGAAGAACAGGTAGTTTTGAGAATTTCAATTCTGATTGGAGAAATGTACCAAAGCAACTGAGAAAAACGGTAAATGAACACATGTATATGTAACTGAAGTAGTGCAAAACAAGTACAGAAAGTGCATTCTGTCTGCTTTTTTAGTGCATATGCAATTCACAATTTAAACTGTGCAACTGGGGGAAATAATTAAACTTGAATTCTGTCAACTGTCTATGGTTTAAGAGAAGGTCTATGGCATGAAACTATATTCCCACTGGCACTAAAAACCCTCTCAGATGGGGAACTAGTTGCTAAAGCACATAGGTATTTCTTATATATATATATATAGATTATTTCTCTTTTTCAACAAGAAAAAGATATTTCTTGTTTTCTTGTTGTTCATCCTGCTTTCCGTTGGTTTTATTTGAGGCAGACAGTCTTGCTCCACTTTACTTTTTCTTTGAGTTAGCAATTAATTATCTCTAATCTTAATTTTTGGCTTTGTCCAACAGTCGCCCCTTCGACCCAGGAGAAACAGGGAAGCGCCTCAAGTCTTGACTCGGGTCTTGATGACGATGAAATTGATGAGGCGTCCCTCTTCCAGGAGATCGACAGGGAGCTGTCAAACCTGTTGAGTGGCCTGACCGCTCGGAGTCAGCATGCTGCGTCCGGACAGGACTCGACGTCAGGAGACGCCACCACCACCTCACTCATGATCCCCTGCATCGGGCAAGACGAAACTCCGCCTTCTCAGCTGGATATGGCCAAGCAGGACCTGGACATTCAGAATGGCCTGTCCGAGTTAGCAGGAGACTCCCTGCGGTTTGACTCGTGGTGCGAGGCACTCATAAAGGACCCCAGCTCAGTTATGGCGGCTGCAAACGATCTGAGCTGCTTCAGCTCAGGGCCCAGTCGAAGCCCAAGGAATGCACTGGCCTGCCAAAATAAACCTGACGCCAGCCCAACTCCAGATGGGGAGCAGCCCTCAGAGGTGCCCTCCCAAGAAAACGCTGGAAAGGAGATGGAGGTCAAGAGGGCCGGGTCACCCTCGCCCAGTAGGACAGAGGACGACCCCTCGGGAGAACTGGTGGATGAGTCTCTAGGGGAATCCAATAAAATTCTGTCCGAGATACCTGGCATCTTTAGCAGTTTTCTGGAGGGGGGCAAACTGCGGGAAAAGCCGCCAAAGAAGCTGCGGTTTGTGGAGAGCAGGGCGGAGAGCCTTGTGAACGGAGAGATGCAGAACGGAACGTACCAGAGCTGCAGTGTGAAAGAGGAAGTGACTCCAGACACACAGCATACAGAAGCCACAGGAGTGCCACAGGGGCGTGTGCTGAGACCTGATCACAAACCAGCAGGGAACAGCTCAGACAGGTACAGTACCTCTGCATCTCAGTCCTCACTTGCCAAAAGCTGGTTAGATAGTAGAGAGACACTGCTATTTAGCATGAGCAAACTATTTTATATGATACTTCTGTAATTTAAAAGAAATTCTAAAAAATAGCACACCCAGTGGCATTAAATTGGTGTTCGTTCAACAGGAAACAACGTTCACAGGTAAATTAATTCCTCATATTTTTATAATCAATATTACTGATAATTATTAATATTATTACAATGAGTAAATGTTTTGTTTTCATAAATATTATTTTATGGACCTATTTATATAATTATTTTATTATTAAAATGTTTTAATAAGAAATTTATATATATATATATATTTTTTTTATGGTTACAATGTAGAAAAATAAAAAATAACACAATTAAAAAGTGATTTGCTTATTAGTTATCAAACACATTAACATTAAAATAATCAGTATTGTGTTTCTTATCTCTGTTCAATAGCAGTTATAGTTGTTGTTGTTCAAATGTTGTAGAAACAATAGCTCTGCATTGTTACATTGACAACATTTTAAATCTGACTGATTTAAACCCTCTATGTGCATGTTTGATGCTTTTTAGTATTACATTAAAATATTAATAAATTTATAATATGCATTTTTTCTTGATATGTTTACCATCTTGGAATAATTATTCCTGACTGACTGTTGCATTTCATTTTAGTACTGCCAGAATATAGAAGGCAGAGTAGACACTTTAGTTTAGAGAACACTGTTCACTATTAAATATTTTCTTATTAGCATGTATATTACTAGCTGTTTACTTATAAAGCACATATTAATATCTTATTCTGCATGACCATATTTTAGATACCTTAAATCTACCCAATAGATAACTACCACAACAGCTACTTACTATTTCTAAGCAGTAATTTGGAGTTTACTGAGAGAAAACTCTTGCGTATGTGTTCCCTAATCTGTTTCCAGCATAATTTATGAATAGCTGTTATGTCAGGGGCACTCCTATGATGCCTATCTAGGCTACTCAGAATGGTGAGTAAAAACTGTCAAAAATGAGAGATATACACAGCTGCATCTTATGCAATGCAAAGTTCAAGTGTGCTGTTCATCTGCTAATATAGTTACTTTTTGTATTCAGTTCTGCATCTGATTATCGGTTTCACTTCCTTTATTGAGTTATTGAGGAACGTAGCTTGTGTTTTTATAATAACGTCCTGTGGATGACTCTCATAAATTTGTCCAGAACATATCCAGGTCATAAATAATGTTTTGCAGTAAGAAAACTATGCTTTAGTTTAGTTTAGTTGATCATTTATTTCATAAAAATGTATAATAATAATAATAATAATAATAATAATTCAGAATAATATTATTCATAGTAATTAATTGTTCATTACAGAAGAAAATTTGGTCACACTTTATTTTAATGTCCAGTTCTCACAATTAACAAACCATTAACTATGGCTTTTGCCTCAGTAACTCCTAATTTGCTGCTTATTAATACTTAATAAGATAGTTGTTAAATTTATGTATTGGGTAGGATTAGGGATGTAGAATATGCTCATGCAGAATATGTGCTTTATAAACAGCCAATATGTTAATAATAGCCAGGCATGCTAATAAACAACCAGTTAATAGTGAGAATTATAAACTACTATATTATTACTATAACCAGGCCAAACATTGTAGTAATACAATCAATCAATCAATCAATTACTTAGATAAGTATATGTCATTATATTATTTGACTGATCAATCTGTAATTGTTTGTTTTAATAAAAACATTGTATTCCAGTAATAAAAATCATAATAAGAATGACTTTGAAAGTTTGAATGCATTATGGAAACAAAAGTTTGAGAGGAAATGTACTGAATTCATAAATGATTCATAGATTCATTCTAATAGCCTAAGTTGTCAAATGAACATATGTACATTGTAGTAAATGCTTGAGTTGTTTCTTTTGAACAGGACTTTAAAATAGGCATAAGACAGAAAGTCCTAAAGTCTGCTTCTGTTGAGTGAGATGTGTTGTCTGTCTGTCTGCTGCAGGTGTTCTGCCGGTGAGAGTGACACCACAGATGTCTTCAGCTGCCAGTTTGAGAGCATCCTGGAGTCGGAGCGTCTGCGGGAGACTCTCTACAGTAGCATGGACGAGCTGTCTAACCCTGCACCTGAACCCAGCTCTGACAGCGCTCCAGGAGCCTTGTTTGCCTTCGACATCCCCCTCACGCCCATGATTCAGCAGCGTCTCAAGGACAGAAGTCTGTTCCTGAGCTCGGACGCTGAGGTGCTGAGCATCGCCGCTACGAAGGAGAGTGGCAGGGCAGCTCTGGAGGTGACCTCTTCGTTTCTCTCACCGAGAGCAGCTCTAGCAAACGGTTTAAACGAAAAAGACCCCAGAGACAGGCTGCAGGGCTGTTTAAGGTAAGACCACACAGTTCAACATATGCTGAAAGAATGGCTGGCAGCTCTTTGACTTTGTTGCAAATATTGCATGCAGTGTTGCATAAATTGTAATGTTTCGTTTTGATGTAATGCTGAAGAGCTTGTGTACAGGAGAAAACATGGAGGCTTGAGCTGATTATGTGGCGCCCTCTGCTGAAATGTCTTTTCCATTGCATGCACTTTTTCAGACCAGGGTTATAAAATTAACAGGTCCGATTCTTGCTATTAACAAACCATTAGCTGACTTTTGCCTCAAAAAAGTAAGATAGTTGTTAAGTTTAGGTATTAGGTAGGTTTAGAGATGTAGGATATGGTCATGCAGAATATGTGGGTATGTGTACTTATTCAAACATCCGTTATTTATTATTTACCCTTGCATTGTAAACAAGCCGAGATCTGTCTCCAGCAGGGTTGCCAGGTTTTTGCAACAAAACCCTCCCAATTGCTACTCAAAACTAGCCCCAACGTGTTTCGAGGGGGGTACCCCCATAAAAATTGCATTCCGGGGGGTTAAATACACGATTTCGGTGGGGATCCTACACTATCATTCGCATTACAGGGGCTAAATATCATGTTGTTTATGGTCACTTCAGCCCGCGGACATGAAAAACAAACCACAGCAAAAGTAGACTAATTGAGCGGCGCTTTGTTCTGGATGGAGGCGGGGTGAAGTTACAAGGTTTCACTGACAGTTTGAGGACCCATAGCATTACAGAGTTTAGTGACGAGCTCTTTTGAATGCTTTTCATTGGTTAAATATTTGTAAAACCCTCAAAAAGACATAAGGAAGTCCAATAGCAGTGATTTAAAACAATGATAACTAAATATAAAAGAGAGTTGGTATTTTCCATGGCACATCTGACTGGGCTAGGTTATGGCAACTGCCATACTCTGCCATAAGGAAACACTGCCCCTTTGGGATAGCTTTGAGTAGTTCTTTGTGGGTTTGAAGTGGATTCAGTTTTTATGGGTTTAGAGTGTATTTTTTTGCACAGCATGGTTGTGATTCCCATAAATAACTAATCTGTGTGTACAGAAGATGCTAATGAGTTTAAACTGCACAGAATTGAAGGAGCTCTTGTGTTATGGATGAGTGAATGCTTATGAAGCACTTTAGTAAACCTACTGCTGACTCAACTCATTCGACCTCTCATGTGCGTAATTTGAGGAACCAGTGGATGTAATTTGTGACCCTGACCCACAAAACCACTCATAAGGTCAATTTTTCAAAATTAAGATGTATACATCATTTGGAAGCTGAATAAATAAGCTTTCCACTGATGTGTGGTTTGTTAGGAGGACAATATCTGTTCGAGATACAACTATTTGAAAATCTAGAATCTGAGGTAGGGTGATCCTCTTTTTCTGGACATGTCCTCTTTTTGGACCAAAAAAATTGCTTCAGTCCGGGATTTCTAAATCGCCCAAAATGTCCGGGATTTGGCTTTTGCTTTCTACAGTCACAATTCTTAGTGTGCGCTTTTGTATTAAAGCCCTGCGTGGTTTTCTTAATCCCACTCCTGCTGACCATTACTGTGTGCTCCTGCAAACATTATAATATTGGATATAATTTTTGTGCATCAGGGAGCCGATATCAATATGCAGAGTATTTAAATCAGAGTTTGGATGCAGGGTTGCAAAATCTGAATTTTTTTGCACAGAATTGAGCTGATTTTAAACTGTTGCAGCAAGTTGATTTTCTCCCCTGGGTTAAAGGTTTGAAATATTGTATAATTTACATTGGACTGAAATGCTTGTATTGAAACATTTTACATTTTAACTATGATAAAACTGTGTTAGATGTTTATTTTTGTGAAAGACGGCAACTAGGTAGGAAGCCTTTTAGCTGGGTTTATAATCAATATGCATAACAGTGACTGTAAAATTATCTATTTTAGGCAATGAAATAACATATTTTGAGTTTTCATATTTGGGATATGGTCATTGCGCCACTAAGGGGGCTAATTGAACCCACTCAAACTCAACAATGAACCCCCTCGCCCCAATCCCAATCTTCATTCAGTCCCCACTTTTCTTTACTAAAATATGGTCACCCTAATATGAGAGTGTAAAAAAATCTAAATATAGAGAAAATCACCTTTAAAGTTGTTTTTTAGTTCTTTTGTTAAAGTTCTTAGCAATGCATATTACTAATCAAAAATTAAGTTTTAATATATTTACAGTAGGAAATTTACAAAATATGTTCATGGAACATGATCTTTACTTAATATCCTAATGATTTTTAGCATGAAAGAACAATCGATCATTTTGACCCATGCAATGGAATTTTTGTTTATTGCTTTTAATATATCTGTGCTACGTATGACTGGTATTGTGGTGCATAGCCATAGCGCATTGAGTCTAACATGCACCTAGAAAAACGCAGTCCACCAAAGCATAACAATAGCGATCAGTAAGCATGCATCCTCACCCGCATGCTCATCAGAAATCATCACGCTACATTTTCTCATCATCTGTTGTTATTTATAGCTCCAGCGCAGCCTCGTTCCCCAGAGCATGATGGATGTAAATAAAACCCATTGCTCCATTCACACACATGCTTGTGTTCGGCCCAGCCCCCCGCAGATGGAGTGAGACGCCGGAGCTGTGGTGATGAGACTTGCTACTGTCATGAATAAGCACAGACAGAGCGCCGTGTCCTAGCATGCAGGTCAGAGCCAAGCATCTGGCTGGAGGTAGGACACATCACGCGGCATCGACCGACCAACTCTCATGGGTTCTGTAGTGTCCGGCTGCTTTTCCCAGCCGGGCCTGTCCGACGCCGAGCAAGTGTCCGTCCAGTAAGTCTTGACCTTCGGCTTGCATGACACGCTTCTCAGATGCAGCTGATGCCGGCGTGTGTTTGTGTGTGTGTGTGTGTGAGTGACGCAGCAACTCTCGCGTCTGTCCGCGGTGTGAATGTCCTCTACAGCTGAAAGGTTGAAGCTTTCCTGTCTTTGTGTGATTCTCCCCTCCCTCTTCAGTGGGCTGATCCTGAAGCACATACTGAATGATTATAACTATAAACAGTAGAATGAATATAAAGTTGCCTGCATTGTGATATCATTACTCATCTACTACTGAGACAAGATCATTAAAACCACTACAGGTGCATGCTGTTCATTTATTTTTGTGTAAGAACTATAGAATGATTTTGTTCTGAGTGCAAATGCAGGCTATTTAATAATGTAATAAACGGGATTAAAAACTATCAGAAAATTCCTCTTATTACGGTAAAGGTGTGGTCATGCAAGCAACATTCTCGGACACATTTACAGCAGTTTGGGAAAAACTCCAGTAATTTCAGTAGGAATCACCAAGATTCGAAACAAGGGCTGTTGATTGCCCCTCATAAATTCTGCATCGGGTTCAAATTGTTCACACAAATTTGAGCAAATTTCACTGGCAAAAAAATATTTACTGTATCTATGAAACACAGCACAAAAAGCACAAACAGAAGTCACTTTCAAAACAAGCAGCTTTCTGTTGGTCAGTGTGAAATGTGTAAAAGCAATGGTAAATTTAATGGTAAACTTAAAGTGTTTGTTCTAAACTACATCTTAATTTCCTTCAATGTTTTGGAGTGGTTTTAAACTGTCAGGTAAGGCTTTGTCAAATTATTCAAAGCATGTCTTGATTAACTTTCCCTTTCTAGTTTTAGATTATTGCAGGCAGCTCTGTCATTAATGTGATGTTGTCTGCGACAGACTCTGTGTCTAGCCTCCCGTCAGGATTTTATAGATTGCAGTATCTCGCTGAGAGCTCTAAATGCACATACATGCCATTAATGCCAGTAAGTATTTACTCTGCATAAGTCATGGTGTGTTTGTGAAATGGGGCTGTCTGGGAGGAAATTAATTGCTTTTCTAAATCATCATGCTATTTATATTCAGCAGCGTTTGTGCTCTGAGCGTAAGTGTGGTTCTCAGTAGTGCTGATCAAAGCAGTGCTCTGTGAGGTGTCACCCTTTATTTCCACATGTTCACACATGCAGAGGTAAACAGTGTGTGTGGTAGGTGCCGGTGTCATGTGACCAGCATCATGGGCTGCTCTAGAGGAAGCTCTGGGTTTGTGCCAGTGCTTGAGGTGTGAGTCAGCACCAGCGGCTCACTGTCTCGCTCACAGACCCATTGCATTTCACCACCCTTAATTTCTTCACTCACACATTATCCCCGTTGCTTGCCTGGCTCTCTTTAATACATTTTCACTGTAAAAAATACAACGGCACATTTTTCATTTTTTCAAAATGTTTTGAGTTTCAAATACAAAAAATGCTATTTTCTCAAAACTACATAAAAACTGTTTGAAGACGGTGAGCGTGCGGCCGGGGCTCGCTCTCTCTCTCTCTCTCTTTCGCTCTCTCTCTCTCGCGCTCTGTCTCTCTCTCTCTCTCTCTCTCTCGCGTGCGCGAATCACATTCGTCAAGGACCGTACAGTTAATAAATAACGGATCAACTACAACAGCCTACATCGCACATCCTGTGATGTGACTATCATGGATTCGTACATCGCGATATCGATGCTTAAACGACACATCGTGCAGCCCTAGTCCTAACCCCAGCCCTCTTATGTGGTCGAGAACAACATCTCGATGTCGACCACCATCTGCTATGATTGTGCTAAAATCAACCAATTGTCAATATAGTTCAGCTTGCAGATGCCCCAGAGTCGCAGCGGAGCCAGAGCTGCATCCACACACTTTGTGAAAGTGCCCGGTGAGAGTGCAAGGCCAAAGGGAAGAACCTGATATTGTTATGCTTTGCCCTTTCTCCTTGGTGGCATGGAGAGAGAAATCAGCGGTCCTCCTAAGCTCCGTTATATCCTCGGATTTCACATGCTGACACTCATCTAATTCCTTGAGCATGTCGGCTTGGTATGCCTGTAACACCGCCATGGTGTGCAGACACGCACCAGCCTGACTCGCTGCCGAGTACCCCTTCCAGCAGTGTCGGAGCCTTTAAAGATGATGCCGCGTTGGGAGACAGATAGCTTGCGAGTGTCTGTTCTACCCGGGTCATCGTCTTATAATTGCTCTGAGGCAGATAACGCAAAAACTGTGTGTATCCCCACCTGTAATGTAATGCGGGCTGGGAGAAACACAGATCTTGAAACACTGCCTGCCCTCGCCCAGTTTATGTTTTGTCTTATATCGCGCTTTTGACATGTTTTGGGAAAAACAACAATAAATAAGACTTACAAACAAATATCAGACTGACACACACACAGAGCGCTTGCTGAATGACAGAAGGCTAATGCCGTATTCGCCGGATGTGCTTTTAAGCTTCCTGGTCTCTGAAGTAACCTGCCTATGACATCTCACCCATCCATTGGACTGATTACACATGTGATTCACGCTGGAGGCATTCCCAAAGTGTTCTCAGACAGAGTTCAAGTCCTTGAAGAGGAATCCAGTCTCTGCCTGTGTCACTTCGAGTCTTGTTAAAG
The DNA here is from genome assembly GCF_963082965.1 of Carassius carassius. Taxonomy (NCBI): domain Eukaryota; kingdom Metazoa; phylum Chordata; class Actinopteri; order Cypriniformes; family Cyprinidae; genus Carassius; species Carassius carassius. The sequence continues at coordinate 2,417,665 of NC_081799.1, forward strand.
TTTTAAATCCCTGCTGACAAGATGCTCCTCTGTCAGTCACGGACTATGGAAAGTGAAAAATAAATCTATAGGGGTGGTTGGATTTATTCATGCACTTTAAAATATTTATTTGAAGCTTCTTTCTTTTCAGATTCTTACTTACAGCTTCATCATAATAGGCTGTATATTAACTTATTGGGAGAAAACTGTTAGTTCTATGTGAAATCAGACATTTGTCCTCCCCCATATAGTCAAAATGGCATAATCCTAACACCCCGTGAATATTCGACTGCAAGATTGGTATTCAAATCAGGCTCCTCGAATCGAAGCATTGAATCGTTGACTATGGTCACCCCTAGTCTACATATTAGACTAATTTATCCATTGAGGTTTGTCATTTGTAAACAAACAAAAATTTGTTAATGTGGAGACTATTACACATTTTTTTTCTTCCAGGAAAAAAAATCATTACCTCAATAAAAAATTGTTGTTTCAGTTGCTGCGACAAGAATTTAGCTATTAGTAAAATAATCTAATCAGCATTGGACAAACACACATTAGCATTGGCTAAACAAAGAGTCTTTACTGAAAAGGACTAAAGAACTGAAAAAAAAACTAAACCTTTAATTAAAACCTTTCTAGTGGGTTTCAGACATACAATTAGAAATCAGCTGGAACACTCTAGCAGCCAGAATGGGATGTGCTAAAAATTGCTCAGAACACTTTAGGAACCACATTGCTAATAACCACATAGAACCCAACCGAAAAACTCCTAGAAACCACTCAGAACACCTCGGTAATCACGAACAGTGGTAACAATCCAGAGTCATAGCAACTGAATATAAGTGCCCTAAAAAACACTCAGAGCAACAGTTATCATATAGCAACACTCTAGCTACCACAAAGAACACCTTTTCAATTATATTAAAGCATCACCCTAACAAACTCATTCATATTTCAGAATATGTAAATATCTAGTTTAAGGATGCACAATATTAGATTTTTGCCGATATCTGATATGCCAATATTTTCCAAGACTTTTTTGCTGATAGCTGATGCTGATCTATATGTATGTTTGTATTGAAACACCAAATTTTTCCTGTGCAAAAATGCAGAAATGATAAACAAATAATTTTTGATTTTGCTTAGTTTTGAGCAAAAACGTACTTGTTGTTTGAAGTTATAAACATTATTAAAGGTTTTTTTTAAGAGTACATTGAAGTGCTTTGGATCATAACAAGATCTGGAGATCTGTAATAAAATCAATCAATGCTTTTTTTTGTCAAATGCAATTAAAACCTTAACATTTTATTTGTGGATTTAATATGAATAAATGTCCAAAGCAAAAGAGCTGTAAAAAATATATTACATATTAATGAATACAACTGTATACATTAAATTATTTAATCTACAAGTGTCATGTTTGTGATTTTATTCATGTAATCAAAACAGACTCATGATTTATGACATCAGTCACTTCTTAATTTATTCAGAAACACAAATATCTTAATGATATTTGTGCATTTTACTTTACCTTATCGGTCAGGCTTTAGGATCCGGGGAGGCTGCCATAGCACGCTAATAACACACACCAGACGCTTTGTTCTGTACATGCACTCTCAAATTAAATGCGGCGATTCGAAACAGTGAGACTAATAATCATTCAAGCAAAAGTTTGCTTACAGAATGATCAGACCCAGGGCACATGTGAGTTATTCGTCATATCGGCAAGGCATATCGGCATAATTTATCGGCAAATTCAAATAATTATCGACAAATTTAAATAATTATCGGCAAATTAAATTAATTATTGGGAAATTCAAATTGGCTGATGCCGATGTTTACAATTTAAGCATTTATTGTCCGATTCCGATACCGCTCTGATATTATCGTGCATTCCTAATCTAGCTGGGTGTAATCTTATGAAAACATACAAAGAATGAGATCTGGAGACATTATGGTGAATGCATGAAGGGAACCCTGAGAGCGTCAAATGACACTTGTTTGTATTGGGAGTGTTTTGGTATTCATCAGGCTGACGGCTGATCTGCGCTGCTGGGATTTAATTGATCAGATAATCCACTGATCGGACTGGAGGAGAGAGATGCTGAGGAGATAGATGTGTGTGTGTGTGTGTGTGTGTTACTCATTAGCCTAATAGTTCACTCGGCTGCCCTTCTGCTCAAGGCTGAGCGCTTTACAGCCTCCACCTCGTCTCATGATAATGCTGCACAAATTACCATACAGCCTCCGATATCTGTATAGATCCTTCTGTAGGTCAACACACACACACACACACACACACACACACTCAAATCTGTACATTTAACAGGGACCTTTGCCGCAGAAACACTGGGACGCGTTCTTGTGGTAATCTGCTGGAAGAACAAGCTGTATCAATTAGTGTGACATCATCTGCTGTTATTCTGCCGCTCTGTAGATGCCCAGAAAGAATCTGAGGTCAATCTGAGTGCTGTTAAAATGTGGGAGCAGGAATAGAGAAGCTGGAGAATGTTTGGAAAGGGTGGGAGGGGTGACACGTCTTTCACTTCATACTTTCAGTGCGAGGGAATGTAAAACTAACTTTGGCCCCTCCACCATTCTTTGGTACAGATGGAGGGAGGCGCTTTCTTTTTCTGGAGTATTCTGGTCTGTTGTTATTGCAGAACACTTTCTGTAACTCTGATCATAAAGTATACATCCATTTATGCTTGATATTTTTGGATTTAGTCTGTTCTCAGGTCAGTGCCTCTCCTCTACTGTTGTTGGCTCAGGATGGTGGTGTGGTGAATGTTTTCACTGTTTGTGCAGGTGATCCTCAGTGTTTGGTGTGTATTTTTTTTGTGCTGGGCTGGATCTTTCTCTCTTTTGTGCAGTAGTTGTGTTGGAGCCTTATGTTTAACTGAATTAGATCTGTGGCATTTTGTTTCAGTTGTTTGTTGTGGAAAAATGATTTCCTATATCCTTCCTGTATCCTATGATACAGATATTTGTATCTGGTGTGATATTTGTGGAGCTCTGTGTAGGAAATTGTTTTCTTAAGATATATTGAAATGTGAAGTTTGATTCCTGATGTTCTTGATTCTGATGTCTATTTTGTGAAAGACTGATCCTTGTATATATTTATTTTTGGACCTTGTAATTAATAAAAAAGTCACTTAAACCCTGTCCCTCCTCAATCAATTTCAGTGCAATGTCCACATTTCAAAATCAATCAACAAATGATGGAATAGAACTAATGATGCATTCCATTCACTTCGGAATTTGGGTGTCAGAGCTGAGAATGACATTACACCCAAATGGAACATTTTCCAGTAAAAAAAGTCAGAAAACAACATTAAAAGCGGTATTTTGCACAGATAACACCATAGTATCATGTCCACGAATAGAGTTTGGATAGTACTGTGTGCACCAATTAAGACACAGACAAACGTATGTGCTTATAAACAATATATTACTATTGCTTTTCTTCTGTTGATGCACTGAGCAGGAATTTTGGATTCTAAAGTTGGAATTGTTGTGATTCCTCCAAGATTCCGAGTTGGAACTTCGACTTGGGAGGGCGTTCCAGTTAAAAGTCCCTACTGGGAACTCAGAATATCCAACTTCCGAGTACTAATAGAACGCAGCACAAGTTTCTGTCCTGCATGTATTTTTCAGAATATCTGTCAATACTTCCGTTCCATGACTTTAAATGGAATAATACCACTTTGCTTTTTTGTTTGGTATTATTCAGTGATATTTTTTTATACATAACATTTAGCTCATTGAATTTGATTGGCCGAGCAGTGGCCCAAGAGTCAGGCTTGTGCCACACAGCAGAGCCGGTGCTCCCAGAAAACGCTGTCCCCAGAACTGAGGGGGACATAGCATGTGATTTGTATCAAGTCAAGTCACCTTTTTTTTTATATAGCGCTTTTAACAATACAGATTATGTCAGAGCAGCTTTACAGTATCAAATACAAAAATAGTTTGTCAATAATGCAAAAGGACAATAGTAAACACTTATCTAAAGGCAGTTCATCATTGAATTCAATGAAGTCATCATCCAGCTCTGTTCAGTTTAAATAGTCTCTGTGCAACCAAGTCGATGATATCACTGGAAATTAATTAACTTTACCTCTCACTGTTTGTTTGTTCCAGCGTCCACCAATTTTATTCAAAGCAGATATATTGTCTCTCGCTTTAAATGTTCAATTTCTAGTCTTCAATGTTTTTTAAACATTGTTTTTGAAAAAAATTATTCTGTGTCATTACCATCATAATGGTTGTGTTCTGATATAGAGTTAGGTCAATTATTAAAATGTTATTGTTATAGATATCATCCTTGGTGTACACATGACATGTATTAGTCATGTTTTTAATTTTCCAGTGACATGCCAGTAGGTGGCGACAAGTGACTGTTTAAGTCATTCAATTATTCATGCAACTTGTTTATTCAAAAACACTAGTAATGCCTAGGGATGGTAAGATTCACCGATTCCCATTGACACATCGGCGTAAAAGTTAACGATGCAACCCAGCAATTTTAAAAAGTGTGCATAAAATAGTTGTTGAAAATAGAGTTGGCATTTGTATAGTGATGCATCTTTTCTAACATATTTGCATCTGTAAAAAGTCATTTATTTATATATAATTATTAGTAGATGCGCTATAATTTTATTATTTAGAAAGTGACCAATGATTTGTGACCAATATTTTAGATGTAGATTTATTACTCCTCTCTAAACTGTTTCTCGGGGGCGTCACCGCTGCTACATGTTAAAGAGATGGATTCTCAAGCTTAACATGGTAAAAGTTTTAAAAAATAATTTAGAAGAATGACTCAGAATTTCTTTGCTGAAAAAACAGAACTAACAATTATTGCTACATGTGTGACTGCATCATATAATTACTATTAATTAATAATATTGATAGTTCATCGTCTAGCTGACTACGTCTTGTATTATTATTATTATTTTTTATTTTTTCTAAAATCCTGTCAAACGTGCACAAACTACTAGCTACTACTAAATATTGTAGAAACATAATTTTCTGTAAAGTTGCTTTGTAACGATTTGTATTGTAAAAAGCTCTATACAAATAAACTTGAATTGAATTGAATTGAAAAAATCTTACTTCCGGGTTGGTACAAATTTCGGCTGTTTTTTTTCGATCATGGATTTAATGACGTAGACGAGAGTGGAACTCCTTATATGAGCATTTCTCTCGGAAAAGCGCACCTGCGCACACGTTGATCAGAGGAGAGCGAGACCGCGCACATCAACACGCTTTCACGGGAGATCGTCGGCAGCGCTGCGTAGGATTTGTTCGAGAATGCCTCCAAATAAGTGCATTTTTGGATGTGAGGGAAAGTTTACCATTTTCAGCTTCCCAAAGAACCCAGCGTTACACGAACAGTGGATGCAGTTTGTTTTTCTGGAGCAGCAACGGAGTGTAGCAAGTGCCTTTGTCATTTGAGTGACGAATGTTTTAGAAACGAGGCCCAAGTCGACCCTGGATTTGCACATTGTTTGCTATTAAAACATGGAGCCGTCCCTGTGATAAAAGACCCCATTCATGTAAGTACAACTGCATCAGATTTCTGTATTTTGTTGGAAATCAGCACATAAGTGAATATATGTTAATGGAAACAACACGAAACATCAGTATTATAGCTCCACCCACAGCACGCCTCCAGGAGCTCGGCTTTTTCCGGAGAGAATCGGAAAGCTGTATTTTTCTTTATAAATATGATAAAACTAAAGACTTTTTGGATATATGAAGGATGCAGTACTACTCTATAGGTACTCAAGATTAACATGAGATTAGGTGAAACTGTGTATGTTATGTACCCTTTAAGTTAATTTATGAATTGTTGTCTGTCTAAACACAGCAACCCTGTAATCACTTTATCATTCCTGCAATTTGCTTTTTGTTCTCAGCCCTTTTTTATTAAAATTTCATTTTTGCATGTTTTGAATTTTAAGCATATTGTTTCCTGTATTGTTAAGCTTATATTTTACATGCGTGGTCTCAGTGTTTTTGACCTTGATTATAACCAGTTAAAAGTTTTACACAAGCTGCCTGAGGCCAGAATGAAGGTCTGTGCCTTAGAAGCACAGCTGGCCAGACACTCCCTTCAGGGCCCCACTAAACCCAACATGGTGTGGTCAGTGTCTGTAGAAGTGCTGCACCGGCGATGAGAGAAAAAACACCAGTTTCCCTTTATTAAGTGTGTCCCAGCACAGTGCACTTCATGCATAGATCCTCTGTCTCTTCCTTTTTCAGAATTCATAATAATCCATCATTTGACAGTAATATGTATTTCACATAGTGCTTGAGCTAAACCGAAAATAGCATCAGCTTCCCTTGTGTTTTAATTTCATGGAATGAGAGGTGTGGTCACTTTCAGTTTTATAGTGGTGCTCTGAAATAAATAAAATGTGTTCTGCTTGTGGATCACACATGCCAGAACGAAGTCACTTCTTTCATGCCAAACACTGACAAAATTAGCTTTAAAGGTAGCTCTAAGTTTTCCCCCTAACCAAAACAAAAAAGAAAGAGCGAAAATTCATGTATTCATTTCATGTATATAGAAAATATCTGAAACAAAAAATAAATCATGTAACACTGTAATGTTTAAAGCACCATCCACTGCTCTGTGTTCCATGCATAGGCTACCACACACTTTGTATACTACACTTCTAGTAGCCCTAGTATTGCTGCACGCCATTGGGAACACATCCATAGAGTTCAGTCTGCTCTCTCGGTTGTTTTGTGAAGAATAGTTTGAAAGAAGAGGATGTTCCCTCTCTGCTTCTCCCTCCTCTGTGCGCTGAGGTCTGGCTGAGAGCAGCAAGGGTTTGTGGGAAATGAGTGAGAAATGAGCAGACCCTAGTATGTGCCTAACTTTAAACCGCGCTTTATTTTCCTGCTTGAACCGGCGAGGTTTGAGCTTTCACGACGCGTTTGAGCTGGAGTCTCTGTCGGGATGTTAACGCACGCGCTGCGGGTGAGTTTGAGGATTGCGCGCTGGACGTGTGCGTGAAATCTGCAAGTAAACAAAGACGCTGTTGAAAGTTTGATAACAGCACGTTCGCGACGCGATGCATCAGAACCCAACGCGCCCTTTAGGCTATTTTCAGTAAAGTTTGAAGGTTTGACGCGCGCGAAACGCTATTTGACGCTACCGTACCACATCTACCGTGGTTTATAATGGATCGTTGCGTTCTGTTGTGACGCGTCGCGTGCAAAATCGGAGTGAATGGTTGTAATGTTTTCTCGCTTTAGAAAATCATAGTGAGTCACCCACAGCTGTCCTAAAGATAAATAGACTAAAGTGCTCGTTGCAGAGAAGAACCCATCTACACACAGTTATACTGAATACCTTATGTATTTTACATGTTAATTCATTGATTTCTAACAATTTCAGACACGACTGTTTGTTTCATATTTACAGGGTGAGTTCACACTTTTTCTTTTTTATTCTGTCATTTTACCCCAGACCTTTTATCGATCCCTTAGTCGTCATTTAAAGAAATTAGTTAGAGTATTAGTGGTTTTGCAATGAAGGTGCATACCTTTTCTTTTATTCAAACAACACAATATATACATTTGCAAGTAATAAACATAATGCATCCAATACAAGAATAAAAAAATACAATAAATACATTTTTTTTAAGTCTTAATAGCTTTCTTATTCAGAGTCTCCAATAGAAATAGAAAGCTACATACTGTTGCATGCATCAATGTTGATTCTAAACTGATTTTAGACAACATAGACTCTCGTATGACTCTAAAATGCTGTTGTTGTTGATCTACCTTAAAACATCATGCACTTAAGCTGTTTGCATTGCATTGAGATATTACATTGATACCATGGGTGTAAACTACCCTGGTAAAATGTGAGATTATGAGTCATCTTCGATGTTTTTACACCTGTATTCATGTGTTGTGTCTTTGATTTGTGGTTGTACTGGTGTAGTGTGAAAACTGTCTCAGGTTACGTATGTAACCATAGTTCCCTGAGTAGGGAACGAGACACTGCGTCCTCTAGGGGGTGCTTTGGGGAACACCTCGTCGTGACCCGTGTCTGAAGCATACATTGAAAAAACACCAACTTGTTGGCCGGCGACAGCCTCCGACGTCACTACCGGCGCGACTATAAATCAACACCGGGAGAGCACGTCATTATCTTCTTTGTCTGAAGCTTGCGTCCGAAGCATGGCAGGGAGCTAGAGGATGCAGTGTCTCGTTCCCTACTCAGGGAACTATGGTTACATATGTAACCTGAGACAGTTCCCTTTCGAGGGAACTTCAAACTGCATCCTAGGGGGTGCTTTGGGGAACAGTATACCCACAACGCCATGCTGAGGGGAGTGCAGGCCATAATCATGGCGAGCACTAAGTACCAACTCTACCATTTCCATGGGAGTTGCCCCTGGGACGTTAGACAGCTGTCTGTGACAGTACCCCTTACGGCCAAAAGGCCTAAGCTACATACCCAACTTAATTGTTAGGGCCTCTGCCCAGGGTAGAGCTGAAGGCTTGGAATCAGGAAAGATTCCTTTAAAGGGATACGGCTAAGAACCTAGCATTTCTACCAAGTCTTGCCTGTCACACAGGGGCTACCGCTAGCTTACACATAAGCTTGCTGAAAGAGCTGTCTCGACAGTTCTCTAGTAGCAACACCCTGTTTAGATAGGTATCCGAGGATACATAGGTGGAGTGGCGCCCAAGATGAACGGGGCTTTTACCAACTCAAGAAAGGGCACAAAGCAACCGCGCGAAAGCCCTCACCATATAGGATTTTAGAAAGAACGCAGAATACTAGCGTGCGAATTTACCACAGTGTGGATTTCAGAAAGTGTGCAAAGACTTCACGTGCACACTTACCATAGCATGGATTTTCAAATACTGTTCTAAGGAGGGGCTCTCGTGGCACTCTGATAGAGCAGCTCATAGATAGAATGTTGCATCTCAAAACAGTATGATTGAGAGTCATCAACTCGATCTATGGAAACAATACTGGAGCGCTCTGGGGAAAAAACAGAGAACTTTTTGGAAAAAGGGGAGCGCTGCTAAGTTACCACGAGAATCACCTAAATAGCCCCTCATGTTGAGGGACGCGATGCTTGAGGTGTATAAACAAATACACACTGGCTGAATGGAGCCCAAGGAACCAAGGTCTATTCATCTCAAGAAAGGGAACGAAGTGGAGCGTGTAACCCTTATCGTACAAGATTTAGGAAAGTTTGCAGAGTCTTGCGTGCAAACTTACCACTTGTGGATTTTTAGAAAGTGCGCAAAGTGTTCACGTGCACACTGACCACCATGTGGTTTTGAGTAAGTACACAAAGCTTAGCGTGTGTACTTAAAGGTTCCTAAGCATCACAGAGCCGCTGAATCTCACGGGAGAGGCAAGCTCAATTTTACAAACCTCGGGCGAGGGGAGCATCACCTGAGGCAGCATATACAAGAAGACTCCTGTAACTGCCACCTCCACTTCCCGGTAGATGCGACAGCACCACTAAGCGGCCAGGAGACCCCTCGGGGTGACCTGGCCGGACATCCATGAAATTCCCTGCAGTGCTGTGCCAGGCCTGATGATCAAGGAGGCTCCCTCAGAAACCTGTGATCTCAGACACCTAATACCGGAACATGAAGCCGGATGGCTGGTGCTGCCGAGTGTTTAGTAAACACTGTAACTGAGCACTGCAAAGGAAACTCACAGAGTTTAATAGTAGACACGTAACCACCAGCAATTAAATACACATAAGTCTGTTTATACAGAGAGGGTTACATTTACTCACCCACCCTCCTGCGCCGGAGCCCCACTAAAGGGGCGCCTCCTTTTAGTCTGGACCATTAGTCAGGTGGTTGCTATGAACATAGAACCATAAAAACATTATAGGTCCAGCATAGGAGACTGTTATGCGAGAGGTTTCCACCTAACCTCGATCAGGTGGAGAGTCGGTGGTTACAGGGGAATTAGGAAGGTGAGGATAAAAGCAGAAGTTAAAAATCCCCAAAGGGAACGAGTAGATACCTCGGTATCACTCTGGATTCGGACGAGAACGTTGCCTCGTCTAGATCATACCCCTTAGGTTCTGCTTACCTCCTCGTGATCCACAATTCCTCTAACCCCTGCCCGCAGGTGGGAGAGGAGCGCGAGTTGCGACACTAGCCTTCTGTGCCCGTCTTTAATCCTCAGATCGAGACAGGCCAGGACCCCTATGTTGTTCGGGCTCAGACCTGGACCTTCGTGGAACGAAGGATCTGAAAGCAGCAGAGCGTGCCTTCGTCTCCCTGAACTTCTCAAATCGCCGTTTCAACGGAAATACCGAAAAGCTCAGAAGGTGAAACCTGAGCATCGAGAAGAAAGCATTTTCTTTCCTCCCGATGTCTTCCAGGTTTATCCACAGATGTCTCTCAGTTGCCACCATGACCGCCATAGTCCTGCCCATGGCAGAGGCGGCCTGCTTGGTAGCACTGAGAGAGATCCGTGGTGCGGCGCAGCTCAGCTACCTGCCTCTATCCAGGTCTCTTAGCAGATCAGTCTGATATGCTTGAAGCACCAGCATTGTGTGTAATAAAGCCACAGCCTGACCTGCTACTGCGTATGCCTTGCCATTTAAGCGAGATGATTTTCTGAAGGGGCTTAAATGGCAAGGAGGGAGATTAAGAGGATGTTCCCCTGCAGAAAGAAAAAATTTTCACAGATAAAAATTATTTATGAATTATTTATAAAAATATTTGCTCTTTCTACCGGGGGCATTCCCTCAAAGCCGCTTTCGCGCATCACCTCGATGTCATCAGATTACTTTTATGCCGAAACCGATGGATGCGAGAAGAAAACGGCATTTTTCATTTCTTTTTAATCTCTGTATGGAGATCATGCAGAAATAAAAAGGCTCACCTGAGCTGGAAGGTCATGGTCAAAAGGTTTTTTAAATTTTCGCTCAATAACCTCCAACAGCTCTACATACGCAGGGCAGGAGAATTAAGAAGGCTCAGCCTCAGCTTTTTCACCATCCTCAAATATCTCCTGCTTTTCCTGGGTGAAAACCCAGCAGAGCACTAACCTCAGTATCAGAAAGTGTTAAAGATATAACATCATCCTCCCGAGGCTCTCTTTCGTCCGCCGCCCTTCTTTCTTTTTTTTTTTTTTTTACGAGCGCGAAAGGGAAAGTCCCTCTTTAAATCATTCAGACAGATCCACCTGTATTCTCACGAGCTCATTCTGTTCCACGCCTCAACGCGGACAGGTCCTGAACCGCGGGAAGCAGATGGCTGCTTCTTTTCCCCCTTTTCTTTCAGAAGAGATACGAACGAGAGCGGAGCTTTTTCCATTGAAAAAACGCTCACAATGCACGCAGATTGCCTCCTCAAAGACACCGCGTGCGTGCTCTTCACCCAAACAAATGACGCAAAGATCGCGTGTGTCATCGGGTGTCAAATAACGGCGACACAAAAGCACACATCGTCTAAACGCTTGCTAGTTGTCGCCATGATAAACAGAGAAAGATCGCCCTTACCGGTTCTTTCAGATGCACGCTTCAAACAAAACAGTCAGTGAAGATGAAGAAGATAATGACGTGCTCTCCCGGTGCTGATTTATAGTGATTTATACCAACAAGTTGGTGTTTTTTTAGATGTATGCTTCAGACATGGGTCACGACGAGGTGTTCCCCAAAGCGCCCCCTAGAGGACGCAGTTCGAAGTTCCCTCGAAAGGGAACAGATGCTAGGTTGATCTGTTTCTGCTATGACTGCCTCCCTGTGGTGCATCACTAGAACAGCAGGCTGTGGATTTATCGCACATCCAATATCTGAGACCCTTCTCTTTTTACTGTTTATTTAGTATTTGAGGAGTTTTCAAATGTAGGTATTTATTTACAATATTATTGTACTAGGTTGCATTTTTTTGTACATGTACACCACACTGATTTAGCCTGAAACTGTCTTTCAAAGAATTAGGTTTGTGAAAGTGAGGAAATCTTCCCACCGGTTAATCGATGTGTGACCACACCATCACTGTGGGGGTGTTTCCTATTTTCCTCACTTCCCTTTGCTTTTAAATAGCTTGTAAAAGCAGCATGCACATTTTTCATTCACTTTCAAATAGCGGCAATTCGGCGTAAAGCAGTTGTTTGTTTGAATTTTTCCTCTTTTCCTCACTTTATAGCTTAAAATAAATAAATAGCTTTAAAGCACTGTACGCATTTGACTTTTTAATTAACAGCAGTTCGTTGTCAATTTCTTGAATGCAACAACAAAATATAACATCAAACTCACTTTAGCCTTTATATAAAACATAGAACTTTTATTTACAAAACAAATAAAAATAAACCATGCTAAAGGGCAGGCTATGCCTAATATAAAATCACAAATAACTTACAGAAATTTTAAATAGGTATAGGCTACAAAACTGGAAATAAGTAAACGTGTAATATATTAGGGCGATATCTAACGATATGTTCATGTGCATCTGATCAGTAAATCTGGTTCTGTGATTACACTAAATCGCCATCACCTGCTTTCAAATGGAGCGGCATTTAATAGACAGAGCCATAGATCACTGACAAGCTACGCAATATTGTGTTCATTATCGCCTCATATACGCAATATGAACGTGATATTGCGTAGCGTATCAGTGATCTATGGCTCTATCCATTAAGTGCCACTCCATTTGAAAGCAGGTGATGGCGATTTAGTGTAATCACAGAACCAGATTTACTGACCAGATGCACATGAACATATCGTTAGATATATCACCCAGCCCTATAATATATAACCAAATAAATTAGAACAAACGTTTATTAGCTAAACGAATAAGACCGCTTGATGTCAATTAAAATCAATAAATGACACAGAGTTTAAATAAAGTAAAAGTAAGCAAACACTGTGGAATTCATTAAATAAGAAACAAATGTTTAAAAAAAACTTCCAAAATCACCTTAGGTAGACGGCAAAAGTCAGCAGGCTTTTCAAAATCCGAAATATTGCCAAAACAGGTGCTTTTGCATTTTGTCTCGAAACTTAATAATCCGCCATTGTCTTGTCTGTCTCACCTCACTCTTCTTGTGAGTCTCCTCACTGGAGGAATTAAATCTGATTTGTGATGCGACTGTTGTTTGGCACGCTGCATTGAGCAGCCGCGTTCAGTTTTTAATTGTAGTGTCTGTTTTGAACTAAATCATTTTTATTACTATATTACTACAAAAAATCTAAACTATGGTGGGGGTCAATGCCGAGGTGGGCTGGTTAACACTGCTATCACCATCAACACCGTCTATCATGGCAAGTCTACAAAGAAGTCAATTTTAAAGGAATAGTTCAAATTTTCAGCAAATTTTCATTTTTGTGGAATCTTTTCCTTTAACGGAAGTCTGCAATAAATCACCCCCCACCCATAATGAGTTATCCTATTCTTTGAAATGATCCCAGTGCAAAAGACTGAAAGGGTCATTGACAGGAAGGGGAACAATAATAATGCTTAATGCAGATGTAACTAACTTTTGTAATCATGGAAAATTAGGTTGGCAAAATAAATAGGCCTTTCAACTAGATAGACTTTTCAAAACATAAGGGGAAAGTACTTCCTATATCTTTTGTTATTCAAATCAGAGGCCAAACTAAACAGCATTTTGGCACAAATGTATCTGTCTCTTGGTAAAAGCAATCTAACCAAATTTGTCAGTGAATGAATTGCATAACATGTTGCTGTCCTCAAAAACCATGAAAAAGAAACCACACAAGGTAGACAAAAGTATAACCAGACTGTATTATAATACAAGTTCATTTGCAGTGAATTTGTGCTGAACACAGTGTGTTTTGTGCTGTGAATCCATAAAAATGTCAAATATAATTAAGAACTACAACAACATTTAAGCTCCACCCATGACATCAGGGCCACTGGAGGCTGAATTGTGGTCCATTGTAGGTATTTATCTTTACACATTCAGATACAAAATGTGTGGCAGCGGTGAGATATGATTTGTGCACCCTCATCAGTCTCATCTCAGCACCGTGTCTGTGGCAAAGCTAATTTAAAAGCTTAACATTGATATATTCTCACAACAATAACAGTTCACCCTGCAGTGATGCCGAATCGTCTTTCTGCAAATGATTTATGAGTAATTAATGAGGAGTAATTTGCATTCCTTAACTAAATGCTAAAGAGGGCAGATAAATCATAGATTCTGATAATTGGAGATTAGAGAAGTTTGGTGCTATTATATTATTGATTATAGACGGTTTCAACGGCAACAACATAAACAAACGTTACTGTGCATGCACGCTTTTGTGGACCTAACTTAACTTCCGGTAGACTTCCAAATAGAATCAATAACAACAGCCAAGTCCCTCTAGAGTAGATATTTTTTGATAACAAACAAAATATGTTTGCTGCGTGGATCAGGCGGCCTTAATGAAAATGTAGATTCATTTTTTGCCAGCAGGAGATGTTTTAAAGCATAGACATAAAGCGCGAGAAATAGAGGTTTCCCCAGTAACAGCAGTAAACAAAGCAGAGCTGGTACGCTCACACGCTGCTTTATCAGGCATATAACATGCAAGTCTTCCTTCAGAAATACAGCGATATAAAAACACCTGTGCCTCGTTTTGATATTTAAACATATAAATGTAAGGACTTGTTATTATTAAACGTGCAGTACATAACGTTACTCATGTTTATTCAACGAAGCCTTTTTGAAAATCGATCAGTTTTAAAATTGTGATGAGTCTCCAAAAATAAATAAATGTATGGGAAACACATCCCGCAGCACAACCACCTACTGGTGGGCCCAACTTCAGTCTACTCATCACCTTGACTTTAACTGCGTTTGTAGAAGGCACCGCAGCCAGACCGATATACACAACACAGACCGGAAGTTAACTTAGGTCCAGACGCATGAAACCGTCTATATGGTATTGTGTTTTCCCAGTTGGATGTGATGCTGAACCCTCAGTAGCGTTTAGTAGTTGCCAGTGTTTCACAATGAACTCTAAATGAGTCAACAGTACTGATTTAAATTAGTTTTCTATACAACCCAATGTATAAAAAGTATGGCAGTCAGTTTAACGCATTATTCAATTAGTTATGAAAAATAAGCGTGATTAGAATATTTTACTGGATCCCGATTTTATACAACAGTTCAGTAAATAAGAAGTTAATACTGTGTTATATTTCAAATGCAATATTGTCTGTTTTTGCTCAATTTTGAGCAACACTGGTGTTTAGTTTCTGAATTAATCCGCGTTTTAAACAAATTAAATGAATGAATGACTCATACAGACATTTACCGCCACCTGCTGGCAGTTTTAGTTTCTTATATCTTTCTTATATCATTTTATTTGCAAAAAATAATAATAATAAAAAGAAAGGAATAGTTCAACCAAAATTTCTGTCATAAATAACCCTCATGTCTGTTCAAATCTGTATGACTTTCTTTTGCACAACATAATAGAAGGTATTTTGAAGATTTTCATTGCATGAACAAAAATACTTTTTTTGTTTCCCAAATGTTCTTAAAATAAATAAAATATTTCTTTCTAAAACTATTTCTAATGGCTAGCTACTTGATAACTTTAATCTTTTGTGTGCATTTTTACAGCCAAATTTAATTCACGATTTATTAATTGACACATCACGTAATTAATTAGATTAAAATGTAATCATCTGACAGCCCTAATAAAAGCATTTTATCACTTCCAAAAATGTAAATAATAGGGATGGGCGTTTTCCGCAAATATCACATTCGAATATTTGAGCTCACAAAAAACGAATATTCGAATATTCGTTTATTTAAATTAAGTTTAATGAGACAGACGTTATTTTTCAGCAACATTTTATTGTTTCCGTCATTTTGAACAAGCTTACACACAATAAGCTTTCTACATTACACATTGTGTTTTGTAGCTGAAAACCTTTAACAATGCGTGCAAACTAACAAAAGTACAGATTAAAAGCATAAAAAAAGGGAACAAAGAAAAAACAAAAAAAAGTTGGGAAAGTCGGCTCCTTAGTCTGTTAACAATAAGGCCGGGCGCTCTGACGGCACAGACGTTGGCAGGACTCACAAATAACGGTGTGCTAAGCGAATAAGTTTTGTGAAGCGCTTCGTGTTTTTGTTTCACCACTGAATGGGATCCTCATCTGGTGGAATACATGGCTCCAGCAAGAACTGTTCCCACTCGTCTCGGCTGGACTCCCTGTAATCATCGCTGGAGAACTGGCTCAGCCTTTTCCGACGAGTGGGCATTGCATCCTCTTCATCGTTGGT
The DNA here is from genome assembly GCF_963082965.1 of Carassius carassius. Lineage (NCBI taxonomy): Eukaryota > Metazoa > Chordata > Actinopteri > Cypriniformes > Cyprinidae > Carassius > Carassius carassius. The sequence continues at coordinate 2,433,911 of NC_081799.1, forward strand.
GACGGCGGCTGCATCTGCACCACTCGCATCAAGGAAAATGTTCTGATAATGTTCGAAAAGTTTTTTTTCTTACTTGTCTCATGTTTTCATCGAGGACCCTGGGATGTGCCGAGGGTCTAGGGCAGACGCAAGAAGAGGAGTTTTCACTGCATTCTCCAAGTTAGCGGTGTTTATTCATCGCTTGAGAGATGTTCTTGCAACAATGTTCTTAAATTCGGTCACTTTCTGTGATTCTCCACGGCATATTTGAAGTACTGTAGAAGACCGCAGTTCTTAGGGGCCGTTCACATATCGCGTCTTTTGCGCGCTCAAGTTCGTTATTTCCAATGTAGGCGCGCGGTATGCACGCTCATAATGGAAGCGACACGGTCGCGATGCGCACGCGGTGCGAAGCGCCCCTTTTTTTCCAGGCGCGTCCGCACCGCATCGAGTTAAAAACAGCTCAACTTTTCAGAATGCCGCAAGCGCACCGCAGGTCATGTGACAAGAACTAAACATTCAGCTTCATCCTTTCCCGTAACGACGTTGAAAGCTCAGCCAAGATGAAGGAACAGCTGATCATAGTTGTATATGGATTGCCATTTTGAAATACATTTAGTACTGAAAGCGATTTTAGTGCTGCAAATCCATTTATCCTTTGCTGAAATTTCCGTGTCTTCATGGAGAGAGCACGTCATTGTTGCTTAGCAACGGCAGACGCATCAGGAGTGCTTCTGCCCGAGCGCTTTGGAAAGAAGGAGAAAGCGACATGCCTAGCGTTTTCCACGCGTTTTTAGGCGCGATATGTGAACGGCCCCTTATTCATTCATTAATTATTTTTTGCTTGCATACATCTTCAAATATGCCATGGAGAATCTCAGAAAGTGACCAAATTAGGTTTTATTATGAACTTTTTTTCTTTTCTTTTTTGCGAAATTCAAATATCATTTTTATTTATCGAATAATTAGAGCAGAATGAATATTCGAATGTTCGACTATCCGTGCACACCCTTAGTAAATAATACATTTTAAATGGCTCTGTTACTACGTGGTCAACCACTTTTTGAAATATATATATTGCTAATAAGATTATTACTGTCTAATAATATTAGCGTTGAAAAAAGATCTTGATTTGTGTCAGAATATTAAATTGACCTGTCGCTGATTATTAGTACATGAATATTTATTAAACAACAGCATTGACTAAAGAAATAGTAAAGCACTCCCTGTTTTAACTGTATTTCTTGTTTTATTGTTGGTAAAGTTGGTGTTCAGTTGAAAAATGACATCTAAACCTGAACGGTTACTTCACTGAGAAACACTTGAAGGCTGTAATCATTTGTTTTTAAACAGCATTTAGACTGTATTTCCCTTGTACTTATATGATATGAATGATGGATAAATTATGTGTTGCTGAAGACAGTATTAGCATGTTTATTGCATATTGAAGAAATAATTTATTTTGGAAACTTGAAATTGAAAAACAAGTCCATCCACAAACAGATATAGTGTGCGGCAACATCTCGGTTTCATAAGCCGTTTTCTCACATAAAACCTGGTAAATGGCTGTAAAACAGACAGATTAGGAAATGCATCACTTTTGCTATTTACACAAGCAATGGCTTACCGTTAAGACAGCATTCACACTTTAGCAAGAAAAACTGTTCAAATCTGTTATGTCAACCATATCTTTTAAATGCTGCAGTGTTTTCTTCATCCCTCCAGATGAATGATAATGAAATGTAATGATAGTACTACTAATAAAATTATCATTAAAATTAGGGCTGACAAAATTAATGCATTAATAACGTGTTAACGCAAATGAATTTTAATGGCAGTGATTTTTATTAACACATGATTAATGCAGTGTGCATTTTCTGTTCGACCCGTGGCCTAACCTGCAGTTGGAGAAATGGAGATTCACAGTGTTGCCAGCTTAGCAATTTAGTGGCTTTTCAGACCCCTTTAGTGTTTTTTTTGCCCAAACCTTATTTAGTTTCTGAGACCTGTGAGGTCTCTCATTCCCGCTGTGCACACACCTCACTCTGCAGCGCTTTCAGTTAAAACAGATTATGTTACTTCTCAAATTTTACATGCAAGTATAGCCGAAATCACAGCTATTGTCTTTGTTATGTGTATCATATTTGATTTCATCAGACGACGGCTCGATTATTAAGCAGGATTTTTGTGCAGATTATGATCTTGGAAGGGAGAGCCGTAGTCTTAACGGGTCGCATTTAAGTCAATATTCAAAATCACTCAGTTCAAAGAAAGAGAAGTAAAGCGAACCTGGTATTTCTATGTTCTTTTTTTCATGTGTCTAATAGACATTAACAAGTTCTTTGAAAAACATCTATGATATGTCAATTTTTTATGTAGTTTCACAAAACTGAAGTCAAATCATTCTGTTTTTCATTCAAATTTCGAAATGATACAATCTAATTTAGATTAAAAACTGCTCATGTTGCATGTGTGCAGCATCTTTGTTTGGATCATGATTAAAATGCAGTGCTTACCTCTAACTTTTAAATGTAAAGAGCACAGACAAAGCCTTATTTTGTATATATTGTAGAATTATTTTATTTTTACTTATTTATTTGATTTGTGGCTTGTTTTAAATTTAGTTTTGATATTTACATTTACATTATATTTACATTTTGTTATTTAGCAGACGCTTTTATCCAAAGCCACTTAAAAGTGAGGACAATAGAAGCAATCAAAACCAACAAAAAGCAATAATTTACAAGTGCTATATAAGGCTCTAAATTCTTCTTCTTCTTTTTTTTTTTACTTTATTTTCTCTGTTTTATTTTTCACTTCTCATGTGGGGTCCTTAACTCTGGGAATGTATCTAAACCATGAAAACAGTAAATTCATATTTGATATAATGAAAAAAAAGATGCCAATGCCCAGTCCAAGGAACTGAAAGAACTATTGCATGAGCCACCCCTGCCAATAAACTGACCCAGTTTTAATTACTACAAAATATAATGTACTTCTCTTTCCTAAAATGAGACTCTGGTGCTTGTCATTTGTTCAGGCGCTCAACAGATGGCACTGTTAAACTGTGTGTGCTGACTGTACTAATGCAGTACAAATGAGAGTGAATAAAACAAACTCCTCAACTTCAGAAACTATCCTATCCTCAGTGAGCAATTGTTTTCATGGTCATTCATGCTCTCATTGTACAGAGAAGAATTGTACAGAGTCTTATTTAATCAACTCCTCATTGCATCTCAGTGTTACGCCTCTGTTCAGATCTCAGATGAAGTTCTGTTGGAAGGATGGTAACCTGCTTCAGATCCAGTCCTTCATGACATGACTGCTCTGAACTGTTGCCTGAACCAGAATAACACAGATTGGACTCAGAGATCTTGGATGATGTCATTTATGTGGGAGGTCCGCAGGTGGATGAACGTTACATTTGTTTCTGATGTGGTTTGGTTGTTATCGGTGTTGGCAGAAGCCTGTGGTGACACTTTTCTGTTGATTTGGGCTTTGCATTTAGTTTCTCTCCTGTGAAGTGCACCTGATGGTGTGGGCAGGATGCTCTCTGGACCCTGGACACGTTACTGCTTTCAGCCAGAGATATCGGACCGTTCCTCAAAGGTCACTTACAGAGCTGGGTAGTGACTGATTATACAGTGTGTAATGTGGATCACGTAATCAGATTCCAAAACTGCAGTGCTTGTAATTAGATTACATTGCATTTTAAAATGCTCGTAATCAGACTACAATACATGATATTATTCACCCAATAGCAATAAATGGATAATTTATTGCTTCTCCCTAATTACTCCTTTTCATCTTTTAAATATTCTGTTTTAAAATATCCTACTTCTTATACACACTCAAAGTCTTCCGGTTTTGTGGACTTTCACGCAAAGTCATGTGGCTACACAGCATTTGACCACAGATTTATTTCAGGTTTAAACATTGTATTAACTACTGATGAACACATTAATTTTCATTTGAATTAGCACTTGATTAAGTAGGTTAAACATCTATTACAATATCTTTGGAAGGCTTTTTTCTTTCAAACACATTAAAATGCACATTATTTCTTATGTGCATGTAATACAGGGGCTCCCAAAGGGTTATTTGTTTCATTTATTTTTTGCAGCTGAACCTCTTTCGCCTAATATATATATATATATATATATATATACACACACACACACACTTGAAGTATCCCGATTTGCATGTTCACAGTTCACTGACATCGGTGGTAAACAAATAAAATAATTTCAAGTTATGTTTTTTATTTTAATTTGACATTTTTATGATTTAATTAAGATAAGCTTTTCATTAAACTCACAAATTCCCTGCAGTACTTTTACGAGCCCCAGTTTGGGAAACCTTGACATAATATACCTAACGTTTATTGCATTTCATTTTGTTAGTTACAGCGAATGGAATATTTGATTAAATAAGGTTAGGTTTAAAGAAATCTAAAAGTAATTACAAAGTAGTTTGTTTATATTACCTAAAATGTGTAATGTAATGGATTACGTTACTTACTTTTAGTTTTTGTCATGTAATTTAGAATCAGTAACGGATTACAATTTGTTAGAAATCTACCCAGCTCAGGGTTTATACAGGGTTAAATGGATGAATGTTTTTCAGTGTCCAGATACTTCTTGTTAGTCAGCCAATCATCTAGGAAAACGAATGAGTGTACTATTCACATTCTCTGCTGACATATGAAAAGCAATTTCAGTTGGAAATACATCACAGTATAGTAATAAAGTCGGTTGCAATTTACATTTTATGCTGACACAAAAAGTAAAGCAATAGAAAGCATAGATTGTGAAGTCTAAAATATAAAAAATATCAACTTAATAAAAGAAAAAGTCTACTTAATCTAAGAGACTAGTCAGTTGTTGGATTGTGGTGACCCATCTTTACTGTGATTGGCTGTTCTGTGTGTTTGTGTGTTGTGCAGCAGTGATGCAGGGCTGAAGGACTGGGACTCAGACATGGATGGAGTGGAGTGTCTTAAGGACACAGATGTTCTCCACAATGGCAGCCGAAGTGACCAGGAAGCTGCCCGGCGTCTGGCCAGACGGCTCTACCACCTGGAGGGCTTCCAGCGCTCGGATGTCGCCAAACATCTGGGCAAGAAGTGAGTTATAGCCTTCAGCTATCAATTCAGTTCTGTGCTTTTCTTCTCTCTATCCTGTCTTTATACACACCAACCAGAGGAATATGTAAATATTTGACACTAACTAGAACTTGAAGAAAAACATTGTGCAAACATACATGTAGTTTACAAGAAGTTTCTTATGGGCATCAAGGCTGTGTCTATTTGATCAAAAATACAGAAGAAAAAAAACATTTTGTGAAATATTATTGCAATTTAAAATACGTTTTCTATTTTAATATACTTTAAAATGTTATTTTATTCCTGTGATCAAAGCTGATTTTCAGCATGATTCCTCCAGTCTTCAGTGTCACATGATCTTCAGAAATCAGTCTAATAATGTAATTTATGTAATTTGAGTGCTTAAAGGGATAGTGCACCCAGAAATGAAAATTCTGTCATCATTTACTCACCCTTATGTCATTTCAAACCTATATGAGTTGCTTTCTTATGTTGAACATAAAAGAAGATATTTTGAAGATTGCTGGTAATCAAAACAGTTGCCATTGACTTCCATAGTAGGAAAAAAATGCTATGGAAGTCAATGGAAACCACCAAATGTTTGATTACCAGCAATCTTCAAAATATCTTCTTTTATGTTCAACATAAGAAAGCAACTCATATAGGTTTGAAATGACATAAGGGTGAGTAAATGATGACAGAATTTTCATTTTTGGGTGAACTATCCCTTTAACTTTATTTTTAAGAGTGGTACATATAATCTGAAAGAGTTTAAAGTCATTTTGTGTACTTCTGTTCTTGGCCAGTCGTCTTTTCGCTAACGCCAATAAGAGAGTGTGTTTGAATAGTCCACATATTTATGCCAGATTTATTTTGAATAAATTCCAGTGTTTAAACAAAAAATGGTGTTATGCATGTTTCAGTGGCAATTATCTTTATTTAATTATATATTTTTTAGCATTCGTTTTATACTTCAGTCCCCTGGAGTTTTTCCATTCCTTGCCATTAGTTTACTTACCCTCAAGTTTATCCAAACCTGTATGAATTTCTTTCTTCTGCTGAACACAAAAGAATGTGTTTTGAAGAACGTGGAAGAACGTTAATAACCACACAGTTGCTGGTCCCTAATTACTTGTATTTCCACTTGACCTTAAAATGACACAGCTCTGTTCACACCCCCAAAATAAATCTTACACATTCCTAACTTTCAAAACGCTCCATCAGCACCCCCTAAAGTATTATTAGATCAGTATAGCCTATGATTTCATACCAAAGATCTTGTTACTACAAGCTGTTGCTAATGCCATTCACACATTGCATCGTCTGTGTACAAGCATCTTAAACAACAGCCCAATCTTTTCTTTGCCTCTGTCAGAACCAGTCAGATCTGTGCATGACCTTAGGTCAGTGACTGCGCTGGAGCAGTTCAACATCCTCAGCCCCTTAAAGAACCATCCTTAGCCTTCAAGTTCATTCCTCACAATCACACACACACACTGGAAATAAAGGTTTGAACATACAGGCACTCATCCATATTCATAAGCACTCAGTGCCAGACGCAGTACTCCAGAGGAGAGCATCATCACTCCAGTGTTCTCTGTAGCACCACCTCCACAGCTCTGCACTCATCCTGTCTCACTCTCCTGCTGTCTGAAGACCATCACTAGTCATGTTTCCATTACCCTTCAAGTTGCGCAAATTGAAATTGTGAATTGAAAATACACCCAATGGAAACACTTAAATTATGCAAAAACTCCAATATATCTAAAAAAAAAGTTTTTACGCTCTTAGGAGGTGGTTTTTCAGGCAATTCAAAAAAGGAATAGATCGCAAAATTTGGGCAACCCCTTATTTACATTGTACATGTCTGTGGTGCATTACGTCTCTGATATGGCCACAAAGACAATGCTTGTATTTATATCAGCTCACACCGGTCACTTTTTAGAACTGTCCCAGAAGTGACTGTCTGCACTGCTTCACCACAGATGCACGCATACATCTCCTTCGATTACAAATAATGGTTAGTGTAGTGGCTGCAATTGACATAAACCATAAATCACAGGGTAGTCACATAACATTGGTTAATGGAAACTCCATCAATTGGCAATAGCTTTTTTATCAGTATAAAATATCACAAAAGTTAAGCGCAGATCTAAAATGGAAACCTGGCTACTGTCCACAGCCATGTGCTCATCCCGTCTCTAACTGTCTGAAGACCATCACTGCCCATAGCTACATGCTCATTCTGTCTCATTCTCATGGTGTCTGGAGAACATCACTGTCCATAGACACGCTCTCAACCTGTCTTTTGTCCACAGCAATAAGTTTATCCTCTCTTAATGTCATGTCTGGAGACAATCATTGTCAGTAAACCCATGTTCATCTTTCTCACTCTTTTGATGTCTGCAGACGTCATTTTCCGCAGAACCTAATACTGTAGAGGACCTAATACTGAGCTTTATGGGACTCCATACTTGTGGACATCTTCCAATTAATACAAAAAGACTGGTCGGATAGGTAGGATAGGTGATTAGATAGGTAGGACCTAAACCATACTAATGCCTGACCACAAATGCCAGCATAATTCTTGAGCATATCTAGGAGAATTTTATGGTCTATAGTTTCAAAGACAGCAGTAAGATCTAATGGGAGATAGAATGGGAGATGCTTGTATTATCTGAGCATGGCTGGAAATCATTTTTTATGACTTGCCTGATGAAACCGAGCCATAAAGTACAAATTCACATAAAGCACCTGCAGCGTTTCTGTGAATGGAGATAATGGAATAAAACTATATAGGCTACATAAAAAGGAATATATAGGCCTTTACGCTAAGTATATTTTACTTAAATGATAAACGGATTAACAAAACGAAAGAAAAAGATGTGCTGAGTTAGGATTATTGTAATGTGCTCTGCAGTTCATGAAAAGATTCAAGATTTAAGATTTTTATTTGTCACATACATGGTGATATGGCGAGCATATGACCAGCAGTGAAATGTAAGTCAGGTCAGCTTCATGGATAGTGCAATTATTAAAGAATACAAACACAAGAAAATTATATATAAATATGGTATGGAAAAAGTAAGATACAAAAAATTAGAATAAAATAAAATGCTTGTAAAATTTAATTAAATGCGCAGGACAGTATATTGTAGACTTAATAAATATGTACAAGAGGAGAATGTTGACAGTGACAGAATGACAGAATGTTGAGAATGAAACAGGTTGTAGAGGGTATTTACATAGCAGCATTAGAGGTAAAAAAAAAAGTAGAAGAAAGCTCCTCCTAAGTCTCTCGCTTACCAGATGGCAGCAAAATGAAAAGACAGTCCTTGATAATTTTAACAGCTCTGCTTTTGCAGCGTTTGAGGTAGATGTCCTGCAGAGAGGGGAGAGCAGACCCTGAGATGCGCTCAGCTAAGCACACAACTCTCTGCAGGACTTTGCAGTCTTTACTGGAGCTGTTCCCATACCACACTGAGATACACTGATTCAATACACTTTTGGCCCCCATTAAAGTTTATAGACTTGGCATTATGAGTGAATCTATTAATTCCAGTGATTAATCTCTATTTTTAAAAGGGTTATATGATGCGATTTCTATTTTATTTTTTTGCGTGTTAAGTACAGTAGCTATTTGTGCATGATTTGCGGAGTTTCAAAGCTTAAAGCCTCCCACAAAAGTATTTATTCTATATGAAAGAAAAGGCTGATCCAGACCAGGCTAAAACATCTCTATGTCACAATGTGGAAATATGTGCGTAATGCTGCCCAAATGTTCATGCAAAGAATGAGAGAAAGACAGGGCCCATCACAGTGGAGTCTGTGTTTCTTAACTTTCTTCACTGGGGCTTGTGTACTGCAAACACATACAAGCTTCATCACTGTGCCTGTCACGCGATTGATGGTAAAACTAATGATGTTATTAACTGTCTTTATGTTGAAAGCTAAAACTTGTGATTATGCAAAGGGGTGTTACATTTCCGACACGTGCTTGTGGTGTTCTGCCAATCACAATGCACTGGGTCAGCTGGCTTAAAATAGCACCATATGACCCCTTTAAATTCATTGGTCAAAAGGTGTGGGAACCCTGAATATCAAGTTTCAGTCATATAGCAGCATTGCCACAAATTTATTTACATGTCCGTCTGGGAATGCATGTAATGTGCTTTATACTGCTGTGATTCCTCTCCATTTTAAAGTCATGCAATGGTAGATTAATGTCAGTTCAGGGTTGTTCATCATAAACTAGTAAAATTCTCTGAACTTCAGTATGTCTAATTTCTGATTAAAACACAGGGTCTTATCAAATGTGATTCAGATACCAGAAACTGTATGAGGTCATGTTTAGTTGAAAATCAAACTGCAAATGTGAAGGTCGTATTCTTTTTAAAGGTCATATTATAATCTCTGTTATAATGTAATATGTATCTTCTGTTTGTGTTCACAGTAATGACTTCAGTAAGATGGTTGCAGAAGAGTACCTCAAATTCTTTGAGTTTACAGACATGACATTGGACCAATCACTCAGGTACATCTCATGCCAAGTTATTGTCATTCAATTATTGTGCAGTCATACAGTCACAGTGTCATGTTTATGTTCTCCTTATTTGGTTTTTCCTGTCCTCATCATGTGAACTCGTCTCCGGTTGTGCTTGATTAATTAGTTTGTAATGTTCCCAGGTGTGTCTCATTAGTTTTTGTCCATTTAAACATTGTTTCCCAGATTTTTCTTTGTCTGGTTTTAAATGTCTTATTAGTTCCTGTATTGCCCCTTTGATGATTAAATTCCATATTTGAAGAATTCTCCTGTGTCTCCTCACTCCTTCCCGAGTGTAACGTGACACACAGTGTGTTTCTGCTATTTTGCATTTTCTAAAATGTGGCTCATCTTGTTAAATGTTTACAGCCTTTAAATAATATCTGTTGAATGGAAGTTTTATTTGTAAATTGTTGAATTCACACATTTATTTAAAAAAATCTATATCTAGACAGACGTAGACAGATTTCTTTTTTGGAAAATCGATATAAAAAAAATTATTTATATATATATACAGTGTGTATATATATATATAAAATTAAATAATTTACAAATAAAACTTCCTTTCATCAGATAAATATTTTATGCCGAGAAATAACAAAAAGTAAGATTATTTAGATTACATAAGTGGCATTGTTGCACGAAAAAAATTATTTAATTCCAGAGTCAAAGACTGTAAACATACAACCAGATGAGCCTCATTATATATATAATATATATATATAATATATATATATATATATATATATATATATATATATATATATATATATATATATATATATATATACCTCATAATAAGTAAATATTTTGATATATTTTGCAATATTGCAATTAAAAATTGCATCTAAAGAATGCTGAACATTATTATGTTGTTAGAATTTTTTACGTTTTTATTATTATTAGTTATTTCAGGATCTCATCTGATCACAGTTTAGGAGTCATTCTTACCAAAGTTCAGATAATTGGCCAGTTTTCACAGACTTTCATTCATCGGTTTGTGTGGTCTTTATTTCATCCTGTGGTGTGCCCACACACATCTTTAATGTTTTTGCTGTGATTGGAGAACTTTGTTGGCTCTTTTTGTCTTCTATCTTGTATCTGGACCTGTTACTGGACCCCTGATGAGTCTTCACACACAAGCTACAAACAAGACGAAGTTCATGGTCATGTTATATTGTTGTTTTTGTGTTGCAGATGTTTTCTGAAAGCATTCTCACTAATGGGCGAGACTCAGGAGAGAGAGCGGGTGCTAATTCATTTCTCTAATCGATATTATCAGTGTAATCCCACCGTCATCACTGCACAAGGTACTGAATGTCTCAGCCTTGTGTAACCTTTCTCATTTACTCATTACTTACAAGTAGGGCTATAGCTATCGAATATTTTAGTAATCGAGTATTCTACCAAAAAATTCCATCGATTAATCGAGTAATCGGATAAAATGTGTTTTTGCTTAATTAAAGTTCAATATTAATTATGCAAGAGAAAATAAGACTCCTGGGTCTCTTAAAATGAACAACTAAGTTTTCTTTTTTAGAAAAAAAATATTTTTATTTTTTAAATGCATAGAATGCAATGCATACATCAAAAATAAACATTTAATTATTACCCATTGTTTCTCTGTCTGTACTTGTACTGTCAACAATGACAAGAAAGTTGACAGATGAATTAAGTGCATTTAAGTGCCATTCAGTTGGGGTTTTAAGTAAATCATTTTCTGAGATGCACATTAAACATTAGACACATAAAACATTAATTTAATTTACCTTTTAATTATTGAACATTAACTTAACTTTTTGGTAAACAAAGGGGATTTACTATTAAAAATAAAACATGGAAGAAATGTTGTGAGATTAAACCTTAAAAAAAAAAATGTTTTAATTGTTTTTTTTATGTACATTTTCCGAAAACAATAGTCTTTAACCAGACTTTTATTTTGACTGGTTGACGTACCTATACAGTTCTGTGTATGTGATGTGACGCTTGTTTTTCTCAAATTAAATGGTCAAATGCTCATGAAATCACCGGAGCGTCACGGGCGCTTCAGTGTGTGTGTGATAAAGGAAGACGCTCTTCTGCTCCATTCATTAACAGAGACACGCAGAACATGCAAGATTCATATTTAAATAGACTGTTCCGGCTTAATATTTACAGATATTATTCCGTATCGTGATTTGATGTAAGTGCAATGACCTATTTTTGATGAATTCATTCAAAATTTGGCAAATTCCGTGCCATTCCACGTTAAACTGTAAAATCCGCTTTTATGACTGGATTCAGCGATTCCCTCCGCGTTTTCTGCATCGCGGAAATCATACGGCCCTAGTTGTGGTTTGCCAGCTCTATCTTGCAATGGACACACGCCACAATGTTCTCTTTACGTTTACACGCGCCCTCAAATCAAAACACTGCTGACTCCTTGTGTCTCCTTCCGCCATCAGGGTGACATAACGTGTTGTCACATTAAAAAAATCATTGGGAAAGAACCTGACGTGAGATTTAAAATAAATTAAAAGAGGCTTCGAGGCAGAGGAATTTGCCTCGATCATTTTTTGTAATCGAGTTACTCGAGTTACTCGAGGAACCGTTTCAGCCCTACTTACAAGATAAGTATTTCAGATCAATTGAAGATGTAAGCGATCATTATTATCCAGTGGTGGATGAAGTGCTTGAGTAAAAGTACATATATCCTAATAATCATTACTCCAGTACATTTATTTACATTAACGCATTTAGCAGACACTTTTATCCAAAGCATGCGCATGCAGGCTACACATTTTTTAACCAAAATGTGTGTTCCCTGGGAATTGAACCCACGACCTTTTGCACTGCTAACACAATGCTCTATGCCACAGGAACACCTAGTCCAGTAAATGTATAAGTACTTGTTTAAAAAATTACTTGATTTGTTTTCCTAGTAAAAGTACAAGTACTTGATTTTTTTAAATGTAGGAAAGCATTTAAAGTAAAATGTACAGATTGATTCATAGTTTTTTTCAGACTAGTCATTAATCAGCACTAAGGAGACAAATTTGTGCATTCCTTTAATAAGCATTGATCTGCAAATAAATCAACTTTTTATTTTATTACCAAAACACATTAACAAGTGAAATAATGTAGTATTTTAAAATAAGAAAATAAATATTTTTTGTAATTTATATATTTACAAATAGCACATAAAAATGCGATGTAGAGAGAACACGTGGCTTAAACAGATCACTCTTTTATGACAAATTTACTTCAATATGATATTCTTTACAATAATCAATATTAAAATTGGACATTTATTAACTTTTCATGTGATTGGTTGTGTTTGGTAATATCTCGGTTCTTTGCCATTCTGACCAGCTAATTGAATCGCTCAAAAACGGCTTCAAGTGGATCAGTCTGATTACTCAAAAAGTTAAACCTCAAAATCTAAATACTGTAAATATTCTCAAAAATGTGCTTAAGTAAGGAAGTAAAAATACTTGTCACTTCTGTCCACCACCGTTATTGTCTCTAACTCTAACATGGTTAGTAAAACCACAATTAAAAATATTTTGTGCTATATATATTGGTTTTATATTGATTTCTCCTATGAGTGAAGAAAGAGAGGTATAATGCAAAAAAACATGAAACTAGCTTGGCTAATATTGTCTCAAACCAAAAACTGCCTGAGGACTATTTCTGTGTTTAATGCCTCGGCATATAGAAGTTGCTCCATATGGTATCTATTAATAAAACATTTGTGGTTTGCACAACATTAATTACCTGTTGGATAAAGTCTCTCTTCAGTAATTCTCAATGAAACATTGGGTTTAATCGCTCATACAGTATCACAGTGTCGTGTTTTTCCATAGCAACCATCTTAGTAACAGCTATGACCAGTATATGTGTAAAAAGCTAAACCATCTCCTTGTTGCTAAGACTGTTGCCATGGAAGTGATGTTAGACTTTCTCCTGATGCATAGATGAATGTGTGTGTGATAAAAATAATGTTCACTCTCTTTGACCTGTATGTGAGTGTGACCAAATGTTCCATTGACGTTTGCAGATGGAGTTCATTGCCTTACCTGTGCGCTAATGCTGCTCAACACTGACCTTCATGGCCCAGTAAGTGACTTCTGACCCTCTGCTAGCGTTGCCTGTATAACCAGAAAAATGAAAAGAGACAGTTTGTTCCGTCTTTTCCAAAAGCACATGAATGCAGTCACCATTTGTCCTTATCAGAGCATGTTATCGGTGAAGCTAATGATCCCTCTGTAGAAAGATATGTCTGGGTCAGATTTTACCTCTAAATACAAAGAAATAAGAAACTAAATATGCTTAATTGTCTATTTGATAATAACTGATAATGGTAAAAAGTATTTTTGTGGAGGTTGAATTGTTGTCGAGAGATTCTAGCCTGAGAACCAGTGAGCAGGATTGGGTATCGTTTCAATTTTATTGATTCTTATTGATTCCTAGTCTCAATTGCAGTGAGAGTTGTTAATGATATTACGAATATCCACTGAGTTGACAGTTTTACCTGTTGTAGTTGTGCACTTGTGCACTCAACTTGTGCATGAAATAGTCACTTGCACAATAGTCACATTTCGATCTCTCTCATGCTGCACAGTGGAGGCTGCTTTCAGCAGTTGTGCTGTCAACTGTGATGTGCGGCAGAGATTGGACTGTTTGAAACACTTTTTCAATGAAAACTTTGATGCACATCATGCACATTTTAAAATCATTACGTGAAACATTTTGTCACCACTGGTGACCTCGGCACAAACTTCTCTCGCAATTTAATAATTTTGGTCACAAATGCAACTGTTTTAGTCATAGTCTTGAGCCCGGCATTAGATGTTTATTCATGTTTATTTTGTGTTAAAACTAACAAAGTTAGTAGTGAAGAGTAAGGGATTATCAGTGATGAGGTGTTTATACGATTTGTCGCACCACTGAAAAACTTTTGGCACGAAAACGTGTAACGTTAATAGTCCATAAATGTGAAAGAGGAATCTGTTCCAGCTCGTAACAACCTTTTCTGCAGTGGAATTACACGCAACATTTGAGAACGGACACAGGTTTGGTTAGCAGCCTGCTGTTTTCTGTGCTCACACTTCAGATGTGTGCGCAAGTAATTTCCCTTTCTGCACTAAAATGGTTTAAAATCATATTAAAATGTGAACGCAAGAAGCATTGGTTCTCGATACCCAAACCTACTAGTGAGTCAAGGATATTAAACTGTTTTGTTCTTAGATATTTTGTGTTTGGTTTTATTTTGGATGATATCTGTGATCATATTTTCAAGGTCAAACCTGTGAAATCTGCATGAATGTGCCTAAATATAAACAGCTCAATTCAAGCAGAGGAGGAAAACAGAAAGAAATTATTCAGATATGGGCCAATAGTAACTACAGTGCAGTGAAGAAGAAAGTTCTGCACCCCCCACCATTTCCTGAGTGGAATGTGAGATGCATTCTGGGTTCTCTAAGAATAGCTCCTTTCATTGGTCTCCATGGAGTTTGATCATATAGGACGCTGTGTTTTGAGTTTGACACATCCAGTAGGACGCATGTGCCATGGAGATATAGAGATCTCATGCCCACGCCGCAGCTCTTCGCTAGACGCTTTCATTTCCAACATTGTTTAGTTTCATGTCATGTGGGTGAATACAGCTGAAAGTTGTGTAGCCATGGATCTTTTCAGAAATGTATGCCAGACGCCCACACACAATACATGGCTGCATTTGTGGAGGGAAGCGTTATGCATATCACACAGGTTATATAGAGATAGAGCAGATGCAGATGGGTAAATCTCATCAAAACCTGCCCTGGCTTGACAAAATTTGAAGATGAAGGAAGAAATGTATTTTTTACATAAAGAAATCAAAAGTTACTTTGTGGAACCAATAAAGACTTCATTAATGCTATGTCTGTTAGCTTTGAGGTCAACCACTGCATTCCTTAAAGCTGACAAAATAAATATATAGCAAATAGATGTATTATGCAGGAAAATGGTCCAGGTTTTGTCCACTGGCTTGCTCTTTAGAATGTGAATGTCCAGTGACACATTACTCCATAACTAAAGCCGTACTCGGTTACTAAACGGGAACCCAATGTAAAACGCCGTGCGCGCAGGGATCACACCAATAAACCTGAAGCAACGCCCAGGATTTACAGTGCACAGTCACCTGAGGGACTCACAGAGAGTCCAGGACAGAAAGGGGGAAAGCCCTCCGTCCCATATCTAGCAGCATCCGTAGATGCGGCAATATGACATCACACAGCCGAGGCAAGGCCTGACCAATGTGGCAATGCGGGTCTTACGCAATACTGCCCATATAACAGTCGGCAGCGCATAGCGCTCGTGAACTCAGAATTCCCCTCAGGGCCCTGATTCAACTATACCGACAGCAGCCTTGCTTGCAAGGCGGGAACCTCCAGGTTATAGAACCTGATAAATGTAGACGGCGAGGCCCAACCTGCCGCCATACATATATCCTGCAAGGAGATCCCAGTAGACCACGCCCACGACGAGGCGACGCCTCTTGTGGAGTGTGCTCTGACGCCCAATGGGCACTGAAGGCCCCTGGAAGCGTAAGCTAATGCTATGGCGTCAACTATCCATCTGGATAGAGTCTGTCTCGAAACAGTATTTCCCTTGGAACGTCCACCAAACGAGACAAACAGCTGCTCCGTCTGCCGAAAGGCAGCAGAGCGAGACACATAAGCTCTTAAAACCCTGACAGGGCAAAGAAGACTCGACTCTCTATCCTCTCCTGACACCGGCAGGGCAGACAGAGCAATAACCTGAGCCGGAAACGGTGTGTTGAGGGATTTCGGCACATAACCGTGCCTAGGTTTGAGTATGACCCTTGAGTCATTGGGCCCAAACTTCAAGCACGACTGGCTCACCGAGAGTGCGTGCAAATCACCCACATGCTTCACCGAAGCGAGAGCCAACAAGAATACTGTCTTGAACGACAGATGCTGAAGGCTAACCGATTGGATAGGCTCAAAAGGGGGACCCTTCAAGGCCTCCAAAACCGCCGCGAGGTCCCACATAGGGACTGATGGAGGTCTGGGAGGATTCAGCCTCCTAGCTCCTCAGAGGAACCGGATGACTAAATCATTCCTTCCTATTGACTGACCGAGCGCCGTTTCAGAAAACGCCGCGATGGCCGCCACATAAACTTTGAGCGTGGATGGGGCTCTGCCCTTATCCAACAGCTCCTGTAGGAAGGAGAGGACCTCCGTCACCTCACAACTAAGGGGTGAATAACCTCGAGCTGTGCACCAGCTGGAGAACACCGACCACTTCGAGGCATACAGACGTCGTGTCGATGGAGCTCTAGCCTGAGTGATGGTATTTAGCACTCCCACGTCGAGATCAGCGGGTAACCGTTGAGCGCCCACACATGGAGGGACCACAACTCCGGTTGAGGGTGCCAAATCGAGCCCCTGGCCTGCGAGAGGAGGTCCCTCCTCAACGGTACCTGGGAACCATGGTTGGTTCATCCAAAGAGGTGCTACAAGCAGTATTGAACATCTTGTTTCTCTCACCCGTTCTATCACCTGCGGAAGGAGGGAGACGGGAGGGAAAGCATAAAGCGGGCAGCACGGCCATTCCCGTGACAGTGCGCTTTCGTTCTTGGAAAAGAACGCAGGGCAGTGAGCATTTTCGTGGGACGCGAAGAGGTCCACCTCGGCCCTGCCAAATCTCTCCCACAACAGCCGGACTGTTTGCGGGTGTAGAGACCATTCGCCCGTAGAAACATTGCCTCTGGACAGCCTGTCTGGACCCAGATTCTGTAGCCCAGGCACATGCACTGCCCTCAGCGAACACACGTTGCGCTAAGCCCAAACCAGGAGGCGTTCCGCTAGCCTGTACAGGTTTCAGGACCCGAGACCGCCCTGGCGATTTATGTAGGACACCACAGACATGTTGCCCGAACGGACTGAGACGTGGTGATCCTTGATTTGGGGACAAAAGCGCATCAGCGCGTTCTCCACTGCCAGCATTTCCAGACAGTTGATATGATGGAGCTTTTCCTGTTCTGACCATAGGCCAAAGGACGGTCTGCCCTCGAGCAGCGCTCCCCATCCCGAAGTGGAGGCGTCCGTCGACACCATCTTCACATTCGGGGAAGTCCCCAGGCTTACACCTGATCGGTACCAGCCGTTCGCTGTCCAAGGTGCCAGAGCTGTGACTTCAGCCAGAACTGCAGGGGGCGCATGCGGAGCAGGCCCAGCTGCAGAGCCGGAGATGCTGAGGCCATGAGGCCCAGCATCTTCTGACAGTGTTTGAGCGACACGGTCGCGGCGCAGCGGAAAGGACTCGCTGCGCGCTGAATGCCCATCACGCGCTGTGGTGACAGCCGCGCCGTCATGGAACACGAGTTCAGAACTATACCCAGAAACAAAATCGTCTGACTGGGGTTCAGCGAACTCTTCGCCCAATTGACACTGAGGCCGAGCTTCTCGAGGTGATCGAGTAAAACGGCCCTGTGGTCCACGAGCTCCGCTCGTGATCGGGCCAGAACCAGCCAGTCGTCCAAATAATCCAGCACTTGCATGCCTCTGAGTCTGAGAGGAGCGAGCGCTGCATCCATGCACCTCGTAAACTGGTATGCCTGGCCCTCGAAGGTGAATCTCAAATATCACCTGTGGTTTGACGCTATCTGTATTTGAAAATAAGCGTCCCTCAGATCTATTGACATGTACCAGTCCCCTCTGCGAATCTACGCGAGGAGTTTCCTGGTCGTAAGCATTTTGAAACTGCGTTTCATCAATGCCTTGTTCAGCTGTCTTAGATCCAGTATGGGCCTGAGACCCCCGTCTCTCTATGGCACCAGAAAGTACCTGCTGTACAGCCCCCCCTCGCTTTGAGCTTGAGACACAGGCTCTACAGCCCCTTTGCTCAACAGTTTTGATATTTCGGCCCGAAGTATGTGTGCTACTTCTGTTTTGACCGTAGTTTCGACGCGCGCTGAAAGGCGCGGAGGGCGTCGAAAAAACTGTAGCTAGTAGCCTCTCTTTATAATGCCTAGCACCCAATCCGAAACCCCTGGAAGCGCTGACCATGCATCTGCATGAATGGCTAAGGGCTGGATGCGAAGCGCGCTCTGTTGACTGGGCAACGGCGGCGCTCGGGTGTGCTGCACATTTGAGGCGGGGAGCGCGCTGATCACAGCGGGCAGATCGCTCCTCCTCGACCCCGTCCCGGTGCTTAACCGACTGGGGGAAGGCTGAGCAGGTCCCGTGGGACTCGATATGTCTGCGAGTAACTGTGGGCTGCATATGTGCACATTTACCACTTTCAACTCGCTGTCTGCCTGTGCAGAGTGTACGCGCACGGGCCTCGTTTTTACAGAAGCCACGCGCCGTATGTGACATAATCAGGGTTCTAAATTAACTTTTTTGATCACCAGCCAATGTGGCTGGTAACTTTCTAAAGTTACCAGCCAATCAGAATTTCCACTAGCCATTTTTTTCCCGGTAAAAATAACAAATTATGAGTGCCACTGAATGCATTTGATCATTTTATTAACATTGTTGGCATGAAAAACACATATAAAGTACAGTGCATACAACAAAATACACACTGACTCAAATTTAAAATTATTAGTTCCCACCACGAAATTGCTTGTTTTGTTTTTTCTTTCGCTAACTTACATGCGGCAATCCTGACAAAGCATTACGACATTCTTGTGATCAAACACAAGCCATTCATGACCCGTCAGCCATTTGGCATTAAATTTTCTTTTCTTTGTTTCTCTGTCCGTAATACAGAGCCCTGCACGTCACCTGTAGGAGAAAAAAATCAATCCGTGGCGACGGTTTTGCAATCCGTCCCCTCAGTTTATAAACCGTACTCACGAATTCATAAACTGTTCCTTCGGTTTAACAAACCGTGCCCACGAATTCCCAATCCGTGCGCTCAGATTTTGTAAACCGTACCCTCGGTTTTTGAATCCGTACTCACGAATTCATAATCCGTGCGCACGCTTTCGCAATCCCATTCCCACGGATTTGTAAACTGACACGCATTTGTGGCTCCGCCCCCACCGGCAGATTCATTTCTGTTTATTAAAGTGTAACTAAACCCCTGCTCAGAGCCTGACTCCACCCACTGACAATATTTGAAAAATGCTGAAAAGTGGGCAGATCACAGCGGAGATAGAGGGGACGAACCGAGGGCGGGGCTGAGCGAGTGCGGCGTGATCCTGAGACTTGCAGTGACGGATTGATTGACAGCTGCTGTCAGAGACGCTAAAATGGAGAGTGACTGCACTGACGCAAGTAGCTTTGCAACAGAGCGATCATTTGAAGTAGAGGACTTTTCTCCCCCACTTTTACCTGAAGTGGAGGATGTCGAGGTGTCTGTTCATATTAATTCAAGCCGCTGGCTCAAACTGGGGTCTTAACTCCCGCACCGCGTCGCTTTTCAGCGCGAGCTGTGTGGAGAAGCCCATTTCCACCTCCATTGCATTGGAGAAGCAATCCCGTGTAAAACGCAGTTTGCACACTCGAGCTCTAGGCGGGAACTTGCGGTCTTCCAGGCCAAATGCATGCAACCACTGGCGCTTAATTTTAAAGTCTGCTGGTAAACTATGCAGTCCAGCAGTGCTGTCACAACCAGCAACACACCTCCGTACCATCCTGACCACTGTACTAAATACAGATAAATCTAAGCTAACTTGAAGATCTAAATAACTCTATAATTGCTATGATAAATAGATGCTATATTAGTCTATCCTGGTCGTTACCAATACTCGCAATTCCAGCTCCTGACTCACTACAGTGATTTTGATGGTTTTATAGATCATTAACTAAAAAAAGTTGGTTTAGGGTTTAGTTACTCTTTAAACATTATTTTTCATAGTATCCAACGAGACCACGATCAGAATTCAAAAAATAGTCTTCTTTTTATCATTTATTTTACATTAATCACCAATAGGATAAGACACAGCCGCCTGTGTTTTATGGCCAAAAAAATAAACGCTAAAAAGAAGAAAATAAGGGTAAAAAGCAATACAAAACAAATAATATGGCGGTTATGTTTTCATTCCTTTTCTCTCTAACTGCATGCAATGTTATTTTTGGCCTAATTATTTAATAATAATATTAACAGTGAAGCATGCATCTAACTCCGGCAGGTGGGGTGGGGTGGATGGAGCTTAGTATAATAAAATCACAAAAATAAGTCTTCATGTTAAGAAAGAATTGTACACAAGCATTTCCAAAACTGTCAAAGGTTATTTAGAAATAAAGCAATTCATGAATTATTTTATGACAAACATTTTTACTGTCTTGTAATCATTTATTTAGCCTACAAATTAAAATTATACAAATAACTTTCTTTTTATTTTTATCATTATTATATATTATTATACAGGTTATGCATAAGAATCTTTTATCCAAAACAACTTACAAAAGAGGAAAAATAATTACTCCAGAGTCAGTCACAATGGCAGGTTTATTGTACAATAATAATCAAGTGCTATTATAAGATTATCACAAATTTAACAAGATTTTGATGCACATCTTTCTTATTAAATCTTTGTATTCAACCTCGTACTACACTTGATAGAGAATCACTTAAGACACTTTGCTGTAGACCCATTCCACATAATAATATTCATTAAAACTGTATGTTAACACGTAGGAGCTTGCTGCATGAATCTGTGAGTACGGTTTACAAATCCATTGGAACGGATTGCGAAAGTGTTGAATTCGTGGGTACAGATTCAAAAACAGAGGGTGCGGTTTACAAAATCTGAGCGCACGGATTGGAAATTCGTGGGCACGGTTTGTTAAACCGAAGGAACAGTTTATGAATTCGTGAGTACGGTTTATAAACTGAGGGGATGGATTGCAAAACCGTCGCCACGGATTGATTGTTTTTTCTCCTACAGGTGACGTGCGGGGCTCCGTAATATCCTCATCCCCTGCCTCGTTCCTCTTTTCGCCCCCAGAATCTGTCCCAACCACCGCCGCATTTAGTTTAATTTTCATTTTTTTCTTTAATAGCTAACTCCCTCCTCTTTCAGTCGATGTTCCCTGCTCTGGCTCCATTCGTTCTTCTTCCCTGTGTTTTCTGATGGACGCTCTATTCGTTTCCATGTTTTTTCGCGCTGGTTTTAACTGCAAACTGCATGCAGCCAATGGGCATATGAAACGTCATTACGTAGCTTTACAGCACAGTGTTCATGGGAAATGTAGGAAGTGCTGCCAGGGGATAAATGACCGAGAACAGAGACTCATGCCATGGATCACCAGCCAAACTGGCTAGTAAGTTTTAATTAACACCCGCCAAAATTTATTTTAACCCGTATTTGGCGGGTTGGCAGGTTTTAATTTAGAACCCTGGACATAGTGTATGTGGGCACTGGGGAGTGGGCACGCTTACTATGCGGCGCGCTCGACCGATCTGTGTCGATCATATGTGCGCGAGCCCTGTGTGCAGGGCTGTGCTTACATGTGGAGATGGGCACTGAGGAGTGGGCATAGTGTGACATAGTAATTGTGGGCACTGAGGGGTGGGCACGCTTACTATGCAGTGTGCGCGATCGACTTGAGTCGCTTTTATGGGCGCAGGCCCTGTGTGCAGGGCTGTGCTTACATGTGGAGATGGGCACTGAGGAGTGGGCATCGTCACTACATTTATAGCACCATCGGCCGTGGCCGGACGAACGTACACGGGTTTCGTTTTTACAGAAACCACATGACGCGTGTGACATAGTGATTGTGGGCACTGAGGAGTGGGCACGTCTACTATGTAGTGCGCGTGATCGACTTAAGTCGCTTTTATGGGCGCGAGCCCTGTGAGAAGGGCTGTGCTTATATGTGGAGATGGGCACTGAGCAGTGGGCATGGTCACTACATTTATAGCACCATCGGCCGTGGCCGGGACACCAGAAATTACACCTTTTTCGGGAAATATCTGGGTAGCCGTGATAACGGTTTTTGTGTGCAGGCAAGCGGGCAACCGTACAGGCTTGCGCATTGCAAAAGACGCTGAAACAGTCACAATCTCTGGAACTGAAACAGCGGCGCGCTTAGGTGAGAGCCCGGACACAGCGGAACTCGTACACCAGCGCTTCAATGAAGCAGCCATCGTTTGTAGTGCAGACGCAGCGTCATGCAGCATGCATAGATGGCTTTCCTAGGATGGCTTCGGGGCTCCCGGCCTCACCGTAATCCTCTGCCGCGGTCCCCGCGGCAAGGGGCGACGGCCAGTAGAGCGAGAACGGGGGTCTCGAGCTGCGTTGCTGAAGCTGTTGTGATAACGGCTTTTGTGTGCAGGCAAGCGGGCAACTGTGCAGGCTTGCGCGTTGCAGAAAACGCTGAGACAGTCACAATTCCTGGAACTGAAACAGCGGCGCGCTTGGGTGAGAGCTCGGCCACAGCGGAACTCGTACACCTGCGCTTCGATGAAGCAGCCATCACGAGTAGTGCAGCCGCAGCATCACACAGCAGGCTTTAGATGGCAACACCGCTTTTGCCGCCGTCCAGCAGAGGGCGGACAAAGGTGCGTCGCTATCGCCTGTTCCACCTGCAGAAGTGACTGATAGTTCCTGTTTTTTAGCATCATCAGTGTGGAGAATGCTAGTGAGACAGACGAACGAGTTCGCGCTGAATATGGAGCGTTCCAAGCCTTCTCCACCTCTTCGTGAAGCTCAGGAAGAAATGAGGCGGGCTTTGAGAAGTACGCTCATCCGAAAGGGAAATACCATCCAGCCGGGAACGAGAGGGGGGGCGCTGGGGCAAACCACTCGCGGCCGAGACTCGTTGCGGCCAACGCGAGCATTCGCCCCGGCTCCTTCTCGATGTCAGCTCATCTGCTGGGCTTCTGAGCAGAAGGCGCAAGATCCTCGGAGCTCGCCCAGCCCTCACTGCCCGAAGCTAGCAGAGAGCGCGTTTCCTCTTCCCCCGACGCGGCCCTGAGATCTACTTCCTCGGACGACGCGCCGGCAAACAGCGGGCGCTGCCCACCGGGAAGCGATGCAGGGGGGGGCGGTAAAGCAGGGCGAACCGGCGAGCTCGGTTGAGCTGAAGACGGTTCCGGAATCCGCTGGAAGCGATGCTTTTACGGCGCCTCAGCGCAGCGGAGAATGCAGGCTCAGAGAAAAAGGCCAGGCGAGTCCTCAGAGTCACCATGGCAACAGCTCGCAGTGGGGGCATCCGCCGTCAGCGAGCGCGAGCGCTGCATCATCTTCACCCAGGCAGGAGACACAGATGACGTACCGGTCTCCCTCGCTGAGTGGGGCTCTGACGAGCCGCAGGAAGGCATCTTAAAAAAGACGCGAGCTCTTTTACGAGTGTGTGTCACAGGGCGAACACACACACACACACACACACAAAGAACAGCTGGATATAATAGAATTGAAAGGATATAGGCGCCGGATAGCGCAGCAGGAACGGTAGTGGAAGGCGGCGATGCCAGCAGCTTCAGAATGGCTCGTCCTGCTGATATGCTTTCTCAGACGGCGCTTGCTTCCTCCGTGATCCAGCGATGCGTGAGCTTCGCTGAAGAGATGAAAAATCAGGTGAGTCAGCCTTTTCGAGCTCCTTTTATAGGTTGGGCCACACCCGTTTCGGCGGGAAGTGGCAAGAAGGGCGCGATGCGCCCTTATTGGTCTGATGTTGCATCAACCTGCGCTCGATAGGCTGTGCAGTTGCCGCAGAACAAGCCAATGAGCGAACGAGCCGTCTCGCCTATGGCTGTGTACTGCTGCAAATGCGCTTTACAAAAATACAAAATTAAGGATAATTTTTTGCTTCAGTATTTCGTGAAAAGAGACTTTTCCCGTAGCGTCTTAGCTAAGACGCAGTACGAGAGAGCTCTCGTAAGAGAACTGTTGTCTCTCGTATGTCCAACCCAAACGTTCTGTTTCAACAGGACATACACTACAGTTCAAATGTTTGATTAATAAAGATAACAAAAAAAAAACAATACTTTTATTCAGTAATGATGCATTGAATTGATCAAATGTGACAGTAAAGACTATATTGACAATATCATTACAGAAAGTTTCTATTTCAACAAATTGTTTTTTTTTTATTTTCCATTCATGAAAGAATCCTGAAAAAATTAGGTTTTCACAAAAACATTGTCACATGTTTGTTCCGGTTTTCCTTATTTGGTCATGTTTCCTGTTCCTGTCCTCAGTTCTGTTAGTTCCAGGTGTTCCCTGTTTAGTTATTTGGTTCCAGCAGTGTGTCATTAATTAGTTCATTTGTCCCCATGTGTGTCCCATTGTGTCAAGTGTTTAAATAGTGTTCCTGTGTTGCGTTCTCGGTCTGCTGTTAAATGTCTACAAGATACCTAGTTTTCCCCAATAAATTTTTTTTTTGGGGAGGCATATGCCTGTGGCCGAGCCGGCTAAGGCCACGGAGAATCCGCCAGGTCCTCCTGAGTCTCCAGATCTGCCATGGCCCTCCCGAGTCTCCACATCCGCCATTGCAACCCGAACTGCCTGCTCTGCCATGGGTTCCTGGTCCGCCTGATCTGTCACATGTTTGTTCCGGTTTTCTTATTTGGTCATGGCTCCTGTTCTCAGTTCTATTAGTTCCAAGTGTTCCCCGTTTAGTTAATTTGGTTACAGCAGTGTCATTAATTAGTTAATTTGTCCCCAGGTGTGTCCCATTGTGTCATGTGTTTAAATAGTGTTCCCTGTGTTGAGTTCTCGGTCTGCTGTTAAATGTCTTCTTAGTTCCTGTTGATGATTAAATTCTATATATGAAGAATTCTCCAGCGTCTCCTCACTCCTTCCCGAGTGTAATATGACAAACATGAAGCAGCACAGCTGTTTTCAACACTGATAATTATAAGAAATGTTTCTTGAGCTGCAAATCAGCATATTAGAAGGATTTCTGAAGGTCACGTGACACTGACGACTGGAGTAATGATGCTGACAATTCCGCTTTGATCATAGAAATAAATTACATTTCATATAAAACCTAGAATAGTATTTAGATTAGATTCAACTTTATTTTCATTCCACAAGTCAGGTACAAGGCAACGAAATGCAGTTAGCATCTTACCAGAAGTGCAATAAGCGGTAAGTACAAGGTCTACAATATGTACAATAGCTATACAGATAAGGCAGTATTTTAGACATAATTTACAGATTTTAAATACTATCAGCATGATATACAGATTTAGTTTTCTATGAACATACTATACAGATGTATTATGTAAAAGTGTATGTACACTATAGGCAGAAACTATGAACATAATTTACACTAGTGCAATGGGTAGTAAATTGCATAGTCCTGGTCCTTGTCCAGAGACTCCTGCATCACCTCCCGGAGGGCCGGAGGTTAAACAGATTGTGATCAGGGAGAGAAGTATCCTTGAGAATGCTGCGAGCTTGACGTAGACAGCTTTTGCTTCAGATGTCCTCAATAGCAGGAAGTGTTGTCCCTTTGATACGTCGGGCAGTTTTCACCACCCTCTGCAGTGCCTTGCAGTCAGCCACTGAGCAGTTCCCATACCAGACTGTGATACAACTGGTCAGGATGCTCTTGATCGCACACCGGTAGAAGTTCACCATGATGGCTGAAGACAGCTGGTTCTTCTTCAGTGTCCTGAGGAAGAAGAGGTGCTGGTGAGCCTTCTTGACCAGGCTGGAGGTATTTGTAGTCCAGGACAGGTCCTCCGAAATGGTGGTTCACAGGAACTTGAAGCTGGAGACACGTTCAACAACCATCGTGCTTCCTTTCTTCTTCCTGAAGTCCACAATGAGCTCCTTTGTCTTGTTGGTGTTAAGGAGCAGGTTATTGTCAGCGCACCATGCAGTCAGATGCTGTACATCCTCCCTGTAGGCAGTCTCATCATCACTGATGAGGCCAATCACCATGGTGTCATCTGCAAACTTAATGATGGAGCTGGAACCATGCATAGGCTTCAGTCGTGGGTGTAAAGGGAGTAAAGGAATGGGCTCAGCACACAGCCCTGTGGTACCCCCGTGTTTAGTGTGATGTAGGGATGTTGCGGTGACGGATTTTTTCCACCGGTTAATCGACGTGTAAAAAAAACGGTAATCCCGGTGTCACCGGGGTTGCGTGTCGGGGATTTCGGGTAGCCGAAAATGCGGTCGTGCACACGTCTCAATTTACTTTCACTTTAATTAGCGGCAATTCAGTAGCATTTGTTTGAATTAATCATGGGTTAATTTATTTTATTCTTAATAAAAATACACAAAACAATAAGACACTCGCTTGTATTACACACATCTTTATTGCAAAATGAATAATAACTTAACACACCATGCAAAAACTAAACGAAAGCACTTATGAAACACCTTTAAAGTGCATTTATTAACAAAACGAACCACTGCACAAGTATCAAACAAGAAATTATATACAAAAATTCACTATTCGTTAAATAAAGTGCCTGCCTTTTTCAGCAAAAAAAAAAAAAAAAACACCGCACAACCATCGAATATGAAACGAACGAACATCAAAAACTTAACGTTAAATAAGGTAGCCTACCCGAATAATCACTGGACACTTAAGTGCAAAAAAAAAACTAATATAAAAATTAAACTCATGTTAAGCTGTTAAAAAAAGAGGTAGGCCTATTAACTGCATACACCGTACAAAAAATTATAAATAGGCTAAATGAGAAACAATAAACGAAAAACCTTCATTTTAAATTGCAACAGTTCGCTTTGAACCCAGATCTTCCGCCATCGTTTGCCAGTTAGCTCGCCTCACTCTCCTCAAATGATACATGAAATCGGACACCTGCTGCTTTACTGCGGCGCTCGTTCCGCTTACGCTAAATTACGAAGGCACGTAGTCACTAACTGAATTAAGTGCTTTATTGCTATAGGCTAAAACTTCAACACGATGGTGCCGGTGGTCAAGTGCTATGACCGGTAGGTGGGTTAAACACCGTGTATCACCGGTAACACTGACTATCCCAACAAGCCTAGTGTGATGGTGGTGGAGCAGGTGTGGCCTGACCTAACATGCTGAGGACTGCTGGTCAGAAAGTCCATAATCGACAAACAACATCCGCACATGTGTTGTTATTGTCCAAGTGTGTGAGTGCAAAGTGCAGCACTCTGCATACTGCATCCTCTGTGCTCCTATTTTTACGGTAGGCAAATTTGTGAGGGTCCAGTGTGGGTGGGAGGTGTGCTAGGATCAGTCGCTCAAAGCATTCATAATGAGGGATGTGAGTGCTACGGGGCTGTAGTAATTTAAGCACATTGGGGCACAATGAATGTGGACTTAAAACGTGTTGGCACAGTTGCTTGGCTGAGGGACAGGTTGGAAATGTCTGTGAAGACCCCTGCAAGTTGCTCTGCATATGCGCTACGCACACGTCCAGGAATGCTGTCCGGGCCAGCAGCCTTGCATGCGTTTATCCGGCTCAATGCAGTGTGGACATCTGTGGAGGTGAGTTTAAAGGGTTGGTGGTTTGATGTGTGTGTGATTTTGGTGGCTGTCTTCTTGCTGTCGCTGTTGAAGCAAGCATAAAAGTCATTTAGCTCGTTAAGAGTTCCTCTACCTTCAGCTTGTAGCAGTACCTGGCCTTTTTGATGCCCCTTTTCAGGTGAGCCCTGGATTTTCTGTAGGCCTGAGCATGAGAGTCACCATGGCAACAGCTCGCAGTGGGGGCATCCGCCGTCAGCGAGCGCGAGCGCTGCATCATCTTCACCCAGGCAGGAGACACAGATGACGTACCGGTCTCCCTCGCTGAGTGGGGCTCTGACGAGCCGCAGGAAGGCATCTTAAAAAAGACGCGAGCTCTTTTACGAGTGTGTGTCACAGGGCGAACACACACACACACACACACACAAAGAACAGCTGGATATAATAGAATTGAAAGGATATAGGCGCCGGATAGCGCAGCAGGAACGGTAGTGGAAGGCGGCGATGCCAGCAGCTTCAGAATGGCTCGTCCTGCTGATATGCTTTCTCAGACGGCGCTTGCTTCCTCCGTGATCCAGCGATGCGTGAGCTTCGCTGAAGAGATGAAAAATCAGGTGAGTCAGCCTTTTCGAGCTCCTTTTATAGGTTGGGCCACACCCGTTTCGGCGGGAAGTGGCAAGAAGGGCGCGATGCGCCCTTATTGGTCTGATGTTGCATCAACCTGCGCTCGATAGGCTGTGCAGTTGCCGCAGAACAAGCCAATGAGCGAACGAGCCGTCTCGCCTATGGCTGTGTACTGCTGCAAATGCGCTTTACAAAAATACAAAATTAAGGATAATTTTTTGCTTCAGTATTTCGTGAAAAGAGACTTTTCCCGTAGCGTCTTAGCTAAGACGCAGTACGAGAGAGCTCTCGTAAGAGAACTGTTGTCTCTCGTATGTCCAACCCAAACGTTCTGTTTCAACAGGACATACACTACAGTTCAAATGTTTGATTAATAAAGATAACAAAAAAAAAACAATACTTTTATTCAGTAATGATGCATTGAATTGATCAAATGTGACAGTAAAGACTATATTGACAATATCATTACAGAAAGTTTCTATTTCAACAAATTGTTTTTTTTTTATTTTCCATTCATGAAAGAATCCTGAAAAAATTAGGTTTTCACAAAAACATTGTCACATGTTTGTTCCGGTTTTCCTTATTTGGTCATGTTTCCTGTTCCTGTCCTCAGTTCTGTTAGTTCCAGGTGTTCCCTGTTTAGTTATTTGGTTCCAGCAGTGTGTCATTAATTAGTTCATTTGTCCCCATGTGTGTCCCATTGTGTCAAGTGTTTAAATAGTGTTCCTGTGTTGCGTTCTCGGTCTGCTGTTAAATGTCTACAAGATACCTAGTTTTCCCCAATAAATTTTTTTTTTGGGGAGGCATATGCCTGTGGCCGAGCCGGCTAAGGCCACGGAGAATCCGCCAGGTCCTCCTGAGTCTCCAGATCTGCCATGGCCCTCCCGAGTCTCCACATCCGCCATTGCAACCCGAACTGCCTGCTCTGCCATGGGTTCCTGGTCCGCCTGATCTGTCACATGTTTGTTCCGGTTTTCTTATTTGGTCATGGCTCCTGTTCTCAGTTCTATTAGTTCCAAGTGTTCCCCGTTTAGTTAATTTGGTTACAGCAGTGTCATTAATTAGTTAATTTGTCCCCAGGTGTGTCCCATTGTGTCATGTGTTTAAATAGTGTTCCCTGTGTTGAGTTCTCGGTCTGCTGTTAAATGTCTTCTTAGTTCCTGTTGATGATTAAATTCTATATATGAAGAATTCTCCAGCGTCTCCTCACTCCTTCCCGAGTGTAATATGACAAACATGAAGCAGCACAGCTGTTTTCAACACTGATAATTATAAGAAATGTTTCTTGAGCTGCAAATCAGCATATTAGAAGGATTTCTGAAGGTCACGTGACACTGACGACTGGAGTAATGATGCTGACAATTCCGCTTTGATCATAGAAATAAATTACATTTCATATAAAACCTAGAATAGTATTTAGATTAGATTCAACTTTATTTTCATTCCACAAGTCAGGTACAAGGCAACGAAATGCAGTTAGCATCTTACCAGAAGTGCAATAAGCGGTAAGTACAAGGTCTACAATATGTACAATAGCTATACAGATAAGGCAGTATTTTAGACATAATTTACAGATTTTAAATACTATCAGCATGATATACAGATTTAGTTTTCTATGAACATACTATACAGATGTATTATGTAAAAGTGTATGTACACTATAGGCAGAAACTATGAACATAATTTACACTAGTGCAATGGGTAGTAAATTGCATAGTCCTGGTCCTTGTCCAGAGACTCCTGCATCACCTCCCGGAGGGCCGGAGGTTAAACAGATTGTGATCAGGGAGAGAAGTATCCTTGAGAATGCTGCGAGCTTGACGTAGACAGCTTTTGCTTCAGATGTCCTCAATAGCAGGAAGTGTTGTCCCTTTGATACGTCGGGCAGTTTTCACCACCCTCTGCAGTGCCTTGCAGTCAGCCACTGAGCAGTTCCCATACCAGACTGTGATACAACTGGTCAGGATGCTCTTGATCGCACACCGGTAGAAGTTCACCATGATGGCTGAAGACAGCTGGTTCTTCTTCAGTGTCCTGAGGAAGAAGAGGTGCTGGTGAGCCTTCTTGACCAGGCTGGAGGTATTTGTAGTCCAGGACAGGTCCTCCGAAATGGTGGTTCACAGGAACTTGAAGCTGGAGACACGTTCAACAACCATCGTGCTTCCTTTCTTCTTCCTGAAGTCCACAATGAGCTCCTTTGTCTTGTTGGTGTTAAGGAGCAGGTTATTGTCAGCGCACCATGCAGTCAGATGCTGTACATCCTCCCTGTAGGCAGTCTCATCATCACTGATGAGGCCAATCACCATGGTGTCATCTGCAAACTTAATGATGGAGCTGGAACCATGCATAGGCTTCAGTCGTGGGTGTAAAGGGAGTAAAGGAATGGGCTCAGCACACAGCCCTGTGGTACCCCCGTGTTTAGTGTGATGTAGGGATGTTGCGGTGACGGATTTTTTCCACCGGTTAATCGACGTGTAAAAAAAACGGTAATCCCGGTGTCACCGGGGTTGCGTGTCGGGGATTTCGGGTAGCCGAAAATGCGGTCGTGCACACGTCTCAATTTACTTTCACTTTAATTAGCGGCAATTCAGTAGCATTTGTTTGAATTAATCATGGGTTAATTTATTTTATTCTTAATAAAAATACACAAAACAATAAGACACTCGCTTGTATTACACACATCTTTATTGCAAAATGAATAATAACTTAACACACCATGCAAAAACTAAACGAAAGCACTTATGAAACACCTTTAAAGTGCATTTATTAACAAAACGAACCACTGCACAAGTATCAAACAAGAAATTATATACAAAAATTCACTATTCGTTAAATAAAGTGCCTGCCTTTTTCAGCAAAAAAAAAAAAAAAAACACCGCACAACCATCGAATATGAAACGAACGAACATCAAAAACTTAACGTTAAATAAGGTAGCCTACCCGAATAATCACTGGACACTTAAGTGCAAAAAAAAAACTAATATAAAAATTAAACTCATGTTAAGCTGTTAAAAAAAGAGGTAGGCCTATTAACTGCATACACCGTACAAAAAATTATAAATAGGCTAAATGAGAAACAATAAACGAAAAACCTTCATTTTAAATTGCAACAGTTCGCTTTGAACCCAGATCTTCCGCCATCGTTTGCCAGTTAGCTCGCCTCACTCTCCTCAAATGATACATGAAATCGGACACCTGCTGCTTTACTGCGGCGCTCGTTCCGCTTACGCTAAATTACGAAGGCACGTAGTCACTAACTGAATTAAGTGCTTTATTGCTATAGGCTAAAACTTCAACACGATGGTGCCGGTGGTCAAGTGCTATGACCGGTAGGTGGGTTAAACACCGTGTATCACCGGTAACACTGACTATCCCAACAAGCCTAGTGTGATGGTGGTGGAGCAGGTGTGGCCTGACCTAACATGCTGAGGACTGCTGGTCAGAAAGTCCATAATCGACAAACAACATCCGCACATGTGTTGTTATTGTCCAAGTGTGTGAGTGCAAAGTGCAGCACTCTGCATACTGCATCCTCTGTGCTCCTATTTTTACGGTAGGCAAATTTGTGAGGGTCCAGTGTGGGTGGGAGGTGTGCTAGGATCAGTCGCTCAAAGCATTCATAATGAGGGATGTGAGTGCTACGGGGCTGTAGTAATTTAAGCACATTGGGGCACAATGAATGTGGACTTAAAACGTGTTGGCACAGTTGCTTGGCTGAGGGACAGGTTGGAAATGTCTGTGAAGACCCCTGCAAGTTGCTCTGCATATGCGCTACGCACACGTCCAGGAATGCTGTCC
This sequence comes from Carassius carassius, assembly GCF_963082965.1. Classification (NCBI taxonomy): domain Eukaryota; kingdom Metazoa; phylum Chordata; class Actinopteri; order Cypriniformes; family Cyprinidae; genus Carassius; species Carassius carassius. The sequence continues at coordinate 2,466,324 of NC_081799.1, forward strand.
GGGCCAGCAGCCTTGCATGCGTTTATCCGGCTCAATGCAGTGTGGACATCTGTGGAGGTGAGTTTAAAGGGTTGGTGGTTTGATGTGTGTGTGATTTTGGTGGCTGTCTTCTTGCTGTCGCTGTTGAAGCAAGCATAAAAGTCATTTAGCTCGTTAAGAGTTCCTCTACCTTCAGCTTGTAGCAGTACCTGGCCTTTTTGATGCCCCTTTTCAGGTGAGCCCTGGATTTTCTGTAGGCCTGAGCATCATCTGACCTGAAGGCAGTGTTGCAGGCTTTCAGCAGAATTCGCACCTCCATGTTCATCCATGGCTTCTGATTAGGGTATGTTATCTGTTTTTCAGTTGTGACACTGTCAGTGGTGGTGTTGATGTAATCCAGGTATAGATGTCAATGTCTGTGTCAGAGCCACAGGCAGCCTGAGTCAAGTCACCTTTATTTATATAGCGCTTTAAACAAAATACATTGTGTCAAAGCAACTGAACAACATTAATTAGGAAAAAAGTGTCAATAATGCAAAAAGACAGGCAGTTCATCATTGAATTCAGTGATGTCATCATTTCAGTTCAGTTTAAATAGTGTCTGTGCAATAATTTGCAATGAAGTCAACGATATCGTTGTAAATGAAGTGACCCCAACTAAGCAAGCCAGAGGTGACAGCGGCAAGGAACCAAAACTCCATCGGTGACAGAATGGAGAAAAAAACCTTGGGAGAAACCAGGCTCAGTTGGGGGGGGGCCAGTTCTCCTCTTACCAGACGAATCCAGAAGTTCAATTACAGGCTGCAGAAAAGTCAAATTGTGTAAAAGAATCATCTGTTTCCTGTGGTCTTTTCCCGGAGGTCGTCTTAGACAAGGTCTTTACAGGGGATCTGTGTCTGGGGCTCCGCTGGTCTCCGCTGTCTTTCAGGGCTGTAGAGGTCCTTTCTTGGTGCTGATCCACCATCTGGTCTGGATACATACTAGGTCCGGGTGACTGCAGTGACCCTCTGATCTAGATACAGACTGAATCTGGTGGCTACGGTGACCTCGGAATAAGAGAGAAACATACTAATATTAGCGTAGATTCCATTCTTCTAATGATGTAGCAAGTACATAGGGAGTTATGGGAAGTGTTCCCGGTTTACCTAATTAATGCAGCCTAAAAATTATTTAACGTATTTGAATATTAGAAGCACATTAGTGTGTTATGTGAAAGCCAGGTTAAAGAGATGGGTATTTAATCTAGATTTAAACTGCAAGTGTGTCTGCCTCTTGAACAATGTTAGGTAGGTTATTCCAGAGTTTAGGCGCCAAATAGGAAAAGGTTCTGCCGCCCGCAGTTGATTTTGATATTCTAGGTATTATCAAATTACCTGAGTTTTGAGAACGCAGCGGACGTGGAGGATAATAATGTAACAAGAGCTCATTCAAATACTGAGGTGCTAAACTATTCAGGGCTTTATAAGTAATAAGCAAGATTTTAAAATCTTTACGATGTTTGATAGGGAGCCAGTGCAGTGTTGACAGGACCGGGCTAATATGGTCATACTTCCTTGTTCTAGTAAGAACTCTTGCTGCTGCATTTTGGACTAACTGTAGTTTGTTTACTAAGCATGCAGAGCAACCACCCAATAAAGCATTACAATAATCTAACCTTGAGGTGATAAGAAATTTGACATTGAGAGCATAGGCCGTAATTAAGATATATTTTTGAGATGGAAAAATGCAGTTTTACAAATGCTAGAAACGTGGCTTTCTAAGGAAAGATTGCTATCAAATTGCTATTTGCTATTGCTATCCTAGGTTCCTAACTGATGACGAAGAATTGACAAAGCAGCCATCAAGTCTTAGAAAGTGTTCTAGGTTATTAGAAGCAAGTTTTTAGGTCCTATAATTAACACCTGTTTTTTTCACAATTTAGCAGTTAGAAATTACTCGTCATCCAGTTTTTTATATCGACTATGCATTCCATTTAGTTTTTCAAATTGGTGTTTCGCCGGGCCGCGAAGAAATATAGAGCTGAGTATCATCAGCATAACAGTGAAAGCTAACACCATGTTTCCAGATGATATCTCCCAAGGGTAACATGGAAAGCATGAAAAGTAATGGCCCTAGCACTGAGCCTTGAGGTACTCCATACTGCACTTGTGATCGATATGATACCTCTTCATTCACTGCTATGAATTGATGGTGGTCATACAAGTACGATTTAAACCATGCTAATGCACTTCCAGTAATGCCAACAAAGTGTTCTAGTCTATTCAAAAGAATGTTGTGGTCAATAGTGTCGAACACAGCACTAAGATCCAGTAGCACTAGTAGAGAGATACAACCACGATCAGATGATAAGAGCAAGTCATTTGTAACTCTAAGGTGAGCAGTCTCAGTACTATGATACGGTCTAAATCCTGACTGGAAATCCTCACAGATACCATTTTTCTCTAAGAAGGAATATAATTGTGAGTATACCACCTTTTCTAGTATCTTGGACAGAAAAGGGAGATTCAAGATCGGTCTATAATTAACTATTTCTTTGGGGTCAAGTTGTAGTTTTTTAATAAGAGGCTTATTAATAACATTCAGTTTGAAGGTTTTGGGGACATATCCTAATGACAATGAGGAATTAATAATAGTCAGAAGAGGATCTGTGACTTCTGGAAGCACCTCTTTTAGGAGCTTAGATGGAATAGGGTCTTACATACATGTTGTTGTTTTAGATGATTTAACAAGTTTATACAATTCTTCCTCGATACTGTAGCTGAAGACTGAATGGTTACAATTTTATATCTAATAATATCGATTTTAGAAGTAAAGTAGTTCATAAAGTCGGGAATGTTGGGAAATTTCAACACTTGTTGATGCTTTATTTTTCGTTAATTTAGCCACTGTAGTGAATAAATACCTGGGATTATTATTTCTTCTCTTAGAGAAGAAAAGTAATCGGATCTAGCAGTTTTTAATGCTTTTCTGTAGGATAGGTTACTTTCCCGCCAAGCAATATGAAATACCTCTAGTTTTGTTTTCCTCCAGCTTCGCTCCATTTTCCGGGCTGCTCTCTTTAGGGTGCGAGTATGCTCATTATACCATGGTGTCAGACTGTTTTCCTTAACCTTCCTTAAGCGTAAAGGAGCAACTATATTTAAAATGCTAAAAAAAAAGAGAGTCCATAGTTTTTGTTACATCATCAAGTTGTTCTGAGGTTTTGGATATGCAAAGGAATTCGGATACATAAGGAAGATTACTTACAAAGCAGTCTTTTGTGGTCGAAGTGATGGTTCTACCATACTTGTAACAAGCAGGGTTTCCCATACATTCATAAATTTTTGGCGGCCCGCCACAATATTAACACTGACCGCCACGGATTGATTCAGATTTTTAAACTTTAATATGGGTACAAATGTATTTTATTGTAGAGCTGCGCGCTGCGCGCTCCCTCCCTCTCACAAACTGACAACGGAGGCACGCACGACTAGCTCCTCCTCTTCGAACACGATCTGAATCAAAACATGAGCATGCGTTAGTTAAAGGACGGATCACTGGTGCTTAATGCTTATTTCCCCAGCGAAGATTCCAGAATCAATCCGGAGTTGAATGGTTAGTAATGAACACTGTTGCTCAACATAACTCTGAGAAGTTAGTCTGTTAAGCGCTGTCGCGTTTCCATTACAGATTCGCGCAAAACTTTTGTGTTTTTTTTTCTAAATATCGATAAACAACTATTGCGAAATGACGGCGTTTCCATTAACCGATGTTATGCGACTAAAACATCATTTTTTCCCTCTCGCGATCAGTCATTCCAAAATCATGGCAACGGACGTTGGTTGGTTTATATATATCACAGCCACCAGACTCTGTGTGTGTCCACCTCCAGGTCCAGTTTGGTGTGTGTGTGAGCCTGTGTGAGTCTTTTTGAATGTTTGAGTGTGTGAGCCTGTGTTTGAGTGTGTCAGTAAGTTTGTGAGTTTGAGTGTGTGTGTCCATCTCCAGGTCCAGGTTTGTGTGAGTGTGTGTGAGCAAAATTTGCAACAAGAAGTCTGTGGAGCAGTCATAGCATAGAAAGTGTAGCAATGGCATAGCAATGTAGCAATAGCAATGTCTTTAAAGGTCCCATGACATGAAAATTTCACTTTCTGAGGTTTTTTAACATTAATATGACTTCCCCTAGCATGTATGTGGTTCCCAAGTTCCTAAAAATTTTAATCGGTGTAAATCGAGATTTTACTATCTTTCTCTGCCTTTGAAAAAATGGAAGCTCAAACGGTCTGATCTGGAATCTCCTCTTTGTGACGTTGTAAAGAGAAATGTTACCTCCCGTTTCTCTGCTTTGCCCGCCCAAATATTTACATATAATTCAGTCGCAATGTCAGGACAGGCGTTACAAACAGACTTTTATGATATGGATTCGACAGCACCGGCACAAACAGTGAGTAACCCTGTTCATTTATGCCTGATCTGTGATCAGTGATTTCTGATGTGTAGTTAATCATTCAAGTTCACACAGACTTTCTTTTTAAATCGTTTAATACTGTTTATGCATCAGTGAATCAAGCCAGTGACTAAACGATCAACTTCACGTTGTTACTCTTAGTAGCATGAAACAAATCTGTTATTTAAATTGTGATTTAACTACAGAGAGCGATCAAAGAACGCTCCCTTTTTTTTTTCGGAGCTCTCACACATCGCGAGTATATCTGCACACTTGCCTAAACTGCCGTTACAATGAATGATGCTGTTATGCTGCACAACAAAGCTCTTACTGTATTCATGTGTTTGCTGTTAGTTGTGGTGAAAGCATTTTGTTAGAGAAAACGTGTTGCAATAATGACGAGATCACTGCATTCACGCGATAAACAGACTCCGTCTACTCAATGCTCATCACTGCAGCCTTTCATGTGATTGGAAAAGATCAAAAAAATAATTATATAATCAACAAATCCACGATTCGTTAATCTCGACAGCTGTAGTATATATATATATATATATATATATATATATATATATATATATTTTAGAGGGGTCCACATGTAATATGCATTTCAAATGCAAAGATGTCAGCCAATCACAACAGTTGTCGTTTCCTCGGCGTCTCACAGCAGACACGCCCCTTCAAACAAAGCATTCAAGCCGGAGGGCTAATATCAGGATATAAAAAATGCTTTTTATTTCTAAATTTTAAATGTAAAAATCATACTAACAATATAAGTACACCTAAGGAAACATTAAAAAGCATTTAAAGAAAAGGAAATAATCCATGTCATGGGACCTTTAAAGGGATAGTTCACCCAAAAATGAAAATTCTATCATCGTTTACTCACCCTCAAGTTGTTCCAAACCTGTATGAGTTTCTTTGTTCTGCTGAACACAAAGGAAGATATTTGGAAGAATGTTTGTAACCAAACAGATCTCGGTCCCCATTGACTACCATAGTATATATTTTTTCCTACTATGGAAGTCAATGGGGACCGAGATCTGTTTGATTCTGTCATTTTTCCAAATATCTTCCTTTGTGTTCAACAGAACAAAGAAACTCATACAGGTTTGGAACAACTTGAGGGTGAGTAAACAATGATAGAATTTTAATTTTTGGGTGAATTATCCCTTTAAGGTATCTGACACTAAGTGTTGGCAATGGAAATGTGTACTTGTCACTAAAATATATGTTATATTTATGACACATACATACATATATATATATATATATATATATATATATATATATATATATATTTAACTTAATGGTGCCCTGGTGGCCTGTATACAGTAGCCAGAACAAACATCACAGGGGATTTATCATTAACATTTGTTTCTCTGGATAACGTTATATGAAGCATCATTACCTCAAATGAGTTATACTTGAAGCCTGCCCTCTGAGAAATCCTGAAAACATTGTTATAAATTGAAGCAACACCTCCCCCTTTACCTTTTGGACGCCGCTCATGTTTATAAAAGTAATCTTGGGGGGTGGACTCATTTAAAATAATGTAATCATCAGGTTTTAGCCAGGTTTCTGTCAAACAGAGCACATCTAGATTATGATCAGTGATCATATTATTTATAAAAAGGGCTTACGTAGAAAGGGATCTGATATTCAATAAGCCAAGCTTTATCATTTGTTTATCCGTATTGCATCTGTTTTTTATTTGTTGAACCTCAATTAAATTGTAACTCTTAAATTGGTTTGGACCTTCTTTGTATTTTCTAGTTCGGGGAACAGACACAGTCTCTATAGTGTGATATCTAGGTGAAAGAGTCTCTATGTGCTGAGAATTAACTGACCTCTGTGACGTGAGGCAGCTAGCAGACGGTCGGTTTAGCCAGTCTTTCTGCTTCCTGACCTGGGCCCCAGTTAGTCAAGTATAAACACTAAGACTATTTGCCATATTTCTAGAGAGAAGGAGGCCACAGGAGGGATGAAGACCATCTCTTTTCAACAGGTCAGGTCTGCCCCAAAAGCTCGTCCAATTGTCTATGAAACCTATGTTATTCTGTGGGCACCACTTAGACATCCAGCCATTGAGTGATGACAATCTGCTATGCATCTCGTCACCACGGTAAGCAGGGAGTGGACCAGAGCATATTACAGTGTCTGACATCGTACTTGCAAGTTCACACAACTCTTTAATGTTATTTTTAGTGATCTCCAACTGGCGAAGTCGAACATCATTAGTGCCGGCATGAATAACAATCTTACTGTATTTACGTTTAGCATTAGCCAGCACTTTTAAATTTGCCAAGATGTCAGGCGCTCTGGCTCCCGGTAAACATTTAACTTATGGTGGCTGGTGTCTCTATATTCACGTTCCGTACAATAGAATCACCAATAACTAGAGCACTTTCATCAGGTTTCTCAGTGGGTGCATCACTGAGTGGGGAGAACCTGTTTAATGTTTTGATTGGAATAGAAGAGTGGTGTTTCGACCCACGACTATGCCGCCTCACTGTCTCCCAGATGCCCTGCTGCAAGGGCTCTGGTGCCGGAACCAAATAATGTACAGGAATCCCTGAGCTAGACGAATCCAAAGCTGTATCTAGAGCCCTCACATTCTTACTGTCCTCAATTAAAGTGAGAAGCAAACATACTCCAGTCTGTGTATTGAAAACTGTTCTGAAGTATAGAGTCTGCTCCAGTTGGCTACACTTTGATGGTCCTCACTGATGGCTTCACATGGTTGATGAGGGGTGAATACTTAGCGGTGAAAAACAAAGAAAGGTGATCAGACTGTCCGAGGTGGGGGGGGGGGCAAACAGATCCCAAACGGCAAGACAATAGAGAATAATCCAAAAACAGGCAAAGGATCAAGGCAACGAGGCAGGGAACAAGACTGGGAAACAGGAAACTAGGAAGTGCTTGGTAAGGTAGCTAGGCTAAAAAATACTCGATGCCGAATGGTGGTGTGAGACTGATTTATATAGTGTGTATTGTTGATAGCAGCTGTGTGCGATTGGATTAAGGTGAGTTTGTGATTAGATGAAGCATGGGAAATGTAGTCCAGGGTGATGTGTAACAGTCAGTGTAGTGTTAAAGTCCATGTGAAGAGCGGGGGACCTCTGGTGGTGAGTGAACAGAAGTTTATAGGATGGATCATGACAAGAGGCTTCTATCAGAAACATAAAAACAGCACTTATCAAGCCATATCCTGTGGTCTTTCAGATTTGTTTTTATTGGATTTTTTTTTTTTGTGACAAGACAATTAACTGCATTTTTCAGCAATGCAAAAATGTCATTATATTTAGCTATGTGTAATAGCTAATGGAAGTCAATTCTGTTTGAGAATGATTTTTTAATTTAAAGTAGCTTTAATTGCATTCATTATAACATTCTTGATTTATTCACAATTTAATTGAAGTAATATTTTTCTGCATTACAATAATGAGAATGAGATTTTGGGGCAGGGCAATAAACAAACACATTTGCATAGTATATATGTGTATAAAATCTGTTTACTGAGCAAGGCCCAAATGTTTTTTTTTTTTTATAGAATGATTCGTTGTTCTTCCAAAATAGCATTTTATTCTCAGTCGGTCTTTGCTGACTTTGTGATATGGGCTGCGGACCCATGTCAAATCATACAGAAAGAGAAAAAATGGCTTGATGTGCTGTTAAAGTGATGGATGACAGGAGGAAATAGCATTACTTCACCGATGAAACTGCAGTGTGAGAGCTTGTGGAATCCTGTATTTTGAAGCAGCCTGTGGCTCTCTTTGATATCTGGTGCCAGTCTGAACATTTGTCAGTGCCATCCACCTACAAACTCGGCTGGTGCTGGCAGGAACAGTAAAGTCATTGGAACAAACACCGTCTGCGCTTTATTTTATTTTATTTTATTTTATTTTTAGAATAGACAAAGCCTTCAGGCTTTGTCTATGACATTATAAAAGGAGAAATCAATGTTCAGACAGTAATTGTAGAGGATGTATAATAGCAGCAGTCAGTGTACAGTATGTGGCAACTGTAAGGGCTTGTGAAAAGCTTAATTTCTTAGCACAAAGGAGGATATTTGGGATGCAGTTTGTGATCAAGGGCCAAGAAGGGTCAGAGCAATATGCTTAAAATGATGGAGGACATACTTAGTGCTAGAATATGGTACATTTGTTGTAAATCAAGGGTGTACTCATTTCTGCAATCCTTCATTTAAACAAAATTAGGTAATTTACCTATCATACAGATATTAAGGACATATGTTTGTGTTTTAAGGAAATGCTTAAAATTTTATTTATGCCATCTTTCCATGGATTGTATTAGTAACCGTTAATCAGAGGGGTTTATTCATTTATGCTTTGCAATGTGATAGCTCAGAGCTCAACTATGAAATAGCTCCGAGCAAATGCTATGGTTCAGATTGCTAAATGTTTCAGATTGTAATAGATATTCTTAATCCTGTACATTTAGTTAAAGGTGTCACCTCCTCCAGCAGTGCTTAATCAAGTGCATCAGTCTGTGAATTATTACATGAGCTTGACATTATACAATGTCATACTTAATTTATCTAATTTATCTCATATTCAAAATAACTGTTTTCTATTTAAATATATTTGTTATTTTAACCAACCAGTATTTAAATCTCTTAATTTCTTTTGAACGTGCCATGTGTCACTGCTTCACTGATATATGTGCTAGACAACCTTAAATACAATATAAATATCATCTTTTTATATCATCGTCATATCACCCAGCAATATAACTTGCTCTGTGGTAAAGCACCAAGACATTTATGTAAAAAAATGCATGGCTAGACTTTATTTTAAGATGTGCTTGTTTACAGTGTAATTATACATTTAAGTCCTGAGTTATATTAATAAACTACATATATTTACTAAATGGTTAGGGTTAGCGTTAGGGGTTCTCTTAGAGTTACTTGCATGCAATTATGCATAATTTCTTGTTATTATAATAGTAAGTACATGTAATGTGTAACAAGGACACCTTAAAATAAAGTTTTACTGAATGCATATTTTAAAAAGCATTCTACATATTTTCAAATGTAATTTAAATAGATAAATAGAAATCATTTCTAATGTTTTTTAATTAATTTAATGGATCATTACTGAAAAAAAGTATTAATTTCTTTACAAAATGTTACGTTAGTGTTATTTACTGTGTTTTGCTTTAATTTCTAGAAACAATTACATAAAAAAATCATAGTGATAAATTCTGTGATGTACGTACAGTAAGGTTTTGGCCTCCTGCCTTATGTTTAAAGGCAGTTTGTCAATTTGATGAGAAAACAGGACTGACTGATTTACAGCCATTGTAGGAGTGCATGCTAGGATGTCAGCATGAATTCATTAGAGATCTCCTCCTCTGCTGCTGTCAGGTCATGTCGGACTCGCAGGGTTAAATCAGGGTGATACAGTGCCATCCTGTTCCATTAACAGCCCCATAAATGTTTCTCATGCCCCACAGAATATCGGGAAGAAGATGACGTGCCAGGAATTCATCAATAACCTGGACGGACTCAATGGAGGACAAGATTTCCCCCGGGAGCTGCTGAAGGTATGTCTCAAACAAATCTCTCAGCATTCCTCTTTGAGATGACGTATGAAGGGCTACATGACATTAAAAACCGGCTTGATGGATACAAAAATATTCAGAATAGAAATCAGCTGCTCCAGGTCCTTTGAGCCTGGTTATATTCTATAACACACAATGCTGTCTACTTTCCCTCATTTTCATAAGATCATCCGATCTTTAATAATTAGATCCTGTCAACCTGATGTTTGTGCACTTGATAAAAGCCCAGGACAGAAGCGCTCTTTTCTCGGATTCGTTAGTAATAGATGCTGTTATTGGAGACAGACAAGTGTCTACGTTCACAAAAAGACAGGACAGAAGCAAAAGAGAAATGATTTGTTTCACAGCAAAGTTTTGTTACTGTCATTCACTTTTTGTGTGGAGTTAATTGTTTATGCATATATTCGGTTCATGAGTTGTTTGTGTCACAAGTGATGCTCGCAAAGATTTAAATGAATGCTTTTGCTAAAGTGTACAATGCATTCCAGATATACTGTGTTCTTCAGTTCTTTCATTCTGTGGGAATCAGGCCCATGACCTTGCTATTGCGCTTTGCTGTATTGTTTGATCTACAGGAAAAAGAAAAGACGCAGTAGAACAATAAAAATGAATACAAAACTGTTGATAACCATATTAAATACAGTATTTAGGAGCTTCTTCAGCCCAAAAAGATGTAATGCTCTTACTTAAATTGTAATGCATACTGTATATCAGTATGCATTACAATTTAATGCACTGTGGGCCGCGGCCCCCTAGTGGGTCGCGATGCTATTGCAGTTGGGCCGCCAATTACTGTTCAAGATTCAAGATTTGTATTCGTCACATACACAATTATATAGAGCATATATAACCAGCAGTGAAATGTGAGTCAGGTCCGCTCCATAGAAAGTGCAATTATTAAAGAATAAAACACAGATGAAAATATACATATTTATAGCTATGAAAGAATGAAATAAAAATAAACAATAATAATATAAGAATAAAAAATAAAAAAGATGTATACTGTAGAATTAAATATAAAATGGAAAATAATGTGAATTAAAGTACACTGTATTCTTAAATATTAAGATGCACAGGAATGTACAAGAGGCAAATGTGAAAACAGGTTGACACTTTCAGTATGTCAATGTGAGGTAGTGAATGATGGATATCTTACTGATAAACTGAATATTAAGTGGAGACATGAAACATTAAGAGGGTGGTTTTGAGTTTAGGAGCCTGATGGCCTGGGGGAAGAAACTCCTCCTATATATATATAATTTATTTATTTTTTATTTACTGTCATTGAGTAGCACCGAGTGAAAAATCAACGTTTTCTTTATATCTAGTGGCAGTGATCATGATGTTAGTTCAGATAAGTACCGGTAACCTTTGTCATAGTGTCGTAGAACTGGTAAACATTGTCTTTGTCATCTAGAAATAGAAGGCATCATGCTAGCTATATGGACGTTTCTAAGCATTTATCTCTTCCTCCGGTGAAAATGTTGTTGCAAACGTAGCCATGTGTGTGTCGCTGTGTTTGGCAGGTGCTTGTGTGGGTGCTGTCCCATGGAAACTGCGCTGAAAAGCTTGTGCTGTAGGGAAGTGAGTGCGTTTGGGTCGATGTTGGTCGATATCTATCTATCTGTCTGTCTGTCTATCTATCTATATATGTAGTCTATCTATCTATCTATATCTATGTTTTTATCTATAATCTGCGCTATCTGAATACTCTCGTCTACTACGCGTCTCTCTAGTCACTCTCAATGCTCTCAAGGTGGGCTTTGGTAAATTCTCTCCCCAACGTGATGTGATGCAATGCATTATGGGGGAAAGGAGACCGCTGTAAGATAGTACCTACTTTTTCGTATTATATTCTGTTTTGTGATACCCAACAACATAAAATACAATGGATAACAGTTTAAATGTTTATTACCATCAAGCAAATTGCACAAATTCGTAAAAAAATTTAACCTGCAACACGGCCTTTAAGTAAACAAAATGGTAGCGATCGGACAGGTAGGATCTAAACCATCTTAGAGCCTGCCCTTGAATACCTGTATAGATTTGTAATCGATCTATGAGTATGTCATGATCTATGGTGTCGAACGCAGCACTAAGATCAAGTAAGACTAGAAATGAGATGCAGCCTTGATCTGACGCAAGGAGCAGGTCATTTGTAATTTTAACAAGTGCAGTTTCTGTGCTATGGTGGGGCCTAAAACCTGACTGAAATTCTTCATACAGATCATTTTTATGCAGGAAGGTGCTCAATTGAGCAGACACAACTTTTTAAAAAATTTTAGACATAAATGGAAGATTTGAAATAGGCCTATAATTTGCCAGTACACTAGGATCTAGTTTTGGTTTCTTAATAAGAGGCTTGATAACCGCCAGCCTGAATGGTTTTGGGACGTGACCTAAAGATAACGACGAGTTAATGATATTGAGAAGCGGTTCTTCGGCTACAGGTAACAGCTCTTTCAGTAATTTAGTGGGTACAGGATCTAATAAACATGTTGTTGGTTTAGATACAGTGATAAGTTTATTTAGCTCTTCCTGTCCTATATTTGTAAAGCACTGCAGTTTATCTTTGGGTGCGATGGATGAAACTGAAGTGTTAGACGCTGTAGAATCTAACCTTTTTCAATTTGATGGGGGCAACAGCTTCTAATGTATTAGAGAAAATAGTGCCCATGTTGTCAGTAATTTCGTCTAATTCATGTGTATTTTTGGGTACAAATAGCAGTTGAGATAGATCAGGCAGGTTATTTGCAAATCTTTCTTTGGTGGCTGGAACAATAGTTCTGCCCAGACGGTAACGCTGAGACATATAGTTAATATCAGTTATACGCAGCATGCACGATACAAGGAAATGGTCTGTAATATCATCACTTTGGGGTACAATATCTATAGCAGTAAGATCGATTCCATGCGATATAATTAAATCTAGTGTATGATTAAAACGATGAGTGGGGCCAGTGACATTTTGCTTGACTCCAAAGGAGTTTATTAGGTCAGTAAACGCAAGTCCTAATGTATCATTTGCATTATCAACGTGAATATTAAAATCTCCCATGATTAGCGCCTTATCAACTGTAACTAGAAGGTCTGAAAGGAAATCTGCAAATTCTTTTAGGAATTCTGTATACGGCCCTGGTGGTCTATACACAGTAGCCAGAGCAAGAGATACATTAGATTTCTTTTGCATGTCTGACAGTGTAACATTTAGCAGAAGTATTTCAAAAGAGTTAAACCTGTATCCTGTTTTCTGGGTAACATTGAGAATATCACTATATATTGTTGCAACACCTCCTCCACGACCAGTCTGACGGGGCTCATGCTTATAACAGTAGTTTGGTGGAGTAGACTCATTTAGACCAAAATAATCATTTGGTTTTAGCCAGGTTTCAGTCAAGCAGAGTACATCAAAACTATTATCTGTGATAATTTCATTTACAATAACTGCTTTGGGTGTGAGTGATCTAATATTTATGAGCCCAAACTTTAAAAATTGTTTTTGTTCATTTACTTTACATTTTTCTGGTTTAATTACGATAAGATTTTTTCTAGATCCTACATTATATTTTGACCTCACTATTCGGGGAACAGACACAGTCTTAATAGTTTTTACAGCACAAGTACTTTTATCATTTAAGCGGGTGGAACAAAACTCATCATAATAGTTATTAGAGAATTGTCTTACTAGTCACAAGGAGCGAAGTGTCCTGGAGATGTTGTCAGAGAGCAGCTCCGCTCCGATTCTGCTGGGGTGTAATCCATCAGCGCGAAACCTAGGACGCTCCCAGAAAAGATTCCAGTTATTAACAAATAGCAGTTTCTGTTCTTTACACCATGACAACAACTATTCATTTAAAGCAAAAAGTCTACTGAACCTGTCGTGTCCTCGTCGATACGTGGGCAGTGGTCCTGACACGACGATTGTCGCCGCGGGCGTCGTGCTGCGAACCGTCTCGATCAGGCTGCTGAAGTCCCTCTTCAACGTCTCCGTCTGCCGCAGCGTGGTGTCGTTAACCCCGGCGTGAAGCATGACCGCTCTGGGGCTCTCGTCGGCCTTCAGGATCGCGGGTAAATAATAATAAATAATAATAAAATAAAATAAAATAAATAATAATATTGTTCATATATGTAAAAATGTCTAGAACATAACTTAATAACATCATTTCATATATATAATTAAATAAGAAAAAAAATTGTTTAAATATTAAACTGTAACTATGCTTCCATAATTCAAGCTTGCTGATTGGTTTAAGAATAAACCACCAATTTATCTTATATATTTTTGCTGCGTATGCTACGGAACAACAGCAGTTGTGCCAAGCGGTACCAGCCCAAGTTATTTTCTGTTCATTGCCAGTTCATTCGATAAAGACAGTTAACAATCTAGCTTCTGAGTACCAAGTTATTAACCCAACAACAGCGGGGTCAGTTAATTTTTTGCAGTGGGCCGCTCAAAAATATGTGTTTGATTGTGTGGGCCGCGAGTTTTTTTCAAGTGAGATTATAATTTGACTTACAGTTTATTAAAAAGAAATACTTGGACATAGTTGGATTTATTTAGAAAAGATTATTAGTTAGTCAGTTGTCAGTTCATGACTTGATCATTACAAGGAAACTTTGATTGACTGTGATTTAAAGTGTGATATGGTTTGATTCACCATCAGCAGAGCTGCATAGATTATTCACAATTTCTAGGGCATTAAAGCCTGAGACGGCAAGGTCAGAATCATTTAAAGTTGTTTTACAGCTCATTCCAATGGCACATTTTGAATAAATTGTAGCACAAGGTCAAGTTTTCAGTTGTTTGAGTCACTGTCTTGTTTTCTGCAGTAAAATCAGCCTGCCACCAGAGGTGGGTAGAGTACCCAAAAACTGTACTCAAGTAAAAGTAAAAGTACTTCTAGAAATATTTACTCAAGTAAAAGTAAAAGTACCAGTCTTGAATAGTTACTTGAGTAAGAGTAAAAGAGTATCGGATAAAAAATCTACTCAAGTAGTTAGTTACTAGTTACTTTGGGTCATATATACTGAGCCTATTTTTATTTAGATATATAAATAAAATGTATGTAATGTATGTGTGCGTGTATAAATGTATATATTTCATCAGCCTTTACTCCAATTTATGTAATTTATTATAAAACCTTGTCTGTTTACTTAAGTAACAGATTTAGGTGTCATGCCATAACATATTTTTAATACGACTGACTTTATATTAAATGTGAATTTAACATTGAAAGTTAATGTGATATAAATATTGATACTAATCTTTCATTGTTCAGAAAGAGAGCAAATAACATTTACATTATTAAAGATCATTTTCACTGACAGTCTAGATTTCAATCACTCTCAGAAACTCCCATTAAAAATCACTGAAACTGTTAGCACGGTGAAATCTATCTTATTTACAGATTCGTACACACATCTGCACTTTGTTGTTTCTGACGAGAGAATTCGCCAGAAAGAGGTATTCAGTCAGTGAGCGAGTGAAGGAAGCACCGGCATTTTAGCGATGACTCATCGGAACACCTCTGATTGGCCAATGCTTTAATAAGCTCAAAAGAATCATGTGTGATTGGTTATAATGCGCAGTGATGTAAAAACGCGTCTGTCTCTGGCTCTGCGCCAGCAAGCAATCACAGATCTGAATTTAGCAGCTGATGATATGACTCGCTGAACGTACTTGCACAGGTGTGATTGTATTAAAATTAATAAAATCTTAATCGGCTATTTTTTGTCTTTTGGAAGCTGCATTCAACTTGACTCCCCTCTGTTATAAGCCACACACGTACAACAAACTAATGTCACAGTGGTATCGTGTACTGTAATCGAATGTAGCCCAAGTTATTACCTGTTAAACAGTAGACAGCACACGCGGTGTTCATCTAATAAGGATCTCCATCGCTAGCAAATAATAACCTTTGCAGATTTGCTTTCATTTCAGTGCAGTTCCATAGCCCCATTTTCAACGCTGCTGATTTTCTTAAACGTTACAACTCTGAGTGAACTGCTTCAGACGCTCAGCGCGTGCGGCAGGGAACTGAACGACTCATTCAAACTGATTCATGAACCAATTCACTCGTTTGCCAATTGGTTTGATCGAGCCTTTGAACAGAATTGACTCAAAAGAATGAATCATTCACGAATGGGCATCGCTCATTGCCCAGAGAAAAGTAGACGGCGCGTTTGGAATAAACTGAAGCATTTATAACATTTATTGCATTAAGATAAAGTAACGAGAGGAGCGTCGCCCACAGTAACGAAGTAAAAGTACAGATTTTTCCCCAAAAATTTACTCAAGTAAGAGTATAAAGTACCCATCTTTAAATATACTCCGAAAAGTATTAGTTACCCCAAAAAATTACTCAAGTAAATGTAACGAAGTAAATGTAACTCGTTACTACCCACCTCTGCCTGCCACTACTCAAAAGATATTGATGGATCATTTTGTCCTTTCATATTTCTTGGTTGGCATCTGAAGGAACTCTGGTAAATGGGTGACTAATCCGCAGAGCGCCAGCAGCACCTTTGCAGCAGAGCGTAATGTTTTATGTAGAGCTGTACGAATAATTGCATTTGCGGTAATATTGCGCCATGAAAAACCATGATTTTTCAATCGCAGAGGCTGCAATTAAACTTGGTCACATGACATGCGAGAGTAAAGAGGTGTGTTCGACTGGACTTGAAGATCGATCGGTGTATGACATCAAAGGACGGTGAGAGAAAGCAAAAGGAGACATCTGCTCTTTTATAGCTCTCGCAGTATTTTGATGTCACACATCGATCTATCTAATCAGCACTGCTTTAAGTCCAACACATCTAGCAGTCTTCAGAGGAAGCATTAAGTTGACATGCTACAGTGTTGCCAAGTTCGTGGTTTGGGGAACCCCTCCATAAAACATGTATTTTACCCCCTGGAATATTGGTGGACCCCCCTCGAAACGCAATTGGGCTAGTTTTGAGTATCAATTGGGAGGGTCTTGTTGTGAAAACCTGGCAACCCTGGCACGCTACCTACAGAAATGTTTGAAAGCATACATAAGATGAATGTACTTCAAAACGGCATATTGAAATTACTCAAGCAGTGTTACGGTGCATTTCATTACTGAAGACTTCGACCTTAAAATAATATATATAATAGTTCATATATTTATTTAAAGTCTTTCTAAAGCAGTGGTTCTCAAAGTGTGGGGTGCATGGGCCATCAGCAGAAAAGAAAATATATTAAACAGTACACAGCCAAAGGACGTAACTTATGACGGGAGATGGATCAGTGTGTGAAAAGGAAGAGAAAAGCCATAGATTAAGTTGCACAGAACCAGGCAGATGCTGGTCATTCAAAAGCTAAATGCTGAAAATATGACGAGGCATATCTTGCCCTCAGCTTCACTCACTATGTCTATACTGGACGCTACAGTTGTCGCATCATGCCGCAACAGCTCTACTGTACACTGGACACGACAAAGCGACCGTTGCAAATCATTTTACTTTGTGTCATAACAAGGCATCAGGTTAATGTTGGGTTTTCTTGTGCCGCGCCGCATCCACTGTAGACAGGCCACTGATTAGTTCTACTGTATTTTGCCACAGCTCTTATTCAGTGTAGACAGCATCACTGATTATAATGTGTCATGTCCAGTGTAGACACGGTTTTTAATGTCGTTGGTGAGGAGGAAAGCCTGTGTGTGTCCAATGCCTTAGCGTACAACATGAAACACACAATACATAAATAAATAACAGAGAGAACAGTAATAATAAGTTATTCTCTCTATGCTATTTTTCAATGTTTCAAGTGATGCAGGTGTTTTTCCCCTGTAGGTTTTTTTTTATTAAAAAAGCATTAATTGCATAATATCTAGTGAAATTATTTGGCACGACCAAAAGGTTTTGAGAATCACAAGTCTAAAGTTAACAGACAGTATTTAAAAAGTGCAGTCCACATGTTTACATATGTTTATTACAGTGACTTTGAATTTCCTAAAGTGTGGTAACGCAACAGATTTCTTTTTATATTTCTGCAATCTTCTTCAGTTTGTGTGATTTGTATATTAATGTTTACACCAGGCTTATTTGTCAATACTTTATGCTGTCATAATTATTACATGCTTACAAGGTTGGAAGTTCAACAAATCAGTCAATATACTACTGTGATTGTAGTTGTTTAATAAAAAAAGTCATTATTTCAATTAATTAATCGCATATTAAATCGCAATTGCAATATTGGTAAAAAAAAATCATGGTGTTATTAGAGCATGAGTTTGGGGGAAAAGAGCTTCTAATTTCTGTTTACTACATGTTATCTAGAATGCAGAGCCAACTAAAATGCATACATATATTTTGGGGCTGTCAACTTATGTGATTAATTACACATCAGTAAATGATGCAGACCCACTTTATTTATTTATATACCAAAATACATCAGTGATAGGGCTGGGCGATAAATCGATTTTATCGATTAATTCGAATTTGACGTTAAGGGAGATTTGTTTTTAATGAAAATCGGTTTTCTCTTTAACTTCCACCACCGGCTCTCCCCTTAGGCTTCCGTAGTTCAGAGTGGGCTCACCCTCCCCCCGCTTTCCTTACAGCCGCACACAGACAACATGGCAGTTAACAGCGCAGAGCTCGTTCTAAAGAAAGGCACCGTTTCATCCGTTGTTTGGAATTGGTTTGCTTTTTTAGTGTCAGACACAGAACAAATAACGCCACATTGCAAAGTGTGTTTAAAAGCCGTTGCTACCAAAGGTAGTAGTGATGGGTCGTTCGCGAATGAGCCGACTCTAAGAGCCGGCTCTTTTAGGTGAACGATGGGAGCTGGCTCGCATATCTGAAGAGCCGACTCTATTTAAAAAAATATAGCCTATAGAAATGAAATCATTATGTAATAATGAAATAATGGATGCATTTTATTTTATTTAAAGTAATTGACTAATTCAAAGAACAAAAGAAATATTATATTTCGACCGTTTGATCAGCCTCACATTCTGTTCCTGTCAATCATACACGAGGTGTCAACCAATTATACGACATGAGGGAGGGGCCGAGCCATCACACACACACACACACACACAGTGTCAAACTCGGAGGAGAGGAGAGGAAAAACACAACAGCTTTTGAAAACAAAACAAAAGCAGGAAAATGAGTCGGAAGCACAGCAGCATTTGGAATCATTTTAATGATCATCAGCCCCTCGAAAGTTAGACAGCTTGCATTTCTGAATGCAAATCTCTCATAAAATAAAAATATGATCAGCATTGTGTGTGTGTGTGTTCATGCTAGTTATACAAAAAATAACTAGTGAGAAAGTTCATGCTGGTTATATAACATGCCAAAAAAGAGGGACCAGTTTAATCCTTTGTTATTATTATTTTTTTTTCTATTATGTTGTTCAGATTGTATTTGTTTTGTAATGTTGTTGTTTCTATACATTCAAAAGTTGTAATTTAAATGCAAATGTTTAATAGTATTCTTTTTTCATAACAAATCAATGCATTTTTAAAGAAATTGTGAGAAATTGCGAGTATGATTTCAATTAATAATTTAATTAGAATTGTTTTCACACCTATCATAGTCAAAACATTATTGTTTTTTAAAGAGCCTTTTTTTAACCAAAAGCGCCGGCTCTTTTCAGTGAGCTGAGTCAAACGAGCCGGCTCACGAAAAAGAGCCGAAATGCCCATCACTAAAAGGTAGCAGCACAACAAATTTATTCCAGCATCTTAAACAGAGGCATGCAGCCAAGTGGGAGGTGTGTGCCTCTCAACGAAGAGAACATTTATTTAACCAAAAGTGTTTTATCAAAGAGGGACACACGATTTTATTTTTTATTTATATTTTAATTTATTTTGAAGGTGCATTGTGTCACTGTAAGTTTGAAGTTATTAGAAAACTGATAAGCTACATTTTCACTGTTTACAATGGCAGTGCCTGCCATCTCATTTACAAGCATGTTTTGAGGCTTGTTTCCTGTTACACTTATGCACAAAGGGGAAATTTAGATTAAACTGCATAAGCGAAAATCAGAACAAAATAAAGAGTACATTTGTTTTGAGCAATTTCTTTGTCGGTTGTAGTTTGTTTTTAAATAGAAAAAAAAATCGATTAAAATCGAAAATCGGGTTAGGTGTGAAAAAATCGGAGATTTTTTTTTTTAAGCCATATCGCCCAGCCCTAATCAGTGACCTTCTGATTCCTTACTCTCCTCAAAGAGCACGTAGGTCTAGTACTCCGCTTCTCTTAACTGCCCCATGTTGTCGCTGTAAAACCAAGGGTGGTCAGGCTTTTTCAGCTGCAGCTCCTAAACTTTGGAATAGTTTGCCTGTAAATGTGAGACTTGCTCCTCCACTAGCCAGTTTTAAATCTATTCACAAATCTTTTTTTTTTCCTGGCTTTTGATTAATGTCAGTTTAGGGGTTTGCTGTCAATTAACTCTATATTAATGTTTATTTTTCATATGATGCATGTTTCCTTTTATGTTTTTGTTGTTCAGCACTTTGGCGCAACTCTGTTGCTTTTAAATGTGCTATAGAAATCAATTTTGACTTGAGAAGGGACATTTAATAAAAGTAAGGATATTTGCAGTTTTATAGATGGTCAAGTCTCACATACATACGGTTTCCTATGCAGTGACGTTATCATAACTGTGGCTGAATCCTGACAAGCCTTAGAGGACCCGCCCCTTAAAAAAGGTCATTTTAGAGAGAGGCTCAGATTTTTCCAAATATGTATTTGTTTTTTGTTTTTTTGTAAAAATTTTAAATTAAATTATTTATATTTACATTATAAATAAACCTCGTCATGACTCCTTTAATGTTTCTTCCTATTTAAACATATGAAAAACTACTCAAGGTACATAATGCAAGTTTTTTTTCTGCACTCTTGATTTAAGGGCAGTTATATCACTGTGAGAAACATTGTGGCTTGTTAAGAGGGTCTTTTCAGAACAATTGTGGAGACGGACTCAAACTTGAAAGCATCAGTGTCAGTAAATGTGAAGGACTGCGTGTCTCTGTTTGATTGATCTGTCTGTATCAATGCAATTCATTGATAGTCTTTAGCCATAGATAACTTAGTTACTTATAGCTGAGCCTTGTTTGTGGGTGCAGTGCATATTAGTGGTATGCACTGTTGACCAGTGGACAGGAATTTACAGGAGTAGCGTTTGAATGTTCAGGTCCTGCTATACTGAAATCCTTTGAGATCTTTGCGATCTTTGGATTTCTTAGAGGTCTGGCCTTTAAAACAGAGACATGAGTGACTAAATGTTATCAGACACCAATCACTGCCGCCACACTTATGACGCTTCTATTCTTATCAGACCTATTTTTGCTGGACTCAACACACATAATGCTGAAGGTGTTTGCCAGGCTCTTGGGCAAGACACGATGACCTGTGATGAATTCAGCAGAAACATAAACCCTTATTTTCAACACTAGATCTATTGTATTGTCATTTTAAACCTGGGTAACAAATGCTTTGCTTGTGAAGGGTGCTTGTGCATCTTTCTTTACAATAAATTACACCCGTGTTGCTCAGCTGTCTTTATCGCTCTATTTAATTGTCAGTTTAATTAATCTCTCTGTATATATCTTGTTAGAGACTTTGATACATATTAATTTGGATAGAACTGATCAAAATTGTTCAGATTTTTCTCCTGCTGGTCCAGAACAAAAAAAAAAAAAATGAAACAAATAAGAAAAGAACGAAAAAATATTCTCAGCTTTTTTCAGTATTATTAATAATAATAATAATAATAATAATAATAATGATGATAATAATAACAATAAATGTTTTTTTTGTAGAAAATCAGATTGTTAAAAATGATTTCTGAAGGATTGTGTGACTGGAGTAATAATGAAAAAAATGCATCTTTGAAAGTCAGCTTTGATTGTTCCTAATAAACTGTTTGACTGCACTCGCAGGTGAATATTAAATTATGTTGTGGGATAATTAAATATATTCTAAATAAACCACAAACATAAAATTATATACATTTATTTTGTCCTCACAAAAAATTATTTCATTGAATAAATATGAACGATGCACATTAGGGGCAGCTGTGGCCTTATGGTTAAAGACTAGTTACCAGAAGGTCGCCGGTTCGAGTCTCGGTGCTGGCAGGAATTGTAGGTGGAGGGAGTGATTGAAAAGCGCTCTGTTCCACTCTCAATACCCATGGCTGAAGTGCCCTTGAGCAAGGCACTGAACCCTCAGTTGCTCCCCGGTGCTGGATCTATAGCTGCCCACTGCTCCGGGTGTGTGTTCACTCCTCACTGCTGTGTGTGTGCACTTGGATGGGTTACATGCAGAGCAACATTCTGAGTATGGGTCACCATACTTGGCAAATGTCACGACTTTCACTTTCAAGTCGAAAAGGTGTTGTTATATAAATGTATTACTGAAGGGAACTGACTGTCTTGATAAAGTATAATTTATTAGCACAGAGTCCAGGACTTTCCACCTACTGGCAGAGAATGAATTTAAATTTTCAATAAGCATGTCTGCTGTTTTTAGCAGAACAAAAAAAAAAAGTGATACTTTTTGACTCACCCCTTTTCTTAAAAAATGGTTTAAATGATGAAATAGTAGTTTATCATTTATTAATAGTATTATTATCATATTATTAAGTTTTATTATCATATTATTAGTTTATCATTTTATTATCATATTATTAAGAATATTCTAACTACAAGCAACAGCACAAATAAATACAATAGAGTAAAGATACAAATAAAATAAACTGACTTTCAGGGTTTTTTTAGGTAGGTCTTGCATTAGTTTTTAGGTACAGAAATCAATCAAATGTAAAACAGTATTACATTTTGGACTATAAATTAAAGATTATTCTTTATTAAAGTAAAAAAGCTTTTTAATCAAGAGCAGTGAGTGATTTCTTTGTTGTCGCTTTTCGATTAATATAAAGACTGTCACTTTAAGAGAATGCACTGATACAGTGTTCGTATAAGTATTGAACAAGAGTGAATGATTTGTAGAGGTATTTTTCATCGCTTTTGTTGTAATGTCTGGGAATCCAGAATGCGCATGCATCAACAGAAACCATATATTATTTTAACCCTGTTTGTTCTATGTGTTATTTACAGTAAACCATATTACAGATGCTTTGTCAGATTTAAATTGAACAGCGGTCCCAGCGCGTGCCGAACCGTGTGTGGTGAACTGAACGGTTCGGTTTTTTCAGTGAACCGTCCCATCCCTAGTAAATATAAATGTAATTCTGACCGACCTGCTCCCTTACTGCAGCAACTTGCTGAGTCTGTGGTCAGGGCTTTACTCCTTTTTATATGTTCGGTCTCTGATCCTCCTTTGCGTTTACGCTCCATTTTTTTGCGCGATTTTCTAAGATAAAGCCTGCCTCTGGATATAGCCAATTAGGCAGTGCTTCGCTGATGTTTAGTCATGTGGTGGTGTCATTTTCACTCCACGATCGCCTGATTCGTAGATTAATAAGACTGTCAATTAATTTGCAGTTGCATACCAGCCTATTGCACGTCAGCCTGATTGACTGCACAGCGGCAGCCGGCAGGTCAGAATGACCGTCAGGCCACCAGGAAATGTCCCGGTGCTCCCGATGGCCAGTCCGCCCCTGATTGACATGATGGTGTAGTCGCCAGTGTGTTGATTATTTATGATATTCTTTGTGAAAAAGGACAATAGCTGTGAGACCAACTAAACTGCATAGGTGTATTGTGTTTTTTGTGAGTGCTGTGCAATGAAGTCACATGCAGTGCTGTATGGCATGTACGCACTATACTGATGGAAGTGAATGGAGGTTTATTTTGACCAGAAGTGAATTGACCTGTGTGTGTGTATGCCGCGCCTCACTGAGACGGGCTCCACTGCTGCCAGCGTTTCATCCTACACAACATTTCAAGGCTGCACATAGAAACGGCATGGTTCATTTTTATCGCTCTCCTGTACATTTTTATTAAAGTGACGTGACATACAGCCAAGTATGGTGACCCATATTCAGAATTCGTGCTCTGCATTTAACCCATCCAAAGTGGACACACACTGTGAACACACACACACTGTGAACACACACCCGGAGCAGTGGGCAGCCATTTATGCTGCAGCGCCCGGAGAGCAGTTAGGGGTTCAGTGCCTTGCTCAAGGGCACCTCAGTCGTTGTATTGCCAGGCTGAGACTCGAACCCACAACCGTAGAGTTAGGGGTCAAACTCTCTAACCCCTACGTCACGACTTCCCACAGTAAGCATTGTGTTATACATAATGAATGTAATGTATTTGAGTTGCATTTAGCATGTACAGTATATGTTTTTCAACAGAGGGATGCTATGGCTTCATGTCTAATAAATCTAATTCTGATGGTGGCCAAAATATTATTTAGTGTGAATCTTTCTCAATGCAGGAATTATCAAGTAGAATCAAAGATCCTGAAGTGCAAACATTCTGCCCATTAATCTGTAGGTTGCACTGAGCTGTGCTGCTTTAATGAGGGTGTAAAATAAGATGAGTTTAATGGTCAGCAGGCAAATAAACAGACCCTATAAAGAACTGTAAGGTGCTTTAATTCAATGTCAGATGCTTTTTGCTGTGTGATGAAAGTGTCCACAGATGACAGTTGTGCACATTTACCATGTCGTAACCAGTTGATATATGACATATTTTTTAGTATTTTTTTAGTTCTCAATGAAGCCCAAATCCTGCATTAAGCAACAAAGTCATAGTCAATCAGAATATTTTTGATATGAGATTTCACTGAAGGCTGACTTTTTTAAAAATAAAATGGAATGTTGTCATGGACGATATATCACCAAATAATGCCATATTTGCATTGCTGGCATATTTTATTATAAGAACATCGGCCAAGATATTATCTGCTTGGCTGATAAGTGTCAGACTTTTATTTGGACAGCCACTAGACTTTTATTTTGATATAAATGTGAACGCTAGTATGTCTAATAAATTATTAGATCGGGTAAAGAAAGTAAATGGTATATGAAATTATAACATTTAATATTAGTAATAGAAAGGCAAATGCTGTAGTACCTTTGATATCTTAAAAAAAAAGAAAAAAAAGGCAGCGTTACCCAAACTTTTCCATTCTAGACAAATATAATCTATTTTATGACCCCCCCCCCCCCAAATAACAATTGACATTACTTCAAGCTTCAACTAGGGGTGTAACGATTCACTCGTTTTCTTGATGCATTGATTACAAACCCTGACGATGCATATGCATCGATCTTGAAACATGATTTTTGAATCATGAATCGCCGATCTCGGACAGTAATCGATTCAAAATGCTAAGAATCGAATGAATCGTGATTTCTATAGCAATTCTAATACTTTCAAAATATATACACATTAAGTTACTACAAGCACAAATTAATGGAGACATTGAACAGTGTTCGTGAATCGTGCCTCTAATCTGTCCTTCACGCGCTCCACTGTTTACCGCCTGAGACTGTCACAGGATTACGCTCGCGCTCCGTTCGTCTCTGACGCAGCTGACGTGTGATCTATAGGATTTGTGGCCAGTAATGCTAATGTGAAGTAGTTTTACTTTTCTGTAGTTTGAAATGGCTCTCAGCATCTTACCGACAGCGTTACCTGAGCAGTCGAAAACTGTATTTATTCCATGGACGGAGCCTTGAAATAAGAGCACAAGGTTTATCTGAAAATCAGATGCATGAAAGTAGCGTTTGTAGCTTTAGCAAACAGATATCTGGTGCAGTTTCTTTCAGGATCATCATTCTCTGATGGAGAGGAAAAGTTAAATAGCTAGCCTACTATAGCATTTTATTTTGTGAAAATGAGATAAAGAAGTTTTCACAAACAAAAAGAGAAGTGATCTCACTCACATAGACGTGACAGCCTTTATCTGCAGCTAAACTGAATAAAAGCAGAATGAACTGATGAAACTTAAAAAAAAACACAATAAATAAAATTTATGAATGATGCAGTTCTAAGTGACATATAATTACAGAACATAAACTATAAAGTATATATTCTACCTTATTCTGTGCAGAAAAGTAATATAATTGCTAATTAAATGTAGCCTAGAATAGAAAACAATCATAAAATTGCCATTAGAAAAAATAATATTGATTACAAATGATTGATATTTGTCCAGTAGTGTATTTGATTTCTTACAGCTAATTAAAAGTAATAAAAAAATAAGAAAATTCCTTGTTAAAATAAATAAAAATAAAAATTAGAATTATTATGAAAGTACATAGGCTACATACATAAAATTATTGTATTTGATATTTCTGTCACTTCTGAAATTATGGCTATGCCCCTGGTGTGACAAAATGTTAGCTTATACATAATACTCTTTAAGCTCTTTTTTTAAATCTTGCATTGCATAAATTTTTACGTATGCCATGTCGCATCATTAAACTAGCATTTAACAATGGACAAAAGTTTTTTTTTTTTTTTTTTTTTCCTATGGTTCTCTAACAATAAAGGCTGCTGTAATTTGCCCCCTGACTAAGCATTTAAAGATTTTAGGGGAAACATTTAAATAATCCTGTGAATGCACTTAAAAATGCAGAATCAAATCGTTATAATCAAATTGAATCTAATTTAATTTTGAATCAAATCGAATTGAATCGTTCTAAATTTGCAAAAATCGTTCTTGAATCGAATCGAAAAGCACAGAAAATGCATTCATGTTTTTCCCGTGTGTAGGGAAGAGTGGAGCACAACACAACACGTTTTTTTTAGCTAAGCATAAGAAGTGAAGCAGAACAATCACATACAGTTTAGAGATTAAAATAATTGTGAAATAGTTAAAAATAATGAACAGATGTGTCTAAATACTAAATCCAAGATGACAAATTTACTTAAATCAAAAATTTACATTTGCAATAGTTAAATAGATATTCAGTAACATCTTCAAAAGAGTTTTGAACTTTGGCACAGTTTTTCTCTATATAGAGATGATAAGGTAAGGAAATAATAAATTCTGTCAATTTAGTTGTGTGAAATGTTTAAATCTTGTAATGTTACAGTTAACCTCACATTTGTTGTTAAATAAATGAACATAGCCTATCTGAAGTATCTGTAACATTTAAAGTTTCTGGTGTATGCTGTCTCATGCAGAATACAGCACATTGAAGTAAGTGAGTTTCTTCTCATTAATAATGCTGACCGATCAAGCTTTTTAAAAATGACGTCGCTCTGAAACTCACACTGTTATTGCAGCTTGTTCACACTATGCATGTTTTAAATTACGGACGTAATTGCGATTAAAAATCGCACTAAGAATATTGCAATTTCGTAATTAATGTGGGTAGGCTATATCGTGCAGCCCTGGACTGAACTGTGTGTGTGTGTGTGTGTGTGTGTCACTGAAACACAAATTTAGCTGCAGCCATATGACCCACAGTTTGAAAACCCCTGCTTAAAGGGACAGTTGATGGTCATCATAGCCACATCACTGCTCATTAGAAAGTTCATAATACTCAACTTTGTTGCATTGCCAGAGGTCGTTGTTGCTCATGTCACCTCCGACTCTTGTTAAGCTCAATGACGTCCAGTTGCTTTGTCACAATAGATCAGTATCAGTATGTAAAAGCCTGTAATGAGATGACATGATTGCTGTCAGTACTACCACAGTCTTAAATTTACACTTACCAAGCACTAAATGCAACAAACAGCTGGCTTTAGAGAGCAAGTGAAATAATACAGAAACTGGCCAAATGACTGTGTAACCTTCTGTGTAAGTGCAACTATGCAGTCATTTGAAAACATGACCCTATTAAAGGGTTAGTTTACCCAAAAATGAAAATTAGGCTGTTTTATACTCACCCCTATGGCATTGTAGTTGTATATGACTTTCTTCTTTTAGATGAATCCAGATGGAGTTATATTAAAAATGGTCTTTGATTTTCAAGCTGTTTAATGCCACTCAGCAGGTGTTGCATGCATCAGTCCAAAAGAAGTGAGAAATTAGACATTGTACTTATAAAAACATTGTGCTGTAACTCACACTCCTCTGCATTCCAAAACCTTTTTTTTTTTAAATATAGAATTAGGTGTGATTGATCTCGATTTATCACAGAAAGCTGTGTGAATAATGGGTTAACTGATTCACAGTCCTTTAGCATACTTAAAAACAATTATAAATGTTTTGATATGTTGTTTCCAGTTAGTTTCTAATTAATTTAGTCTTAATGTAACTGTTAGAAGTCGTTGCGCAAGGTTTGAAGTATTTTTTTTAATTATTATAAATGTGATTATTTAGCCACAAAGACGCACCAAAGCAAATCAGTAAGATAAGTTTCTTCCATTTTGTAAAGTGACATCAGTGCTGTTGGCTGTAAAGCAGTGACTGCTGGTTGCTTGAGAAGCCACGCGCTCTGCAGCTCACTGTAGGGAACAGATGGGCCTGAAGATGATGCATCAGCCCATTGTTCGCTCCTCACATTAAGGCATATTGTCTGGCAAGTGACCATGCCATTTTAAGCAACCTGATGACAAACCTGCTGAGAATAATATTATTAAAACCTTCATCAGATGTGTTTGAAAATGCTCTGTCTTGTGCACTAGATCAGGGGTTCCCAATCTTTTCAGCCCACGACCTAGGGCTGGACGATTAATCGAAAAATAATCAAAACCGAAATTCATAACCTCTAACCGACGTAATTTTCCCATGTGGGTTATTTCGTTTTTTTAATCCTGCGGGTTCCCGGTTTGTGTCCGTTCTCGGACTGTTCTGTGTATTTTAACTGTAGAAAAGGTTGTTCCGAGTCGAAACTACGATACAGTAAACTACATCAGTATATCATCATAAACGCAGCCGTTGTTTTCTTACGTGAACGTAAACAGATGAGAAAGAAAACACACGTGCAGTATTTTTGCTTAAAGAGACAACAGCCTAATAAACTCGCTGCCTGTCATTAATGTTAATCAAAGAACAAAAGAAAATCATTCACTGATCTTGACTGAACATATTTAATAACTTTACTTGATTAATCTTTATTTTATTTATAAAAAGAAAACTATGCAGTGTGTTTAAACTTTTAATTACAGTTTCTGTACCTGAAAGGGCAAAAAAAAAAAACGGAACAAAATAATCGTTCATTAATCGTAATCGAGGTAAAATGTTCAATTAATCGAGGTTTTGATTTTAGGCCATAATCGTCCAGCCCTACCACGACCCCCAAAATAACATTGCCAATATATCAAGGTGGTTAAAGTATACAAATGCTTTGCACAACGTCACACATGCACTTATAGCATAAAGACAACAAAAAGGAACACAACAGTCTAACAACAATATTATTTTATAGTAATTTTCTCATTACTTACATTCCAACATTAATCTTACCTAGTTAGTTGGGTGGGCAACATGATGGAGTACAAAACTCCAACTTATTTTTCATTTATGGGTCAAATATGCTATTTCTAATCCTTTAAAAAAATGTATTTGATTTCGGGAGTTCATCTTCCTCGTGGTTTTGTGACCCCCTGGGGAGCCCGACCCCAACTTTGTGAACCTCTGCACTAGATAACAGACATGAAATCTGAAGATAACTGATAACTTTGATGTGCAGTATTTTCAGCTGTTGTACATATCGCTCATATAAAAGGATCATGTCACAGGAATCAGAAAGGTTCTTTTGCTTGTGACTACGGCTGCGCGATGTGGCCAAAAAAATAAAAAAATATTAGTCAATATCAATAATTATGACCATAAATGTCAAATCTTTATTTATTTCAAGTTAAAGCTCAGGTTTTTGCTCTTAAATTGAAAGTTGTAGAAACCAGACCATTAATTTTCCTTAACAAAACAAATATCGTAATATAATTGTTTTCTTTAGTTTCTGCATAATAATAATAATAACTTTATTTTGTTTAGCGCTTTTAAAAGTCTATTCTCAGAGCGCTCACATAAGCAAAATTAAGATAGATAAAATTGGCATGATAAACACAATACAGAAAGTATTAGAAACAATTTTACAAACCTGAAAACTATTTAAAGTATCCAAGACATATAGTAAACCCATACAATACATCACATAAGCAATCACAAAAATCATCTTTCACCCAAATGCTTCCTTAAAATAATACGTTTTAAGTAAAGATTTAAACATTTTCAAGGATGGTGCATTTCTAATTTTGGAAGGCAGAGAATTCCATAACTTTGGGGCAACTGAAGAGAACGCCCTATCACCCATTGTTTTTAGGTGCGTTACCGGAACAACTAAAAAACCAGCGTCAGCCGAGCGAAGATTACGTGTCGGAATGTAGGGT
This sequence comes from Carassius carassius, assembly GCF_963082965.1. Taxonomy (NCBI): domain Eukaryota; kingdom Metazoa; phylum Chordata; class Actinopteri; order Cypriniformes; family Cyprinidae; genus Carassius; species Carassius carassius. Next base: position 2,496,558 of record NC_081799.1, read on the forward strand.
ATTAAAAGCTCAGAAAGATATCGAGGAGCAAGTCCATTTAATGCCTTGTAGGTCAACATAAGAAATGGCAAGTTATTAAAAACTGCTGCTTGCTTCCAGCAACACAAACAGCTTGTATTGTGTTTATTTAAATGTAGTTTTTACGCTACATCTTTAATTTGTTCTGGGGTTGTGCATTGCTTCCAACACATGAAGAGCTGTTGTGCTCACGAGGCCTTGAACTCTGGATCACATCCCAGTCCCGTTAAAAATCTAATTAAAATGGCACAGGACAGAAAATGCACACAATTTATCAGCATGCAAGCATATATTATAACATTTCTTTTACCGTCAAGATACCCCCTCCCAACCATACTGCATTCGAGCACAGGCAAAAACCGAAAGCATTCTGCAGAATACTCTGGGGCTTGAGTAAAGTTACTGAGCGAGGACATTAAAGGGTTAATATTCACAAAACAGTCAAAAATACATTGTCCCTCTGTGCTGCATGTGTTTCTATAGTAAGAAGTGTCATGATGTCAGGATCTGCTCACCTACGGTGCTTTTGTTGTGAGCATGGCTCCAGAACTGACATCATTACCTGCTGTTCATGATCTGCACAAGCTGTTCAATTGTTGCAGTCTTGAGTGATGCAGCACTTCTTTTAGTGACGCAGCAGTGCCCTTCAAACTGTTGGTTGCCTCTGCTGTTTTCTACGTAAAAAGAGTAATATGTCGAGATTGATTCCTATTTTCTCACACTCGTGCTTTGTCCTTGAGTAGCACAGCTCTGGTAATGTAAACTATAGCAGAGTTTGGCCACAGTCATGTTGAACATTTCAGTAGTAACTTTCTGTCAGTGTCATAAAGACATTTTACACATCCATCCATCCATCCTTTATATTAGAAAAATGTTTGTTAGATCAGTGGTTCCAAACCTTTTTTCCAGGGGACCCCTATTTAATTTCTGCTGTCAAATGATTAATCGCATACAAACAGTTTGTGTGTGTTCTGTGTATATTTATAATGTATATTTAAATGCACACACATACAGTATATATTTAGAAACTATTTACATGTATTAACATGTCTATTTTAAATGTATATAATTTATATTATAAATAAATATATTTAATATATAAACAACATATATTTCTGAAATATATACATGTATGTGTGTGTATTTATACATATACATTATAAATATACACAGCATACACACAAAGAAATTAAAATAATTAAATAAAAATGTAATCAAAATTAAATTACAAATCACTTGTTTAATTTTTTAATAACTGCAACAACAGCAGAAACATTGAAATAAAGACATTAACCAAGATTTTACATGATAAATGTCATAAAAGGTAGCTTGGTTGGAAAACCTCACATTTCAGACTTGAGACCATTTTTAAGAAAAGGGATATGAATCAAAATTATGATTGCAGGTGTTTTATCTGCTCTATTAATAATTCTAGATAGCTTATTATCCAAACTGTTTAGACAGTTTTTAGACAGACATTTACTCATTTTACATCAACCTGTTAAACTTTACAAGTGCATGAAAATGCACTTTGATTATTGCATTGGTTTGAACAAAAACAGCAGACGGGCCAAATGGAAATGCAAATCCCCTTGCAATCTTGAGCGACCCCCGGGTTTGGGAACCACTGTGTTAGGTTATTAAAATGTTCTTCACACTCACTGAAAGTTCTTCTTTGGCTGTCCCTTATTAGTCAAGGGTGTTCTTGGATTTCTGTGGGAGAACGTAAATGTGAATGTGATGAAATAAATGTACATGTTGCAAATCAAATAAAGTAATTCTGCAGGTTTAGGATAGCATGTTTATCTCTACAGATCCACAGGGTACCTGCTCCTCTGAGGAACTGGTGTAATGTAGGGCTGAAACGATTCCTCGAGTAACTCGATTACAAAAAATGATCGAGGCAAATTCCTCTGCCTCGAAGCCTCTTTTAATTTATTTTAAATCTCACGTCAGGTTCTTTCCCAATGATTTTTTTAATGTGACAACACGTTTACGTCACCCACAAAGTGGAAGGAGACACAAGCGCTGAGTCCAAAATCACATACTGCAAGGAGTCAGCAGTGTTTTGATTTGAGGGCGCGTGTAAACGTAAAGAGAACGTTGTGGCGTGTGTCCATTGCAAGATAGAGCTGACATACCACAACTAGGGCCGTATGATTTCCGCGATGCAGAAAACGCGGAGGGAATCGCGGAATCCAGTCATAAAAACGGATTTTACAGTTTAACGCGGAATGGCACGGAATTTGCCAAATTTTGAATGAATTCATCAAAAATAGGTCATTGCACTTACATCAAATCACGATACGGAATAATATCTGTAAATATTAAGCCGGAACAGTCTATTTAAATATGAATCTTGCATGTTCTGCGTGTCTCTGTTAATGAATGGAGCAGAAGAGCGTCTTCCTTTATCACACACACACTGAAGCGCCCGTGACGCTCCGGTGATTTCAGAGTCTGCTGTCACTAAATAAGGACGTGAACACATGAACAACATCTCCAGAACTGCTCTGACAGTCACTTCATGAGCATTTGACAGTTTGATTTGAGTAAAACTAGCGTCACATCACATACACAGAGCTGTAAAGGTACGTCAACCCGTCAAAATAAAAGTCCGGTTTAAAGACAATTATTTGCCAGATATCTATTACTATTGTTCAGCAGAATGTACATAGCCTACTACTAAAAAAAAAAAAAAAAAAATCAAACATTTTTTTTTTTTAAGGTTTAATCTCACAACATTTCTTCCATGTTTAACTTTATTAGTAAATCCCCTTCGTTTACCAAAAAGTTAAGTTTGCTTAATTTTCAATAATTAAAAGATATATTAAATAAATGTTTTATGTGCTTAATGTTTAATGTGCTTTCCAGAAAATGCTTTATTTAAAACCCCAACTGAATGGCACTTAAATGCACTTAATTCATCTGTCAACTTTATTGTCATTGTTCACGGTACAAGTACAGACAGAGAAACAATGGGTAATAATTAAATGTTTATTTTTGATGTATGCATTGCATTCTATGCATTTAAAAAATAAAAATATTTTTTTTCTAAAAAAGGAAACTTAGTTGTTCATTTAAAAAGACCCAGGAGTCTTTTTTTCTCTTGCATAATTAATATTGCACTTAAACGCATTTTATCCGATTACTCGATTAATCGATGGAATTTTTGGTAGAATACTCGATTACTCAAATATTCGATAGCTACAGCCCTAGTGTAATGCTCTCAGAAGATGAGCCAGTCACCATGTGCCACCTACTCTGGTGGGCATTTGAGTGGCTTTTGGCTGCTGTGTATAATTTGAATGCAGACTTCAAATTTCAGTGTTGGAAGAGGACTAATCTCTTCTTCCACTTCTTGCTGTTTTTGTCAACATTCTTGTATAAAGGATCAAGTCTGTGGACACGCAGAATAAACCCATGATCCTCAGCCTGGGTACAGCACTTGTCTCTGTGCTGCACCGTCAGTGGCTCTTCTATTCTTTGGCCCTCGCTTGAGTGCAGACACCATCCATCATTATACAGATACTGTAGCTTTTGTTCTTGGCATTGGTTTATGCTACTCTCTCTCAAGCCCTACAAGTGCATGCATAAAGCATTTCTTGTTCCTCCACCACACTGTCATGAGTGCAGGCCAACATCAACTAGAAGAATTTTGAGTCTCTCTGAGTCTTTCTATTCATCAACCTTATCAAACACAACACAGGTAAACATTACAAAATCCAGCTGGCTAGTGCAATCTGTAACCTTAAAATAAGCTAACCTTATATTAGCTGCCTACTGTCGTAAACAGGGATATGATAAATTGGTTCTTGGCAATCTGCATGGGCTCTACACCTGCATGCCGGTCTGATAATATCTTCCATCTGTGGTGAAAGCATTGGTTCGCATTAATAACTAATAAAAAGGTTTTTTTCTTCTTTATGCTATGCATCCAGGTGAAGTAAAAAAAAAAATCTTCAAACGATCCCATTTAAATTTGCTTCCAAATTTTCAGCCAATAGTACAGGAATATTAAGGGGTAAAAATGTTAAATGTTTTCCTCTGAAAGAGAAGTGCAAAGGTGGCCCCAACGACAATCCTTCCTCTGAGACAGAGACAGATTGATTATGCATCATTCTCATTTCACATGCAGGCAGGTTAGCCAGTCATAACTGATGTCATTTACATGTAGAAGCCTTGGAAGTGCACCAGCAAAAGCAGTCTGTGTAGACATGATCATGGAAACTAAACTGCTACAGTTCTTTCAACATTATGAATGGGGAAAAAATTTAATGTGACATAACATTTTTCAGTAGTTTTGAAGCTTGTCTTTCAAATAAATTTATGTTGACATAAATTTGCATCAGAAATTCTCCCAGGATGAAGCACTTTTGATTGTATTTGCACCCCACATTCACATAATGTGTCTCACAGCCTAGAGAGACTTGGTTCTTCCTAGAAATTATGTGTGAACACCATAGACTGCTTCCAAAAAGCTGCTTTTTACTTTCTGCTTCATTGTTTTCTTGCTGTAACTAAACTGTATGCAGATATAATTTTCTGTTGGAGGTCAAACAGACATTTGGAGAGATGAAAAAAAAATCATACTGAAAAATGCAAAAGATATTCCTGCACGTAAGATGCAACCCTGCTTGAATTATCATTCATGAAGTCAAATATAAAACAGTCTGGCAGACTTCTGACGGTTGACATTATGTCTGGTTCACATTGTAGCTTTTTCTGGCCATTCTGGACAAGAACAGGACAGGACAGGACAGAATGTGTGGCCAAGTATGGTGCCCCATGCTTTGAATATTTGCTCTGCATTTAACCCATCCAAGTGCACACACACAGCAGTGAGTAGTGTACAAACTTTGTTTTCACTTCATGGTTAGAAATGCTTTTCATTCATGAATAATACTGTATGCATAGTATTGATGCATTTCACAGCTATAAATCTGAAATGAGAGTTCTAAAATTCTGGGCATTAATTTTTTTAATGCACACGCCAACTCATTAAAAATACAATAATTAATTAAATCTTCATTCTAATATCTACCAAAAATAATGCTAAAGTGAATTGATAAATAAAAAATCACCAATAATAGCTGATTAATTATATGGCAACAATATATATTGCATCCCTAAACCTCAGCATCCCCTGAACCTCACAGACTTTTCACACAAATTGAGTTCTTCCTCCCCGTGACCCTGTAAACATGACTGTCAGTCGGATCAGAGCGTTTGCCACTCTTCAGGACGGTCCATTAGTGTGCTTCATGTTCATCTCATTAGAGTTTCACATCTGAAACCTGCCTGCTCATAATTAGTTTTATTTCAGCCAGTCATGGTGTGTTTATGAAGCGTTAGAATGCGCTTTGAACACTGAATTATTGATTCCAGTTGAAATCATACTGAGGTGATGGATTTCTCACAGGAGATCTTTGAATTACTGTCTAGAGCCAGGCATGTTTGAAGGAATCCCCATCATTATTCCAGAGCCGTTATTATCATAAACCACCTCAAGACAGCGAGAGTTGTGCACCAAAGTCTTATTGCATTAAAAAGTGGAATCTTATTTGGCCGTTTCTCCAGTAAACTCATACTGTATGCATGCTTCAGAGGCAGTGCTGCATTGTTGTTTGCTAAAGTGTGGTTTGGAGAGCTCATCTACAGCTCGTGCTGCTAATATTCAGGTTGTCGTCCTTGGAGTCGCCCAGGATTGCCTGTGTCCGGTGGGCAGCTAGACCTGTCGCGATTAGTCGATAAATCAATTAATCGCTCGATAAAAAAAATTAGCTCGATAACTTACCCTGCCGCGATAATTTCATTTTTCAATTTTTATTTAAAAAAATGTAACATGTCATGGTGTGGGGTTATTCTGGATCGCAGCCTGTGGACAGCCCGTGGTAGAAAACACCATCTCCGATGGCACAGATGTCCCGGGAATAAAGAGATAGAGTCTCGCTAGAGTGACCAGCTTTGGGAAGCGCCTTTCATTTGCTTGTGGATGTTTGCGTCTCAAGTGATATTTCATTATACTTGCACTACTGCTTTATTTTAATACCGCGTAGCATATTTTGCAAGTAACTTCGTTGCCCTTTCTCCCGACATGGGCCTACTTTTCCTCTCGCTTCATTTGGCTTGCTCAGCTAAATATGTCTGTAGGCGTGTGGTTGTGTGTGTCAACACGCACAGTGAGTTCACACACACACACACACACACATACCTTCTCTCCAAAGCGCTCGGTCAGTTTCACTCCTGAGGCGTCTGTCGTTGCTAAGCATCCATCAGCTGCCATATCCGTTACAACAAGTAAATTTTAGTAATGGATTTCCACCACCGAAAAACCCTTGCTGTAACTCTGCTACAAGATTTATTTACGAAGAAAAGTAAAAAACGCTGCAGTGTTTAGGGGCAGCCCATTTTTAAAAAACAACGGGGAATTTCACCCCGAAGGAAGCTGATTGATTCGGGTCTTGTCACATGACCTGGTGCTCTTGTGTCATTCTGAAAAGCTCAGATGTTTTTAACTAGAAGTGCTGCGGACGCACCTGGGAAAAAAACAAGCGCGTCTCTTCCATTATGAGAGCGCATATCGCATTTGAAATAACGAACTTGAGCACAAAAAAAGACGTGATATGTGAACGGCCACTTCATTGGTCAAAATGTTTACTTTCGGTTAACAGTTAAACGGTCAATATGAGCATCCCTAACTGGCATATACACATAATATAATATACAAAATTAATTAATTTTAAGCCACACAGTCAACATGTTGGTATTTCTTGCTCGTAATCTGCCATAAAATAAAATAAAAGTTTATTGATCTTTGAAAAGGTGTACCTGCGTTATTATGCCATTATCATTATATGTTGAAACATTATATAGTTGAAACTGGTCTTAGAACGACAATATTATCGTTTATCGCGATCATTTCTTGGACAATTTATCATCGAGCAAAATTTGTTATCGTGCCAGGCCTATGGGCAGCTCACATTGGCTGTTTGAAATAGAAATGAATCGATCTCAACATTGGCTCACTTCAGAATGGGAGGAGCAGCTCCTCTCCCGTTCTCTCTCTCTGTGTCTCTCCCTGACTCTTCCAGTCACTGACGTGTTGCTTCCAGGGAAACTCGCTCTGAATCCAAACACTCTGGCAGGTGATGTGGGAGAGAGCAGCGCCGCTCATGTGTTGAAGGCAGGGACGATTGTGCGCCGTCTGTGTTGCTCGTCTGTCCGCTTTCCCGCTTCTCCTTTCCTCCTCACACATCCCTCCGGATCAAGCTCGCTCTCCTCTCTGGCACCGTGTGCATGTGAAAGGGCTTTAATCAGAGGAAATGATCGGGGTAAACAGCGTTCAGGGGACGGGGAAGGTCCGCATGCGGGCCAGCGGCTCCGTCAAGTACGGCAGGGAGGAGCCGGTCAGGCGTCAGCCCCAGCACCGCTCCAAGTCTCTCAAAGTGTCCAGTTCTACTGAATTCAACAGTGGACTGCCCAAAAAGGAGAAGGTAACAAGCCTGTGGTGTTTGTGTGCCTGGAATGGAGATGATTTTTCTTTGGCATTGTGATGTTGTTAGACTCGTTGTGGGATTTTTGGATCTCTCTTCTGATATGACCTTGCATGCAGACTAAATATCTTCATGTAACGCTGTTATTAAGTGCTGCTCTGGTGTTATAATACTCACACTCAACAAAATGCTGGATTTACCTGTGGATGAGACGTGTCCATGTCCTTACGTTGGATTTATGTCTTTACCTTTACCGTTGTCTTTTTAGCTGGCAGCCTTCTTTAAGTGATGGATGGTTTGATGATGGCTTTTTTGTTGTTTGCTCCAGTTATTAAATGAAATGCATGCTGTTATTGTGAAGGCATTTACGTGTCACCTTGACCCGGGGTTAACGGGGTCTGTCTGTTTTATTGACCACTGTGTTTGATTTATGATTCACAGAGGTTGTTGATGCCAGTGTTGTAGCCTCTCCAGTGTAACTCGCTCCTGTGTAAACACATCAGTGTAGTGTGTGTGTGTGTGTGTGTGTGTCCAGCGGGCGGTATCCACTGACACGCATCTTATGTGAGAGGAACATGGCTTTGTGTTTCTACACCTATGGACATTGACACTTTTCACTTTGAGTCAACTAAAATTGGAAAATGACTGCACACATATGTAGTAAACGAATGGTTGCATTGGTTGCAATTTATTTAAAGGAAACTGACGATTTGGCTGGATTTAGAGGCTTAAATGATATGACTTGGAATATGTGCAGATTGGAATTTATGGGTGTATGTGACCATTTTTAACTTTATAGGTTGTGTTAAATACTTATTCAGATTAATTTATAGAGAAATAAATGTGAGAAACCATGTGGTTTACTTCACAACCTATTTTTTTGTTTTTGTCAGTAATTTTAAGTTTCTATGTAATTAACATCATTAAACAGAAAGACAAAATAATGTTTTCAAGCAGGTTTCGATGCTCATTGGCTGGGTCAGTAGTTGTGCCTCTCGGACAGATCTGTGTTTTAAAAGCACCACATTGTTTACACTCTTCAGGAAATCAGTCTACTTATTTTTATCATTTTAAATATCAAGTAAAGCTCGTATATTCATGATTACTAATAACTGTTTTGCCCATCGATATTCCCTTACAGTACAGTATACACTAGTCTTTGGCACAGACTATAATATTATCCACTAGGCCACATGCACATCACCTTTTGACATACAGCAGCAGCAGAGCATCACACAGCCAATTCTGGTCGAGGCTAGATTTCAAAGCGTTTTCCTGTTAACTCTACAATGTAATGGAATTTCAAGTTTTGTTAGTGAAGTAAACACTGCTTTAGATATGTCATGTAATTATTCAAATAAACCATCATAGAGAAGAAATAAATTAAGAGCAGAATGTTTTCTGTTTTTTGTCAGTTTTATTGTTTGACTAATGTTAGCAGATACATCTAATTGCAAAGATTTAATATCATGATATATTTCAGATTTTGCCTGCCTGTTTATGCTTATCTAAGACAAAAGTGAGTGGTTTGGCCCTGAAATCGCACCAAGAAGTGCATTTGATCATTCTCTTGTTCACAAAGGTCACATGTGCACTTAGACACACAGGCGTTCAAACTCAGCCATCTGTCAGAAAGAAAGCACAGACTGGTGTCATAAAATTCTCTCATGTATGTATTAACACAAATGAGTGCGTTCAGGCTGTGATCTCTCGTGTGTCATGCAACAGCTTCACGTAACATCAACTGATGTGTGTTTAGTGTTATGAGACGGTGACTGCTGTTGCTTCATGTGAAAAGTATGTATCAGATGACAGCTGAGAGTATGTCTGTCTGTTTTATCGTGCATGCTCATGAATGTAGTGAAGCCCTTTTTGTCCGTCATACAACACTTGCACAGATTTATATTGTGCTTCTAAACATCTGCATGTGGTCTGTGTGTAATAGCCATACTGAGATTTCTGCATTTTGATGTGTGGTTTGACCTTTCACTCAGGAATCAGGGTGTGTATTTGTGTAAATAGTGCAAATAAATTGTGTGACATTTTCACAATGAATTTTACTGATGGCACTGCATGAGAAAGCTTCATTAGTCCAGAAGAGACAGTGTTTCATCATAAGTCATGATTCTATGGTGATTGACTTCGGTGAGATATTAAATAAAAGAGCACAAGCGCTGATCTGGTACGTTTTCCACAGCAATGAAGTTACAGCCATACCTCACATTTGAAGAACCGTTATTTAAAGAGGTTAAATAATTAATTGTGTTTTAGGTGAACATGAATTCTACCATACTAAGTCTTTGTCTTTTTTCTGTTCCCCCCCATGCAGTCGTTGTATAACTCCATCAAGAACGAGAAGCTGGAATGGGCAGTGTAAGTATTAATGCATACACCACCATTGCTCTTTATTAGAACAGAAATGAAAAGTAAATAGGAAATTCTAGAGGATAAAGCAGGGAATTAGGATCAGGCTGGATTCTGGATTCAAGCCAGCATTCCCATGAGCACATGCAATATTCACTGTCCCACAGATCATACACCATCTTCTTTTCATCAAATTATGGTTTTATTTTTACCTTGGCGTTGGTTCCCACCGCACACAAATGCTCAATAAACACACATGGTCCAATAAAGGTCCAAAATGTGTTTGTGATAGTGCGCCTTTGAGTCAAATGATTAGATTGGTGGCATTTGAGACATGAGCTGTAATTATGATCTTGAAAACACGACATTAGACTGACAATGTGCTTCTCTGATAACAGTCATAGAACCAGACACAGTCCCATTGTGCCAAATTACAGCACGCCCTCGCCAACTCTCTGCACCAACCGCAAACCACATCTGAACCTCAAGCTAATCTCTAGCTGTAACATTTACTACGCAGTAGTTATTTGCAGATTTAATATTAATTAATATCATGTTTGAATATATTGTGTTTATTAAAGCAGTATGAAGCCATGGATTACAGTGATTTTATAACAGCTAAAAATGTTATTTACCCAGAGAACAGTGAGTGCTCTGGGTAAATACAATTTAAGCTTTGTCAACAAGATTTTGTCAATCATCACTGAAAATATATGTTTGACAATAGGTTTTAACAATTTGTGGTTGTAAAGGTAAACATTAAAATTCATAATATTTTGAAATACACAACTTTCATATACACATAAACCTGTTAATCTCTCTCTCCCAAACACAAAAGACATATTGTCAAAATTTTATATTAAACCTGAAATATTTCTTTAAATCAAAGATAAGTTCTTTTTCAGCAATTCCCAAGCAACACGCACAGCAGTAATACTGATTTAATGAGGTTACAGGTGTGCGTTTATGAGGTTTTTTTACAATAGCTTTGAGCACAATTTGATAAATTCACTGTCCAGCCAGAAAACTAACATTTTCAACCACCTACTGGCCAATAAATCTCAAAAAAGATTGAAATAACGTGACTAATTATAGTAGATGTCAAGTCGTGAGAGTGGTCCCTTTAGATTTCTATAGCCCAATGTTCCAAGCTAATTCACTTATCAAGTCTTCTGTGAAGACAAATGGCGCTGTTTCTTGGCCTCAGAACAATGCCATGAGAGCCGCTTTCCCCCTTTTTAACCAAAATAGTGCCTTTTAGAAACAGCATAACATATTTCCACAGACTTGAGAGCTGGACAATAACATAACTGGCTTACATAACCTCCCAACCAGGAGCATCGGGTGGAGCGTTAGGATGATTTTAAGGGCTGGAGCAGATGGGGCCCAAACAGGGGTGTCCAAGTGCATACACCCGTCCACCCTCAGCCGTTCCATTGGATCTATAGAGGGGCCAAGAGCAAAATACAGTCACAAAGCCCGTGATTCCTACTGACAGCCCTGTTGCCAACAAACAAACATAGCATGTGGTCTTGTTTATAAGTTTTATGCGTTTTGAGAACATATTTAAACATACAAGTCATTTCATTACATGTATAGATTTTGTCTTGAGATAAAATGGACAGAAGTGTTAGGTGCAACTTTCATTTCTGTGGTATTGAAGGTTCCAGTTATTCAGTCTTTAAATGTGAAATATAGGGCCCTATTTTTTCTGCGATGCTGAAAACGTGGAAGGAATCCAGTCATAAAAATGGAATTTACTGTATAACGCGGAATGTCATGGAATTTGTCAAACTTTGGATGAATTAAACAAAAGTAGGTAATGACACTTAAATCAAATTGTGATATAGACTAGTATGTGTAAATATTAAGCCACAAAAAGACTATTTGAATGAATGGAGCAGACACGCAGTTTTGTTTACTTCATGCACACTGAAGCGCGCGTGACACTCGCGGTAATTTCAGCCTCTGCCGTCTCACTAAATGAAGACATAAGTACATGAACAACATCCCCAAAACTGCTCTGAGAGTCTCTTCATGAACATTTGACCATTCCATTTGAGTAAAACTATCATCATATCATACACACACAGAAATGTAAAGATATTCACAGCAACCTGTCAAAATAAAAATTTGGAAAATAAAAAATAAGGAATAATCACACATTTGTACCATGTTTCGATTTGAATGTTTGCCAAGAAAGGTTTGTTAAATTTTCAATAATTAAAAGATAAATTTAATTGTTTTATGCCTTCATTTGATAATCAGAAAAATTTAAATACACAACACAGAAATTCTGTGAAAAATAAAAACGTTTCATAAGGTTACTGTAAGAATAAACTGGAATAAATAATTTTTTTCATGCATTTAAATAATAAGAAATGCTAAAACACAGAATTTGGTAACAATAAACATGGTCAGAAAAAATAAAACAGGACCCAAAACTTGTCATTTGTGTTGTCATTTTCTCCTGATAACCCAGAAAAGAACTTAAATTACACTTTCAGTTTTAATCGTACAGATAAGAGCAATACATCAATCGAATCTCTAAAGGGTCTACTTTTTTTTGTATACACATAACAACAAAACTTTGTGCACTTATAAAATTAAGAAAACAAAATGCTCTGTCTGTAGCCTTTGTCTGCGCTGATCTTCATTTACAAACACGTCATTAAAATGAACTGTAACTCCGTGAATACTCAACGAAGAGACATCTAGAGAGAGATATCTATAGAAAGCTTGACATGTCTACTTTTAAACTAAACAAGTGCCGCCGAAAACAGATATTCTGTGATAAAGTAATCCATATGAAAACAATGCAATGTCCTGTCTTTCACGTCTCCCTTCATTATATCTAATGCGACCATGCCCACACGCTGAGCGCATCATATATATATTATGTTCCACATGAAGCGTGCGGCGTGTATACGCCCATACCACAAAATAAATAAAAAATTAAAAACAAGAAAAGCCTGTTCAAGTTTTTTTTTTTTATTTACTGTTTGCTTTAAGCTGAGAAGAATAAGACATAATTCACCCCAAAAAGATGTGATGAGGATTACCTCAGGATTTGAGTTTTGGATTTCCTCAGAAAAAAGAATGAAGTGCTTTATCCAGCAGAGATCATAAACATTTTACTAGTTAGACTTTTTCCAAACTATAATTCCTGACTAAATGTATAATCAAGTGAAACATTATGAAGTTTCATTCACATCATCTAAATGTTCTACTCAGGGGCGTAGGAGCGATTTTGAACCTGGGGGGGACAGTAAATGACAGGGGGGGGTTCGGGGGAAATTCCCCAGATATATATATATAAAGCACTTACATGTTCATTTCTAATGAACATTTGTTTTCTAATTTATTAAATATTGATGAGAATAAATATAAAGTATATATATATATATATATATATATATATATATCTAATATATATACCGGCTTTATATCAGCCATCAGCCATCAGCCACCTTGCTCTCTATGATTTCGGCATCGGCCATCAAAAAGCCAATATCTGTGGACCACTACAGTAAACGCAATGCAGTAAAGGTGGAAATATAAAAGATGGAATCAGCTGTTAAATGTAGAATATCACAGAATCTGACAAAATTGGAATAAAAAAAAAGGATTTCAAAGGGCCCTATGTAGCTTTTCATTATAAAGCTTCAGCAATAAACTATTTTTACATTTAAATATATACACTGTATTTTTTGGACTCTAAGTCGGACCTAAATATAAGTCGCATCAGTCCAAAAATACGTCATGACAAGGAAAAAAACATAAGTTGCACTGGACAATAAGTTGCATTAATTTAGAACCAAGAGAAGACATTACCATCTACAGCCGCGAGAGGGGCACTCTATGTTTTCAGTGTACATGTAGACTACAGGAGCACTGAGCAGCATAGAGCGCCCTCTCGCGGCTGTAGATGGCAATGTTTTAACTTGATTCATGTCAAATTAATTTTGATAAATAAGTCGCACATGACTGTAAGTTGCAGGACCAGCCAAACTTTGAAAAAAGTGCGACTTATAGTCCGGAAAATACGGTAATCATAACAACAACTAGTTAAATTAGTTGGACACAGTTCCCATGTATTCTTTTATCCTACAAAAATTAGCATTCTGTCATTTTCCCGTTAGTTGTAACGTTAAAATCAACCGTCCAAATTTGTTTCGCAGATCCAGCTGATGTATTCCAGCCCAAAAACTCTTCAAAAACCGCCAAAATGCACACAAAACCACCAAAAATATGTTATCACTGATCAGTATTTATTTCAGTATTTTTACTTCCACGTTTGACGTTTTTCTTTTCTACTATGTTAAGGTTGGTTACATTTACATACAAGAAATAAACACTGGCTGCCGAAGCATACATAAAATAAACCGTTTTATGTGCATTAGCGCCACCTTTTGGACTGGAGTGTTGCCCTCCTTATAAATAAATGACGCCATCAAAACCTTATGGTGAAATGACTATATCCTCCACACATGACAATATCCTCCACACACTCGTTTATAAGGCAGCCTCTTGTATCTTTGCTAGTCGATTTTATTTCATCCAGTGACATGATGGGTTTTAACTTCATTCAGGAGATTTTGGGTAACTGCACAACTGACAGACTTTGAGCGCACCGCCAACGGTGCATGTGTGTGTGTGTATAACCATAGCGACAAAACGACCAACTTTCGGAACCTGCACTTAAGCCTATAATTTCGTTTAAAAAAAATTAAATATGCATTTAAAAGTTTCAGAATGGATTAATTTGGAGACTCTGAAATCGGCAGAGATAGGCAATGCAAAACAAAATCTGACATTGGGAAATAGTGAGGGGGACAAAACTTAAATTTTGAAATGTGGGGGGGACATTTCCCGAATCGTCATATTGTCAGCCTGTGAGATCGACGATACACGATATTATCGTTCATGGGTGGAGCAAGAGAGAGACTCTCTGTACTTGTCATATCATAACTATTTGGTGTTTTAAACCGCGCAGGTGCACGAGAGAGAGCTTATGGATCACCAATAATCTAAAAAATATACTTTCAAACATACTGTTAAACTAACGTTGAATATAAAATTACTGTATTTAAAATTGCTAGTTCATCTATAGTCGGATGCAACTGTCGCATCGCGCGTCCTGTGCAAAATTTGCCGCATCTTTGCACACAAGTTATCAATCAATAGTAGATTTCTATTTAAGTCCAACAGTTTAACACTAATATTGGACCTAAACGAAAATGTTAAATATAAAGTATTCAAAACAGGTAAGTTCATATATTTGGAGTAAAGTTTAATTGAACTGATGCATCAGTCATACAGCGCCTCATGACGAGTCCGATGCACCACCACAGAAACAAGAATGAGATGCATTCTAACATAACTGTGGCATTAAACTCAGGGCTTGTTTATAATATTACACACATATAGGCCGTTCAGATTACTTGTTAAAGTGCAATTAAATTCCTTATATCTGCAGACGATGTACATCTGTTTGTGGAGGGAGACTTTGTAACAGCCAAAACTCTGTATTTTGCATGCATAACATTATAGTGCATTGTGCATGGACTTCAGAGCACATGTGCAAGGCGGAAGAGCGAACATAGTGTGTTTTATAAGTTAAGTGATCAGTCTTTAAGAGAAGGACTACGTGAGAAGCACTATGGATGATGTTTGCTCTGCCACCTTATTATTTTGTCTTTACTTTATTTGTAATGCCAAGAAAGAGTTAATATTCTCATGTATGAGAAGATCGCGTTGCTGTGTACCAGCCATTAAATGTGTGGGACACCAACATCCTCATTTTCTGTCTCTTTCATTTCATGGATTTAATGAGTTATCCGAGTCAAAGCGTTACAACTTCTTCACCGACTACAAGCTCTAATCTTCATTTGTTGTTAACACATTAATAGGAGAATGAGCCAATGCCAGTCTGAGCCAAATGAGCCTAATATTGTCTTGACTATCGACAGAGAGATCTGCTATCGTGGATAACTCTGACTATCGTCGAAAAACGATACTATCATCTATCGGCACAACCCTATGTTCTACTGTACTACTAGTATCAGTGACCATCACAATAATGTTAATAATGCAGTTTATCATTTAGTTTATTTGAGAGCACATAAACAATATACACTTTGGAAATGCTAGTTATGTGATGTTCATTTATAAATTTCAACATTACACAATACCAATCAATATCAGTTTGCTAAAGCAGTAATATTGTGAAATATTTTTTATATTTACAATAACTGCTTTCTATTCGAATATATTTTAAAGTTGTATTTATTCCTGTGATCAAAGCTAAATTAAAAAAAAAATGAAAAATATTCTCAGCTCTTTTCAACATTAATAATATTAATAACAATAACAATAAATGTTTGTTTTTGTGGAAAATCAGAATATTAGAAGGATTTCTGAAGGATTGTGTGACTGGAGTAATGATGCTAAAAAAACAGCTTTGAAAGTCAGCTTTGATTGTTCCTAATAAACTGCACTTGCAAGTGAATCTCAAATTATTTTGTGGGATAATTAAATATATTCTAAATAAACTGCAAACATAAAATTATATAGATTTATTTTGTCCTCACATTCTTTCTTGTAACTCTTCCCTCTCAGTGGCACAGATGACTGAATGGCTCATTATGCAGCTCATTATGCAGGCCTTTGTCTTCTCAGGTGTAAATCACAATGATATTCATGATAGTTGACGCCTACTCGCATATGACTTTTACCAACAAAAAGTGTCTTAGAAAATTAAAATCAATATATTGTTTTTTGTGAGTGAGTAAACAAGATGATTTCACATCAGTTTGAAACACAAATTCTAGGCTACAAGCTCCAGATTCACAGTCTTGTGAACAAATGTTCTGTATGTTATGACTTTATTTCAGTGACTTCAAAATTTAAGTTTTTCACTAACCACGCGTAATTGTTGTTTTCTCAAAAACACAAACATGTACATACATGCTATTTAGATATTATTGTAACCCAGTTTGTACTGAATACTGTGTTTTCAGACTTGTATATACTTGTATATAGCCATGTATATGTTTATAAGCAACTGAAAAAAGCTCAAAAGCCAGGGCATATCAAAACTTCTCCAGGTCCCCAAAACCCCCTTAGACAGCAGAGGTTTAAACTTTTGATAAATTGATTGTGAAATTATGGGACAGCAGTAGTGGGCAGGACTGGGAATCTTAATAACACTGTGGAGTGGGACGGTAAAGGTTTGAAAATGTTGTGTGCAAACAACAACTGAACCCCGTTTCTTATCTCCTTGCATTCGAACAGACACATACACATAAAATTATGAGAACATACCAATCTTGACAATCATTCTGGTAAATGCAGTCGGTTATGTCTTAAGTGAAGGAGAAAAGCTGAGAAAGTAATCTGTTGTCTATCATTATATTGGATTGTGCATCAGGTCTTAAAGGGAGAGCATCTTATAAATACCCGGTGCTGTCATAAATGCTCATCAAACAACAAAACACAGCTTTGACAAACATTAATCTATATTTATTTTATACAGTGGACACTATGCAGCATTGTTTTACACGTAATTATTACATTTCTATACCTGAATACTACCGACCTTGTTTGTAAAATTGTTCTGTTGTATCTATCTATGCTTGTAATTTGTGTATTTGTTCTTATTTTTACTGGCTGTGCACTTGTCTCTTTAATCAGTTTTGAACTTTTTTTAATTAGGCTAGTAGTTTTTGCTGTGATAATGAAGAAGTATTATCTTTAAGTTTTAAATGGAAAGCAAAGTTACAATGAGATATTTTTATTTCCTTGCTGATCCAAAAAACAATCCAATCTGTGGCTCAAAAACCACAATATATGATCCGAACCATGAGATTGTTGTCACCCAGTGGTGCAACCAAATTTGGCACAACTGTTTTTGGTTAATTATTTCATCTGGTACTATCCGGTGTAATTCATAGTGAACTTTATATAATTGATTGTGAATATTAAAAGTGCATCATTCCACAAAAGAAGGACATTTCAGAAGACCCCTGTTAGAAAGTCATTGCAATAATGTTGCAAAACTGCTTCGGAGTCTTTACATCTCCTGTAAACTACAGTAAAATTAAAGGCACCTGTGAACTTTTGGCACTGTAGTTTCCTCTGGTCAATAGCTGTAAATACTGGCTCATAAAGTTTGCTGCTTGCAGCTTTATTACATTTTGTATTGGGAAATCATGAATTAGTGCCCATGAAATAACGCTTGTCAGTTCCAAATTGTTTATCATCATTTCTGATCTGGCAGTGGTTGGATAGGCCAAGTATTAATCTTTGTTTACTGCCACATTAATGGCAGTTGTTTTCTTAAAGTCGTATGCATACAGAAACAGTCATTTATAGCTAGATCTGTTTATTTCTCATCTTGCTGAAATACTCTGCTTCCATCATCTTTTATCTGGGTTTTTATAGGGTTTTGTGGAGACTGAGTGCTATAAATAGTGAGAGAGAATGAAATAGCCTGCTGAAATGAGGGTGAAATTGATTGTTTTCTGATTTGAGATATGTTGATGGTTGATTTTATGGGTAGGTAAATCTCATCTCCCCGTTAATGGGGTGATTCAGCTTAAGTAAGTGGATGGGAACTTCTAAAACGGTCATTTACTGTATACACCGAGACAAACAAGACTACTATAGTTCGGACTAACTTGACTTGTTGCCAATTTCAGTATTTATTCATGTTTTTTTTTTCAATAGCTTGTGTGATCCTTCTTTCCATAAATGGAATCTTTGAGCATTTCTAATGTGTCCTGACACTAGACTAATGTCACAAAGCAAATAGTAGTCTCAAGCTTCAAACATTTTACAGCAAGCCGAGGTAAATAGCTGCTATTGAGATTGTTAGTTTCCTAGCAACGTTCTTTATCATGACTGACAGAAGCTCCAACCTTCAGGACCGAGTCCGGCGGAGTGTTTCATTTCAGAAAACGTAGCAGTGCAACTGTAATCTTTGTCCAAAACCCATCAAGCATCTTCTCAGCTTTTAATATGACACAGTATGTGTCAAGTTACAGACCCACTTCAAATGACCTGTTAATGTTTTGGCCTCTGATGGTTATGCTACTGTCTGTCTTTAATCAAACAATCTTTCCACCTGCAGTACAAAAGAAAGGGCGTGTGAGAGGAACAGATCTAAAGTCAGCACATGCACTACCTTCCAAAAATCTCCTCTGCTAACCAAAGCTGTAAATGTTTGATAAAAAATACAGTATAAACAGTAATATAGTAGTACAGCGTTCATTGCAGCAGGCACATAGCTCAGTTTTGTAAATAAGATGCTATCTATAATACAATATTGCAGTTAGTTATGTAATTGGTAAGACTTTAGTGTAGGGACCGATTGTCACTGTCAATTAGTTGCTTATCAATATCTTATAATTATACATATTAACATATTAATATCTTATTCTGCATGAGCATATTCTAGATCCTTTAATCCACCCCATACCTAAATGTAACAAATACTGTACCTTACAAACTATTAATAAGCAGCCAATTAGGAGTTTATTGGGTCAAAAGTTAATGGTTAGTTAATAGTGAGAATTGGACCTTAAAATTAAACCAAAATTAACCATGTAATCAGTCAGATTACTCATGTTATAATGTATTCTGACTACCTTTTGATTACTTTTTTGAGCTATCTTACATATAACAGATTTGAATATGATTGTTGTGTACCATATTGTACTTCATTTGACCCTCTAACTCTAGCACTCTCTATTATAATTCTATTTTATCTATTTGTTTTTGTTTTCATTAAAAAAAAATCTTGATCCTCTAACACTTGCACTCTCTATTGCACTCTCTATTTTTTAAATATTCTTTTAAATTGATTTATTTTTGTTTAAAATAACAAAGAGTGCAGAAGGCTAACGGAGACTTGTCACAGCTCTTATTATTTTTTTGTTGGTTTTGAATGCTTTCATTGTCCTCATTTGGAAGTATCTGCTAAATGACTAAATGTAAATGTAAATATATTTCTTTATATAACATGTAATGGACAGGTGTCTGGTTCTATAAAAAACTAGTGTAAATGCCTGCCAAGATACCCTACCTAGTTTTTAGGAGCCCTGCCAACCATCCATACGTGAGCAGTAATAGATGGCATGTGTGGATGTGGTGACTGTGAAACACTAACTGCCATATGGGATGAAGATAGCGGCATACAGAGCAGGAGTAGGACATTGGATTTGTACCTGTTGGGTGGATAAATATTTATGTGACCTTCTGTAAACTGGAGTGTGCATACTGTACCAAATCAGACGTCAATGTGATCGATCAAGATGCATGAATTGCATCTTGATGTCATTTAGCTGTCGTGCAAAAGAGATAATGTTAAAAAATGACATTTAGATTAAATCTACAGATTTTTTCCTGCTTTTAATTTTCACAAATGTCAGGCAGCCACGTGGTAACAGATGTGCATTATGAGTCAGTGGACAGTGTGTTTGTGTGGGCACTCGACTGCAGACTCTCCCACACATCAGTCTCTTACAGAAATGAGTTTCCACCTGTTCAGACTTTCACTACACATAATTCATACATTGTCAGGGCTGTGGAAGAGTTGTCATGCATGAAGGTTGATGGGATTATGTGTGTGTGTGTTGTAGTGATGGAGATGAGCTGAAGAAGTCTCTATCTGAGCTGGTGGATAAGAACCATCACTCTCACACTAAGAGCATCAGTCGCATCAGCAGCGGCAGTAACCCGTTCCTGGACATTGCCCATGACCCCAACGCTGCTGTCTACAAAACTGGCTTCCTGGCCCGCAAAATCCACGCAGACATGGACGGGAAGAAAAGTAAGATTTAATCTGAAGTTATCATGTCATACAACATCTGCTCATTTTTAAGGGTTAAAATGTTCGATTTTGAAACAGGAGTGAAAAATACTCCATCGTAATACCGTAAAAATGTTTCATTTAATTTAATACTTTAAGCTAAAGTATTGAAAAGACAAATAATAAAAAGCACTTTTCAACTGAAGAATTTTTTTTTTTTAGCAGATCAGGTCATTCAAATGACTTTTACTTCTAGTTTTTAGGAAGCATTTTGATTTATTAATTCTTTGTGTAATTAAAATAATTTTTCATAAGCACGTTGTATTTATGACTCTTTCTAACTGAAGCGTTTGGGTGTGCAGGGAATTGTGGGAAAGAACATTAAATAAATGCTGTGTAATGTGAACGAGGATAAAGCAGGTGTGATTCAGGTGTGATTGGTGAAATGGGATTTTGGCCATAGTCTCTCATACATGATGTCCACTTATTTGATCTTCCTAATGAGAGTCACTAGAAAACCCGCTAAGCAGTTGTGTCTGTTTGAAGAGATGCACCGATTACAGCTCGTCCTGCAGAAGAATCTCAAACACTGACAGTTGAAATATAGTAAAAAATTATATGATAGAAAAGTTTAAAAGGATGATTTTATATATATAAATAGTTGTTTTTGTGTTATATGCTCTCAGCTCTCTTGACTGCATTACAGTTCCATATCACTTCGCACAGTTAACAGTAATAACGGTCACGCAGTTTGCACAAACAGGTGTTGTCAGTGCTGCCCTGATGATTTTATCAGTTAGCCTATATAGTGTAGTGGCTCTCTAGCGAGGTAATAACAGCGCTGTTTAGAGATGCGGCTGCAGAACACTGCTGAAGGATGCACTGAGGTAGCCTAATTCACACAAGCTCTCTCTCTTTCCTTGTGTATCTGTGTCTCTCTCGCTCCCTTTCTAATAACTTCATTAATAACTGCTTTAGAATGCTATCAACGGCTCAAGCCTCCATTACCAGCTTTAAAATGACGTTTTGGAACTAGCAAAAGAGGCATTGGATCAGATGTGGAAGAAATGATCCTACTCACAATAGCGATTTTAGTACAAAAACCCTTGAATCCCTTTAAATAGGGATCTACTTTGGGTCATGGCCGCATCACCACCTCAGGTGTGCATTATTTTTCTAATAATTCAATGGCCCAGAGTCAGTTATTCCTTAAATAAATATAGACATAAAAATACATGTAAATATTTTTAAAAAAAGTGTATGTGTGTTTATATATACATAATAAATTTACACAGAACACACACATATATTATGCAAACAAAGACTTATTTCGGATGCGATTAATCATTTGACAGCACTAGTTGCCATATTTATATTTCAAATGATCTTTTTAACTTTCTGTTTTAAAATATTTTTTGAAAAACATAGTTTCCACAAAAATATGAAGCAGCACAGCTGTTTTCAACATTGATAATAATCAGAAACACTTCTTGAGCAGCAAATCAGCGTATTAGAAATATTTCTGAAGATCATGTGACACTGAAGACTGGAGAAATGATGCTGACAGTTCACAGAAATAAATTACATTATAAAATATATTCGTTACTGTATATTATGTTACTGTTTTACTAATTTTTTTAAATAAAATAAATGCAGCCTTGGTGAGCAAAAGAGACTCCTTTCAAAAGCATACTGAAAGCACTGGCCGCAAACTTCTGAACAGATGTTTGAATATATCTGATGGGGCAAAACTGAAGTGGATACCTTCCTACCCTCCACTGCTTTTTGATTTACAGTCCAGCTCTGGCAGAAGACGTGCCAACATGAGTTTAGTAGTCTCCAATACCAGCCATGCCAGCATGGTCTAATGAGCGTATCTATGAGCGAATTACAGTTGGGATAAAAACAGCAGGGCTTTAGTGATCTGCTGCATCACATACTGAGAGCATTCAGGCCAGGGTCCCAGAGGTACCATCAGTGCACTACCAAGAACTCCGTCTGTATGGGGTGTGAAGCATTTGGATGCTTCCCAAAGCACCTATAGCACAGCCGTAAGTAAAGCTGTTCTACAGAGACACTATCAAGGGAAACATTTGACAGGAGAAATGTAAGTAATGCCCTTCAGAGGTGGAACAGACTGGTGAAATGTTTGACCCTTTTTAACACAACAGTATGGTACATACAGGGAAAAAGGTAACAGTTCACCAAAAAAAGTTATAATTTACTAGTGTTGGGCGATATGCTCAATTTTCATATTGTCAGCCTGTGAGATTGCCGAAACATATTAATGACTGGTCATTTCATTCATAAACTCAACATAATCATGTGTGAGTGGTTATAATGCTCAACACTGTAAAAACATTTTACTAGCCTGATAATAATAATAATAATTATCATCTTGCTATCATTAAAGACATCAGCCACAGATGAAATCTCTGACTATCGTCGATATACGATACTTTTATCAGTCGGCACAACCCTAGCATTTCCTAGAGCTTGCAATTAATCGAAATACAGTTCTGATTTTGATTTCAGCCTTCAATAATCGAGATAAAAACGAGATAACATTTGGCTCCTTCTAGTGGCATGCTTTTGCTCCTTTATCAATGCCAGATGACTTTTGTAAAATGGGACTTGCTTGATTTAAGTTAACTAGATTACGTTACATTACATTTAGTAATTTAGAAAAGAATGAGGACAATGTAAGCAATCAAAATCTACAAAAGAGCAATGATATGCAAATGATATGCAAATGATATGCATATGCAATATGCAAGTCTCAGTTAGCTTATTTTTGAATATATATTACATAAAAATAAATAAATGCATCTAATAGAATAAAAATGGACTAAGCTAGTGTTTAGATGCCTTTTTTGCTTTTATTAATTGTATAATAAATAAAAAGAGAACCGATAGAATACAAAAAGAGTAGAAATTTAGTAAATGAATAGGGTGCAAGCCTAATTTTTTTTTTTTTTAAGAATAGAGAATGCTAGAGTTAGAGGGTCAAATAAAGATGGAAGAGATGTGTTTTTAGCCCATTCTTGAAGAGCAAGCAAGAAATATCTTTTAGACAAGCTGAGATGTATGGAAGCATATGGGTAGCAATTTTCAATTTGGAATGTAATATGCAAAATGACAATGCATTTCTGTATTTACATTTACATTTTCCAATACATTTGTGCAACGTCTGGTGCAAAATAAAAATGAAAATTACATAATTTTCATTTGCCATTTCATTCACTAGTTTTAATATGTAAAATGAATACTAATTTTAACGCATTCTTAATTGCCATAAAGCGAAATTATCAAAACCTACACGGACCAACGGTCTTGTCCATGTTCTCTCACTTGAATCCTCTTCTTGAGTCTCTTGACCTTCTGCAAGCCCCGCCTTGTTCACGCAGTGATTGACATGGTGGGAGGGGGGCGGACACGTGATCGGCTCGGAATGCATTTTCAATGTGCACATTGAATTTTGCTACATTCATTGCGGGACACTGAATGCAAATGCAATAGTAAGTGTCTTGACTGTTAGTGTTAATGCAATTAAGAAAAATAGCATTTGAATGATAATTTTGCCACAGTTTTTGCTTGAACATGTTATACATATCTAATCATTTCTGAAATGCATTTTCATTTTGCAACTTATAAAGCGTTAAAATTAGTATTCATTTTACATATTAAAACTAGTGTGTGAAATGGCAAATGAAAATTATGTAATCTAATTTTCATTTTCATTTTGCATCAAATGTTGCACAAATGTATTGGAAAATGTAAATGTAAATACAGAAATGCATTGCCATTTTACATATTGCATTGTAATTTTGCATATTACATTCCAAATTGAATATTACCACCTATATGCTTCCATAGAGATGTGAGCAGCTATCATCGGATCATCAGGATGGAATGAGTGGTAGAGTTGAGTGTAGAACCTAGTGATACCATGTAGACAGAGAAGATAAGTGGTGCAAGAACTGAGCCCTGAGGTACCCCAGTAGTTAGATGTTGCGACTTGAACACCTCGCCTCTACAAGATACCTTGAAGGAAAGGTAAGGCTCAAACCACTGGAGTGCGATTCCTGAGATGCTGCCAATAGGGTTGACAGGAGGATCTGCTGGTTAACCGTGTCAAAAGCAGTGGACAGAACCAGTAATATTTGGAATCCGCTCTTGCCAGTTTTAGGGCTTCAGCAGCTGAATGTCCACTTCAGAAAACAGACTGGTTGCTGTCGAGGAGGTTGTTCTAGGAGGTTGTTTATTGGGACAGCTGTGGCCTAATGGTTAGAGAGTCGGACTTGTAACCCAAAGGTCGCAGGTTCAATCTCAAGTGAATGAACAGCGCTCTTTTCCACCCTCAATACCCATGGCTGAAGTGCCCTCGAGCAAGGCACTGAACCCCCAATTGCTCCCCATGTGTTGGAGCAAATAGCTGACCACTTCTCCAGGTGTGTGTGTTTGTTCCTTACTCACTGCTGTATGTGTACACGGATGGGTTAAATAAACAGCACCAATTCCGAGACTTTCACTTTCTTTTTTTTTCTGTCTAAGAAAGGCAGAGACTTGGTTGAACACAGCTCGTTCAAGTGTTTTTGCAATGAAAGGAAGAAGGGAAATCATTCTGTATTTCTCTAAGAGAGAGTTAAAGGTGGGTTTCTTAAGTGGTGGGATTCTACAAGCCTGTCTAAATGCACAGAAAAACACAAGTGTGAAGTGATGTGTTAATAATGTGCAGGTACAACTTAGGGTTGTGCAATTTGGCATCAAAAAAAAAAAAGAAAAGAAAACTTAGACATGTTACTACAACATGATTCAAATACCTTATTCTTTATTAACCTGTTAACCTGCACCTGGATGCCAGCGCACTGAACGCTCTTTGTTTGCACGTGTCAGTGTTTACAAATAGATTAAATGAAACGGTACAAAATTAATCTTTCCAAATTATATATCATTCTAAAGATCTAAGCCTCAAGCATCACCAACAGATTGCTGTTTTTCAATGGAAAGCTTATAAGTAATGTATTTGCTAAATTTGTGTAAGCAGTAAACATCAAAACATGCATAATCAAAATGCAGTACATACCAGATGCGTCATAATAACGAGTCATAAGCACATCCACAGCTGTAAATCCCGGTTTAGTTAGAAAGGTAAGGGTCCACTGAACAACATCTCATAGAGCACTTTTAGTCCAAGGAAGCAATAACATTGTAATATGGATCATAATTCCTTTGTTTACGTCTCATTTCATTGGGCACAGTATTGTTTGTATCCGTTATTGAATAACTTGCACTCAAAAAACTGCGTCTTGGTAGTTAAAAAAACAGCATGGTTTTGTAGCATTTCCAGTAGTAGTTGTACCGAACTATGTACAGTAGTAGTTCTTCACAGGTTTTTTTATTAGTTTGTGCTGCTTTTCCATTTTTTTTTTCTATTTACAAATGGATGTGTTTGACTGTTGCACTAGCATCTCTTGCAGCATCTCACATATAATGCTGCGGTCTTTTGTGTATTAATGCTTACGATTCCTATTTTGAGGAATGTGATTACCTCATTGAATTTCGTCAAGCATTAAGATGTTATTGCAAGTAATTCGCGTGTAAATGGAGTTTTTGAGAGAGAGAGCTTTTTCCAATTGGTTGTGAAGTTATGATGGTGATTTCAATGCTAATTCAGGGCATTATATGTAGTGTGTTTTGAGGAGGTTTTTTGGTGTAGGGAGATTTCATTTTATTTATGTTGGCACTCGAGTTGCCGATTTCAGTTGTAATTATTGTGTGATGTTATGAATTACGTTTCAGGCCCAGTAGTTTAATGAGTGACAAGGTAAGCTTAATTGTTGGAATTATTTAATTGTTTAATTATTTGCCGATTTATTTGTCACTCATTTATATTTGTAAGGTATTTAAAAGGTAAATGTTCCTGGGCTTGGCAATACAATTGTGATTTATTTTATTTCCAGTTATTTTTTTTCTTTTTCTGTTTTAAATATAATCTACTGAATTGAAGTAAATGAATTGGAATTGATTATGAATAGAAAACTTTTGAATCAACTTCTCTGTTGTTCCTTGTTTTATTTATTCCATATAATATAATAGTGTCATCATTATATGTAATATCGCTAATGATGTATTTAAAGTCAATAATTGTGGTGGTTTTTACCCCTGGCACCCGAACCCAACTTTTCTAAGGCCAAATACCGTCACACAATATTGGCCAAAATAATCATGATTATGATTTTTGCCATGATCGAGCAGCCCTATCATTTGCTCAACTTCACGTCATCCCAAACTGAATGAACTTTGTACTTCACTGGAAATCAAGAGATGTTTAGTAGGATGCTCATGTTGGGTATTGGGACAGATGCTGTTGAGCTCCATTAAAGCACTACAAACGTAATCCATGCTGCTTTTATATATGTGTTGTTACTGACTTTTAGCTGAATGAATAGCCTCTTAAATTTGGGTGTGTTCCTCACACAGAGCAAATGCCTTCAGAAGACTTGGAAGTAGTTATGATACCTAAAATTATGTTGTTGTTTTTTGTCCTTTTTAGTTCTTGGTCACTATGAACTTAGTGAATGGAAAAGACTAACTTGATAAATGTTTTCATTATATTTATTTTTTACTTGTATTCTCTAGCACCGAGAGGGAAACGAGGCTGGAAAACCTTCTATGCTGTTCTCAAAGGCATGATCCTCTATTTGCAGAAGGTTTGTTTATTCACTCTTTCATTTTCCCCCTCGCACTGCTGATTAATCACATTTCCATCATTTCCCACAGACATCAATATTAAATCGATTTCTCCTCCTGGAGATTCTGATGTGAGAGGTAATCACATTCACATATTTATTTCAGATCTGACAAACCTTTTCAGAGCCCATCAAAGAATGAAGCGTCTCTGCGCCCCCATTCTCCATTACACTAGTTTATTTATGTGCTCCATTTGAACATGCATTAGTTGCTTAGCTGTGCAGTCATGCAAAAGTCACAGGAATGAAATATTGGCATGAAAGCAGGCCGTACCTGTGCATATATTTTTGTGCTGGTGACTGATTGTTTCCATGGCATTAGATCTAATGATGTGCCATTTGTGCAGCAATCACACCAAATGACTCTCATCAGAGAATCAGGAAATGTTCTGGATGGCTTTCTCATTCTCATTTCAAACAGACCTTTGATTTCGGAGAAAAAGAATATACTCAAATGCAAACTCAGTGTCATGTTTTCTGACTCTTAAAGGGATAATACACGCTAAAATGCCAATTTTGTCATTAATCACTTACCCCCATGTTGTTCCAAATCCGTAAAAGCTCCGAAGACGAACAGAGTTTTTACAGGTTTGGAACGACATGGGGTTAAGTGATTAATAACAAAATTGGCATTTTGGGGTGGAGTAACCCTTTAAATGCATGTTAATTGTAATTAAAGTAACGGGTAGCACCAAATGTATATACATACACAGTCCAGTGTCCTGAGGTGGTACTGGTTGTGTGAATCCAAAGAAATCAGAAAAAGCCTCTACACACCACAAACAGGGCAAAGGCTCCGCAACTGTTCGTTTATTTTGCTTCATTAGAGGCCACATAAAATAAAGTGCTGCAAAGTGCAGTGCAAAATGTTTTCAAGATCAATTCTTCATCAGTGCCATGTAATTGCAGATACACACCTGCATCAATTTAAAGTGCACATATTACCGTATAAATCCTAATATATGTGCAAGAACAAAAAATACAAGGCATTATCAGATATGGGCTGCAGTCACAAATTTATATCATAATTACTGTGTATATATATGTCAAAAACCCAAATACAGCCTTGAAACATTTACATATATAAAAATATAGTTCATATCCATAAATAAGCTTAATTATACAAATGTACTGTATATAATCTTGTATTTGCCACGCGAGAAGTCGATTGGATGAATGGTTCTCGACAATAAAAATTCAAACAGACAGACCGAGATTCCTGCCTTTATTGGAGAGAAGAATATGTTCAGCCCCTCTCTCTGAAGCTTCGAATATTCGGTGTTGATTACTACCGAAACTTCGAAGCTCAAAAAGTATTCGGACCAGCCCTACTACAAATACATTTTTTTTTTTTAATATATATATCTGTAAGATTTAAAGGGTTGGTTCATCCAAAAAGGAAAATTGTCAATAATGACTCACCCTCATATCGTTCCAAACCCGTGAGAGCTCCGTTCATCTTCTGAACACAGTTTAAGATATTTTAGATTTAGTCCGAGAGCTCTCAGTCCCTCCATTGAAACTGTGTGTACGGTCCACTGTCCATGTCCAGAAAGGTAAGAAAAACATCATCAAAGGAGTCCATGTGACATCAGAGGGTCAGTTAGAATTTGTTGAAGCATTGAAAATATATTTTGGTCCAAAAATTACGACTTTATTCAGCATTGTCTTCTCTTCCGTGTCTGTTGTGAGTGTGTTCACAACGCTGCTTACGTGTTTTCTTGTGCGCCCAAAAACAAAGATAACATACAATTTCAATGGAGGGACAGAAAGCTCTTGTAAAACAAGAATCCGAACCAGATTTATTAAAGTTCTTGGATTCCCATCCCTCTCCGTGTTCATCATTTGTCCTGTGTGTGCTTGCGCCTGCAGGATGAGTATAAGCCGGAGAAGGCCCTGTCAGAGGACGACCTGAAGAACGCCATCAGCGTGCACCATGCTCTCGCCATAAAGGCGATGGACTACGAGAAGAAGCCCAATGTTCTCAAACTCAAGACTGCTGACTGGAGAGTGTTCCTCTTCCAGGCCCAGTAAGAAACAGCCGCCGAGACCTTCCCTGAACTGCAAATCTAATTTCATGCTTCAGTTCAAGCTCAATTAAAGCTCGTTCATCTCTTCCATTGGTCTTTTCTTCGTAAAGGCTGATTGGTCTCATCCTGTGAGTTTGCACGACTGTAGCATGGCCTTCTTCATATGAACACATGCCGTCTCTTCTCTGTAGGACCCCCGAGGAAATGGAGACCTGGATCAGAATAATCAACTCAGTGGCGGCCATGTTTTCTGCCCCATCCTTCCCTGCTGCCATTGGTTCACAGAAGAAATTCAGCCGTCCGCTGCTGCCGGCGACCACCACCCGCATGTCTCAGGTGGGTCTGAAGGGTCAAGTCAGTAGCTGTTGTCCATCTGAAGCTGAAAATGCTTTAAAAAAAATCTCAAAAGTCAATTTTTCAAAGACTATTATTAACTATAAATGTTCTGTAAAAAACGTCATCACACATACAGTAGTAGTTAACTTTTTTTATTTGGTTGCACTGCTTTTCCTTTGTTTTTCTATGTGTTTGACTGTAATACTCGTGTCTCTTGCAGCGTCTCATGCTTGAAACGTCATTTTAAAAATAAAAGCGGTCAAGTTAAAGAAGTTCACGCCCATCTTCTTGCATGTTTTTCCTATTCCACTGCCCCGTCGCATCTTTGTCAACACAAAAGTGCATTCTGTGTGAACGGCACATAGCGAGTTAATAACGTGCACCCAACATCTGATTGGATCGGGCTTTTTCTTTTTACTGTTATCATTGGCATATTGTCAAAGTGTCTAATTCTAACATTTGGTAATATTTCTATTCAGAATCACGATTCCTCAAGTTCAAAATCACCCAGGCCTATCTGAAGCCTCTGATGACTGCTGGTCATTTGATGTGTCTGTTGTATTTCAGGAAGAGCAGCTCAAGTCCCACGAGGCCAAGCTGAAGCACGTATCAACAGAATTAGCCGAGCACAGATCCTGCCCACCAGATAAAAAGGTCAAAGCCAAAGAAATCGATGAGTACCGCTTGAAGGAGCACTACCTGGAATTTGAGGTAGACCCTTTGTCTTTTATGATGAATGAGACACAAGCAGATTGTTTTCTCAGGTTTCCCTTGGCCGTATTTTTCCCCTTCGACACACAGGCAGCCGTGTTCATTGTCTTTGACGTTCCTCATCTAGACTGTCAGGGATGAACTTGCCTAGAATTTATGGAAATGCATTTGCTGAAATTGATTTATTTTCTGCCTTTGATGGTTAAGGTCAGAGGAAGGGAATAAAACAGCACTCTTATCACATACTTTTGTTTCAACATTAAATGATGCTTTGCATATGCTTGTTCTCATCTTTAATGAATTCAGACATAAGCAGGCTTAATAATATGTAATATAGGAACTTTTGGTGCTCTCCACAAATATGTGTCCCAGTACTTTTCCAATAGTGCATCTTCTAATTAATATAGTGGTCTGATTATTGCACTGACAACATGCATATAAAAAAATGACCAATGAATTTTATTTTGTGCTTAAACTTTAAATAAAATCTAAAAAAAACTATGGGAAATTGGTTTATCTAATGGGTTAAACTAATGATTTACCTTTCGCATTAAAATGTATGTTATTTACTCTATTATGGTTAATCCAGTGAAATAATTGGTTAAAGCAGTGGTTCCCACGATCACACATCTACATAACACACATCCACTCTGATACACTTTCACATACAGTTAATAAAACAAACACCTTTGTGGATAAAAAAAAGCTTGTAAAGCCCTTTGGCCTGATAAACATGACCAATATTCCAGTTAGTGTGTTTGCTTACTAGTGTGTAAGTAGCTTTATTTGAGTGTTTTCTGCACTTCACCTGAGGAGTGCTTTGTGCCAAGACAGCTCAATAGGGTTTTAAAAGGGTTAAGATAATTTTTTTTTATTATACATTTAAATATGCAAATTAAGCATTATTAATCAAAATATGCAGTCATTTGGATACATTTCCAGAACAGAATGGATGAAATCTAGATGCAACCAAGTTCAAAAATCTTTTTTTTTTTTTTTTTGACATACTAGAGTTAAAGGTGTTTACAAAGTGGAGAGACGATATACTGTATGTGAAGAAACCCCTCTGTAAAAACCTACATAATATAGATGGGAATAAAACTGTAAGGTTGGGTGTATGTAAGTGCTTCTGAAGTTCAGCCTTTAAAGATGGATGTATAATTAAAATCAACAGATGCAAATAAACGAAACACTTAAATGTGTATTTTGAATGATTCCTTCCATGTTATGCCCAAAATCTCACAATTGCCAGTGTTTTTGCCTGTGGCGTTTTGCCTTAGATGCTGCTTTGAAGGTACAGTTAGTGCGAGGGCTGTGAGCAGAGCTATTGTTAGCGCTGAGCGGTGGCTGATGACTTTATTATGGAGTCTAATGGATTTTCTGAATTCTCTCTGAAGGAGAGCCGTTACGAGATGTACGTCAAGCTCCTGAAAGAGGGTGTGAAAGAGCTCTTGACGACCCGGGACGGTGACGCGGCGCTGAAGAAGTCTCAGTCCAGTCCATCTCTCAACCAGGAGTCCCAGCCTGCAGCCGCTAAAGTCAAGCGCAACACGTCCGAGCGGAAGGACTACCGGCCCGAAAAACCCAAAGTCACATAGACATCTCCTGCTTCCTGTCAGAGAGCCACTGTATATCACGCGTGACTGTATTTTGATGTAATTTATTTATCTGCCAACAGTATCAGAAAACATTTGTGTAAAATGTAAATTGATCAATTGGTTGGAAGTTCTCTAAATCTCTAGGTGTCCCTTGACCAGCCGGTGCTTGTGGAGCAAATAGTGTGGTTTTCTTTTTTTATATTTGTTAGCGTGTAAAGATCTTGTGGTTGCACTTTATTTTACAGGACGCACGTTTGTGGAAATAACAGAGCAATTTTAGGTTTAGGGTTAGATTCAGTGTTAATGACGTGTTATTACCCAGTTACACTCTTAAAAATAACATTTTTTTATTGGCATCAATGGTTCTGTAAAGAGCCTCGAACATCCGTGGAACTTTTCAAATGCAGAAACGGTTCTTTAGATTTTAAAAATGGTTCTTTTAGGAACTGTTCACTGAAAGGTTCCAAATATGGTTCTTCTATGGCATGACTGCAAAAACAGCCTTTTGGGACCTTTATTTTTAAGTGTGTTATTATAGTAAGAGGACTGTAAAATAAAGTGCCTCTGATTTCGTTCTGAGAACATGACCGTCTCTTGATTGTGCTGTTCCCCTAATTTGCTTTTCCTTCAAGAGAAGCATTTTCTTCAAGTGGAAACATATGCTAGGCAGTAGATATAGTCTCACTCAGAGAGTTAACTTTTAATTTAATAGACAAATAAACGGCGGATCTGAGCTGACAGCAGAGAGAGAGGTCATTTTTAGGATCCTTCAGGATTTTCAATGCATGGATATAATGCAGGAATCAATCACGATACCTTTCGTTTCCAATGTACTAACCACTTACTAACAAACCACCAAATTCTCAGTGTAATATCTACTCTCACGCACGCGGTAATGGATCGTACCAGCATGTCCGAAACTCTAAACCGATTATTTTCTAATGATGATTTCGAGGTACTTGCTGAGTTACGGCATTTCAGACTGCAAGATTAGATGACGTTCACGTTAAGGTCATCGGCTGCGCAGTTTGTGCCATTTATTTTTTTATCTGTTTGTTGAAGTAAAGAGTATTCTTCTGCTTTTTCAGTAATGCTCCTTTTGTGTATTTTATAAACTTCTATATTTGAATTTTTCATTCTAAGTTCAGAACATTATTGTTGTAAAGATGACAGTAGTATTTATAGTGCACTTTATTAGTTCTTTTGGAGAGCTTTATAAAGGGTAGTGATATGTTACTTCATTATACAGGTTTTTCAAGCGTAACCAAATCTATGGTTGGTTTTATTGAAGGTACACAGCCGAAGGTACATTTTCACTCGTGTAAAGTCGTGTTAGTTTGTCTGTGCTCCTGTGTTTTTGCCGTCATGTTTTAAGTTTTTCGAATACAGAGGTTTCTAAAGGAATTGAGAGCGTTTCAGTTGCTTCTCGTGATGCTGACCTTGAATCTAAGATGTCATTTTCATCACAGAAAAAAACAAT
The DNA here is from genome assembly GCF_963082965.1 of Carassius carassius. Lineage (NCBI taxonomy): Eukaryota > Metazoa > Chordata > Actinopteri > Cypriniformes > Cyprinidae > Carassius > Carassius carassius. The sequence goes on from NC_081799.1 coordinate 2,530,156, forward strand.
GACGTGAACACTATATGAACGTTCTACACTTGTTTTTGCACACCAACAAAGCCTGATCTATTTACTTATTTGATCATGTGAAGGTTTAAAAGGAATATATATGAAAAGCTTTCACATTTAAAGATATTAGTCCCTATACTAGTCCCGTCTGTCTATTATGACATTTTGTTTACTTGAAATATTTTTAAGGACACTTTATTTTGTTAGAATTTGACAAATAGACACAATTTGTACATATCTAAATTTTTTTTTTTTTTAATTAAAAACTTGTTTTTCTTTTTTTTTCTTCTCTCTGTGAAATAGCAGGACGTATTATTTCTCTTGTCCAGTTCTGAACACAGAAGCACTTAGATGATGTTTATTTTTATTTATTCGTTGCTACTTTTAGAACAAAAGCTGCATTACTTTTCAGCAGTATATACAGTACACACTTAGTAATGAATACTACGAAACTGTCATCACTATGAATGGTGATATGAAGAGATTGACTCTTCCTTTTATGTGCTACTATGTTTCATGTTTGATGTTCGCCAGACCAAATAGTTTCTTGTGACTGGTAACTCTGGCATTAACCCTTTAACAGTGCACCTCCTACACAGACTTAGTACTTTAGAATTGTAATTGCATTTGTTATTATTTTACATAGGATGCAGAAAATCAGAAGAAGAGAATACATAAAAGAAAGGGGCATGCAAGCACACTTTAGGGTTTCAAAATAAAAACAACAACAGCTCTAGTGAAAAATCATGCAAAAGTGAGGCTTGCATAGTTACAAGCAGTTAGGAGGTTTGAAATGCATTTCTGTCATGCTAATGTTTTGACTGGAACACTCACTCTGTTTTTGACGTTTGTTTGTGAATCTCCTGGGTGCAGACTGCTTCATGTTTACCGTGATGTATGCCACACAACTCAACTGAACTTGATTGTAAACATTACGACTTGTCAGTTTTTCTTCCAGCCTCGTCATCTTTGTGCGTTTACTTTGGCGAACCCTGTAATGTATGATCTTTTTCTCAAAATGCAGTTGTGTGAGTACTGAAGGAGAGCAGCTGGTTTTAATGCGCCTTAGCCATCAGTTGGACCGGTTGTGGTCCAAACTCAGATATCGTGAATACCATTTTTAGCTGTGATCCTGTAATACTCCTTTAAATCTGTAAATGTTGTTCAATATGCCTGTTGCCCTGTGTTCAGAAGACTGGATGTGTTGATTCTGATCTCTTGGCATGAGCGTGTCTTACGCTCAGGGATCAGGGACACAATGTTGGCTTCAGTGAATAAAATACTGTATTTAATCATTCATTGCATCTGCCCTCATTTTTAAACCACACATCTTCTGAAAGCAGCTCAAAGTTGAGCATTCTGAACCTCCATCAGTCATCACTGAAATGGTTCATGTATGAATCAAACAGCCAAACACCTAAAAAATGGGTCATGTACTATATGATCAGTGTTCGCCATTATAGGAATATTTAAAATCAGCTGAATCAGTGCAGAACCAATAAGTTCAAGCTTTTTATAAAACACATTGACAGCTTATTATAAACATAATTCCTTAAACAATAGCCAACGCATGTTGAATTAGCAGATGTTTAAATGTTTGCATGAAAAGCTTGACATATACTAGCTACTATATAATGCAATTTAAGGCTATTATGATCATTATGACACCGGCACAGCAACTGTTGTTGAGTACTTGTCATTCAAAATGTTCATCTTCTGAGTAGATGCAGAGACAGAGAAAATACTTGGAAGTTCTGAGGTGAAATCAATGGTTTTCTTTTCAAAGTGATTTATTACTTTTAAATTGGAACATTTACATGAGAGCAGTTCAGATATGTCAGATATTGGTATTTCTAATGTCGATAAGCCGCAACAGTGTAATTTAGTGGAATAGTTTTGCACATCCCTGCTTCAAAAAACTGTAAGAACACAGGTGATATGAATTCAACTCAAAAGGCATGATCTTTAAAAATATTTTTCTGCAAAAAATTCTAGAGTTAAGTCCATGATTTCTGTAGACAACATAAAAAAATGTCTTTTGCCTTCAGATAAGACAGAGGCACCTTTTACACCACATGAACAGGTATGATTAGCAACCACTTTGTAACCAGAATTTTTTTTTATCTGCAGTACCTTCACATCGACTGGAAATTAATGTAATAGAGCTTGATTGCTCCTAATGAAAGCCGTGAGGCTGATTACACACCACAGGTTGGACGGAGAAGGTCACATTTGTATACATGAAAGTCAGCCAACATCACCTCCTGTTCACACTTGTGACAACTACCGTTTTGGCAAAATAGAGATCATAGAGAAACAATCATGTAGACAGAGGCTACTGTATGGGTCTGAACAGGATTTTGGTGAAAAACAGGAATCTAACATGCATGGCCATGTAGCTAAGAAATAAAGAACAAAAAAGCAGCCCATCCTCTACATATACATTAAGAGAATTATATAAGCTGCTTTATACAACATTGCATGCATACTCGCCAAAATGCATGGCTCACAGTTCAGCAGTTTAGCATCATGTTTGGAGCAAAGCTTGCAGGGTTACTTTAGAAGTGTTTGAGGATGTAGAGAATGTAAACATTGAGGCACATTGAGGTGTAATGTTGATATGTCATGCATATATTGTATATGGATTGATGTTTCTTTTTTTTTTCTTTTTCTTTTTTTACACATTTTACACAAGCTGTTTACGTTTTGATTAGTTTGCCCAACACTGGGGACTGAGAAGAAGAAGAAAGTCAAGTCACCTTTATTGCGATCTGGTGGCTATGGTGACCTCGGAATAAGAGAGAAACAGACTATTATTAGCGTAGATGCCATTCTTCTAATGATGTAGCAAGAACATCGGGAGTTAAGGGAAATGTTCCCGGTTCTGGTTTCCCTAATTAATGCAGCCTAAAAATTATTTAACGGATTTGAATATTATAAATGTGTTAGTGTGTTATGTGCAAGCCAGGTTAAAGAGGTGGGTCTTTAATCTAGATTTAAACTGACAGAGTGCGTCTGCCTCCCGAACAAAGTTAGGTAGGTTCTTCCAGAGTTTGGGAGCTAAGTAGGAAAAGGATCTGCCGCCCACAGTTGATTTTGGTATTCGTGGTATAATCAAATTGCCTGAATTTTGAGAACATAGCAGACGTGGAGGACTATAGTGCAATAAGAGCTCATTCAAATACTGAGGTGCTAAACAATTCAGGTCTTTATAAGTAATAAGCAAGATTTTAAAATCTATATGATGTTTGATAGAGAGCCAGTGCAGTGTTGACACGACCGGGTTAATATGTTCATAATTCCTGGTTCTAGTAACAACACTAGCTGCTGCATTTTGGACTTACTGGAGTTTGTTTATTAAGAGTGCAGAACAACCACCCAATAAAGCATTACAATAATCTAATCTTGAGGTCATGAACCCATGAATTAATGTTTATGCATTTGACATTGAGAGCATGGATCATAATTTAGATATATTTTTTAGATGGAAAAATGCAGTTTTACAAATGCTAGAAATATGGCTTGCAAAGGAAAGATTGCCATCAAATAGCACACCCAGGTTCCTAACTGATGATGAAGAATTGACAGAGCAGCCATCAAGTCTTAGACAGCGTTCTAGGTTATTACATGCAGAGTTTTTAGGACATATAAATAACACCTCAGGGTTTTTCAGAATTTAGCAGTAAGAAATGATTCCTCATCCAGGTTATATCGACTATGTATTCTGTTACTTTTTCAAATTGGTATGTTTCTCCATGCCTCTAAGAAATATAGAGCTGAGTATCATCAGCATAACAGTGAAAGCTAACACCGTGTTTCCTGATGATATCTCCCAAGGGTAACATGTAAAGTGTAAAAAGTAATGGCCCTAGTACTGAGCCTTGAGGTACACCATACTGCACTTGTGATCGATATGGTACCTCTTCCCACATTGCAAATGTCTTCTGGCCCAGATCCGGGCCACACAATGACATTTCCGTTGGCCCAAGTACCGCAAAGAATGACTGCCCTGACGTGGCCCAGAATTGGATTAAAGACTCGGACCACACATGGGCCATAACCGGCCCGAATCTCAGCTAGTTAATCAGCCTTAGCTGGCCCTGAACTGGGCCAAAACTGTCAGGGTTCTGCCCTGACAGCTGTGTCTATTTTGTCCTCGTTTAGTGTTTCTCTGTTTTCCCTGTGTATGACCACATGGCTTTGTCTTTGTTTATGTTGGCCATGTGCTCCTTTCCTCCTGCCACCTTGTTTCACATTACCACGCCCCCTTGTTTAGTCCTTGTTTGGTGCTCATTAACTGATTGTTTTCACCTTGTGTTTGTGTGCTTTCCTTCCTATTTATTGTGCTCATTTCCCTCATGTGGTTGCTGGTTATTATTATTGTTCTCTTGTTATATTAAGTCTTGTCTAGTGTTTTGTGAGTTCTGTCTGTTCCTGTCTTGCCTGCTGCTTTCTCCCTGGCCACTGGGTCTCCCCGCCTGGAGGTCTGACGTGTGTGGCTTCCCCTCCATAGCCAAGTGCCCTTGGTTCCTGGTGCTGTGGTCTGGTCCCTTGCACAGCCTCCTCTACAGTCAAAGTCAAAGTCACCTTTATTTATATAGCGCTTTAAACAAAATACATTCCGTCAAAGCAACTGAACAACATTCATTAGGAAAACAGTGTCAATAATGCAAAAATGATAGTTAAAGGCAGTTCATCATTGGATTCAGTTATGTCATCTCTGTTCAGTTAAATAGTGTCTGTGCATTTATTTGCAATCAAGTCAATGATATCGCTGTAGATGAATTGTCCCCAACTAAGCAAGCCAGAGGCGACAGCGGCAAGGAACCGAAACTCCATCGGTGACAGAATGTAGAAAAAAACCTTGGGAGAAACCAGGCTCAGTTGGGGGGCCAGTTCTCCTCTGACCAGACGAAACCAGTAGTTCAATTCCAGGCTGCAGCTAAGTCAGATTGTGTAGAAGAATCATCCTTTTCCTGTGGTCTTGTCCTGGTGCTCCTCTGAGACAAGGTCTTTACAGGGGATCTTTATCTGGGGCTCTAGTTGTCCTGGCCTCCGCTGTCTTTCAAGGATGTAGAGGTCCTTTCTAGGTGCTGATCCAGCATCTGGTCTGGATACGTACTGGATCCGGGTGACTGCAGTGACCCTCTGATCTGGACACAGACTGGATCTGGTGGCCACGGTGACCTCGGAACAAGAGAGAAACAGACAAATATTAGCGTAGATGCCATTCTTCTAATGATGTAGCAAGTACATAGGGTGTTATGGGAAGTGTTTCCGGTTCCGGTTTACCTAATTAATGCAACCTAAAAATCCTTTAACGGATTTGAATAATAAAAGCATATTAGTATGTTATGTGTATGCCAGGTTAAAGAGATGGGTCTTTAATCTAGATTTAAACTGCAAGAGTTTGTCTGCCTCCCGAACAATGTTAGGTAGGTTATTCCAGAGTTTAGGCGCCAAATAGGAAAAGGATCTGCCGCCCGCAGTTGATTTTGATATTCTAGGTATCATCAAATTGCCTGAGTTTTGAGAACGTAGCTGACGTAGAGGATTATAATGTAAAAGGAGCTCATTCAAATACTGAGGCGCTAAACCATTCAGGGCTTTATAAGTAATAAGCAATATTTTAAAATCTATACGATGCTTGATAGGGAGCCAGTGCAGTGTTGACAGGACCGGGCTAATATGGTCATACTTCCTGGTTCTAGTAAGAACTCTTGCTGCTGCATTTTGGACTAGCTGTAGTTTGTTTACTAAGCGTGCAGAACAACCACCCAATAAAGCATTACAATAATCTAACATTGAGGTCATAAATGCATGGATTAACATTTCTGCATTTGACATTGAGAGCATAGGCCGTAATTTAGATATATTTTTGAGATGGAAAAATGCAGTTTTACAAATGCTAGAAACGTGGCTTTCTAAGGAAAGACTGCGATCAAATAGCACACCTAGGTTCCTAACTGATGACGAAGAATTGACAGAGCAGCCATCAAGTCTTAGAAAGTGTTCTAGGTTATTACAAGCGGAGTTTTAAGGTCCTATAATTAACACCTCTGTTTTTTCAGAATTAAGCACTAAGAAATTACTCGTCATCCAGTTTTTAATATCGACTATGCAATCCATTAGTTTTTCAAATTGGTGTGTTTCACCGGGCTGCGAAGAAATATAGAGCTGAGTATCATCAGCATAACAGTGGAAACTAACACCATGTTTCCTGATGATATCTCCCAAGGGTAACATATAAAGCGTGAAGAGTAGCGGCCCTAGTACTGAGCCTTGAGGTACTCCATACTGCACTTGTGATCGATAGGATACATCTTCATTCACTGCTACGAACTGATGGCGGTCATATAAGTACGATTTAAACCATGCTAATGCACTTCCACTGATGCCAACAAAGTGTTCAAGTCTATGCAAAAGAATGTTGTGGTCAATTGTGTCAAACGCAGCACTAAGATCCAATAAAACTAATAGAGAGATACACCCACGATCAGATGATAAGAGCAGATCATTTGTAACTCCAAGGAGAGCAGTCTCAGTACTATGATAAGGTCTAAATCCTGACTGGAAATCCTCACATATACCATTTTTCTCTAAGAAGGAATATAATTGTGAGGATACTACCTTTAGTATCTTGGAGAAAAAAAAAGAAGATCCAAGATCGTACTGTAAGTAACTAGTTCTTTGTGGTCTAGTTGGCTTTTTTGATGAGAGGCTTAATAACAGCCAGTTTGAAGGTTTTGGGGACATATCCTAATGACAATGAGGAATTAATAATAGTTAGAAGAGGATCTATGACTTCTGGAAGCACCTCTTTTAGGAGCTTAGATGGTATAGGGTCTAACATACATGTTGTTGGTTTAGATGATTTAACAAGTTTATACAATTCTTCCTCTCCTATAGTAGAGAATGAGTGGAACTGTTCCTCAGGGGGTCTATAGTGCACTGTCTGATGTGATACTGTAGCTGACGGCTGAATGGTTGCAATTTTATCTCTAATAGTATCAATTTTAGAAGTAAAGAAGTTCATAAAGTCATTACTGCTGTGGTGTTGGGAAATGTCAACACTTGTTGAGGCTTTATTTTTCGTTAATTTAGCCACTGTATTGAATAAATACCTGGGGATATGTTTGTTTTCTTCTAAAAGAGAAGAAAAGTAATCGGATCTAGCAGTTTTTAATGCTTTTCTGTAGGATATGTTACTTTCCCGCCAAGCAATACGAAATACCTCTAGTTTTGTTTTCCTCCAGCTGCGCTCCATTTTTCGGGCTGCTCTCTTTAGGGTGCGAGTATGCTCATTATACCATGGTGTCAAACTGTTTTCCTTAACCTTCCTTAAGCGTAAAGGAGCAACTTTATTTAAAGTGCTAGAAAAGAGAGAGTCCATAGTTTCTGTTACATCATCAAGTTGTTCTGAGGTTTTGGATATGCTAAGGAATTTGGTTACATCAGGAAGATAACTTAAAAAGCAGTCTTTTGTGTTAGAAGTGATGGTTCTTCCATACTTGTAACAAGAAGTAGAATTTACAATTTTGGCTATATGAAGTTTGCACAGAACTAAATAATGATCTGAGATATCATCACTTGGCTGAATAATTTCAACACCATCAACATCAATTCCATGTGACAGTATTAAATCTAGAGTATGATTTCGACAATGAGTAGGTCCTGAAATGTGTTGTCTAACACCAATAGAGTTCAGAATGTGTATAAATGCTGATCCCAATGCATCTTTCTCATTATCAACATGGATATTAAAATCACCAACTATTAAGACTTTATCTGCAGCCAGAACTAACTCGGATGTAAAATCACCAAACTCTTTAATAAAGTCTGTATGGTGCCCTGGTGGCCTGTATACAGTAGCCAGTACAAACATAACAGGGGATTTATCATTAACATTTGTTTCTCTGGATAATGTTATATGAAGCACCATTACTTCAAACGAGTTATACTTGAAGCCTGCCCTCTGAGAAATCCTGAAAACGTTGTTATAAATTGAAGCAACACCTCCACCTTTGCCTTTTAGACGTGGCTCATGTTTATAACAGTAATCTTGGGGGGTGGACTCATTTAAAATAATGTAATCATCAGGTTTTAGCCAGGTTTCTGTCAAACAGAGTACATCTATATTATGATCAGTGATCATATTATTTACAAAAAGTGTTTTCGTAGAAAGGGATCTGATATTCAATAAGCCAAGCTTTATCATTTGTTTATCCATATTGCATCTGTTTTTTATTTGTTGAACCTCAATTAAATTGTTAATCTTAACTTGGTTTGGACGTTTTTTGTATTTTCTAGTTCGGGGAACAGACACAGTCTCTATAGTGTGATATCTAGGTGAAAGAGTCTCTATGTGCTGAGAATTAACTGACCTCTGTGACGGGAGGCAGCTAGCAGACGGTCGGTTTAGCCAGTCTGTCTGCTTCCTGACCTGGGCCCCAGTTAGTCAAGTATAAACACTAAGACTATTTGCCATATTTCTAGAGAGAAGAGTGGCGCCACCCCAGGAGGGATGAAGACCATCTCTTTTCAACAGGTCAGGTCTGCCCCAAAAGCTCGTCCAATTGTCTATGAAACCTATGTTATTCTGTGGGCACCATCCAGCCATTGAGTGATGACAATCTGCTATGCATCTCATCACCACGGTAAGCAGGGAGGGGACCAGAGCATATTACAGTGTCTGACATCGTGCTTGCAAGTTCACACACCTCTTTAATGTTATTTTTAGTGATCTCTGACTGGCGAAGTCGAACATCATTAGCGCCGGCATGAATAACAATCTTACTGTATTTACGTTTAGCATTAGCCAGCACTTTTAAATTTGCCAAGATGTCAGGCGCTCTGGCTCCCGGTAAACATTTGACTATGGTGGCTGGTGTCTCTATATTCACATTCCGTACAATAGAATCACCAATAACTAGAGCACTTTCATCAGGTTTCTCAGTGGGTGCATCACTGAGTGGGGAGAACCTGTTTAATGTTTTGATCGGAACAGAGGAGCGGTGTTTTGACCCACGACTACGCTGCCTCACCGTCACCCAGTTGCCCTGCTGCAGGGGCTCTGTTTCCGGAACCGAACAATGTACAGGAATCCCTGAGCTAGACGCATCCAAAGCCATATCTAGAGCCCTAACATTCTTACTGTCCTCAATTAAAGTTTGGATGCGTGTCTCTAATTCTGAAATCTTCTCTGTCAGCCTAACTATTTCCCTGCATTTATCCCATGTGAATCCCTCATCAGCGACAGAGATAGATAAGCTGTACATGTGGCAAGAGGTGCAAGTAACAATGACGGGAGAAGCCATTACTCCTGTGCTTGATGAAAATTCTTACTGCGGTTGTTTGATGAACTTGTGAAAAACTGGAGCGAGAGGAGAAAAGAAAACAGCGATAGGTTCGAATGAAAACGCTAATGACAAGCTAACGAGTGCTAACGCTTTGCAGGTGTACTGCACTCACGGATATAAAATAAAAGTGAACGATCAAAGTTAATCTAAGATTGATCGATAATATCAGAAATATGGTGTGAATTAAGTTATATTTTACCACTTTAAAAAACAGAGAGTGATAATAAGATAAAGATTCTAGAGAAAAAATAAAATAAAAACAGCTACACGGAGCTACGATTTGCTACAGAAGGCCAACAGGAAGTAGAGAAAACTGTCCAACAGCGACACCCGCAGGCAAGAGTACCAGCCAAGTACCAGCTACAGTCCTGCACTCAGGACAGTTGACAGTTGTCACCCAGGGCCCCCCTCGGTGGTCATCCCCCCCCATCTGCCTGCTCCACTGTTGTATGCCCTATCCTACTGTCTGGACTGTTCAAGCAATTCCCTCCTATTGTGCTTTGTCTAATTTGTCAATAAACACCCCCTGTTCATTCTGCATCTGGGTCCTCTCCCTCAGTAACCTTGACAGAACGAACCAGCCAAGTCAGGACCCAGCAGAATGAGTCTCAAGATCCTACCCCCTGCAAATGTTCAGGAGAGACTGGCCCGCCAGCAAGGACTGGGTGCTCTTCGGCAGCAGGGGCAGGAGGTGAGGGCCTTTGCACAATTCTTTTGGACTATGTCCAGGGGCCTTGAGTACCAGGATGCAGCCCTTAAGGATGTCTTCAACCTCTGTTTAGACGATCCACTGCCTCAGTGGGAGATGGAGCAATTGAGGATCTTGGACTTTTGGAACTTTTCCAATTATTTGCACCACCGCAAGGATTGGCAGATACTTACACCACCAGAGTCCACCTACAGTGATCACCCCACTCTCCCTCATCCATCAAGTCAAGTCCCTGATCATCTTCTGACTCCCACTAAGAAAAGGAGAGAGAGAAGAATGAGGGCGGCCAAAGCTGCTGCATCTGCCATGGAGGCCTCTGTGCTGGTTCCAGCCTCCAAATCGACTAAATCCCTCACAGTCACATCTGAGTCAACCAAGTGCTCTGAAGCAGTCAGGCTGAAGGAAGATGTGAGGGAGGTTCCCCTGTTAGTCCCTGTTCCTGTGTCTGTCAAGCCTGTTCTAGTTCATTCAAAGCCAGTCAAGTCCAGTCCTGAAAATTCTGTGTCAATGTCTAAGTAAGTCAAGATGTAGGTGATGTGACTGCTTACAGGCCTGGGAGGCGAAGGGGTAGGAGGGCCCGCGCCAGGAGTGCTAGAGACCTTAGTCTGGAGATCCCTCCTGCAATTTCCCCAGAAGATCCCAAGTGGTCTGCTGCTTCAGTCATGACCCTGGAGTCCATTGGTGAGCAGCCAGCCCCAGAGCTCGCTCCAGTGTCGGCTCCAGCCCCTGTGTCTAGCCCAGAGAGGACTATAATCTCGGTGGCCCCAGCGGGCAATTCCACAGCCCCCAAGGGCGGTCAAGAATCCACTCCTGAGTCTGTTCCAGTAGCCCCAGAGGGCAGCTCAGCAGCCCCTGAGGACGGTCAAGAATCCACTCCCGAGTCTGTTCCAGTAGTCCCAGAGGGCAGCTCAGCAGCCCCTGAGGGCGGTCAAGAATCCACTCCCGAGTCTGTTCCAGTAGCCCCGGAGGGCAGCTCAGCAGCCCCTGAGGGTTGTCAACAATCCACTCCCTAGTCCCAGAGCTCGCTCCAGTGTCGGCTCCAGCCCCTGTGTCTAGCCCAGAGAGGACTATAATCTCGGTGGCCCCAGCGGGCAATTCCACAGCCCCCAAGGGCGGTCAAGAATCCACTCCCGAGTCTGTTCCAGTAGCCCCGGAGGGCAGTTCAGCAGCCCCTGAGGGTTGTGCAGAATCCATTCCCGAATCTGTTCCAGTAGCCCCGGAGGGCAGCTCAGCAGCCCCTGAGGGCGGTCCAGAACCTATTCCTGAGTCCATTCCAGTGGTCCCGGAGGGCAGTTCTGCAGCTCCTGTGGAAAGTCAAGACTCTGCCTCCTGAACCCGCTCCATTGTCGGCTTAAGCTCCCGAATCTGCTTCATTTATGAGTCTGTCAAAGTCTGCTACAGATTCAATCCAAGAGCCCTCAGAGCCAGTTCCAGCACCCATTCCTGATCAAGTCCAACTTCAGGAAGGGGTACCTTACCATACTCCAACCTCCAAATCTCCAGAACTCTCCACTTCCCCTACCACTTTCAAGCCATCACTTGTCAAGCCAGTCAGTACTTCTACTTATGCCACCACCCGTATCCCTATGGCCCCGTCTTCTCTGCGGCGAGGCTTTAACCATACTCAAACCATGCCTACTGCCTTCAGTTCTACCCTGTCAGGCTACACCCCTGGACTTACTCCCACCCTTCCCACCCCCTCTCATGTGCTGCCTGGTTGCTTTGGTCCTGCGATGTCTGCACCCCCCTGGACTTGTTTGCCTGGTTTGGACGCCAAGAGGCGTCCTTTGGGAGAGGGGTACTGTCAGGGTTCTGCCCTGGCAGCTGTGTCTATTCTGTCTTCGTTTAGTGTTTCTCTGTTTTCCCTGTGTATGACCACATGGCTTTGTCTTTATGTTGGCCATCTGCTCCTTTCCTCCTGTCACCTTGTTTCACATTACCACGCCCCCTTGTTTATTCCTTGTTTGGTGCTCATTAACTGATTGTTTTCACCTTGTGTTTGTGTGCTTTCCTTCCTATTTATTGTGCTCATTTCCCTCATGTGGTTGCTGGTTCATTTTGTACATGAGTTAGTGTTTGCTTAGCCTGCTAGCTGATCTATACTAATAGTGTTTTTACTTGTCTGTTAAAGTCTGGTGTTTATTAGTTTAAGTTTATCTCGTCACTGTTTATTCTAGTCTAGTTTAATTTTTAAATTTTTTGTTTGGATCTCATTTTTAGTTTCTCGTGAGTTTGACTTGTTATTTAAAGTATTTATTTTCCCCTTTGAGTTATTTTCTTGGTTAGCACTCGGTTGTCACCCAGGGCCCCCCTCGGTGGTCATCCCCCCCATCTGCCTGCTCCACTGTTGTATGCCCTATCCTACTGTCTGGACTGTTCAAGCCATTCCCTCCTATCGTGCTTTGTCTAATTTGTCAATAAACATCCCCTGTTCATTCTGCATCTGGATCCTCTCCCTCAGTAACCTTGACAAAAACAGGTTTTATTATTGGTGCCAATTCTCAGACTTAAGTAAACCAGAATCCCCAAATCTGAGCCACACTTGAGCATTATATAGCCCAGACCCAACCCAGACAGCAAGCAGTGTCGGCCAAGATCTGGCCCGAATGGATTTCACGCAGGCCAGATGTGGGCCAGATCTGGGCCAACACTATATTGCTGTCTTGGAATTTTTAATATTTCATATTATTACCTTGTATATTACTATGATCGCAATTATTCAGTTTGTGACATGCTTTAATGTAGACACAAACTATGCCAATAAAGTACATTAATCTGAATAGAAAATCAGACTTAAAAACCACACATCATGTAACATTGGTTTTTCTATTTATTTTTATAAAGAACAAATCAACCAATAAAGAGTGAGTTGTACCACAGTAGTCCAAATGACGATGCATTGCAGTTGCAGTCCACTCTGGCAGAATATAATAGAATCGTGAGGAGCAGGGCATAATTTAAGTTGTTAAACGCTGAAAATGCTATGCCGATCCACTCCATCAAGGTGCGCGTTTCTCATTCAAAACTAAGTATAGGTCTCTGCAGGAAAGTAATGGGAGTTACCAGATCAGGGTGTTTTTACACCATGATACCCGATTGGCTGACGTCATAGTGATGTTAGGTTTAGGGGTGGGGTTGGGTAAGGGGATCAGTTTGATTGCATGATTTAAAAACACCCAGCAGTTTGAAAACACCCACAAAGTGATAAAAGCCGACTTTTGCTCTCCAGAGACCGAAGTCTCTTCAAAACACGCATCACCAGAAACACGGCATGTCACAATCTCTGACGAAACCGACGAGAGCCAATGAGCATTTGATATCCCTGCCGTAAAACTTCTTAACGGCACATTTTTAAATAGTTACTATAGCAACAGAGGAAGGAAATACATATTGCCAATGAATGCGGTTTGAATTTGGATCTGTTTTCCTCACACCAAGCATCACATGGATACAGGATTTAAATAAAAATAAAATACTTTCATGATCATTTTATTTAATGCTTGTGCATGACAGCATACTAATAAAAATGATGTGCCCCCACTTTCTATTATAGATCAGTATGTGTCCCATAGTAAACCAAATAAATATCACATGATTACGGTTAAGTACTCTCTCTCTTTCTCTTTCTTTACATGTAAGGATTCTAAGATTATTTGTACCAAGAATAATAATAATAAAATTTAATAAAATTGTAATTAAGTGCAGTTTAATGCTCTTGACTGATTTGCTTAATTTTTAAATGATAATGTTTCATTCCGTTTTGACTTCCCATTTCAAAGTCTACATTTTAACAATACTACACTTCATTAAAATGTATGTAATCATTTAACCATTATCATGCAATATTGTATTTATCTAGTTTATCATGGGTCACATAATATGCTGCCAGATCTTAGCCTGATTTGGGCCACATATCACCTGACTGATCTGGGCCACACTCCTCCCATCAACAATAGGCCCTCATGTTGTTTGCCGGATCCCCGCCGTGCCGTCATTGCCACTCATGGCCCAGCTCTGGCTGAAAGGGTACATGCCATTGCTGACAGGAGGCCGGCAGTGCCACCTTGAGGCCACATGTGGGCCAAGTCTGTTTGCTATGTGGGTTCATTCACTGCAACTAATTGATGGAGGTCATTTAAGTACGATTAGAACCATGCTAATACACTTCCATTAATGCCAACAAAGTTTTCTAGTCTATGCAAAAGAATGTTGTGGTCAATTGTGTCGAACGCAGCACTAAGATTCAATAGCACTAATAGAGAGATACAACCACGATCAATCAGATGATAAGAGCAGGTCATTTGTAACTCTAAGGAGAGCAGTCTCAGTACTATGATAAGGTCTAAATCCTGACTGGAAATCCTCACATATACCATTTTTCTCTAAGAAGGAATATAATTGTGAGGATACTACCTTTAGTATCTTGGAGAAAAAAAAGGAAGATCCAAGATCGTACTGTAAGTAACTAGTTCTTTGTGGTCTAGTTGGCTTTTTTTGAAGAGAGGCTTAATAACAGCCAGTTTGAAGGTTTTGGGGACATATCCTAATGACCAAGAGGAATTAATAATAGTCAGAAGAGGATCTATGACTTCTGTAAGCACCTCTTTTAGGAGCTTAGATGGTATAGGGTCTAACATACATGTTTGTTAGTTTAGATAATTTAACAAGTTTATACAATTATTCCTCACCTATAGTAGAGAATGAGTGGAACACTTCCCCTTCAGAGTATCTATAGTGCACTGAAGCGTCTGTCTGAAGAGAGGGAATAGGAGAACAGACAAAGAAAGAGGGAAGGTAGAAAGATATGGGAGACAGATAACTCTTGCTATGAACTCTATGATAAATGCTTTTTAACACCCAGTTGCACACCGTTTAAAAAAAATACATATTTTCCAGTCTGAGACCTTTTGTGTCAAAAATACTAGGATTTGTGAACATAGCTGAAAGTACATAAAAACCCATTTAAAGCAATTTGTCAAACACCATTGTCTGAGGGAACAATTTAATATTGAGCAGTATTGCCGAAATGTGGGTTTGTGAGTTCCCAGCATTCACCTCAATCATCCCATTAATCTGGAACATTTTCAGTTGTGTAGAATTATCTCTGCAGCATACAACAAATCTTAGAATAAATGCATGTTTATGTTGGGTACCACTGATTTATCATCAAGAAGGCATAATAATGTATAATAATATGTATGTAATGAATTGTCCTCTAGCTTTCCTTATGTTTTTACCCACAGCCAATCATCACAAATATTAGTTCCCAAATTCTTCTGACATACAGTACAGTATGGTTTTCCGATTGTCACAAAGTTACATTGTGCATTGATCTGTAACACACAGAAGCAGTCTGAGCTTCACGTGGCAGCTGTAGATAAGCATACACAGGATTCTCATTTGCACTGAATTTGTTCTTGACACAATGCATAAGTTCCCTCCTCAATGTTATATTTTTTAGCAATTCAGAGTATGACATAAAAATTCCAGTCTCATACAAAACATTAACTACAGTCACTCCTTTGAGTTATTTCCAAAATCCCACTGCTTTGCCTTTATAGGGTTTACTGTATTTTCAGAAATATTGTGACATTTTGTCAAAAGGTCAAAGATTAAATATGCTGTTATTTGTTTTACTTCAGTGTGCAAAAAGTGTGCGGTCAAAAATAAGAACATCATTTTCAGTTAAATTTACATGTTGAGTTAACTTAAATATATAAGTACACTTGAAATTAATACCAAGTTAAGTGAACATAATCGTTTAAGTACATTAAATAAGCACCAAGTTTGGTGAACTGAGTGATTTAAGTACAGTATACAAAACCGTCAAGTTAAATAAACTTAAATATGTAAGTTTTGGGAGACTCCATTACTCAATTAAATTGAGGCAACGAGTTTACTCAATCAATTTAGTTCAGTCAACTTATTAGGGTTTTCAGTG
Source organism: Carassius carassius (assembly GCF_963082965.1). Taxonomy (NCBI): domain Eukaryota; kingdom Metazoa; phylum Chordata; class Actinopteri; order Cypriniformes; family Cyprinidae; genus Carassius; species Carassius carassius. The sequence goes on from NC_081799.1 coordinate 2,546,165, forward strand.
TATGGGTCTAACGAGTTAAGCAGTAACGTTAGCTGCCATGTTCTTTCTCTCAAAGGAAAACGATTGGGCCACTTCATCAAATACTTAAGTTGTCGTTTCAATAATCATACCATCTCAAAATCACGTACCACAAGGATTTAAATTAACATATTTCACTAGTAGAAATCTTGCAAAACAACTTTATATCTACTTATTTTACTCACCGAACATAGTACACAAAGAAAAACGTCCTCTTGAAATGTAGTTCAGCAACCAAACAGACCAAAAGGACGAATTTTGTAATCCACCAATCAGTGCTTTTGTTCTCTTGTTGCTAGGCAGAATTTCCTCCCATGGCCAATCACATTTAAGGAAGAAAAGAGTGAGGTTGAGTTTTTCCAAAGGATTACTCATGATTTTGAGCTCACAACACTTGAAATCTTAAGTTTATGCATTTTGAAGGTAAACTAGTTAAATTAACTCATATTTTAAAGTGACAGGGCCAAAATGCAAAATTTTAAGTTATGTTTAGTCAACATTACTTGATTTTTTTAAGTCAAGACAACATTATGGTTTACATTCCCAGGTTGTTCCACAGTGATGCATATGTCTATGATGACATATGACATTTATCTATAATGTGATGTCCTGCACAGTTTATACATTTTGCTCGATACATATCCTGAATGTATCGTCACTGGATTTGAGTCCCATTCCTCTCTATAATGTAATGATTATAGAGAACAGATCTGCAGTTGGATGTCAGTGTTTGCTTTCAGTAAATATGGCACTGAAAACAATTCAGTATTTAATTATGAAGCCATATCAAACTCGAACAAAAAACTGATTGAAAAAAAGCTCTGTTTTTTGAGAGCTTTTGAGTTAGCATTGAGTTTTATCAGTAAGCATAGCAGATGTGTGAGCTGTTACTACAGTGTATCATTCCCTGTAAACCCATTCAGTGTGTATCATTAGGAGTCCCAGTATTTTTTTGCTAATCTAATTGTACGTTAGTTATTATGAAAGATCATTAGGATTAGGAAGCATAATTATTCTGAACAAACTGAGGCAAATAAGACAGACCATGAAACAAAAGCGGAGGGCTGAACAAAAGGAGATTAACAGCAACTAAAGGAAGATCTTGAGGAGAATCTCCTTCAACATTTAATGACACTTAAAGTGAATGATCATCATGTTCCTCATTACCAAGAAGAATCAAAAGATTTGAATGCGATGAAGCATTCATCTTGGCTTTTGTGTCATCTGGTGCGGTCAGAACAGCTTCTTTAAACAGGTCTTTAAAGTGTTTTATGAAACCTGATTGGAAACAGTTGCTTGGAAACCAGATTGCTGAGATGCTCTTCAGATGATGGAGGCGGAGTCGAGGAGGGATAAGGAGCTAATGGACAGGAAGCATGTGATGTCAGGAAGTACATCTGTGTGGGTTTACTTCACTCCACAAGCACTTTGACATTTATGAGCGTCACTGAATGTCTGTACATAGGGTTCTGTTTACCTCAAAGTGAAGAGCTGTTAACGGTTTTTGTCCACAGGACACTATTTCAGTTTCACAACTGTATGAATGACATCAAATTTACACAAAATATCACTTAATGTTCTGATTGTCTGACGTCATGTTCAGTATCTTATTTAGAATTGTAATTCATGCAATCAATGTGAATAATGTTCTAAATAAACACTTAGCTTCGTTCTAATCATACAGTATGTGCCGTGTAAGATGCTAAGTAACATTAAATCAAGGCAATTTTAATGTGTGATTAATGTATGTCAGCAGCATACACATGATCAGAGTCAAGCAGAGCACTGGTCTTCGTTTAAGTGCCCGAATGTGCTTCCAGTAATTAGACTCTTGTGTCTTTCTTCAGTCTATAAATGTGTGGCCACCTACACATGTTGCCACTAGCAACCAAATCCAAACCATGCATTTGTTCTAGTTATAATTAGCAGCAGCCATAAACTTGCAGATATACTTTCCAGATAATACGATTTTACTCTGCTCTTTCTCGTACAGTTTCTCAGAAAACTGTTAGTTTAGTTTACTTTTTACTCTTTTACATCATAATGCATTTGAGCTCAAGCGTTTGAACAGCATTTACAATGTTATACGATCCTCTGATACATTTGTTAATAAATAATGTTAGGTAAAAACTGTTAGCCTGAATGCACTGTAAGTCGCTTTGGATAAAAGCATCTGCTAATTGCATTAATTTAATTTAATTTAATTTAATTTAAATAACCTGGATACACACAGATGGAAATAGTCATTATAACGGTGCTTGTTTATACACAGAACCGTTCAAAAGTTCTTGGTTGGTAAGATTTATTTATTTATTTTTGGAAACAATTCTCTCTACTCACCGAGGCTGCGGTCAAAATGTAATTCCTGTGATCAAAGCTGAATTTTGACCATCTTTGCTCAAGTCTTCACTGTCACATGATCCTTCAGAAATCATTCTTATATGCTAAATTGCTGCTCAAGAAAGATTTTATTATTAAAATTTGTATTTTTATTATTTTATTATTATCGAATTGTGAGCGTACTCCACCAGTCATCAGTTAGGAACCTAGGTGTGCTATTTGATCGCAATCTTTCCTTAGAAAGCCACGTTTCTAGCATTTGTAAAACTGCATTTTTCCATCTCAAAAATATATCTAAATTACGGCCTATGCTCTCAATGTCAAATGCAGAAATGTTAATCCATGCATTTATGACCTCAAGGTTAGATTATTGTAATGCTTTATTGGGTGGTTGTTCTGCACGCTTAGTAAACAAACTACAGCTAGTCCAAAATGCAGCAGCAAGAGTTCTTACTAGAACCAGGAAGTATGACCATATTAGCCCGGTCCTGTAAACACTGCACTGGCTCCCTATCAAGCATCGTATAGATTTTAAAATATTGCTTATTATTTATAAAGCCCTGAATGATTTAGCGCCTCAGTATTTGAATGAGCTCCTTTTACATTATAATCCTCTACATCCGCTACGTTCTCAAAACTCAGGCAATTTGATAATACCTAGAATATCAAAATCAACTGCGGGCGGCAGATCCTTTTCATATTTGGCGCCTAAACTCTGGAATAACCTACCTAACATTGTTCGGGAGGCAGACACACTCTTGCAGTTTAAATCTAGATTAAAGACCCATCTCTTTAACCTGGCATACACATAACATACTAATATGCTTTTATTATTCAAATCCGTTAAAGGATTTTTAGGTTGCATTAATTAGGTAATCCGGAACCGGAAACACTTCCCATAACAACCTATGTACTTGCTACATCATTAGAAGAATGGCATCTACGCTAATATTTGTCTGTTTCTCTCTTATTCCGAGGTCACCGTGGCCACCAGATCCAGTCTGTGTCCAGATCAGAGGGTCACTGCAGTCACCCAGATCCAGTACGTATCCAGACCAGATGGTGGATCAGCACCTAGAAAGGACCTCCACATCCCTGAAAGACAGCGGAGACCAGGACAACTAGAGCCCCAGATACAGATCCCCTGTAAAGACCTTGTCTCAGAGGAGCACCAGGACAAGACCACAGGAAACAGATGATTCTTCTGCACAATCTGACTTTGCTGCAGCCTGGAATTGAACTACTGGTTTCGTCTGGTCAGAGGAGAACTGGCCCCCCAACTGAGCCTGGTTTCTCCCAAGGTTTTTTTCTCCATTCTGTCACCGATGGAGTTTCGTTTCCTTGCCGCTGTCACCTCTGGCTTGCTTAGTTGGGGACACTTCATCTACAGCGATATCGTTGACTTGATTGCAAATAAATGCACAGACACTATTTAACTGAACAGAGATGACATCACTGAATCCAATGATGAACTGCCTTTAACTATCATTTTTTCATTATTGACACTGTTTTCCTAATGAATGTTGTTCAGTTGCTTTGACGCAATGTATTTTGTTTAAAGCGCTATATAAATAAAGGTGACTTTGACTTTGTTACCAATGTCATAATTGCGTTCAGCAGGAGATAATCAATGGGAAAAAATAACGCACAGGGATGCATCTTATCGTCCGAGGCAGCACGTTGGGAAAGAACTGCTCCTACCCCACCTCTGATGCGTCGACCTCCACCACGAACTGCCGTGTGGGATCAGGAGCTACAAGGATGGGAGCCGAAACGAAGCAGCTCTTGAGGTTGGTAAATGCAGTTTCGGCTGCATCCGACCACCTGAACGGAGTACTGGGGGAGGTCAAGGCCGTCAGAGGTGAGACTAGTTGGCTGAAATTACGAATGAAACGTCGATAGAAATTAGCGAACCCCAGAAACCACTGTAGGGCCTTACGGGAATCTGGAGATGGCCAATCTATCACAGCCTTAACTTTGTCAGGATCCATACGTATTCCCTCGGACGAGACGATATACCCTAGGAAGGGAACAGACTGTGCATGGAATACGCATTTCTCCGCCTTGACAAAAAGCCCATTCTCGAGTAATCTTTGGATCACTCGTCTGACGTGTTGAACGTGTTCCTGGAGAGATGAAGAAAAAATCAGTATGTCATCCAGGTAAACATATATAAACTGATCTACCATGTCTCTCAACATGTCACTAACGAGTGCTTGGAAAACCCCTGGCGAGTTGGAGAGCCTAAACGGCATCACTAAATATTCAAAGTGCTCTCTGGGGGTATTAAAGGCAGTTTTCCATTCATCCCCCTTCCTGATGCGGACCAAATGAAAAGCGTTACGTAAATCCAATTTTGTGAATACGGATGCTCCCTGTAACCTCTCGAAAGCTGAAGACATCAACGGTAACGGATAGGTGTTCTTTATTGTGATGTTGTTCAGCTCTCGGTAGTCAATACAAGGTCGCAGAGAACCATTCTTCTTACCCACAAAAAAGAATCCCGCCCCCGCTGGAGAAGAGGAAGGGCGGATGAACCTCGATGCCAAGGAATCAGAAATTTATTTCTCCATGGCCTCCCTCTCCGGAATAGAAAGAGAGTAAAGCTTGCTGTTGGAGATATTTAGTGCTGTGTTTAGATTTCATTATAAATTTATTCATTTTTTGATTTAATTATGATTCAATTTCTGTTAGTGTTTTGTTAGTTTATTATTTGTTTTGTTTGTTTCATGCACGCTAGGGGGCACTACCGGTTATTTAGGTAAGCGCACGGCAGGGACTAGTATGCACCAGGTAAGGCATATGGTTTTTTACCGGAGCGGGAGAGGCACAGGAAATTTGCTTTGTTCTGTGTTTGCTCGACTTCAGTCAAAAATAAACCATGTCTTGTTGAATTTTAATACTTGTTTGGACCTGATGTTTTTCCCACCCGCGTACACCAAAACCCACGGTGCATCAGTGGCCTTTTGATTTTGTTGGATTTGAACTTTGACTTGAGTTTTTTTTTGTTACTTCGTTGACAAACGGCCACTACATTCAAGTAAAAAACCGGCCTTTGAACTCTTCAATACTGGACTTATAGGATCGCTTGGATGTGGATTTATGGACAAAAGACATTAAGCAGTCTTAGATTCAGCCGAGGTGGCGACAAGGCGCATTCTCTGGCCCAGATCACACAAGACTTCAGCCTTCTCAAAGACACTGGTAAGTCAGCGATAACTGTTTTAGAGCCGTAATGGAAACCGGCCAAACGAGTGGAGTTTGACAGTATTTCACAAGGAATCGGTTGAATGTCACACGTCTACGCATGGCCACGTGCCTTCATTCATGCATAAAAAGTCCGGCAGTGTGTGTTTGTTTTAATGAAGAGGATCTGACGATCAATAATCATCGTGTGTTTTGCAAACCTGCTCTCTTGTGCGTCAACGAACTGTGTGATTTGTTTGCAAACAAAAAAGGAAAATAAATAAAAGAAACGGAAATGTCCGACGTTGGTGCAAACGATACTGAAAAGCCAAAAAGAAATGTTAAATGTCTGATAAAGGTATAGAATATAGTGTGATGACACTCCAGGAAAAAAGGAGTGAAAAATGCAAACATGCCAAAAAGTGTATGAAACACATGAATGAGTTAATGACATCAAAGGAAAATGTTGAGTCAATGAAGAATGAGCTTTCTGTGTTTGTAAGGTGTTGCGAAGACGCACGTGATGTCCATAAATCTTTTATGAGTCTACCTTTGCCTAAAGATGAAGTTGAAAGACAAAGTAAATATTTCACGGACAAAATGACAGAATATCTTGATTTCACTGAGAAGGTAAAAGGATGGCTCTCTGACGCGCATGATTCACCTGCTGAGCAAAATAAAGATACTCCTGATGATCAATGTAATGCTGATGAAGTAAATCCTGAAGACAGTGTCTCCAACGTTTCAAGTGTAAAAGCGAGCTTTGAAAAGGCGCACTCCCAACTATCACGGACTTCTTCGACGTCATCTGCGCGCATTAAAGCGGAGGCCGACAAGGCAGCGTTTGAGGAGCGCATCGCTGCGCAGAAAAGGAAACATCAAATAGAAGCGCAACAGGAAAAACTAAGGAGAGAAATGGAGCAACTTGAGCTTGAAACGGAATTGGCAGCAACAAACGCAAAGCTTCATGTTTTGGAAACCAGGGGGTTGTTTCATAAAAGAAGCTTAGAAAAGTGGGGATTAAGCTCCAAAACCCGACTTGAATTAACCTAACAAATCAGTTTGGGTTTAAGGCGGTTTCATAAAAGGTAATTCAAGTTCACGCAATCTCACTAATTTAAACCAGGTTTATCTAGTCTAGATAATTGCGCGTGCACGCTATTCTTAAGAAGCCCTGATGGTGGAGCATAGATTCATCAATTTAACATGGCAACTAAAGGGAAAGAGAGAGCAGCGATGTTCACGGCAACTGAGCAGCAATTACTTCTCGAATCTTACGAAGAATTTAATAATAAACACATGATTACAAAAAAAGGAAATACGGCAGCAATTAAATTTTTTTATTAGCAAATAAAACGAGAGAAAAAGGCTGGCAGGAAATTGCTGATCGTCTCAATGCGTAAGTAGCAATTAATGTAGGCCTACATTACTATATGTTATTTTACTTTTATTATTATTTTACTATATTTTTATATATTTTATTAAAGTTAAATTAAATGTTTGTCACAGTGTGTGTGTGTGTGTGTGTGTGTGTGTGTGTGTGTGTGTGTGTGTGTGTGTGTGTGTGTGTGTAACTTTTACAGCAGCAAATTAAGTGAAGAAAAAAGAACATGGCAGCAGGTGAAAATAAAATATAAAAATATTGTTCAGAATGGTAAGTATTAATTATAAAATATAAATCTATGTAAGTGCTTAAGCATAGCCAGCTTGATGTACAACTGTCCTGTCTCATGATGTTTAATAATTGCAGCTGCCAAAAAGAAGAGTGAGGTTGCTGGCACTGGGGGAGGGCCACCAACAGCCAACTTTACTCCTGCAGAGGAGCTGGCATTAGACCTGAATAAAGGGAGGCCTGTCATTGAGGGAATAGAGGGGGGAACAGCATCTGGATCCATTCCATCTAGTATAAGAGATCACTACTTAAAAGGTATTTTGTTTATTTTATTTATTTTTATTCTTCCATTCCTAACTAAATATTTTTGTTTTATAGTGATGCCAAATTCTGTGTGCTTTCTGGATCCACCAGACATCATGCTGAACCCTGTGAGTATGACAGTATGAGTTTAAAGCACTGATTTGTCAAGTGGTTATTTTTAAACCAAGTTTAATTAATGGTTTTAGGTTGAAGGCCCATCTACAGTTGAGGAGGATGAGGAAACTGTGTCAGTATGTTCAAGGAGGCCTGAGGTAGGCACAAATTTGCAAATTATATTTTTAATAGCCTACCTGTGAGGTGCTAAATTGTGTGTATTTCCATTATTGGCAACAGGATGCTGACACCCTTCTAGAGCCCTCTCAGTCTGGGACGACATGTGACCAAGTGAGTATTAAGAAATTACAAAAAAGTGCCAAGAGCACTAGATCAAATTGAAAAAAATAAAATACATTTCTGTTCCTACAAGACCCAGAACATAAAGGGAGTCTACAAAAGGTATCTCCTGAAAAAAATGGAGGCCATAGATACTGACATCCAATATAAAAAACTCAAGATGAGAAAGTTGGAGCTGGAAATCCAACAGCTTGAGAAAATTGCAAGTAGAACTGCCATATTTAAAACAATGACACATGACCTTTTTGTTTTTTGACCACATTTAATTGTATGTTTTCACCCCCAACAGGCAGCTTCAACCTAAATAAAATAAAATATGACTTGTTTGTCTGGTAAATTAAGGGGAAAGTGAAAACCTTTAACATGGTTTGGACAGTATTAACTAAAATAATTATTGGCATAACTGTCTCTTATAACCCTGCCTATTTCATTGTCATCAAAAATGCCTTCAATGTCCCAGTCTTGCTCTACAACCATCCTTGGTTGCCTCTCTCTCTTTAGGCAGGCAATGTTATGTAGCACAACACATGCAACTACAATGTCACATGCCCTTTGTGGAATCACTCTGAGGTAATTCAGGCACTGGAACCTTGACTTGATGAGCCCAAATGCCATTTCTATACGAGCTCTTGTGCGTGCATGGGCAATATTGTAGTTGTGCTGTGCCTCAGTCTGCGTCTCCTGATAGGGAGTCAAGAGATAAGGCAGGCATGCATATCCCTTGTCTCCCAGCAAAACTCCTGAGAATTGACCTGAATAAAAAAAAAAAAAAAATTTGAAGTTTTTTTTAAAGCTGTAGTTTTTGCTATATGTTAAGTGACTAACATACCTTGTGCCAGTTGGTGGGAAAGAGAAGAGGCCCGAAAGATTCTGGAATCATGCACTGAGCCAGGCCATTTTGCCTCTACATTTGTGATGATGCAGTCTGCATCACAAATCATCTAAATAATTAAAAATGTAGGTCACTACACACACACACACACACACACACACATATATATATATATATATATATAGAATTGTAAATGCATTTGCAATGAATAGAACACAGGTGCCCAGCTTATTGTAAAGAACAATCGCTTCTAGCCTACAATATAATCTCAGTGGGACTGTACCTGTACATTGATGCTGTGTAATGATTTCCTATTAACGAAGTCTCCTTCATGCGGACCAGACGGGCGCTTTATGCGCACGTGGGTGCAGTCCAGAGCTCCGATAACATTTGGGAAAGCTACAAAAGTTAATTGTTTGTCTGTCAATTGCCATGTCTTACATTAACAGACAATAAATATTTCCATTTTCTATATAGTTCTTATTTTAACTTACCAGCGATTCCATAAAAGGCTTGTTTAATACTGTGAATCGCTCTGTGGCCAGGGAAGGTGATGAACACATTGAGTAATTTTTTTAAAGACAGGTACACAATTCTTACAGAGCGGCAAACTGATGCTTTGCTGATGTTCTCTGCATCTCCAACTGTGTACAAAAATGTTCCGCTGGCAAAAAAGCGAAGTGCAATGCACACAGTCTGCGGGACTGTGAGCGCTTTATTGCGCCGTGTGCTATTTGTGATGTGTGGGCTCAGTAATCTGCAAATATATGCTATCCCTTCCCTCAAGAATCTATACCGCTCATGCAGGTAGTAGTCAGAAAAAGCCAACGGGTCTGCCCTGTCCCTGAAAGTACGCTCTCTTTGAAATGCCCTGCGTATGATTATCGCTCCCTCATCCACCACCTCATCAATGAAAGGACACGCCATGACTATGCGTCCTCCTACGTGGGTGGAGCTCCCTATTTATAGACATTTAGGCTAATTGATTCATTACAAAAATCACACCAACTAAACAAATAGGCCTACAATTACTTCTTTACATTTGTTTCACTTTTTGTATGTTCGAATTACATTTATTTTTAAATTGCATTTGTTTTCATTGTTGGACTGATAGTGGTTAGGCCTACATGAAATAAAATTGCAGCATGCCAGAGAGTCCGATGTAATATCACATTCCTAGTGGGTCAGTGTTAAAACTGTATTCTGGTTAAGCATCAACTCAGGCTTAGCCTGACAGTTAGCCTGCCCCGGACCAGGCTAGTTTCCCAGCATAAGTTTCCAGGGTAACTGAGTTTGAACTATTTTAAGTTTGCTTTATGAAACAGAATTCACAGACAATAAGTCTGACTAACCAAAATAAGCCTGGCTTATTTTCTAATCTTGTTTTATGGAACAACCCTCTGGTCACAGTGTGGCTCAAAAGGTTTAGACGGCATGAATTCTTATTATAAAAGGAATAAGCCACGAGGAGTGAGTGATTTAAATGCAGACGCATTAACACTTTTGTCCCAGATATCATGAATGTCAATGATCATGCTCTTGGTTTGTCTGCTTCTGGACTCCAACCAGCAGTTGTTAAGCCTAAACAAAGACAAAGTAAATTCATTGCAAATGCATTTACAAAAAATGGATGAAATGACATTAAAGGCTGATGCTCCAGTTCATGTGATGCAAACTGTAAACGGAGTGCACATGGGACATGCTCACCATCAGACCCAAGCTTTGACTGACAACTATCAAAATGGTGTTTTAAACATTATGCAAAAACAAAATGACATCGCTGCTTTGCTTGTCCAACAAAATCTGTGTGCTGTCCTCCCATCTAGGAACATCTCTGTGTTTGATGGAGACCCTCTCCAATACAGATCTTTTATCAGAGCTTTTGAAAATGGGGTGGAGGCTAAAACAGATAAATGGAGTGATCGTTTACATTTTCTTGAACAGTACACCAGGGGGCAGCCAAAGGACCTGGTGCACAGTTGTCAGCATTTACCATCAGAGCAGGGATACCACAGAGCCAAAAGTCTTCTTGCAGAGCACTTTGGAAATGAACACAAAATTGCTGCTGCATATATGGAAAAGATACTTAACTGGACACCTGTTAAAAGCGAGGATATTAAAGGGTTGCAATCATTTTCTTTGTTTCTGCGTGGATGTGCAAATTTAACAGAACACTTGATGCACATGAAAGAGCTGGACTTACCATCAAACATGAGGAGTATCATCTTGAAACTTCCCTACAAATTAAGGGAAAAGTGGAGAAGTGTTGCTTGTGATCTGCAAGAACGAAGAGGTGATAGAGCAACGTTCACTGATCTGGTAGGATTTATAGAAAGACAAGTCATGATTGCTTCTGATCCAGTCTTTGGTAACATCCAAGACCTACAGCTCACCAACTCCAAAACATCCAATGCCAGTCACTTCAAACAAAGGAAAAGAGGGAGCAGTTTTGCCACCAATGTCACTGCAGTCAAAGAAGGAGTTATAACTCAACATACAGGAAACAATGCCAGACACCCTACTCTTAACTGCCTGTTTTGTACACAAGGTAATCATTCATTGGATCAATGTTCACAGTTCAAAATGAAAGTACACAGGGACAAGATTAATTTCATTAAAGAAAAAGGAATCTGCTTTGGATGTCTGAAAGTGGGCCACATGAGTAAAGATTGTAGAAAACGTTTGGACTGCAATGTGTGTCACCAAAATCACCCAAGTGCCCTTCATATAGAGCGGCAGGATAAAGGAACATCCTCCAATCAACAGTCTGTGAGCTCAACAACTGCTTCACCTTCAGTGTCTCAGACTTGTGGCCATATTGGGGCTGGTCACAAAGATGCCTCAATTTTTTCTATTGTTGCAGTCAAAGTCAAGAGCCAGAGGAGCAACTAAACTGTGCAGACATATGCTTTCTTGGATCCCGGGAGTTCAGGAACGTTTTGTACAGATAGTTTGGCAAGAAGATTGAATGTGAAGGGTAAAAGGACAAGTATTCTGTTAAGAACAATGGGTCAAAAGAAGATTGTAAATGCTCATATGCTGTCCGGTCTTGAAGTGTCTGGGATAAATATTAATGATTTTATTGAGTTACCTGGCGTCTTAACGCAAAAGGATATGCCTGTTTCCACACTCAATATTCCACGACAAGAAGATTTGGAACAGTGGTCTTATCTCAAGGCTGTTAAACTTCATAACATTGATGAAGGCATTGATTTGCTCATTGGAACGGATGTACCAAAAGTGATGGAGCCCTGGGAGCTAATCAACAGCCAGGATGAGGGACCTTATGCTGTCAGAACCAGAGTTGGTTGGGTCGTTAATTGTCCACTTCGTGGTGTCGTCGCCTTGTAGAACAGCGCCTCAAGAGCTTGAAAAGAAAGTTTGTCAAGAATGGTCAGTTCAAGGAACAATACATCACATTTGTAAATGACATGGTGAAACAAGGATATGCTGAGCTTGTGCCTTCTGATCAACTAAAGCAGAGTGATGGAAATGTTTGGTATCTTCCTCATCATGGGGTTTATCATCCCAGAAAGGGCAAGCTGCGAGTTGTTTTTGACTGTGGAGCAGCATACAGAGGGACATCACTGAACTGTCAGCTGTTGCAGGGCCCTGATTTAACAAACTCTTTAATCGGGGTCCTTGTTCGATTCAGACAAGAGCCTGTTGCAGTGATGGCCGACGTTCAAGCAATGTATCGCCAAGTTCATGTTTCTGGAAAGCATATCAACTTTCTCCGCTTTCTCTGGTGGCCTGGTGGAGATACTTCACATTCTCCAGAGGAACATCGCATGAAAGTACATTTGTTTGGAGCAGTATCTTCACCAAGTTGTGCAAATTATGCATTGAGGAGAACTGCAGTTGATAATGCCCAACATTTCCCTCATGAAGTGGTAAATACAGTCAAAAGCAATTTTTATGTTGACGACTGCTTGAAATCAGTGGCCTCAGAGGAGGAAGCAGTGCAACTGGTTAAGGATCTGACTGCACTTTGTCACAAAGGACGATTTAATCTTTCCAAATGGATCAGCAACAGCCGAACAGTGTTGCTGTCAATTGCTGAAGACTGTAGAGCAAAAGAAGTGATGGAGCTGGATTTGTTCTTAAATACATCTGTAATGAAACCAGGCGATTTCACACTTTTGTCGCAAACAGAGTTTCCTTCATCAGAGATGCAGCAAGTGTTCATCAGTGGAGATATGTTGGATCAAAGGAGAATCCCGCAGATGATGCCTCAAGAGGAATGAGGGCAGAGACTTTCCTGAAAGGCAGGAGATGGATAAATGTTCCAGAGTTTCTTTTTGAACCAGAGGAGGTTTGGCCTAAGTTGGATGCTGAGCTCGATGCGATTCCTGTAAATGACCCAGAGGTCAAAAGGGATTTGATAGCAAACTCTGTTGTTGTGGATTTTGAGTGTGCCACAGACCGCCTGCTTTATTAGTTTTCATCTTGGAAAAAACTAAAAAGGTCTGTTGCTTGGTTGCTGAGGGTTAAGAGAGCTCTTGTGTTATTGGGACATAAGAGGAAGGAGTTGTGTGCCTCTGCAGACTTCAACAAGGACGAGCTGGAGACTAAAGGACTTGCAGTGGAAAGTAAAGTTCAGAGCTTTAAAGCCATGCTCAAAGGAAAGAGTCTGATTCCTGAAGATTTAGTGAAAGCAGAACATGCAATTATTCAGTATGTACAAGAACATAAGTTTAAAGCTGAAATTGCACTATTGAAGAGTGGCGGCAAAAGTGTTTCCAAGGGGAGTCCGCTGTACAGACTAGATCCTGTGATAGATGATGGAATCCTCAGAGTAGGTGGTCGGCTGGGTAGAGCAGCAATGCCAGCAGAATCCAAACATCCTGTCATTCTGTCCAAAGATCTGCATGTATCCATACTGATTCTGCGCCATATTCATCATCAACTGGGGCATGCAGGGAGAAATCACATACTGGCTAAGCTGCGTCAGAGGTATTGGATCATTAATGCAAATTCCGCTGCCAGGAAGGTGATATCTGAATGTGTGGTCTGCAGACGCAATAGAGGAAAGCTTCTTGAACAGAAGAAGTCTGGCTGGGTTAAATCATGGAAGCATTCAGAGAGCTTTTGTTGAGGATGGCATAAAGTGGAACTTCAACACAGCTGCAGCTTCCCATCATGGCAGTGTGTGGGAGCGCTTGATTCGTTCAGTGAAGAGTGTTCTCACTTCAGTTCTCAAACAACAAGTTCTGGACGATGAAGGACTCCATACTGTGTTCTGTGAGGCTGAGGCCATATTAAATGACAGACCAATTACAAAGGTCTCTGATGACCCAGATGACCTGGAGGCACTCACACCTAGTCACATTCTGACGTTAAAAGGCAAGCCAGTCATGCCACCAGGATTATTTGACCACAGTGACCTGTACATCAGGAAGAGGTGGAGGCAAGCACAATACATGTCAGAACTTTTTTGGAAGAGATGGATTGCTGAATACTTACCAATGATGCAAGAAAGACAAAAGTGGATAAGACCAAGGAGAAGTCTCACTCCTGGAGACATCGTCCTCATTGCAGATGCCACCGCCCCAAGAGGATCTTGGCTGATGGGGAAAATTTTGGACGTAAGAGCAGATGCAAGGGGCCTAGTGCGTTCTGTGCGCCTTCGGACAAGAACCAGCATTCTGGAGAGGCCAGTGACCAAGCTCTGCCTGCTGCTGGAAGCAGGGGTGTGACTCCATGGACTCTCTCTCTTTCTTGCTTTTTCTCTCCTTTTTTGTCTCTATCTTTCTTTGGTTTGTTTTAGGTTCACCACAAGGAAGACCGGAAAATGAAGCTGATGTATGATATGCTATATCCAGTTGTAGGTTAGGGTTGAGTGAATAGCTCCTTTGGGAGATTGACGTAATTGTGATTTAATGCACAATTAGGGGCTGTAGTGTTGGAGCTATTTAGTGCTGTGTTTAGATTTCATTATAAATTTATTCATTTTTTGATTTAATTATGATTCAATTTCTGTTAGTGTTTTGTTAGTTTATTATTTGTTTTGTTTGTTTCATGCACGCTAGGGGACACTATGGGTTATTTAGGTAAGCGCACGGCAGGGACTAGTATGCACCAGGTTAGGCATATGGTTTTTTACCAGAGCGGGAGAGGCACAGGAAATTTGCTTTGTTCTGTGTTTGCTCGACTTCAGTCAAAATAAACCACGTCTTGTTGAATTTTAATATTTGTTTGGACCTGATGTTTTTCCCACCCGCGTACACCAAAACCCACGGTGCATCAGTGGCCTTTTGATTTTGTTTGATTTGAACTTTGACTTGAGTTTTTTTTTTTTTGTTACTTTGTAACGGCCACTACACTTGCCTTTAGGCGGAGACTTACCTGGCACTAAATCTATAGCACAGTCGTAGGGACGATGCGGAGGAAGAGAAGCAGCACGGGACTTACTGAACACCTCTTTCAGGTCCAAGTACTCTGTGGGCATGTTTGATAACACCATGGTCTCTTTCTGGAAGACAGAAACAGGCACAACAGGACAAGCAGAAACCAGACAAGACTCATGACAACTTTCACTCCACAAGGTGACTGTGTTGGAACCCCAATCCACTCGTGGATTATGTTTGATTAACCAGGGGTGACCTAACACAATGTGAGCTACAGGGGAGTCCATGAGGTAAAAGGATATGGTTTCACTGTGGTTGCCTGAGGTGAGCAGAGGGGTTCAGTGTAGTGGGTGACGTGTGGCAGTTCCTGGCCATTGAGTGCGATGACATGGATGGGATGAGACACAGGAAGGACTGGAAGGTTCAAGTGACGTGCAAGGAGAGTCAATGAAATTACCTTCGGCCCCAGAGTCCAGAAGGGCGTGACAGTCGCGAGTGTGGTTCTCCCACCGCAGTTTCACCGGAAGGAGAGTCGATGATGTGGTTGAGGACTTCCCGGCGGAGATCCCACCCGATAGTAGCCTCAAACTTACTACCGGGCTGGCTCTTTTTACCGGGCAGGAATGGATGGAATGCTCCGAGCCACCGCAATATAAGCATAGTCCTTGGGACCTCCGCCGCTCTCTCTCCCTCCGGGAAAGCCAAGCTCTACCCACCTGCATGGGTTCGTGATCGTCGACGGGGCCGACCATGTTCTCTCGACTCGAGCGGCTCCTTTCCGGAGAGACGTAATGGCATGTAGGACTGACTTGTCTACCCAGGTGGTTAATCCGAGCGTCCACCCGGAGTGCCAGGTCGATTAGGCCATTGAACGTTGGGGGCAGCTCCAGGAGGTAGATCTCCTTCTGAACACCGTCGGCCAGCCCATGCAGGAATCGATCCCACTGCGCCGCCTTGTTCCACTGGCACACGGCCGCCAGGGTGCTGAACTGCTTCCATGTTTGGTGAGAGCGTTCTGTAACGACTGGGTGAAGGAGTGGCAGGAAGCAAGTGCGAGATTAATGATATTTAATGAAGACAATGATACAGACAGTACTTGACACACAAACAACGCTGGGAGGAATGCACAGTCCAAGATGGTGGTGATGAGTGATGAATCCTGAAGGCGGAGGTGAGTAGGCAGCAGGAGAGGGTGACACAGGAACTGCGGGGAAGCGAGCCGAAGGTAAGTGGTGTTGCTTGGTGGTGGATTGCGTAGAGTGGACAGGGTTCCGGGGAGAGACGGACATCCAACGCAGAAACACACAAGAAAGCAAAGCAAAGGTCATAAACATGAAACAACGCTCTCACGAACACAAGACGCTAGACAAGCCAATATATAGGGATGAGTAATGAGTGAAAGCTGTTGCTGATAACAATTAACGGAGACGCCCAAAAACTAATCAGTGCTGACGCGTGTGACGAGTGGGGCGGGGCCGAGGGCGCGAGGCCGGTGGAGTGATTGGAGATGAACTACACTTGTTCGACCCGCCGGTCTCGAGGCCCACGGAGGAGATGGAGGGATATAAAACTGTAACGACGACAGTGAAGGACGAGAGAGGACCAGGCCTGGGCTTTTAGTTGTGTTTTGGTTTTTATTTGAGCGCACCAGTCGTCCGTGAGGGGCTGGTGCGCTGTTTTGTGTTTATTTTTTATTATTAAAATGTTATTTGATTGTCCGCCGGTTCCCGCCTCCTTCTTCCCGATGATTACAAAGGTTGATTCATTACAACGCGTAACACACAGACTTCACCCAGAAAGTGCAAAACCCAGAGATCAAGTATTTTTGCATTGTACTATTATATAGTACCACTGTATATTATAATTTGTGCAAAAAATATTAAATGATTAAGCTTTTCTTGGTTTTAGTTTTAGTCCTACAAAACCTTTGCACATAAGAATTTAAACACATCACAGGTTAATAGGCTACACAGAAATAACTGATATATATTTTTTAAATAGGTCCTTTAGATGAATGCTTTACATAAAGTTTTGCACTTAAAATGATCTTCACATTCAATTGAAATTGTCCTATGACATCACATGATATGCAATTCATTAAGATCTCTAAAACAAACAAGCTTTTGAAACACACTTAAATGTTTGTTAAATGGGGACACTTAATATCCAGAGATATCGTTGACTTGATTGCACAGATACTATTTAAACTGATCAGAGCTGGATGATGACGTCACTGAATTCAGTGATGAACTGCTTTAACTGTAAATAGTTTACTATTGTCCCTTTGTATTTTTACACACTATTTTCCTATTTAATGCTGTACAGTTTCTTTGACACAATCTGTATTTTTTTAAAGCGCCATATAAATAAAGGTGACTTGACTAATGAATCCAGTCTTATTTCATCTCATCTTTGTTATCTTAACTGTATGACGCCTCATCTCTGGATTGTTCAAAGTGAAACGGTACATAAACAGCATCTTTCATGGATCAGTAGTGGGCTGAGTGAGAGCCAATGAGATGCAGACATTAGATGAGAGATGCTGTTATTAGTCTTTGTTTGGTGAGTAGCTATTTATTGTGTTTGTGAAGTGCTCTTCACTTTGATTATAGAAAACAGAAATCTGTAAATCATGTAATGGTATATATATATGTAATATATATATATATATATATATAAACCTTTGCTACGTGTTCTGCATTAGGCTAGCTGAGACTTACAGCACTTGCATATTTCTGCTCATTTGTAAGTTACTTTGAGTAAAAGATTCTGCTAAATTCCGAAATGTAAATGTAGAGGAATTGATTTGTCTGACAGTCTGTTTGACTATAGTTTAAAACAACAACAACACACAAATATTAAACAACAGTTAGTTGTAGCATTAAATTGTATACCTCTACATGAAAATTCATTTTGTATTTGACAGTTGTGTGGTTTAGTGTGAAGCAATGTAATGGGAGGATGCTGTAAGAGAAGGATTTCTCCTCTGAAACATAAAAGGAGAATGGCCACTAAAAAAGTATTTTTGTTGTTGCCATGGCAGCAAACAGGTATGACTCACTGTGAACTTCATCTGTTAAATCAGACATACTCTATACATCACAAAACACACAAGCAGTGTTCATCTTATTGACAGTTTCCCTGTTTCCCTGTTCCCAGTTCCCCTGACATTCATTTCATATTCAAATGAACTTTATGTTGTTGTAGATAACACAATGTAATGATGTTGAATTTTCAGATTTGAAATTATAGCCAGCCAACACGCTCTTACACACAACTGTGACGCATACAGTTATGTGGCAATGTGACACAGGCAGGTGTTATACTGTTTTCAGATTTGTGGAGTAAACATAGATTTTATTTTGTTGTGAAAAGGTCAAATTAGACACCCAGGGCACGCCTGGGCCTCCCAGAATTGGTGCAGAAGTTTCCCAGTGGCATGTTATTACTATAATAGTTTTTTTATTTAATAGTTAAAGTACATAATGTAAAGTTTCAAGTGTGACAATTGCATTTCAAAACAGGAGTGAATCTCCTAAATTATCGACAGAGTTTTGAAATCCTTGATTGTTTTTTTCTATGGCCTTACAAAGAAAGGAGGGAAAAAATAAATAAAACAAATACAGTGAGATTGATTATGTTGGTTGGAAGAGTGAATGATGTCAAATTTGCTGTCACCTTTTATTATAATTTGTGCTGTTATTTTTCAATAATTCTCACAGTTAGAGAACCTTTGACTGAATAGTTCTTCTATGGCACCGCTGTGAAGAAACTTTATTTTTAATAAAAGTGAAGAGGAAGTGTCTGTGGTTTAAAGGGATGCGCAATGGAAGTGACACTAAAACTGTGGAAAAACGCTCTTCGGACTGAGATCAATATATTTACAGGAATAAATCATGCATTACAGATTGCAAATATTCGAAAAAACATACCATCAAAATAAATAAGTTTGAAATTTCAATATGCTGGTTAAAAAGCTGGTGTGTCCGCTGGCTTTTGGGATCTGATCAGTCTCTCACTAACATTTGGATAAATCTCTGTCCTTTCCTCAGCCTTGGTATCTCTTTTCACTAAAATCTGTCTTTTTCAATCCCTTCAACCAACCCATATGAAATGGCAATTGATTACTTTTTTTAATGCATTGCAATATTTGCATTATTTTATATATACTTCTCTAACAAATAAAACATTTATGAAAGTACAGCATATGTGACCCACAAAACCAGTCATGAGGGTCAGTTTTATTTTAAATTGAGATTTATACATCATGAATAAATAAACTTTCCATTGATGTATGGTTTGTTAGGAGGACAATATTTGTCTGAGATACAAAATCTGGAATCTGAGGGTGCAAAAAAATCGAAATATTGAGAAAATCTCCTTTAAAGTTATCCAAATGAAGTTCTTAGCAATGCATATTACTAATCGAAAATTAGGTTTTGACATATTTATGGTAGGAAATTTACAAAATATCTTCATGGAACTTGATCTTTACTTAATATCCTAATGATTGTGAGCATAAAAGAAAAATCGATCATTTTGACCCATACAGTACAATGTATTATTAGCTACTGATATAAAAATATATACCCCAGCGACTTCTGACTGGTTTTGTGCTCCAGGGTCACATGTTTGTCTTGGCCAAACCTTCCTCAGTAAATCCATCATTCATGTATGCAGTATCAGTTTTCACAGACAGGCCTGTCTGTTTTTGTAGGTTATCGAACAGCTTGGACAGTTTGAGCAGAAGGCCCTCAGATAGCAGTTAACACAGATACAGGCCATTGAGGATGTCAGGGTCCGGGTGTCTCCTCATGGCTCAGAGCTCCAGGACCCTGTCATTGTGTGGAGATCTCCTCTGACCGGAGAACTGGGGCGTCTTGGAGAGTGCGGCCCTAACAGGTGTTTCTTCACTGTCTTATCATTTCCATCCACATACAAAAGCTTCTTTTTTATGGTAGGTCCAATTGTTCCATTCACACATTCATTTTATACTAGCATT
The DNA here is from genome assembly GCF_963082965.1 of Carassius carassius. Taxonomy (NCBI): domain Eukaryota; kingdom Metazoa; phylum Chordata; class Actinopteri; order Cypriniformes; family Cyprinidae; genus Carassius; species Carassius carassius. Next base: position 2,566,222 of record NC_081799.1, read on the forward strand.
TATATTAATAAGATTCAATATTAAAATTATATACAGTTTTGTCAGAATCAGAATCAGAATGAGCTTTATTGCCAAGTATGTTTACACATACGAGGAATTTGTTTACGTGACAGAAGCTCCGCAGTACAACAGAATGACAGCGACAGAACATAAAACACATAATAAAAGAATATAAAAATACAAAAAATACAAATAAGTAGATAAGGAATGACAATATACAAATTGACAATTGTAGGCAGGTATATTACAAAAATGCAGTTATGTATGTACATGTATATTATGTGCAAAATTTAAGTGTATACTAAGTATGTGTGTTAGATAAATTAAGTGTATGTGTATATAAATATAAAGTGTAGTGTGTTCAGTGTGAATCAGCTGTTCATAAGATGGATTGCCTGAGGGAAGAAACTATTCCTGTGTCTGGTCGTTCTGGTGCTCAGTGCTCTGTAGCGTCGACCAGATGGCAACGATTCAAATAGGGAGTGTGCTGGATGTGAGGGGTCCAGAGTGATTTTAACAGCCCCTTTGCTCACTCTGGATAAGTACAGTTCTTGAATAGAAGGGAGATTAAACCGATGATTCGCTCTGCAGTCCGGACTACCCTCTGTAGTCTTCTGAGGTCCGATTTAGAAGCTGAGCTGAACCAGACAGTTACTGAAGTGCAGAGGATGGATTCGATGATGGTGGAGTAGAACTGTTTCAGCAGATCCTGTGGCAGGTTAAACTTCCTCAGCTGGCGAAGGAAGTACAACCTCTGCTGGGCCTTTTTCACAATGGAGTCAATGTGAATGTCCCACTTCAGGTCCTGAGAGATAGTGGTGCCCAGGAACCTGAATGACTCCACTGCAGTCACAGTGCTGTTCATGATGGTGAGTGGGGGGAGTGCAGGGGGGTTTCTCCTGAAGTCCACAGTCATCTCCACTGTTTTGAGCGTGTTAAGCTCCAGGTTGTTGAGAGTTCACCAGACAGCCAGCTCTTTAACCTCCTGTCTGTAAGCAGACTCGTCACCGTCCTGAATGAGGCCGATGAGTGTGGTGTCATCTGCAAACTTCAGGAGCTTGACAGAGGGGTCCTTAGATGTGCAATCATTAGTGTACAGGGAGAAGAGCAGTGGGGAGAGAACGCAGCCCTGGGGAGCTCCGGTGCTGATTGTACGGGTGCTGGATGTGTATTTTCCCAACCTCACTAGCTGCTGCCTGTCTGTCAGGAAGCTGTTGATCCACTGACAGACGGAGGTGGGCACGGAGAGCTGAGTTAGTTTGGGCAGGAGGAGGTTTGGCATGATCGTGTTAAAAGCCGAGCTGAAGTCCACAAACAGGATCCTCACATAGGTCCCCGGTCTGTCTAGGTGTTGCAGAACATAATGCAGTCCAATGTTTACTGCATCGTCCACAGACCTGTTTGCTCTGTAGGCAAACTGAAGAGGATCTAGCAAGATCCTCTGTTGATCTATGTCAACATAAAAAATAAAATACACCAAACTAATATTAGTTGTTTTATATATATTATATAATATATTATTTTTTCAAGTCAAGTCACCTTTATTTATATAGCTGTTACAATTAGGGGAGTGTGCTAGACGAAAGACTAAAGAGCTGGAGGAGGATGGTGATCAAAATGAGGAGTTTACTAGAAAACGAAGGAGAATAACAGACAATATACTATATTACACAAATAGGTTAAGTTACATATAGATGCACATTCACATTCACATTCAGTCACGGACAAGGGAGAACTGAACAGACCGGGTATTTAAACACACAGAAGGTAATGAGGGAACTGGAGACAGGTGGGGAATAATCAATTAAAAAAACTAGAACAGGAAGACCAAATAAGGAAACAGACAGTCCATGAACGTGACAGTTCGCCCCCTCCCGGAATGGTGCGTCCTCGCACCACAAGAGGAATACCAGCGGAGGGAGGGTGGGGGTACTGGAGGCGGGCAAGGAGCAGGCAAGGAGCAGGTGAAGAGGGAGCATGCAGGTAGGGACCAGGGCGGAGTGGATGGAGGGAGGAGCCAGGGAGGAGCCCGGAGCAGGAGGAGCCAGATGGTCCTCCAGAGACCAGCCAGGACGGAGATCCACGGTGGAGTCGACGGCGGGAAGAGCCATGGTGGAGAAGGGGCCGACGACACCAGGGGGCCGACAGGAGGAGACTGCACTGGTGGGTAAGGAACCCAAGATGGAACAGCACAGCCGCAGAACTAGGGTGACGTTGAGGATCCGGAGGGGCTAGGTGGAGCAGAAGGCTCAGGCAACCAAGGCGGAGTCGGAGTGACTGTGGAGCCGGAGTGACTGAGGATGAAGGTGGAACCAGAGGGAAGGAGGAGCCTGACAGAGCCGGAGGGATGGAGTGACGAACCAGAGGAATGGAGTCCCGAGGCAGCGGATGGTCGACGACTGACCAAGGTGGAGCCGGAAGGGACGAGGGAGCCCGGTGGAGCAGGTGGGATGCCAGGCCACGGTGGAGACGAGGGAGCTAAGAGCCAAGGCGGAGCCGCTGGGTCGAAGGACCGAGGAGGAGTCCAGGGCTCGGAGGCTGGAGGCAGAGACAGGGCCTTAACACACCAAGGCGGAGCTGGAGACTGGCAGTCCAGCGGCGAACCATCGCGCCCAGATGGCGCGGACTGAGGGTGTGCTGCGGGACTGACTGGCACCAGCAGAGATGACGTCGAGGAACGGGCTGGTCTAGGAGGAGGAGAGAGAGGAAGGATGGGAGGAAACACAGGAGACACAGGAAATTCAGAGCTGGGCGGAACCAGCGGAGAAACAGGAAATTCAGAACTGGGCGGAACCAGTGGAGACACAGGAAATTCAGAGCTGGGCGGAACCAGCGGAGAAACAGGAAATTCAGAGATGGGCGGAACCAGCGGAGAAACAGGAAATTCAGAGCTGGGCGGAACCAGCGGAGACACAGGAAATTCAGAGCTGGGCGGAACCAGCGGAGACACAGGAAGTTCAGAGCTGGGCGGAACCAGCGGAGAGACAGGAAGTTCAGAGCTGGGCGGAACCAGCGGAGGAACAGAAAACTCAGGGCTGGGCGGAACCAGCGGAGGAACAGAAAACTCAGGGCTGGGCGGAACCTGCGGAGGAACAGAAAACTCAGGGCTGAGCGGAACCAGCAGAGGAACAGAAAACTCAGGACTGGGCGGAACCAGTGGAGATGGAGCAGAGGAACTGACTGGAGAAGGTAGGAGTGGGAGACTGAGAGGGTATACAAGGGGATCAGGGCTGGATGGAACCAGCGGAGAAACAGAAAATTCAGGGCATACCTCCATAGACCAGTCCATAAGATCCAATAGTTGCTCCATATAATTTCCCAAGACTGAAAACAGCTCTCCCTCAGACGCGGATGTGTGGGTAGGGTGTTCCTCCACGCCCTCGATCTCCACTAAGACTCCCACGATGCACGGTGTTGCCGGCTCACACACCTGGTCAGTTGCTCTCGAGGTCCCTGGTATGGTCCTCCAGCGAACGGTCCAGTTGCTCCAGACATACGAGACGGACTGCTGGAATGGCCATTCCGGGAGAGGGAAGAAAACAAACTAAAAAGAAAGAAAAACGCCGCTAACTAAACTGTTTACGGTCCGTGATTTTGTTACAATTAGGGCAGTGTGCTAGACGAAAGACTAAAGAGCTGGAGGAGAATGGTGATCAAAATGAGGAGTTTACTAGAAAATGAAGGAGAATAACAGACAATATACCATATTACACAAATAGGTTAAGTTACATATAGATGTTACTTCACATTCACATTCACATTCAGTCACGGACAAGGGAGAACTGAACAGACCGGGTATTTAAACACACAGAAGGTAATGAGGGAACTGGAGACAGGTGGGGAATAATCAATTAACAAAACTAGAACAGGAAGACCAAATAAGGAAACAGACAGTCCATGAATGTGACAATAGCGCTTTAAACAAAATACATTGCGTCAAAGCAACTGAACAACATTCATTAGGAAAACAGTGTGTCAATCAAGTCAACGATATCGCTGTAGATGAATGGACCCCAACTAAGCAAGCCAGAGGCGACAGCGGCAAGGAACCGAAACTCCATCAATGATTAATTTGAAAAACTAATGGATTGCATAGTCAATATAAAAAACTTGATGACGAGTAATTTCCTACTGCTAAATTCTGAAAAAACTGAGGTGTTAATTATAGGACCTAAAAACTCTGCTTGTAATAACCTAGAACACTGTCTAAGACTTGATGGTTGCTCTGTCAATTCTTCGTCATCAGTTAGGAACCTAGGTGTGCTATTTGATCGCAATCTTTCCTTAGAAAGCCACGTTTCTAGCATTTGTAAAACTGCATTTTTCCATCTCAAAAATATATCTAAATTACGGCCTATGCTCTCAATGTCAAATGCAGAAATGTTAATCCATGCATTTATGACCTCAAGGTTAGATTATTGTAATGCTTTATTGGGTGGTTGTTCTGCACGCTTAGTAAACAAACTACAGCTAGTCCAAAATGCAGCAGCAAGAGTTCTTACTAGAACCAGGAAGTATGACCATATTAGCCCGGTCCTGTCAACACTGCACTGGCTCCCTATCAAGCATCGTATAGATTTTAAAATATTGCTTATTACTTATAAAGCCCTGAATGGTTTAGCAACTCAGTATTTGAATGAGCTCCTTTTACATTATAATCCTCTACGTCAGCTACGTTGTCAAAACTCAGGCAATTTGATAATACCTAGAATATCAAAATCAACTGCGGGCGGCAGATCCTTTTCCTATTTGGCACCTAAACTCTAGAATAACCTACCTAACACTGTTCGGGAGGCAGACACACTCTTGCAGTTTAAATCTAGATTAAAGACCCATCTCTTTAAACTGGCTTACACATAACATACTAATATGCTTTTAATATCCAAATCCGTTAAAATATTTTTAGGCTGCATTAATTAGGTAAACCGGAACCGGAAACACTTCCCATAACACCCTATGTACTTGCTACATCATTAGAAGAATGGCATCTACGCTAACATTTGTCTGTCTCTCTCTTGTTCCGAGGTCACCGTGGCCACCAGATTCAGTCTGTGTCCAGATCCAGAGGATCACTGTAGTCACCCGGATCCAGTACGTATCCAGACCAGATGCTGGATCAGCACCTAGAAAGGACCTCTACATCCCTGAAAGACAGCGGAGACCAGGACAACTAGAGCCCCAGATACAGATCCCCTGTAAAGACCTTGTCTCAGAGGAGCACCAGGACAAGACCACAGGAAACAGATGATTCTTCTGCACAATCTGACTTTGCTGCAGCCTGGAATTGAACTACTGGTTTCGTCTGGTCAGAGGAGAACTGGCCCCCCAACTGAGCCTGGTTTCTCCCAAGGTTTTTTTCTCCATTCTGTCACCGATGTAGTTTCGGTTCCTTGCCGCTGTAGCCTCTGGCTTGCTTAGTTGGGGACACTTCATCTAAAGCGATATCGTGGACTTGATTGCAAATAAATGCACAGACACTATTTAACTGAACAGAGATGACATAGCTGAATCCAATGATGAACTGCCTTTAACAATCATTTTTGCATTATTGACACTGTTTTCCTAATGAATGTTGTTCAGTTGCTTTGACGCAATGTATTTTGTTTAAAGCGCTATATAAATAAAAGTGACTTTGACAGAATGGAGAAAAAAACCTTGGGAGAAACCAGGCTCAGTTGGGGGGCCAGTTCTCCTCTGACCAGACGAAACCAGTAGTTCAATTCCAGGCTGCAGCAAAGTCAGATTGTGCAGAAGAATCATCTGTTTCCTGTGGTTTGTCCTGGTGGTCATCTGAGACAAGTTATTTACAGGGGATCTGTATCTGGGGCTCTAGTTGTCCTGGTCTCCGCTGTCTTTCAGGGATGAAGAGGTCCTTTCTAGGTGCTGATCCAACATCTGGTCTGGATACGTACTGGATCCGGATGACTGCAGTGACCCTCTGATCTGGATACAGACTGGATCTGGTGGCTACGGTGACCTCGGAATAAGAGAAAAACAGACAAATATTAGCGTAGATGCCATTCTTCTAATGATGTAGCAAGTACATCGGGTGTCCTGCGGGTGTCGCTGTTGGACAGTGTTTTCTCTACTTCCTGTTGGCCTTCTGTAGCAAATCGTAGCTCCGTGTAGCTGTTTTTATTTTATTTTTTCTCTAGAATCTTTATCTTACTATCACTCTCTGTTTTTTAAAGTGGTAAAATATAACTTAATTCACACCATATTTCTGATATTATCGATCAATCTTATCAGATTAACTTTGATCGTTCACTTTTATTTTATATCCGTGAGTGCAGTACACCTGCAAAACGTTAGCACTCTTTAGCTTGTCATTAGCGTTTTCATTCGAACCTATCGCTGTTTTTCTTTTCTCCTCTCCTCTCTCTCGACAGTTTATCTATCTCTGTCGCAGATGAGGGATTCACATGTGATAAATGCAGGGAAATAGTTAGGCTGACAGAGAAGATTTCAGAATTAGAGACACGCATCCAAACTTTAATTGAGGACAGTAAGAATGTTAGGGCTCTAGATGTGGCTTTGAATGCGTCTAGCTCAGGGATTCCTGTACATTGTTAGGTTCCGGAAACAGAGCCCCTGCAGCAAGGCAACTGGGTGACGGTGAGGCAGCGTAGTCGTGGGTCAAAACACCGCTCTTCTTTTCCAATCAAAACATTAAACAGGTTCTCCCCACTCAGTGATGCACCCACTGAAAAACCTGATGAAAGTGCTCTAGTTATTGGTGATTCTATTGTACGGAACGTGAATATAGTGACACCAGCCACCATAGTCAAATGTTTACCGGGAGCCAGAGCGCCTGACATCTTGGCAAATTTAAAAGTGCTGGCTAATGCTAAACGTAAATACAGTAAGATTGTTATTCCTGCCGGCGCTAATGATGTTCGACTTCGCCAGTCGGAGATCACTAAAAATAACATTAAAGAGGTGTGTGAACTTGCAAGCACGATGTCAGACACTGTAATATGCTCTGGTCCCCTCCCTGCTTACCGTTGTGACGAGATGCATAGCAGATTGTCATCATTCAATGGCTGGATGTCTAAGTGGTGCCCACAGAATAACATAGGTGTCATAGACAATTGGACGAGCTTTTGGGGCTGACCTGACCTGTTTAAAAGAGATGGTCTTCATCCCTCCTGGGGTGGCGCCACTCTTCTCTCTAGAAATATGGCAAATAGTCTTAGTGTTTATACTTGACTAACTGGGGCCCAGGTCAGGAAGCAGACAGACTGGCTAAACCGACCGTCTGCTAGCTGCCTCCTGTCACAGAGGTCAGTTAATTCTCAGCACATAGAGACTTTTTCACCTAGATATCACACTATAGAGACTGTGTATGTTCCCCGAACTAGAAAATACAAAAAATGTCCAAACCAAGTTAAGATTAACAATTTAATTGAGGTTCAACAAATAAAAAACAGAAGCAATATGGATAAACAAATGACAAAGCTTGGCTTATTGAATATCAGATCCCTTTCTACGAAAACACTTTTTATAAATAATATGATCACTGATCATAATATAGATGTACTCTGTTTGACAGAAACCTGGCTAAAACCTGATGATTACATTATTTTAAATAAGTCCACCCCCCAAGATCACTGTTATAAATTACGTTTTTATTAACAAGATTCGGGAGGAGCGCGTCAGATACTTAGCCTAATCAACACAGGTGGACCATAATCAAGTAATCAATCCCATAGTATAAATATCGCTGACTTACCTCTATCCATTAACAGTTTATCAGCATGCTGGTTCGCTTCGTCCGTCACCTTATCACAGATCCAATTTTCGTACCAACGAAGAGAGCTACACCGGGGATTTATAAGACCTGCTGCTTTTACCCGCGATCATTTCTACCCCGCCAAACACGGCCGTTGAGCACCATTACGCTTCATCGCGACAGCTGCTCTCCTCGCCAAGCCACACATTGTGGCCAATAGACCGTGCAAGCTCCTCGCTCGCCTCGCTCGACACAACGATCGTGCTGCCCGAGACCGAGCTCTCCTCGAGCGTGGGATTGCAGCAGCAGGAATCCAACCAGCCTTGGCCGCACACCAATTCTCACCGCAGCAAGCCTCTCTCACTTCCCGCCGTTGCTCAGCCTTTCACCCCGGCGTTCCGGCCGAGTGGCAGTTTGAGGCCGCTTCCTCTAGCTGCACAGACCGCGCGACGTAAACCAATACATTTTCAGGCGAATACGCTAAAAGCAGGTTCTTCTTCTTCATTGGATTTTTACGGCAGTTGGCATCCAAAGTGTTGCATCTAAAAGCAGGTTCGCGGCTAAAGTTTGTTAAGTGTCATGACGCAGTTCCGTCGTCTTCTACTAGTGTTTTATGGCGGTTTTGGCAAACCAGCATAAAGATGCATTACCGCCACCTGCTGATCTGGAGTGTGGAGTGCGCATAGATTTGGACGACAGATACAAACGTACTTCCGTCGGATGATGATGCCACTTTTAACCACGAAGCATCCACACTGAAATTTCCAAGACATTACATTCGCCTTACCGCGCACGTTTAAACCTCACTGAAATAATACAGACATAAGTTCCATGATATATATATATATATATATATATATATATATATATATATATATATATATATATATATAAAAAATTAAAATAAAAAAAAAGTCTTAATGCACCGTAAGTCGCTGGATAAAAGCGTCTGCTAAATGCTTACATTTAATTTTCATTTTTAATTTCCATCCAAGTATTCGGGCAGGACCAAATTATTTAGGGACCTATTTCACCATTTACCGGCGTGATCACTCAAAATTCATCTAAAACGCATCTGCCCTCGTGTTTTGACGCAGGATAGCAAGTGCAAGTAAAATTACTGTCGCCTTTTTAAGACCGTAATACGAAAAACAGGCAAGTAAATAATATCTTTAGAAACCACTTGGAAGCGAATAGCACATAATTGCTATTAACGTTACTGCTATAATCATGTCTTTTCGGTGTCTTACAAGACTAAACATGCTTCATCGTTTCCAAAAGCCTCTGTTTCCACAGTCCATACTACAACGTGAAAACAGCGTTCCAAACGTATCCGCTCCGGAGACCGTCTAAAAAGGCCGTAGGCCAAATGAGAGGAAATATGCTTTTCCAACTGGAACATAATAATGTGGACAAGGCTTGAGGAATCGTCAAATCAGGCAACCAATTGCTAAGCTGGCAACACAGTAGGTTACCCATTCATTTTTAGCTTGCCCCATCAAATGTTACTAACCCTTTTTACTCTTCCCGCAGCCAACATCTACAGCAGCCGAAGCAAGCTCTGCAGGTGGCCCAAACCCCTACCCCTCTTCCTCTTCTCATGCTCCCATTTACTTCTCTGTTTTCCACATCTCCTCACTGCCGCAGCAGTGTCTGCTCCCGCAGGAGCCTTTCCTGTATCTCCACACTGCTGCAGCAGTGTCTGCTCCCGCAGGAGCCTTTCCTGTATCTCCTCACTGCCGCAGCAGTGTCTGCTCCCGCAGGAGCCTTTCCTGTATCTCCCCACTGCCGCAGCAGTGTCTGCTCCCGCAGGAGCCTTTCCTGTATCTCCCCACTGGCGCAGCAGTGTCTGCTCCCGCAGGAGCCTTTCCTGTATCTCCTCACTGCCGCAGCAGTGTCTGCTCCCGCAGGAGCCTTTCCCGTATCTCCCCACTGCCTAAGCAGTGTCTGCTCCCGCAGGAGCCTTTCTGCTCACACGCAGACCGTGCTCTCAAAGGATGATGTGAGTCCGTAGGCGGCGGCGAAGTCTCCATCCACAAATAGACATAGATCGTTTGCAGATATAAGGTATTCCATCGTACTTTAACAGGTAATCCGATACGTGCCATATTTTAAATGAGCTCTCACTAACGGAGTTTAATGCCACAGTTATGTTAGAATGCATCTCATTCTTGGCATGTGGTCCGGAGCGCGTATGACCAAGGCTCAGTTCAACCGAAGTCACTCCAAATATATGAACTTACCGGTTTTTGAATACCTTATATTTAAGGCATTCGTTTACGTCCATATAAGGGTTAAATCGTTGGACTTTAAATTGAATCTACTATTGTTTTTGCACCATTGACTGATTTTGCAGAACATTTAGACTGATAACTTCCGTGCGCAGACGGGGAAAAAAATAAAAAATAAAAAATAAATATTTCACAGGACAAGCGAGATGACAGTAGTGCCGACTACATGAACTAGCTGTTTTAAATATAGTATTTTATATTTAATGCCAGTTTATCAGTGCGTCCGAAAGTATATTTTTCGATTATTGGTGATTCCATATGCTCTTTTTTCATGCACCTGCATGGTTAAAATGGCATATAGTAAGCTCAGACAAGAATAAAGAATCTTTCTCTTACTCCACCCATGCACAATTACATCGTCGATATGTACCATCGATCTCACATGCTGACAATATGACGATTCGACAACGACCACATCGCTGATCCATGGCACCTATTCCGGGTACACTGGCACAGGAAATCCAATTTATTTTTGCACGCTTAATTTCGAATGCAATGACTGCACCAAGATTTTTCTGACTCGTTATTGGAAGCAGCTCATTGGATTTGCTAAACAATTATTCAAGTAAGCCTCACAGCGTCTACCCTCGTAAACAACCAAATCATCCTTAGTATTGAACTCCCTGTCAGGCGCTGCAAGAGTGCTCCCGGTTGAGCCAACCTTTGCCTTCTCCGTTCAACTATCAGCAAAGCCTACTCATATGACATCGCGAGTATTAAACTCCTGTCAGATTCTTTCCCGCTTAAGCAATCTTGGACTTTCCATTCGACCACCAGTGAAGCTTACCCGATTAATGCCCGATTAACCCAATAAATAAAAAATAAATAAATAAATAAAATTAATAAATAAATTTTTTCAGTCAGTGACACTTACCTATCAAACACCGAGTACATCACAGCTAAAATAAATTTTCCCTCCGATGGCAAGACATACCCATCCAAGATAAAAAAAAATAATAATAATAAAATAATAAATAAATAAAAATAAAAACACCGGATGCTGCCCATAGCCTCCCGGCCAGATAACCTTACCTTTTCTATCCTATGGCCAGCAAGGCTTACCCGTTCGTTGCCAGGAGCTCACTCTCCCTTCGGACGTAGGTGAAAGCCCCCGGCTACCCTTTTTGCCATTCTGTCTTACATACGGAGAGGTTTAACCATCCAATGCATGGAGTCGGGGCTCCCGTTGGACGTAGGTGAGAGCCTCCCGGCTAGACAACCTTACCTTTTCCGTCTTTTGGCCAGTGAGGCTTAACTGATCGATTCCGGGAGCTAAGCTCCTGTCGGACGAAGGTAAGAGCCTCCCAGCTAGACAACCTTTTCCGTCCTTCAGCCAGAGAGGTTTACCCGTTTGATTTCTGGAGCTAAGCTCCTATCGGACGTCGGTCAGAGCCTCCCGGCTAGACAACCACGACCATTCCACGTGGTTTAGGTCGCAAAACCCTTAAACAAGCCGTCCGACGCCGCAAGTACCAAACACACAAATAAACCCTCCCTCCTTCCTACGGTCGTCAAGGCTTACCCGTCTCATGCCGTGAGTAGCAAACTCCCATAAGACGTCGACGAGAGCCTCACGACCACACAAACTTACCTTTTCCATCCTACGGCCTGCGAGGCTTATCCAGGAAGTCTCCGTTGGAATGCTGGCGAGAGCCTCCTGGCCACCGAATGTTTCCTTTTCTGTCCCACATCCGGAGGCTTACCCGTTCGAAGCGCGTGCTCCCTTTGGACACCGGCAAGAGCCTCCTGGACAGACTACCTTTACCTTTCCACTCTACGGTCGGCGAGACTTATCCCGTTCAATGCGTGTGCTCCCTTCTGACATCGGTAAGAGTCTCCCGGCCACACAACTTACCTTTCGATTTGACGGTAGGCGAGGCTTAAACGTCCGACGCTACGAGTCTCGACCTCTCACCAAATCCAGCACAAAAAAAAAAAAGAAACTCTCTCAGCTACCCTCACATCTTTTAACCCCGCCTGGCGTGGCTTACCAGTTCGATGTTCTGAGTTTAATGCCCCATCGGATGCCGCGAGAGACCTCCAAGTCGGGTTTTCCTTTCCACTCTCCCCGTCCGGCGAGGCTTACCCTTCAGACGTCTGGCGAGAGTTCTCCCGGTCGGGCCTATGCTTGCCGGCCGCAAGCAAGTCTCATCCATTCGATGCCGTGAGTCGGGATCTCCCTTCGGATGTCGCCAGAGTCCTCCTTGTCGGCCAGCCCAAAGCTTTTTATCTGCCAAACCGAGAGGACCCAGACGTCCGTCATCCTGAGTCTCAATCTACTGTCGGAGGCTTCATGGGCCCTCTCGGTCAGTCGGCCACTGAATAGCAGGGGCTATCAGCCAGTAGGGCCCGTAGGCCGACACCGTGACCTATTCCGGTCGAGGCAACTCGGGTCCTCCCGGTCGGGCACCACAACCACGCTGCTCCTCCTCATCGGCCGGTAGGGCTCACCGTTCCAACGCCTCAAGCTCCCGTTGAGCATCGGCTCAAGCCCTACCGACCGGGCGCCAACAACCACATAGTTCACTACCTGCAGCCGGTAGGGCCTACTCTTCCAACGCCCAAGTCGCTCCCTCCGGAGTACGTAGGCCCTTCCAGCCTGCCTACGAGACGACTTCTCAGAAAACCAAATCAGCCCCTGCCAGTACTCTATGCTATTTTGGGGGGGGGGGGCGTTCTTTAATCTGGCGGCTTTCCTCTTGTACATTTGCTTTTTGGGGAATACTCTAGGTTCGGGCCATTCCCGAGCATGGAGCCCTTCCCCGGAGGAGCGTGTCAGATACTTAGTCTAATCAACACAGGTGGACCATAATCAAGTAATCAATCCCATAGTATAAATATCGCTGACTTACCTCTATCCATTGACGGTTTATCAGCATCCCTCCTCCACCCCATCTCCTCACTTTGAGTTCACTTTATAAATAGACGGGGAAGTGGGGGGGGTACTCTAGGATCAGGCCATTCCCGAGCTTGGAGCCCTTCCCCGGACAGCACGTCAAATATGCATATTATATCTCAGCTAATTATATGTAAGCGTGAACTAGTGAAACATGAGCCGTGTCTAAAAGGCAAAGGTGGAGGTGTTGCTTCAATTTATAACAACGCTTTCAGGATTTCTCAGAGGGCAGGCTTTAAGTATAACTCGTTTGAAGTAATGGTGCTTCATTTAACATTATCCGGAGAAACAAATGTTAATGATAAATCCCCTGTTATGTTTGTACTGGCTACTGTATACAGGCCACCAGGGCACCATACAGACTTTATTAAAGAGTTTGGTGATTTTACATCCGAGTTAGTTCTGGCTGCAGATAAAGTTTTAATAGTTGGTGATTTTAATATCCATGTTGATAATGAAAAAGATGCATTGGGATCAGCATCTATAGACATTTTGAACTCATTTTGAACTCAACACTTGATAGTGTTGAAATTATTCAGCCAAGTGATGATATCTCAGATCATTATTTAGTTCTGTGCAAACTTCATATAGCCAAAATGGTAAATTCTACTTCTTGTTACAAGTATGGAAGAACCATCACTTCTACCACAAAAGACTGCTTTTTAAGTTATCTTCCTGATGTATCCAAATTCCTTAGCATACCCAAAACCTCAGAACAACTTGATGATGTAACAAAAACTATGGACTCTCTCTTTTCTAGCACTTTAAATAAAGTTGCTCCTTTACGCTTAAGGAAGGTTAAGGAAAACAGTTTAACACCATGGTATAATGAGCATACTCGCACCCTAAAGAGAGCAGCCCGAAAAATGGAGCACAGCTGGAGGAAAACAAAACTAGAGGTATTTCGTATTGCTTGGCGGGAAAGTAACCTATCCTACAGAAAAGCATTAAAAACTGCTAGATTCGATTACTTTTCTTCTCTTTTAGAAGAAACAAACATAACCCCAGGTATTTATTCAATACAGTGGCTAAATTAACGAAAAATAAAGCCTCTACAAGTGTTGACATTTCCCAACACCACAGCAGTAATGACTTTATGAACTACTTTACTTCTAAAATCGATACTATTAGAGATAAAATTGCAACCATTCAGCCGTCAGCTACAGTATCACATCAGACAGTGCACTATAGACCCCCTGAGGAACAGTTCCACTCATTCTCTACAATAGGAAAGGAAGAATTGTATAAACTTGTTAAATCATCTAAACCAACAACATGTATGTTAGACCCTATACCATCTAATCTTCTAAAAGAGGTGCTTCCAGAAGTCATAGATCCTCTTCTGACTATTATTAATTCCTCATTGTCATTAGGATATGTCCCCAAAACCTTCAAACTGGCTGTTATTAAGCCTCTCATCAAAAAAACCACAACTTAACCCCAAAGAACTAGTTAATTATAGACCAATCTCGAATCTCCCTTTTCTGTCCAAGATACAAGAAAAGGTGGTATCCTCACAATTATATTCCTTCTTAGAGAAAAATGGTATATGTGAGGATTTCCAGTCAGGATTTTGACCATATCATCGTACTGAGACTGCTCTCCTTAGAGTTACAAATGATCTGCTCTTATCATCTGATCGTGGGTGTATCTCTCTATTAGTTTTATTGGATCTTAGTGCTGCATTTGACACAATTGACCAAAACATTCTTTTGCATAGACTTGAACACTTTGTTGGCATCAGTGGAAGTGCATTAGCATGGTTTAAATCGTACTTATATGACCGCCATCAGTTCGTAGCAGTAAATGATGTATCCTATCGATCACAAGTGCAGTATGGAGTACCTCAAGGCTCAGTACTAGGGCCGCTACTCTTCACGCTTTATATGTTACCCTTGGGAGATATCATCAGGAAACATGGTGTTAGCTTTCACTGTTATGCTGATGATACTCAGCTCTATATTTCTTCGCGGCCCGGTGAAACACACCAATTTGAAAAACTAATGGAATGCATAGTCGATATAAAAAACTGGATGACGAGTAATTTCTTACTGCTAAATTCTGAAAAAACAGAGGTGTTAATTATAGGACCTAAAACTCCGCTTGTAATAACCTAGAACACTGTCTAAGACTTGATGGTTGCTCTGTCAATTCTTCGTCATCAGTTAGAAACCTAGGTGTGCTATTTGATTGCAATCTTTCCTTAGAAAGCCACGTTTCTAGCATTTGTAAAACTGCATTTTTCCATCTGAAAAATATATCTAAATTATGGCCCTTGCTCTCAGTGTCAAATGCAGAAATGTTAATCCATGCATTTATGACCTCAAGGTTAGATTATTGTAATGCTTTATTGGGTGGTTGTTCTGCACGCTTAGTAAACAAACTACAGCCAGTCCAAAATGCAGCAGCAAGAGTTCTTACTAGAACCAGGAAGTATGACCATATTAGCCCGGTCCTGTCAACACTGCACTGGCTCCCTATCAAACATTGTATAGATTTTAAAATATTGCTTATTACTTATTAAGCCCTAAATGGTTTAGCACCTCAGTATTTGAATGAGCTCCTTTTACATTATAATCCTCTATGTCCGCTACGTTCTCAAAACTCAGGCAATTTGATAATACCTAGAATATCAAAATCAACTGCGGGCGCAGATCCTTTTCCTATTTGGCGCCTAAACTCTGGAATAACCTACCTAACATTGTTCGGGAGGCAGACACACTCTTGCAGTTTAAATCTAGATTAAAGACCCATCTCTTTAACCTGGCATACACATAACATACTAATATGCTTTTAATATCCAAAACCGTTAAAGGATTTTTAGGCTGCATTAATTAGGTAAACCGGAACCGGGAAAACTTCCCATAACAAAGTCAAAGTCACCTTTATTTATATAGCGCTTTAAACAAAATACATTGCGTCAAAGCAACTGAACAACATTCATTAGGAAAACAGTGTCAATAATGCAAAAATGATAGTTAAAGGCAGTTCATCATTGAATTCAGTGATGTCATCTCTGTTCAGTTAAATAGTGTCTGTGCATTTATTTGCAATCAAGTCAACGATATCACTGTAGATGAAGTGTCCCCAACTAAGCAAGCCAGAGGTGACAGCGGCAAGGAACCGAAACTCCATCGGTGACAGAATGGAGAAAAAAACCTTGGGAGAAACCAGGCTCAGTTGGGGGGCCAGTTCTCCTCTGACCGGACGAAACCAGTAGTTCGATTCCAGGCTGCAGCAAAGTCAGATTGTGCAGAAGAATCATCTGTTTCCTGTGGTCTTGTCCTGGTGCTCCTCTGAGACAAGGTCTTTACAGGGGATCTGTATCTGGGGCTCTAGTTGTCCTGGTCTCCGCTGTCTTTCAGGGATGTAGAGGTCCTTTCTAGGTGCTGATCCAGCATCTGGTCTGGATACGTACTGGATCCAGGTGACTGCAGTGACCCTCTGATCTGGACACAGACTGGATCTGGTGGCCACGGTGACCTCGGAACAAGAGAGAAACAGACAAATATTAGCGTAGATGCCATTCTTCTAATGATGTAGCAAGTACATAGGGTGTTATGGGAAGTGTTTCCGGTTCCAGTTTACCTAATTAATGCAGCCTAAAAATCCTTTAACGGATTTGGATAATAAAAGCATATTAGTATGTTATGTGTATGCCAGGTTAAAGAGATGGGTCTTTAATCTAGATTTAAACTGCAAGAGTGTGTCTGCCTCCCGAACAATGTTAGGTAGGTTATTCCAGAGATTAGGCGCCAAATATGAAAAGGATCTGCAGCCCGCAGTTGATTTTGATATTCTAGGTATTATCAAATTGCCTGAGTTTTGAGAACGTAGCGGACGTAGATCGTCACATATACCATTTTTCTTTAAGAAGGAATATAATTGTGAGGATACCACCTTTTCTAGTATCTTGGACAGAAAAGGCAGATTCGAGATTGGTCTATAATTAACTAGTTCTTTGGGGTCAAGTTGTGGTTTTTTGATGAGAGGTTAAATAACAGCCAGTTTGAAGGTTTTGGGGACATATCCTAATGACAATGAGGAATTAATATTGGTCAGAAGAGGATCTATGACTTCTGGAAGCACCTCTTTTAGGAGCTTAGATGGTATAGGGTCTAACATAGATGTTGTTGGTTTAGATGATTTGTTTATACAATTCTTCCTCTCCTATAGTGAAGAATGAGTGGAACTGTTCCTCAGGGGGTCTATAGTGCAATGTCTGATGTGATACTGTAGCTGACGGCTGAATGGTTGCAATTTTATCTCTAATAGTATCGATTTTAGAAGTGAAGTAGTTCATAAAGTCATTACTGCTGTGATGTTGGGAAATGTCAACACTTGTTGAGGCTTTATTTTTCATTAATTTAGCCACCGTATTGAATAAATACCTGGGGTTATGTTTGTTTTCTTCTAAAAGAGATGAAGAGGATAGGTTACTAAGGAATTTGGATACATCGGGAAGATAACTTAAAAAGCTGTCTTTTGTGGTAGAAGTGATGGTTCTTCCATACTTGTAACAAGAAGTAGAATTTACAATTTTGGCTATATGAAGTTTGCACAAAACTAAATAATGATCTGAGATATCATCACTTGGCTGCATAATTTCAACACTATCAACATCAATTCCATGTGACAGTGTTAAATCTAGAGTATGATTTCGACAATGAGTAAGTAAGTAAGTAAAATTTATTTATATAGCACCTTTCTCAGACAAGAAGTCACAAAGTGCTTAACAATCTGTTAATAAAAAGGATCAAACATGCATACAATAAATCTACCATAACACAACACACAGAAACACTCTTCACAAACATGAAATGACAAGTAACCACTGCTGGTAAATAAAAGCGAATCCAAAAGGATGCGTCTTCAGGTGTTTTTTAAAAGAATTGACAGAACCCATAGTTCTCAGTGCTAATGGAAGTGAGTTCCAAAGCCTCGGTGCCACAGTACAAAAAACATGATCACCTTTAGTCTTAAGACGTGTTCTAGGGACAATTAAAAGGTCCAGACCAGAAGACCGTAAGAGCCGACCCGGTCAATGTTTATGTAAAAGATCCTCAATATAGAGAGGTGCCTGACCATGCAAGGCTCTATAAGTGATAACTAAAATTTTAAACTGCACTCTGAATTCAACTGGGAGCCAATGAAGGTCCTTGAGAACTGGTCTTATATGAGACCACTTACTGGTACCAGTCAACAGCCTTGCAGCTGCATTTTGTACAACTTGTAGTCGCTCCATAGAAGACTTATTCAAACAAGTATACAGAACATTGCAATAGTCCAAACGTGACGAGATGAAGGCATGAACAAGCATCTCCATCTCTTTTCTTGAGACCACCGATCTAATCTGAGCAATGTTCCTAAAATGGAAAAAACATGAGCGAACTACAGACTTTATATGACTGTTAAAACATATGGCTCTATCCAGAAAGACACCTAAATTTCTTATTTCATTACAATCTGAAGTGGTGAAACCCCCAAAACCTGCTTAATCCTAGGTATAATATTGTCAGGAGCAAAGATCATCATTTCAGTTTTATCCTTATTAAGTTGCAAAAAATAGTTTGCCATCCATTTATTAATGGAGACTAAACAATCCTGTAGAACTGACAGAGTAGGTCCTGAAACGTGTTGTCTAACCCCAATAGAGTTCAAAATGTCTATAGATGCTGATCCCAATGCATCTTTTTCATTATCAACATGGATATTAAAATCACCAACTATTAAAACTTTATCTGCAGCCAGAACTAACTCGGATGTAAAATCACCAAACTCTTTAATAAAGTCTGTATGGTGCCCTGGTGGCCTGTATACAGTAGCCAGTATAAACATAACAGGGGATTTTTCATTAACATTTGTTTCTCTGGATAATGTTATATGAAGCAATGAAGCTGTAACATAATGAGCAATTAACTTCAAACGAGTTATACTTGAAGCCTGCCCTCTGAGAAATCCTGAAAACATTGTTATAAATTGAAGCAACACCTCCCCCTTTGCCTTTTAGACGCGGCTCATGTTTATAACAGTAATCTTCGGGGGTGGACTCATTTAAAATAATGTAATTATCAGGTTTTAGCCAGGTTTCTGTCAAACAGAGCACATCTATATTATGATCAGTGATCATATTATTTACAAAAAGTGTTTTCGTAAAAAATGGGATCTGATATTCAATAAGCCAAGCTTTATCATTTGTTTATCCGTATTGCATCTGTGTTTTATTTGTTGAACCTCAATTAAATTGTTAATCTTAACTTGGTTTGGACGTTTTTTGTTTTTTCTAGTTCGGGGAACAGACACAGTCTCTATAGTGTGATATCTAGGTGAAAAAGTCTCTATGTGCTGAGAATTAACTGACCTCTGTGACGGGAGGCAGCTAGCAGACGGTCGGTTTAGCCAGTCTGTCTGCTTCCTGACCTGGGCCCCAGTTAGTCAAGTATAAACACTAAGACTATTTGCCATATTTCTAGAGAGAAGAGTGGCGCCACCCCAGGAGGGATGAAGACCATCTCTTTTCAACAGGTCGGGTCTGCCCCAAAAGCTCGTCCAATTGTCTATGAAACCTATGCTATTCTGTGGGCACCACTTAGACATCCAGCCATTGAGTGATGACAATCTGCTATGCATCTCGTCACCACGGTAAGCAGGGAGGGGACCAGAGCATATTACAGTGTCTGACATCGTGCTTGCAAGTTCACACACCTCTTTAATTTTATTTTTAGTGATCTCTGACTGGCGAAGTCGAACATCATTAGGGCCGTTGAACTTGAATAACAATCTTACTGTATGAATAACAATCTTACTGTATTTACGTTTAGCATTAGCCAGCACTTTTAAATTTGCCAAGATGTCAGGCGCTCTGGCTCCCGGTAAACATTTGACTATGGTGGCTGGTGTCTCTATATTCACGTTCCGTACAATAGAATCACCAATAACTAGAGCACTTTCATAAGGTTTCTCAGTTGGTGCATCACTGAGTGGGGAGAACCTGTTTAATGTTTTGATTGGAACAGAAGAGCGGTGTTTTGCCTCACTGTCACCCAGTTGCCCTGCTGCAGGGGCTCTGTTTCCGGAACCGAACAATGTACAGGAATCCCTGAGCTAGACGCATCCAAAGCCGTATCTAGAGCCCTAACATTCTTACTGTCCTCAATTAAAGTTTGGATGCGTGTCTCTAATTCTGAAATCTTCTCTGTCAGCCTAACTATTTCCCTGCATTTATCCCATGTGAATCCCTCATCAGCGACAGAGATAGATAAGCTGTACATGTGGCAAGAGGTGCAAATAACAATAACAGGAGAAGCCATTACTCACCGTGCTTGATGAAATATTCTTACTGCGGTTGTTTGATGAACTTGTGAAAAACTGGAGCGAGAGAGAGGAGAGGAGAAAAGAAAACAGCGATAGGTTCAAATGAAAACGCTAATGACAAGCTAACAAGTGCTAACGCTTTGCAGGTGTACTGCACTCACGGATATAAAATAATAATAATAATAATAATAAGTGAACGATCAAAATTAATCTGATAAGATTGATCGATAATATCAGAAATATGGTGTGAATTAAGTTATATTTTATCACTTAAAAAAAAACAGAGAGTGATAGTAAGATAAAGATTCTAGAGAAAAAAAGAAAAACAGCTACACGGAGCTACGATTAGCTACAGCAAGACCAACAGGAAGTAGAGAAAACACTGTCCAACAGTGACACCCGCAGTCAGGGAGTCATCCCTTCATGTTTTGTCATGAAACTCTAGATGGCGCAGGCTGATGGTTGTTAATGAAACTGATGATATTCAGAGAGTAAATGACTTGGCACAAGCTGATTGGTTCATGCTGCATATGCAGCCAATGGATGCCTTGCCTGCCTTGCATTTTTATGGCTGGCTAGTATTCACTCGAGATTCTTGGAGTGCGCTTTTCTGAGTTTCCCTGAAACCCTCCACCTTCCCCAGCTCCACCTGTGTAGATCTGCTATAGGTCATTTTATATGCTATTTGTGCAGAAGCAGTATGTCTTAAATACTCATGGCACCGTATCACCATATGCATTGGCAGTAGCAAGTTCCTGTACTTGCTTGCAGCATCAGCAGCAGTAATCTACAACTACTGCGATAACCAACAGCAGCAGCAGTGTAGCAGATCTATTCCACCAAGACCAAATACATTAACATTGCCATATCCATCACCATGCAAAAATCTTCATAGAGTTGTGATTAAACAAACTTTAAGATTAGTCTTTTTTCCAGGTAGAGATTGCAGCATTGAAAGTCTTCCTCTTCCGCATCACGAGCAGCACCAGTGGCCATTGTTTCACGAGGAGTCACCAAAGAATAACTACAAGCTTTTCACAAACCGCTCATTACCCTGTTCAACCACACGATGACCTTTAGCCGCCTCTCTCACCTTACTAGAGATCATTCTAAGGTTAAATATAGATTTAACTTAATTTTTTTTTTTTTTTTTTATCAAATCGTTGCACAGATATGACAAGAAAACACTGGCATCTAACAATGCCTTGGGAAAAAAGTTCATCTTAAAAATCTAAAGCCTATACATAAACCAAAATAGGAAATAAAACAGAATAAATGTCCTATTCTGTGTCCTAAACTCCTGAAACATTGGTGTCTCATATTTTAGAGCAGTCAGAGTTAGAGAAATAATTTAATTGCAAATTTTTCTCAGCTAACTGATTACAATTTAATTTTTGTATGTAACTTATTCCCCAACACAGTTTATAAGTACTAATAAACAGCCAAAATGCTAGTAATATGCATACTAATAAGCAACTAGTTAACAGTGTTCCCTAATCTAAAGGGTTATCGGTATTGTTAACTGCTTCTCTTTTACTCGGACTGAGAGAGAGACTGTCGTGTAAAGTCTGGTGAGCTGAAGAAAGCCATCTCACATGCCTGCCCCCAAAACTATTTGAGTTTGCCGTGAGAAGCAGCTTGTCTTTACAGCAGATATGGAGAGCCAGTTATGAGCAGTCCAGAAGAGACGCCCAAGGCTGGGACTGCTGATTCACAGGAACAGAAACTTTACAGTCACACAGTTCTGGAGAGAAGTGTTTACTGACTGAAGGAATGCAATTATTATGTGGATGGTAAACCTGTGGGCTGCATTTCAAAACATCAAGGTGATGTGTAATTCATAGGGCTATTTTCATGTTATCTCATATATTGCATTATATTTAATGTACATCATTTTACTGTGGACGTGACATTTTCTCTTAAACAATCAAGATATGCATTAACGTGTTTTTATAGTAGAAGTGAAGTGACATTCAGCCAAGTATGGTGACCCATATTTAGAATTCGTGCTCTGCATTTAACCCATACACACACACACACACACACACACACACACACACACATACACACACACACACACACACACACAGCAGTGGGCAGCCATTTATGCTGCGTCGCCCGGGGAGCAGTTGGAGCTGTCTTGAGATATTGACCTTTAAAGTTTTTTAAACTGATATGGGATATGGGGAACAACTCTCCTTCATACATTAGTCCCAAAATTTACAACACACACACACACACACACACACACCAAGAAAAAAAACACATAATGTAAATAAGTTGTCACAGAATAAGAATATGTGAATAACTCAATTTTGACCAAAAAATGACAGATAGAGTCTGTATGTGACGATTTGTTAATACAAACAAAAAAACAATTGTTCAAGTGTTTTAAAGACCAAAAAGCTCAACAGTAGGGGGGTTTAAAGCAGGATTGGACATCCTTGTCACTTCTTACTTTAAACACATTGCAATGCACTTTTGCCATTTTATGGTTGTTTTTATGCAATTTATGTTAAGTAAATTATAATTATTAATAAAGTAGGATTTGTCTTTTTTTATTACAAGTTCATATAAGAGGCAATCACTTTTTCCACACAGATTGTTGTATACCTATGTAAGAAAAACATGAAATATGTTTCTTCAGCCCATCAAAATTCAGAAAACCCAACAGAAGTAAACATTAAACATAATTTTTTATATATTTCCTAAGCTGTTTCTTTGCGTTCGAATGTGAAAATGGAAATAAATGTAAATTTCACACCTTGTAGTATGGATATAATTCATAGGATCCTGACATGAAATGTCTTTCAAATTGAATTCTCCCCTCTTTTATTGCGGTTTTCTTTTGCATGGTGCTTCCTCTTCACACATCTCAACACTAGATGGAGACACAAACATACAATCTACAGATATGTGCCATGTTTTCTGTATTTTAATAATTGGTTTTATTAAATTAAATTGTAAATTTGGTACAGTGCACTAATTGTTTACATGTTAAATAGTACTTATATTTAAAAATACCTGCATGTAATTACATTTTTATTATTTTCTGTAATTACATTTATAATTACTGTTGAACCATCCCTTAGACCTTAGTCCCCCCTTTAAACTACACATATCACCAAACCTTTCCCGTATCCCACTTCAATAGTAACAAAAGTGTTTTGCAGTACAATATATTATTCTCATTCTATTCTTAAAAAAACAAAACTTGTCCCTTTTAGACTTGCACTCTATTCATTTACTGCTTGTTTTCTTGCTTGCATATCATTGCTCTTTTGTTGATTTAATTGCTTCCAGTGTCCTCCTCGTTTGTAAGTCGCTTTGGATAAAAGCGTATGCTAAATGACTAATGCTAAATATTTTGTCTCATGTATTTGTATATCAAATATATAGATGAGCGATGTTGATAATATTCTATTTTTCAATCAGCAGTAGCACTGCTTGAAAATTATGTATAAAATATGTTCATATTACTGCCGAGAGACTACCTTTTTGATAGGCTGTTAAAATAGAATAAGGACTTGGCTCTACTGTATAATGTAAATGTGTAAAATAAAATACTTGAAGCTTATTGAATGTGAACTTATGTTAAAATGTAATTAATTATGCAAAGTTTACAAAGAATTATACAGGTATATAGGTTAAATTTCAGACAGTATCTACCACAAAATTTATAAATTTTGAAGAAAGTTGTATAGTTATAAGTTATAGTAGGTTACAAAAGTAATTAATGAATTAATCTTATGAATTACATAGATGAGCCTTTAATACACAGCCTTTAATATTTTAGGATAACATTTTACTGGAATTGCAAACATTTTGGCTACAGAGCAGACAGTATGAATCATCACATACTTTTCTTTGTTCGGTCAAGAAATCATCATCCTTGAACTAGAAGTTTTAACTGTTGGTGAGTTTTCAGATGTAATTCAGTTATGAATTCTGATGGGTAGATATCCAGCTTGAAGAAATGTTTAACTGATGCAAAGATTACCAAAGATTAGACGGTGGAAATAGGAAGCACAATCAGCAGAGCAGCAATGGCAAAGTAAGAGGTGGGATTGGATCAACAATCTAGATGTTGAAATGGTCAAGTAGAATGAATGGAGTGCTGTTTTCTATTTTCTGTGATGAGTGCCATATAAATCCAGACACATGATGACTTGAAGCAATTCCAATGAAACACTGAATTAAAGATGACATTTTGAAGTAGAAAAAAATATACCCCAGCATAGATGGTTACCAGTTTTTTTTTTTTTTTACTTTTTTTTTTTTTTTTGGACTGCTGGTGGTGTCACTAAGAACATAAAACATAAAATAAGATATATGGAAGAATAAGGGTAACCAACTGATCCATAAACTGTTTGGTAACAACCATTGCGAAAAGAAACGGTTTTATTATATTAAAAGTGTAGTTAATGTTGTTTTGGTGTGTTGACTTCCATGTGCATAACCACAGTTTTACTACAATTATCATTGTTAAACTATGGTTAGTGTAACAAAACCATGGTTAATTTGTACCACCCAATGGTAGCATGTACAGTGTGAAAAGCAATGGTCCTCGACCTGAGCCTTGCAGTACTCCATACCAAACTTGTAAACGATATGAAACCCTTTAGCTTACTGCTACAAGCTGATAATGGGAAATACTATTTGAACCATGCCAATGCAATTCCACAATGCCATTGTAATTTTCGAGCCTATCCAAGAGAATGCTACGGTTAATAGTATTAAAGGCAGCACTAAGGTCTAATAACGCTAATGAAAAGATGCAACCAAGATCAGATGATAAGAGTAAGTCATACAAAAATCAGATACGTCCATAAAAGTGGGTAAAGAATAATAAAAAAGAGGTTTTCCTGGCTTTGGAAAGAGTCTTGAGAAAAAAACAATAGGCCAAAAGATGCCTTTCACCAAAAGAGAAAATACAACAGTAATGTCTATAATTTAGGGAATTGTAGGTCAGAAGGAGTCTTCATTAGACCTTGAAAGCTGTTCTTCCTCAGTGGACACTCTAAACTTCACTACTGTGTCCAGCAGGCTGGTCCTCCAGCACAGATGCTCTAAGTACATGCTACTGATGATAAGTGGTCGTGAGGAAAAAAGGCCTATTTAACCACTGTTATTAAAGGACTGTTCATTTATGGCAATTTAAAAACATTAATGTCCATCACAAACTCTATAGTCCCATTTAGACAATTGTAATCATGAGTAGATTAGTAGTATTACTGATGTATTTTATGTCATAGAACAAAGCATGAAAATATCTTGAGCTTGTGTTAACCATAGACCATGTTTTTGGCAAACACTCAACCAAAAAACCCACTGACCGGAAGTGCTAAAATGCTTACTCATTTCCAGGTTTTAGGACTCATTGCTGCTCCCTGGTGTCTAATCCTGCTCCTGGAGAGCCAACATCCACATTTTTTTTTTTTTTACATTTTTGGTCAAAAACTGTCAGCTGTGGTTGCCAGAACTGTACAAAATATGGTAGCAACATTTTAGGTTTTACGGATTTGCCTTTAATTTACATTTAAAAACCGTATTTCATTAACTTATATAATGTTAATATACCAACCTTTTGAAGTACTGAAATTTGTTTAGTACCTTTGCAAAAAGACTGATAACCACCAAAATCAGGTGGTAATGAGAAAGTCCCACAATGATCCAAAGCTCAATACAAGCAACCACTGTAACTCTAAAATAAATGGTCTAAAGTAAAAAGAGACTGGTTCACACACACAGACACACACACAAACTCCTGTCTTCAGTGAGCAAGGGAAACACTACTTTCACCACTGACCACACATTTCTTCTCTTTATTTATATGTATTTTTTTTTTTTTTTGCTGTGTTTTGGGTTGTGTTTTATTTATGTAAGATGTCCTTGAAATTATTTCAGTAATGGACTAACATTACGCTGGCATTCATTTATTTGATGCCTGACCCACTCACAGTTTTGTTTCCTTATAGTGAAGAAAAATGGTTGCTTCTGCACTATAAAGGTATCTGCTGCCTAAGGACTGTGGAAGGGGCTAGAGGTGATTCCACAAGTCATCTTTATGAATTGAACATCAGTGGACTTGGAGACCTGTTTTGAGGCCCCCAAACACTAAACAACAAGTTTATTAGAAATGGTAGTGAAGTTGGCATAAGATAAAAGGACTATAAAAACAATTCAATTTTGAAGCAGTGACAAAATTATCCAGTGCTCCAGGCCAATTGCCACTTCCTCTGTAAACTAATTTTCTGATGGTTTTCCTTTATTTCCTATAGTTCAGTTGCTCATGGAGCTCCCTTAATGCTGATCTGAATCAGGCATGTTAAATTAAGTTAGTGGTGTTTTATATAAAAATATAAGGGTCATTAAGATTACATTAGATGTGTATTTTCAGTTCTTGTCGCCACTGAAAACCATTGTTTACTAATTATATATATAATTCTTTTTTTTTAATCATCTTGGTGCAGTTTTGCTGACCAAAACACTGTCAGGGATAGACAACTCTGCTCCCGCTCCCTGTTACTGTCCCACAGGTTTTAGTTTTAGTTCCAATCCCAAAACCTTGATTATTTCTCTGGATTAGCACATTTAGATTCAATTTGATCAATTCAATGTTTGACCACTGATCTATAATATAAGTTATATAGATCAGTGTTCTTGACTCGTGAACGAGTCAGTCTGTTGTTCGTTATCTGGCTCGGCTCGGTGTTCATCTTCAGTTCTCTCTTCACAGCAGTTCAGTCAGTGTACTGTTTGAGTAAATGAATTACCTCGGGATATTGGTTTGTTTTAACTCCGAGGGAGTGTCAGACACATTAAAAAAGTTAACAGCTTAAGTAATTTGTGGATTAATGCGTATTGTAGACGTGAACCGTTTAAAACGATTCAGTTTGATTTGGTGAACTGGTTCAAAAAGATCCGGTTACATCGAATGATTCGTTCGCGAACCGGATATCACAAACTGCTTTGTTTTGAACTGCAAAAATTTTTTGCAAAAAAAACTGACCCTCTGATGTCACATGGACTACTTTGATGATGTTTTTCTTACCTTTCTGGACATGGACAGTATACCGTACACACAGCTTCAATGGAGGGACTGAGAGCTCTCGGACTAAATCTAAAATATCTTAAACTGTGTTCCAAAGATAAACAGAGGTTTTACGGGTTTGAAACAACATGAGGGTAAGTTATTAATGACATAATTTTGCAAATTGGGCGAACTAACCCTTTAATCTGTTTTTTTGTTTACAAAAAGTTACAGTCAAAGGAATTGTGATTGTCCTTTAGGTTAATCATTTGAAATAGTAAAAATAATATGTTCAAACTTTTGACTACTTTCTTTAATAACTACATAACACAACACTTGTACTTTTACTTTCAGTACTTGAGTAGTAAATTTTCAAATAGACTACTTGCAATACTTAAGTACAAAAAATGTTGAATACTTTAGTACTTCTACTTAAGTGTGGTGCTTAAAGAGCACTTCAACTTCTACTCAAGTCATTTTTTTGATAGAGCACTTGTACTTTTACTCAAGTCTGGGTCTCTAGTACTTTATACATCTCTGAGCCCATTCGTTTTCCCAGCAATTCTGCAACAGCTGTGGCAATACAGCAATGTGAAAGAGTTTCACTGGGCTCTGGAGGGTTACTCACTCTCCCCAATTAAGAGCTCAGGACACAGGCAGAGCCATGGAGCCCCTCCACCCGACTGGCTCATGGAATTTTTGAAGGGGGGCATTTCCCTGGGAATTTCTCTCTATCATAAAACAAAGCTGTGCGTTTCCACGGAGCTTAGAGATTGGAAAAGTTAAATCAGAGCATTTCCTAAGGATCAAGACATTTGTAAAGTGCTATGTGCATGAAGCTCTGCTCTTATGAGCAGCATTTATTTCACTATAGCTCTTTCCACAAAACAGATGGTTTCCTGAAAATGCATGTTTGTATTTTACAGTGTCTTGGCACTGATGCACATGCAGGGAATCTAACATAAAAATCAAGAAATCTACTTTCGTCTCTTTGAGGCTCAGTGAGCAGAGTTTAAATAGTTAAGATTTTGAATAGTTAAGAATTTTATGTCAAATTTTATGAAAATGGATTGTAGCATAACATGTGGGTAATATAAATGGGTTATTAAGGGCTTTATAAGTGTGCAATATTTAAAATTAGATTTTACTTAATGAAAATATGAAAAATTGGGGTTATAAAATTCCTTTTTTTAAGTTACACATACACCTCTCTTTCAGATGTGAAATCTATAAATCACAAATGATCTTGAACTTGAACTGAATGGTTTCAGCTCTCTGGCTTGTAAACAACTCCCAATTCATGTTAATAACATATAAATAAGTAAAATAAATTAAAAATAAATTTATGCATTTAGCAGATGCTTTTATCCAAAGCTTACTTTGACTTACAGTGCATTCAGGCCATACATTTTTACCATGTGTTCCAGGGGAATCAAACCCCCAACCTTGCGCTTGATGCAGTGCTCTATCAATTGAGCTACAGGAACACTATAAAGCTATAAATATAAATATAAATCTTTATATATATATAAAGCTTACCAGTCATCATCAGAATTGTCTAATGTAGAACGGCACGGCGAGCTACAATAACAGCTTACATTTCCAAAAACCTGCAGTATTTTTTATATGTTTGCAAGGATTTTAGTGTACACACAGTCTAATAGCGTAGGCACACTTTATAAATGAAGCCCAATATGTGAACCATATGTGCATTGGCTCAATTAAAAATATCATAATTTAATAGAAGGAAACTATTATCATCTAGCCTATGCATGCACCGTTTATTTTATTCACTACATTAACTTTAGAGCAGGTGTTCTTAAATCTGGCCCTTGAGGTTCATTTTCCAACCCCAAAATCCCAACACACATGCACAGGCTAATCAAGGTCTTCAGGATTCAGAAAGATACAAGCAGAGGAGTTCAATCAAGGTTGGAGCTAAACTATGCAGGAAAGTGGAACTCGAGGGTGAGAGTTAAGAAACGCCTAATTTAGACATTTCATCTGGTCCAGAAGAAATATAGAGCTGAGTATAATTTTGTGTTGGGTGTAAAGTTTAGGAGCATACAGTTTTAAAAGTGTTAATTTATTTTCATCTGATTTACTCACAATCACATTTTTCAGATCATCAAAGCAAACATCAGATGACTGCAATGGCAGGATAAAATAAGGGTTAGCTTTTGGTTTGCTTTGACACCAAATGATTAGATCTGTTCAGAAGACATGAATTAAACCACTTGAGATGTACTTTTAGGCTGCTTTTAGGTGCTTTTGGAGCTTTGGTCTACATCCACATGAACATGAACTGTTTAGGAGCTATCCTTCTAAAAATGTTTGTTTGTGTTCTGCAGAAGATCGAAAGTCCAAGGTGAGTCAATAATATATTTAAACAATGAATGGAATGCTTGCTTTCAATACCTTTCCGAAAGGTATTTCAAACATTTTTCACCTGATGACATTAAAGAGTTTCTATCCCATGACAGTTAAAACCTCATTCTTTGTTTAAATGTAGTGTAGCTGCATTTCAAGCATTGACTTGTGCTGCAAATACTAGTTTATTTTCATATTTTTACCATCTTTTTATTTGTATTTTACAAAAAGGAAAGAATGCAAAATTGTGAGAAAAAGTGACTAAAACTACAAAACGTTACAAAAGCCATCAAAATGCTAATATATCCAGGGGTTCATACTGTTGTTTAGCCACCAAATTTTACTTCTGGATGATGTCATTTGGTAGTTAAGAGTGAAGTGTGTGATGTGTGATAATAACCAATTGAAACAGCAAACTACTAAGGACATGTCAAGTCAAATCCACTTACTGAACAACATGCTGAAATTTTGAAAACTGGTGGGACTTCTTCTTTAGCTTTTTTAGTGAGCATTCTTGTTCTGGGGTTAAAGCAGTAGATACCATAGCTTTGTAAATGTTTTATGTATTTCACAACTCACAACAAGACGATACTTACTATTTTTCTAGATTTGGTCAGTTGTGTAAACTATTTATCTTGGCCTACGATCAATTGTGCACAAATTCTTCTGTCTCTGGGAATTTTTGGGTTCTTCCTGTTTCTGATAACAATGCAGGAATGGAATTGTTCTCATAAATGCCATGCATGCCAGACATCTAGTTAACATAGTTAACATCTTTTGTTGGGGTGTGGGTCAACAGTTCGTCAGTCAGTGAATGTGCAAACCTTAAATTTTGTTAATAAGAAATGCATCAGGATTTTCTGCAATGTTCAACTAATGCAACTTTGCTTGGTAACTGACATTTTAATCTTCATTATGACCAAAAAAAAACTGAAAAAAAAAAAAGATTATAGTGGATATTATGAACAAAATTATTAAGGAATGTGTAAAGAGCACTAATGGTTTTCAGTGGGTTGGTATCTTATGTAGTCCATCCATCCATCTATCCTCCAAACCTGTCACAGGGATGCTGGAGTCTATCCCCGTGTCTCAGGCAGTAGCCAGGGGACAGATGGCCAGTCCATCACAAGGATTGAAAGAAAGGTCATTGCTGAAATATAACGTACTGCTAAACAGTCTAAACTGATCCCAGTCCAAACTGAGTCCAAACACTCTGGTGTAGGAGTCCATGCAAGGCAGAGCACACCAGTATTGTGAAAACTGAATTGAAAATGACATTCTGAATGCAGTAGTACAGTATTAGCAAAAAAAAAAAAAAAAAAAAAAACAAAATTATGGTGAAAATGATCAGGAGTCTAAGCCATTTTATTTTCAAGATTATACTTTTTTGTCCAGTTTAAATACTGTTTACCAATAGGTGGTGCTGTCGCCAAATCCAGGGTCCTGAGACCATACATATCAAGCTTCATGTCAACATTGCAAAGCATTGTGAAGTTGTCTTCCTATTAGGTATCCTTACCGTGAAATTTAATATGAGAGTTTGCTATAACAGAATAACTTTTCAACTCAAGTTCGGTGATAATTCGAAATATTAAACAATCACAATTGTAACTTTTGATGTGCTACCAAGTTTGAAAGAAAATCCTCAAAATTGTCACCAGCAATACTGATACCTGCTTCAGTCGATATGCCATACTGGTCTATTGGCAGCCAGAAGCACAGATGAAAGAAGCTACCAGATACATCCACACAAATGCAAATACTTAAGAAGGGATCTGTGAGTGTGCTATCAACACCTGCTAACACCTTTAACTTATTTAAACAACTTAAAGGATAAGACATAGCAAAAATAAAGAGATCCAACACAATGTAAAGCTATCATACATTTTTCATAGAGTTGTTCACACAAGAGCAGATGAAAATGAACATTTTGTTCTCAGTTAGAGAGTGATTGACATCTTTGCCCATGCTTGTTTGCATGTGTTGTGCAAGGCATGCCTGTGTTTGTCCTCCTGTGCTCATGCAGCTCTCAGAATGACGATTTATCTTCACTGGCACTGTGGAGATCAAACAATAAGTCAAAATCTGCTCTACTGGAACACTGATGCATTTAGACCATACATACCTTGGTTTGAATATTTCTGCAAAACATAATGAACCATTTCATCCAAACAGTAAATGATCAACCTTTTCTGAAAAACTTAGTTTGATGATGGAAGAAGGGATGTCAGCTATCTGTCCGCACAACTCAAGGTGGTCTGAATCATCACATAAAGGCCTGCATTAAAAGCAACATAATAAGGGCTGTTTTCAAGTGTCCTAGATGCAGTTCAGCTCATTTTAATTATATAATCAGGTTCATGGATATTTGTCATGGTGAACATTTATTGTTTTTGAATGAGAGTTTGAATAACAGAGTCTAGGCCTAAATGGCAAAACAACACACAAATATAATCGAGTGATGAGAAACAAAAAAACCCCACCAAAATAAGGTTTTGTTGATGTACCAAAGACTGCAAATATCTCTTATTATCATTGCTATTAAAATATAGATTTATAGATGCTATATTTCATAAGGCCCAGGTAATAAATAAATAAATTACAAATAAATAAAGAAAATAAATACAATAAAATGGGCCACATTTCATTAAAATGAAAACTTAGCGGAAAAGGCCTTCACGCACTAGAGCCGTGAGTTTTATAGTGAGCTCTAGGTTAAAAGTGTTGTTTGTGTAACCAGTTCTTCTGTTTAACAAGCTGAATAGACTATTACAAGCTATTTTCAGTAAAACCCTGTGAATACATAAGTTACTGTAGTAATCTGGTGATGCAAACATAGCAAAATACTGTACAACAGGTGATTTGTTCTTTAAATGATTACACATATACACATAAACATGATGAAAAATAACAAAGGAACACTTTGAATATAATGTAACATTCTACATGGATAGCAAAGGACAAATGTAAAAAATAAAAATGATTGGACAAAAACCAATAAGAAATAAAAAGATATAACCAGTATCATAAAAGTGGTGCTGTAATTTTCCCACAATGCATTGCTTGAGAAGCCAATGAGCACAATCGACAAAGTGAGCCATATATTCAGTCATTCTGCAGTAATATGAAAGAAAATCTATCAGCTGTCTCATAGAAGTCATGCCTGCTATACATGACAACCATAATATAAAACAGAATAAAGTGACTGTGTTTGATTAATAGCTGATTGTAATAGCTGATTTTTTTTAGCATCAACTCTTAATTTCTATATCTTTCTAAATGTCTTGTTTTTAGTTTGCAGCAGCCACACTTCATACTTTAAATAAAAATGCATAATTATTGACATCACTACGGTTAGTCCTGCTTGTCTCTCTTATCTGCCACAGCTCAGTTCATGAATCAGGTGTGTTAAATAAGAGCGAGTGGGTTGACAGGAAAGCCACAGGGGTCATGAGACCGTGATGCTCTTTACACTTTAATCCGATAGCAAGGATTCTGACACGGAATGCTGGTGGATATTTTTTTTCTTCTTTTTTTTTTTTTTTTCAGTTGTTGCCTTAAATACATGAATATATGGCCCATTGTCATGATGCAGTCCTTTTTTCTTCAAATTTAAATTAAAAGGCACCATAGATTATATTTTTTCTGCCATTGAAATACTGTGACCTCAGCTACATGTGAATGGCACTTTTTTTCCCCCATGACACAAACACGTTGTACACATACATATAAAAGTCTTTGTTTCACTACATCACTAAAATAAAAGTTGAAGTTTTTCTTTTTGCAGTACTTAATTGTAGAAAATAAAGGTTTAGTGGTGATTTTTTTCTTCAATGCAGAATTCACACAGCTATAGGATCTTGGTTGGCCATGACGGCCGTCAATCTGCTCTGCAGGTCGTGTTGCGGCGAGAGGAGCAGTGCGGGGTTAGTTCTGCTGCCCTCCAGCCCGTCCAGAACAACTGATCCAGTGGCCAGAGGGTTCTGTAAGCCCAGAAACGGCGTGTACTCTCCCACCCGCTCGTCCTCAGTCTCGCTCTCTGAGCTGCTGCTCTCTGAGTTACTCTTGCTGACCGGCTCCAGCGCCGTCTGAGTTCTTGAGCTGTTCGGGGCGGACGCTGCGGCTGTGCTTTGGTACTGCTGTGAACTCTCCTCCTGCTCTGCGGTGTACAGAGGGCTGGCCAGCTCCAGGCCGTGATTGTAGTGAGCCGAGTTGCGGAGATTATGGCCTGACTGATTCAAACCGGATTTGTCACGCAGGATCGGAGGGGTCCGGAACAGCAGGGGGCGCTCCTCCTCCCCTGAGGGACTCGCTGCCATGGATGGGACAGAGGTTGCCAGGCTGGACAGAGGAGCTGACATCTCGGAGGGCGTCACGGGAGAGAGGAGCCCCACGGGGGACAGACGGCTGGGTGAGGTCATGGACGAAACATACCTTGTGGAAGAAACACAGACTCACTTTACTGTGTCTATCATCAGTGTTGGGAAGGTTACTTTGGAAATGTAATAGGTTACAGATTACAAGTTACCATGTTTAAAATGTAATGTACCTATTTCAATTACTTTATTAAAGTAATGTAACTGATTACATTTTGATAACTCTTCTAAATTTAGAACAAATGTTTTCAACTGTTAATTTGATTTTAGATTTTCTAATATTATAATAACCTTACATTAGCACTCAACACTGATTACTTTCAGATTTTATAAATCCTCCATCACTTGAATTAAGATTATATTAATTTAATTTTAAAAAAAAAGTAATCTCAAAATACAAAGCATGCTGTTCTCTGTGTCCCGCTATCTTTTGTGCATTAAACATAGCTAATTCAACTCTTAACTTGTTAGTAGAGACTGAAATGGAAATAGGTGTGTCAGATAAAAAATGTTCTGTTGTTTAAAGAAAAATCAGGCTATGAGCAAATTATGTGTTTGTGGACGCCATTGGACTGTATACTGTGTCACATGCTCTGTCTGTAAGCCGGAGCATAATGTGGACAAGTTAAGTATACTGTACTTTATTTTCTGAATGAGTGAAGTACTGATATAACTGAGGGGGCCAGCTTTTTTTTTTTTTTATTAGCTTAATCGAATCATCTGAATGAGCTGTTTCACAAAAATGTTTTAGACTTACCAGTGAAACATGTGAGGGAGAGAACATTTCAGCAGAATTGAATCACTACCTCAGTTCACATGGCAGTAAAGCTGCATGCATAATGTAATGTGAAAAAAACACTACACCACTTGTTAGAATGAGAAAAAAACTGGGAAACTATATTTAATACACAAAAATGCAGTTAAGTTAGATGTGTTGATTCTTTTTCTTAGTGCCTCCCTAAATCCAACTGGAATCCAATCCAATCCAAATTGGATTTAGGGAAGTTCTGTCATGAAACTGTAGATGGCGCAGTCCAATAGGTCAAACTCAATCTAACAAAATGACATAATGAACCAGCTGACTGATTCATTTTTATATCAGCAGCCAAAAGCTTGCTGCTAAACATTCAAATATATTCAGTGTTTGCTGTAGCTTTAGAAACCCTTCTCCTTCCCCAGCTCCACCTGTATAAGATCTGCTACGGGTTGATCATGTATGCTATAAGGGGGTTATTCATATATGTTATATGTGCAGTATCAGTATTTCTTACATGCTCACAGCAGCATGTTGTGGATGTGTTGGCAGTATCACATTGTTACTTGCTCTGCCGCAGGAGTGTAGCAGATCTATTCTGTCAAGACCAAACACATGCACTTACCATGGTAAACCCTCCGAGAGGTGTCATGACAGAACTCTGCTCATTATGAAAGACAGGACATTTGTTCCCAATCCTCAGTGAGGAGAGATGGGATCCTGCAGAAGTGCTATGCAGTGAGCAGTACCTCTCTCTGTAGGGGGAGTCTCTGCAGGAGCCCTGGGTTTCTCTGGAGCTCTTCAGGTGATCATTGAGCTGATGGACTCCTCCGGTAGCATTCAGGCGCCCCCTGTGACCGGGCGTCCCATGCCGGCAGTTCTCCACCGATGACTTGACCAGGACTGCGTGACTGTCAGAAACCACGCTCTCTGCTTTCCCATTACTCCAGCTGTGAGAAGCCAAAGGCAAAGTCATGTGCTGTTCTTTCACCATGATTCTTCATCTTTAAACAGCGACTGTCCCTTAGTTTCAGACATATTTGACCACTTTCTCCGAAGACATTTCAGTGGTTTCAAAGACTTCTCATGGATCTTACTTCAGTTTTGTGGGGGGTGTAAAACTTTAACAGATATTCACTTAACTTTTGGATCAGGTTTTTAAAGGAGACTCTTATGCTCATCAAAGTTGTTTATTTGATCAAACACACAGAAAAAAAAACTGTAATATTATTAAATATTACTGCAATTTAAAATAATGTTTTACTATGTTGATATACTTCAAAACATAATTTATCCCTGTGATGGAAAGCTGAATTTCAGCATCGTACAGTAGTCCAGTCTCCAGTGTCACATCATCCTTCAGAAGTTTTTCTAATACGCTGATTTATTATCAATAATGGAAAAAGTTTTTCCTGCTTCATTTATATATTTCTGGAAACTGTGATGCTTTTTTCAGGATTCTTTGATGAATAAAATGTAAAAAAAAAAAATATAGCATATTTTTTAAAAGCAATCTTATATAATATACACTACCATTCAAAGGGGTTTTTTTTCAGGAGAGATGTGCTCAATTTATAAAAGGTGATGGTAAAGATTTATATTGTTAGAAAATATGTCAGTTTTGAATAAATGCTGATATTTTTAACCTGAAAAAGAATCCTGAACAAAGTACCAAAGGTTCCAAAAGAATACTAAGCAGCATAACTGTTTCCAGCACTGATAATAAATCAGCATATTGTTAATAACAGAATGATTTCTGAAGGATCATACTACACTGAGGACTGGAGTAGTGGATGATGAAAATTCAGCTTTGAATCACATGAATAAATTATATTTTTTTAGTAGATTTAAATAGAAAAACATTATTTTAAATTGTAAAAAATTTAAATTGTTTTTTTTTCTGTATTTCTGATTACTGATTTCAAACTTTTGAACGGCAGAATATATATATTTATATATGGAGATAATGGTCAATCTGTCTTTTTAGAAAATCCTAAAAGAATGGGACTTTTATGCTACTGTTGCAGCCATGACTTATATTAAATACACTGCAGTATAAATATAATGTTACAACATAACTTCCTGTAAAACTGTGTGTATTGTAAGAGGTGCTATATAAATAAATAGGACATGGTTTGAGTACCATTTGATTTATTCAGCTAGTAATTTTGTGTGTATGCGTTTGTTTTGTGGGTTTGTACTGTACCACTGGCTGGAGGAGTGAGAGACAGCAGTGGACGGATGTGTTGATGAAGTAAACTCGTTTGTAGAGAGAGATGTTTCCAATTCTTTGTCCATCACATGCACATGAGGAGGAACGGTATCTTTCGGCATGTAACGCTGAAATCAGACAAAAGTCGATTGTAGTATCACTGTTTTTCTTTAAGCAAGTTATACACTTTGTTTAACAACCACTTTAACTGTTTATTTTTACATAATTAATTGTTTTTGTATGTATGCAGAAGCTGTTTGAAACAAGAGAAAACAAGTATAAACTAAAAGGAATGTGTATGTTTTTAAAAAATAAGGGCAAGAACTAATACAAAAACACAGGTGCATATCTGTCAAAGGGGTAAATCTGTGAAATAATTGTGATAAGGAATTCAAATAAACCATTTCACTTTTCCAATCTAAGAAAATTAATTAATAACGAGGTGATAAATAAATGTATGTAATAAACTACAAAAAAAACTATATCTGAAATATGTATTTTTGTAATTATGTATGTACATTTTGGGAAATGTCTTATGTCACTGTTTTGTTCATCTTGAATTATCAAATCAAGTGAAAAAGCGACATTCGTCTGATAAATATGTATAAAGGGTAGGCATAATAATCAAAGGCTTTTTCAGTTATATATTTTTATAAATTGAAGTTGAAGATTTTAGGTGATTGTTACAATACTTATTGACCACAAATCTTAACATTTCTCTATAATTTCTTATCTTAAAGTGCAGTGTACAGGATTAAAAATGTTTCCGGTAACGGGACTCACATTGACCAGCTGCAGGTTTTCGGGAGGAGGGTGAGGGTGCTGTGGGCCTTTGGCCGCAGCGTTTCGCTCTCGTAAATTCTGTCGCATACGATCATGGAGCTTTTTCCTCTGTTTCCTACATGTGCAAAACACGAACAGCTTTTAGACCGCAGGAGATCGCATTCAATGACTATCAATAATTTTAGTTTTTGAGTGAAACATTAGTACAAACTTAGACATTTCAAAAAGTGAATTACTTTGTTTTGCAGTAAGCCACCACACACATGATGCCAACAACTAGAAGAGCGATGCAGATGCCTGTTATAGTCAAAACGCGTTTCTGATAGAGCTCCTCAGCTTCTGGAAGAGAGCACAGACTGCTTTTGAAGCTTCCAGGTGAAACACACACACATCACACACATCTCACTCACATTCTTACTTGGAATTATTTTTAATGATGTCTATGATCAGATTTCCAAGTAAGAACACATGTATGTTTCCAGTGACGCTGGAGTGTTTCATTAGACAGGGTTTAGTGCTACTAGGACACACAGATTGATGTCAGGATGTAGTTTTGCTGAGAGGGGATGGGAGGAGACAACGGAGCGTGTTAATTCAAAGTCAGTTCAGAATCATCATGTCATCACAATTACAAGAAATGCAAACTCAGCAGGGCCCGAGGCCTCTGAGATGTCTTCAACACTCAGTCATGCATTTCACTCATTTAATCACAACACTGACAGACTGAATTTATCGAAGCCTTCAGCAAGTTTTGTTCTTTTCTTCATATTGTTCATTTGTTAGTCTGTTTAGATTTGTATTATCGTGAACGTTCAGTAAATATGAATGCTAAAGGCTTTAATAAAAAGTCATGAACTGGTAGTGGTGTAAACTCACAGAATGGCTGAAAAGACCCTGTGGAAATGTTTGACAAGCTTTTTTTTTCTTTCCTGTGTTGACATACAGTTTGACACAGATCATCGCTAATTTCTTATAAACTGGGTTTAGTTTACATGACGCCCATTTGCTGCTTGCAATAGTCAAGGTGTGAGCAATCCTTCTTGTGGAGGGCCACTTTGATGCAGAATGTAGCTCTAACCCTAATTGAACACAACTAATTTGAACACATTCCAAAGAGCATTTGATTGGACAAAAAACTTTAAACACCACTAAGTGCAATATGGTATCATCAATATTTTTTGGCCATTTTCTCTGCAAAAAATATCATTTTGATTCTTTTTGACTTCACATGGTCTTTATGGGACAGAATACGGTAAGGTCCTGTCACAATAAACATTATTGAGGCCTGTGAGCAAACACTACCACCCATTTGATTTAGATCTTCAATCTCTAAGTATAGCATATTCTTGATGCACACAACAAAATGGGAATCACTACAAACAGACATTGATAAAACACTGAGGAAGAAACAGGAGAAAACCAATGGGAGGAAACAACGAAGAAAGTGAAGAATGCAACGTCATGCTGAAGATAGAGGGATGCATGAATGAAGGGCAAAGCAAAGCTGAAGGGATCTAAACACAGCATAACTACTGCAGTACGGCTTCTCTTCTGCACAGCTGAACTGTGTGTCAATTATTTTATCTGCCTCTGCGTGTGTGTGTGTGTGTGTGTGTGTGAGAGAGAGCCTTACATATCTGCTTTGAATAGGAGATATCAGAGGTCTTCATGAATAATTAACAACATCCTTTCTACCATACAGTCTAATGTCCTCTGGCACAACACATGCTTTGAAGAGGCTATCCACTTTCTTGCCTAAAACATTAGAATCCTGCAGAGTGGCTCTGAGCATTAATATAATAAAGAATAACAATGATTTCAATCTCCAATCATCTTGTTATGGCTGTTTGATCCCTTCATGAGCAAAAGGATACCAGCTGAAGTAGAAGGAAACAGGCTCAAGCTTCTAGACCTACGATTCTGCAAACTAGAAGGAAAGAACGATTCATACCCATAAATTCAATCCCAAGATGTTCTGCCAAGGCAGACAAGGTGATGAAAAGAAAGCAAAACACAAACAAACAGAAAACAGTTGAGCGGTGATGTCAACTCTGACTGACTGCACACAAACAGCAGCTCAAACCATCTCCGCATGTACAGTACAGCATGGTACATCACACAGACATATAAAACATTGGAAAAGAAATCATTCAAACCTATTCTGTTTGACTTTAAACCCACCATGAATATGCATCTTTAATGCTTTAAAGGCACAATATGTAATTTTTCTGCTTTAAAAATAGCAGATATCACTATATCTATGTTATATATTTTTTTTTGTTGTGTACTTACATTATCCCGACAGTTTCCACGAACTTTAAAATCCGGAGAAAATTATAGTTTAATTAGAAGACACGGCACGTTTCTTTATTTCCATTTTGTCGCCCGTCTATGGCGTCATATAAACTTTGACCCCTCTAGTTTATCTAACTTCCTGTGGAACCGCCAAATACAAAGGTGAACAGAAGCAAAGACGAGACGAAGAAGAAAAAGTAGTAGCTAGCCTTGATCGAGACTATTATATTTTATATTTATATTGTTTATATTCGTATTTATACCTCAATCAATAACTTAGTTATGGATCATGATTATGCTTTGCCTGCACGTTTTGTGAAGCGCAAACGTACGGGTGAAATAAATGACCTGAGAAGGTTTTGGGACGAAGAAGAAACGAGACACGGGTAAATATTGGAGTTGCATTTCCAAGATAGAGAGAGCTTCGTGACAAGCTGAAACTACAGAGAGATGCTTGCATTCTAATAAACAGGTATGCATCCATTCAGCTCACTATATCTATCCGTATATTTTGTGAAACGATGATGTCTTGTGTAAAACGCAGACGGATCTGCGGATCTAGCTCTCATGTAGAGTATAATGTAAATCTACATGTGTTCTATATCTAGCTGGATAAAGTAGCTTCAAATGCAGTTCACTATCTTGTTCGATATCATAGTATAAACGTAGCCTAATTATAATTATTAACGAAAGGCAACCGTGTTTTTTTTTAACATATATTACTACTAGTTAGATGCAATATTGATTTGATAGGGGTCTGATAATTCATATATCTCTCCGTTCGAAAATACGTGATTGTCAAAATACTAAGGCCGGTGACACACTGGCTGCGTGGCGTCTCTGCTGCGTGCCAGAAGCGCGGCGCGGTGCTGCTGCTGTAGGTGACATAGAGGGAGACCGCCGACAGACCAGGCTCTTGTCTTCATGACAACAATATCTATACTTCATGTTGAACATAAATATAAAGCCTACTGATAAAGGACACCGTCAACAGTATTGACGGCAAAATAGACTTATGTTTGACAGGTGCAATATTTGAAAATCGATAATTATTTATTTATTTTTTAAATTACATTTGTATCTGAATTTATGTCAACCTATAGACTTCAAACATCAAAATGTCATGAATTAATATGTATTTGTGTACAAAATTACATATAAACATATTTTCCTATTATATTTTGCCTGGAAACGCTTCCAACACGCGTGCGTGTCGCGTGAAAAATAGGTGTCGGTTCTATTTCTAGCATGCACACATTTTCCGCGCGGCTCGAGCCGCGCCTGAGACACGCGTCTCACGCAGGCAGTCTGCAAGCTCTAACCCAGGGATCCTCAAATCTGGACCTCGAGATCCACTTTACTGCAGAGTTTAGTTCTAACCCTAATCAACCACACCTGAGCATGCTAATCAATGCCAGTCGGTGTCTTCAGGATCATTAGAAAATCACAGGCAGGTGACTTTCATCAGGGTTGGAGCTAAACTCGGCAGTGCATTGGACCTCCAGGGCAAGATTTGAGGAACCCTGCTCTAACTTATTAACATGGGAGCCGTATTAAAAACTGACACGCCACGCAGCTGAGACGCTTGCGCCACGCATCCAGTGTGTCGCCGGCCTCAGTTAAAATGAGTGAGGAATGTGGGGAGCGACAGAG
The DNA here is from genome assembly GCF_963082965.1 of Carassius carassius. NCBI lineage: Eukaryota > Metazoa > Chordata > Actinopteri > Cypriniformes > Cyprinidae > Carassius > Carassius carassius. The sequence continues at coordinate 2,607,931 of NC_081799.1, forward strand.
CGCGTGTTCCAATGAACAACAACTCCCATGAGCCTACGCTCTCTCCCGACGTCATCAAAGTACGTCTCATGTTATTGTTTTGATTGAGTGACCCCTGGTGGCCAAAAATTCCATACTGCACGTTTAAGAGTTCATTAAGAGATACATGGATGGTTTGTCACACATATATAGTGATGTGCATCTCTATATACAGACACTTATGGTTGGTTGTCATCATGACACAAGGACATGCACATGCAGATGTCACTGCGATCAATCATTATAGAGACTGACCCTCCACATTTCACTACGGACAAAGTCAGACTCGGTTATTCATGTCATTACACCAGCACTTGTTTCAGATTAACATGCTGTTAAACACATGCACATCTCGGTCACCTAAACTATCTGTAATGTCCAGAAGAAAACCTGCTTCTGCCAGTCTGAAACCTGAGCCAGTCAAAACTTGAAAGCAATAATGCTAGAAAATTGATTCTGCTGTACATTGAGAACAGGTTCCAGAAATATAAATTGAAATAAAAAAAATGAGGTTCTCAGAAATGCACATACGGATTTCTGATCAAATGACAAAAAATAATGTCATTCTTAGCCATAAACACACAATGCATAAAAATGGAGTGATTGCAATCACAAAAATGTAAAATGACCAATTTTAATATTAACTTAAATTAAATGTAAAATAACCCTTGCTTATCAATTGATTGACTGGAATGCTGAGCTAATAATGAAGTGTTGTTAGAGGGCCGATGATTTAGCCTGATAGCACAGATCTTTCCTGCATGGCATTTATCAGTGTTAAATCCTCTCTGGACACTGAGCCAGAGCATCTCTACTGATGGAGGTCATGCTATGAAGGACACATTAGCAAACACTATTAATAGCTGAGAAAAGGTTGCCTGAAGACCTCCAGTAAACTTCGTTTTTTTAGCACTTCAGATAAATCGATGGAGATGTTCTGCCTGCTCCATAATACCTCCCTAAAAGTCCTATTTGAAGTCTCTTTTGAGCAAGGTTCACAGTGTTCATGTTGTACTGATGGGTTTCAGCCGAGGTCCTTCTGATCTGCTTCAGAGACTCTGAAGTGTGTGCTTTCAGTGCTTCAATTAAAGAAATGATAGTTTAACTGTGCTAGGCCAATTTAATAGGGTCATTCTCTAGCTGGCGCAGGGCACTAAACGTATACTATTTTATACATTTGATTATTCAGTTATTATTATGTTATTATTATATTGTGTTATTATTTTTATTATTATTTTTTTTTTACAAATATGTTTTGAAAAATAAATGTCATTCGGGATTATCAGGACAGATTATTAATATTGTTGTTATTATTAATATTATTATATTTAATAAAATATGGGGATTCTAAACCAGTGTCATTTTAAGTTTTATTTATATACTACTTTTGTTTTTAATAATATAGTTTAATAGTTCGTTTTTTTTTTTTAAGTTTAAGTTTGGTAATAATTTATGTGCAGTTGATATTTTTAATTATGAAAATATTTCTATTGAGCTTTAATTTATTTTAATTTCAGATTTAGTTGTAGTAATTTCAACAAATTACATTTATTTCAGCTATTGCAGCTTCTAATGCAATATTCCTAATTTCCATTTAAGTTTCTTTCTTTTCATATAATATTTCTATTTCATTTTATTTCATATAATAGTTTTAGTTTTTAATAAACGGTAACAACACTGTTCCAAAATAAACATTTTCAAGAATTCAGCAGTATTTTTTAAAAGAGAAAAGACAAAATGTTCAGTGTTTAGACTGAGGACCCTGAGGACGTAATTATTTGACTAGCTCAAAAAACATGTTGATGAGCTGAGAGTAAAGTCGTGATCCAGTTGCTGTGATTTTGTCTGCAGATAGAGCTCGGTTCGTCTGTTCCTGTTTGAGTCTAAGATGATGTGAAGCAGAGAAACCTCTAATAACTAACATATCAGCCCTGTCTAACCATTGTCAGCTAACTAGCATCCAACAGAACAAAACTTGATTAATAAACACTAAACATGCACAGAGAAGTAATGGAAAACATAAACAGAATGCCTGTCTGATCTGACTAGCCCCGTCCATCGAGAACATAAAAACAAAGCAACAGGAGGAAAGCCCTGACTGAGCATGCTCCAATTCAAGCAGAGACAGGAAGAGGAAATAGACGTACTGTAGAAGCTGGCCATTACGTAGTTTTGGCAGCGATCACCAGTAAACTCACTGGGGCACCTGAGAGGGAAAGACAGAAGTCACAGAGAGAAAAGAGAGGAAGACAGGAAGTGAGTTTGACACCCAAAAGTCCCCCACACACACGCGTGACTCCGGTGTTGCCCGCTAAACGTCTCGCAAACGTCTCCGAGTCCAAGAGCCAATCACCAGTCAAACGTGACAGAGAGAATGCTTTGTGAACGGCGGAGGAGGCGAGGAAAACAGCGCGGAAACAGCGGCGATGGCGTGTGTGTTTGGGGGTGAAGGGGATGTTCACTGACTGCACATACGTTTGGGGTCTATGACTCTCACAGGGTCTGTGGTTTGACAGCGGTCCCCTGTGTATCCTGGAAGGCACCTGGGTAAGAAAGAGGATGAACACAGCACAACACAACATTACACAACACTCTCACAGGCACAGACGCCATTCCCGGGTTGAACGGGTGGGACAGGTCCCCATCACTTTCTGAAAGCCGTTGAAAAAATGATAACATGCAGATGGCTTGGAGCGCAAAGTAAAATCTTCTCCAATCCACCTTCAGTTGTTCTTTATACTTGAATTCATTCATGTTACACAAAATATATTTGCATCTTTCAGACTGGCCTGATCTATTCACCTTTTTCCTGATGAGCCTACTGCGATTTAAATTACGGGAGACACTTACGGTTTGGGGAAGTTCCACTTTAAAAGACTGCAACAAATCATTTCTGATCATGAATAATCATTATCTGTCATTTTGACTGAATATGGGCTGTACATTTCATTCATTTTCTATTTTCAGAAGTCAGGATAATAATCTTGCATTTGGTATATTAATGTGACGTCACATAACAACAATATTTATAGAATAGCTCTTTTCAGCCCACTGTACTATTTTCATGTTTCCTTTGTAATTCTGCTGTAAGCAAATAAAAAAAGACCACATTTCTTGTGCATTTGTGGTCTGTTCTCCCCATTTAATTTAAAATCCTCACGTTTGTTTTTACACGGATGCCATAAAATTGAATTGTTACGAAATATAGACATTAGTTACTATAATGTTATTTAACACGTCCGAAATATTGCTGCAGATAGAAAGAGTATCCTTAGGAGTTAATTGTGGTGTGTTTAAAGTAATTTTAATGCTTTTACACTTTTAAAAGTCCTTTTAATGATCTATGGTTGAAGGGTGAGTAAATTAATGTCACCTCATTGTACCCACTTTTTGAATATGCTTATTATTGTGTTCATAGAGCGAACCTTTTGCTGATCGTTTACAGAGTAAATGGAAGATACTCCCATAATTAGCACAAAGCGTCATGGGGAGCAGGAAAAAGGTGGATAAACCTTGTCATGAACATATCAGCATTTATAACTATTATAAAGTGTAAACTGTAATTGCAGCACAACACTCTCTGGACTCTTTTACTATGCAATAGTGATGAAGTAAACAGAATGCTTTATATTTACACATTAGGTTAAATACACCACTCTCATAAATTCAGCAACAAATGGCAAGATGTACAGTAAATATCAAGAAGTTAGATTAAGAAGTAATGCAGTATTACTTGTGCGGCTACATTAATACATGGCCATTTTACTTATTATTAATTTGAATCTCTAAAGGTCCAGGGCTATGATTGTTCCAGTCCTGATCACTCAGCGGACCATTGTGTGCGCTCAAAAACACGTCTGAAAGGAGCTGAACAGCTGGAGCAGCTGCCGTTCTCAACAGAGAGAGTGAAGGCCTCCATATACTTCAGAGGAAATCACAGATCGAACTGGTGTGATGTCATTTCAAACAAAATCAGGCCAAAATAAAGTCCATTTCAGGAGCTCGGAACAGCTTCCCAAAACAAACTTTCTGAAAAAGTTTGCTCCAGCTGGTAAAAACATTTGAACTACTTTATTTGCTCATCTTCAGTGTGGAAATCTTCTCTGGTTCATCTCGCCGTCATCATTTGTGTTCAGCGTTTATTTAGTTATTGAGAGAAAGTGTACATAGACTGCCATTCAAAAGTTTGGCATCAGTAAGATTTGTGAAGTTTTTTAATGGAGTCTCTTCTGCTCATCAAAGCTGTAGTTATTTATATATATATATATATATAAAAAACAGTTATATTGTGAAATATTATTGCAATATTTAATATTGATCTCCTGTTTCAATTGACTTTAAAATATAAGTTATTTATGGGACACGTGTCTTCAGTGTCACGTGATCCATCAGAAATCATTATAGTATGTGATTTATTATTATCAGTGTTGAATCTGCTGTGCTGCTTAATATTTTTTTGGAACCTGTGATACTTTTTTCAGGATTCTTTGAAGGATAAAAAGTTCAAAAGAACAGCATTTATTCAAAATATAAATATTTTCTAACAAATCATTATCTGTCATTTTGACTGAATATGGGCTGTACATTTTCATTCATTTTCTATTTTCAGAAGTCAGGATAATATAATTGATAGCCTGAATGCACTGTAAGTCGCTTTGGATAAAAGCTGGATACAATTTAATTTAATTTAATCAATTTAACACATCCTTGCTTAATAAAAGTATACATTCCTTTAAAAAAAAGAAAGAAAAAAATGTACTGATCCCAAACTGCTAAATAGTAATGTATATTGTAACACAAAATGTCTATGTTGAATAAACACTATTCTTTTTAATATTTTATATATCAAATAATCCTGAATATTAGAATGATTTCTGAAAGATCATGTGACACTGAACACTGGAGAAATTATGCTGAAAATTCAGCTTTGATCATAGAAATAAATTCTATTTTAAAGTATATTAAAAGAGAAAACGGTTATGTAATAAGCATAAGAAACCTTGAAGCCTTGATAAGAAGCCTTGATAAGCATAAGAAACTTCATAAAAAAAGTATGCACTGCATTCTCAGTACAGAGAGAGACAGAGAGAAGTGCAGTGCTCACTAATGAGAACAGAGTCCTGACTTCAGCACATGGGATTGTGCTTATTCACTGAATTGGACAGTATGAATAGCCCAGAGTGTGCTGTCAGAGAGAGTCATGCACGCAAAAAACCTTCGCTAGCAGCATGTGATCGGAAATGATGAGGCAAAGTCCTCACTGCCTTTAATGCTTTAGTTTAATCTAATGTGAATTACTGTTCCAGTTATGCTTAATCTTACCACATCTTTCAGGTTAAATAAATTAATGTGGCCTTAACTTTCAAAAAACAACACACAATACATTTGTTATTTGTATTATTATATTACAAATGTTTTATTCATCAAAAGAAAAGAAAATGTTTTATTCATTCAACTAAGAAAATATCTCATCAGGTTTTTTAAGCATTAAACATGATTTATTCCAAAATAGTAACTATAAGAACACAATAACTTTCAGAACTTCATGTGTGCTGCACTTGGAATAGAATTTTCTTCAACTAGACGGTTAATAAAGAAAAAAACATTGAATCATGTTGTAGCTACATTTTCAAGTTGACTAGTTAAAAATCCTCAAAATCGAGAATCAGTCAAACGTTCTGAATAAATCAAGATTATTATTTTTTTGTATTGTTGCCCAGCCTTATTCAGAACAATCTATTAAGACAGAGGTAGGATTTATTGCATGACCAGTGTAAAAGGCCAAGCATTGCCTCCTCTCACATGACTTTTCCCCATTTGTTCATCCAACTCAGGATCATTCAAAAATATGTGCTTCTAAATACATTTTTTGCAACACCATTATAACGTACATTACTAAATGTTTTGCGGCAGTTTTAAAATGAATCATCCATAGAGTGGCACTAAAATGTGGGTTAAATTCATGACCCTGGCCCTCTAAACCTTCCATACAGTGTTAACAAATGCAAAAGTTATATAAACATGTGTTTGATGCAGCCATGCCACATGCGGATTTGAGCTGTATTGTTTCTTCATCACTGAAGTGCATCACCATATCGTGTGAGTTAGAAAACTCATGCATATGAAGCTGTATATGTGATAACAATATTAAAAATATCAGTTTTCAAATCTCGCTGCATTTTTTAAACATTTAAATTCATATTCCTAAAGTAGGTTTATGAAATGTAGGACCTGTGGACCTACACAAATCATATTTTTGTGAAAAGGAATAAAAATTATGGGAGTTTTACTGCCTCTAGTGTTCATTTCAACTGGTAACTGCAGCGATTCATGTGTATACGTAAGATTTTTGAGTTTTGCAGAAATGTAGGAAGAGGCACGTATTTCCAATGAGCCTATGTTGCAATTCCCACCCACCAAGCCATTTATGTTTTGCTTTTTCTGTTAAAACCCAATGTGCTCAGAGGAAGCAAGCGAGACAGTGCCTCCCACTGTAACGTCAATAGCTGGTGGACAGGACCCTTTTTTTAAAAAGTGATATACAGTATTGGCGTTGTTTTACGTTGTACTGTGGATATTTTCTCATTTAATTATTTGAGAAGCCATTACCTCTCTCTCACCACTGCCTAAGAATTAAACCTCAACTAAAATGACATGAGAAGAACCCGTTCACGGTGGAACTGGCAGACTGAATCTCAGAGTTAAACAGGTACCTGCAGAGGTGTTTGATGTTGCCGGGTGGGACCTCCAGCCTGTAGCACTCGCCACCGTTCACGCAGTAGTTCCTCTCGCTCTCGCTGCAGCGCGTCACATGACTCGAGGTCTTGGCTGAGGGAGTGGTGCTGGTGGCCGCTGCACAGATCAACACAACACATAAGTGCACTGAGGAAGGAACCGTTTTACTGCCGAAAATCAACGATGAGGTGCAGCGAGTTATGTTAGGGCTTCAATGCACAGCATAATTACTTTAATGCTTCTGTGTTAGTGCAACTAAGCAAACGAAGAGATTGCAAGCCCACGTATGCATAAAACCTTTCTCTGTAAGAGGAAGTTGGTTAATGCAATGTTAAGGCTAAAGTTTGCCCACATGAAAGATGTTTCTGACTTATGAAATGACATGTTATTTGCAATGCAGAAAGACATTCTATGAACAGCAAGTTATGTTAAAGCTTTAGAGCTTCACTAATCTAAGGTCAAGGGTCTAAGCTGCAGATCATGCCATGCACAGTATGGGTGTCTGATACAAATGACCTTCACAAAATAGCTGCTAAATATAAGGCCATCAATGAACATCAGGCTGTTGAGACTGAAATAAATGCAAACTTGGCACATATTTCTCAATCAAATAACTACTTCATTGCACGCCTACACAGAGTCAAAGACGAGCAACATTCAAATAATTATGTTTCTGCTCAAATATAGCCATTAGCACTATCATGCAATGCCATGATTTAGTTTTAAGCATGTGACAGTTTAAAATTGACTCCAATTCTAGAAATCTGAACAGCATCAAATAATATCACTCCGTACCTGTAACATTTCGATAATATCTGGATATATGAAAGCGCATCACTCCTGTGTGTCGATGACCACTGGGATGACAAAGTGTTTCCCTGAGCCCTATGGATATACTGCCCTTCTCTGCACTTCCTCCAGCCACACCGGTCTGCAAAGTCCCTGCTCATCAACATTTTAACTGAGCACCTCTACACGAGCTCAATGCACACGTCACATCTGGGATTGTGTCTCTAATGCAGCATTGAATAATCAAAGTCGTCACAACCTGGCCATCCCTCTTAACTGCACTGAATCTGTACTTATAGCCCATATATTTTTAAAAACCGTACTTTTAGATAATATTTGAAATAAAAGGTTGCTTAAGTGTATAGAGTTCATTTTCATGACTGTTTCTTAACACACTTAAGGGCACTTTTAAAGTCACCATAAAATCTAAATGGACAATTCTTACTTTTCTTGTGGAAGATGGCAGAATATAATTTATTATAAATTACTTTATCTGTGCACATTTTTTATACACTGCCCTTCAAAAGTTTGGGATCAGGAAGATTTTTAATATTTTTTAAATACGTTTATTCTGCTAATCAAAGCTGCATTTAATTTAATAAAAAATACAGAAAAAGTGTAATATTGTGGAATATTATTTCAAAATCATGTGACACTAAAGACTGCAGTAATCATGCTGAAAATTCAGCGCTGCGTCACAGAAATAAATGATATTTTGAAGTATATTGTAAGACAAAACTGGTATTTTAAATTGCAATATTATTTCACAATATTACAATTTTTTCTGTATTTTTTATCACATAAATGCAGCCTTGATGAGCATAACAAACTTCTTTAAAAACAATAAAAATCTTACTGATCCCAAACTTTTGAATGGCAGTATATATATAATCCATATTTCCTTGTAATCTTTTTTCAAAGTAACTTTCCCTCTCCTTGAAACAACATCTCTTCTCTGATGACGCTGGCACCAGCAGCCTGTCACTCACATGACAAAATCAAGTACATTGTTTTCTTATGTGGGAAGCCATCAAGATTAACTGAGGTAAACATTATAATTAAGCTTTATTTGGAGTACTACTTGCTCATAATGCACATTTCTTAAGCCTAAAATGTGTTTTAATGTCACTATTTACAAAGATTGTATGATCTTTGAATAAAATCAGACTTTAAATGCAAGATATTTACATTACATTTACATTTAAAGTGACGTGACATACAGCCAAGTATGGTGACCCATACTCAGAATTGGTGCTCTGCATTTAACCCATCCAAAGTGCACACACAGCAGCGAACACACAGAAACGTGTGTGTGTTTGTGTTTGAGCATGTTTATGTGGTTTATGAGGACACAAATTTGTATAATGGCATGGTTATGCCATAGGTATTACAATGAGGAGGTGATTTACAGTATGAGGACATTTTCAGTGTCCCCGTAATTTCCATCCATCCATCTTCTTCCGCTTATCCGGGGCCGGGTCGCGGGGGCAGCAGTCTAAGCAGAGAACCCCAGACTTCCCTCTGCCTAGACACTTCCTCCAGCTCTTCTGGGGGGACACCGAGGCGTTCCCAGGCCAGCCGGGAGACATAGTCTCTCCAGCGTGTCCTAGGTCTTCCCCGGGGTCTCCTCCCAGTGGGACGCGCCCGGAACACCTTCCCGGGAAGGCGTCCAGGAGGCATCCGGAACAGATGCCCGAGCCACCTCAGCTGACCCCTCTCGATGTGGAGGAGCAGCGGCTCTACTCTGAGCTCCTCCCGGGTGACTGAGCTTCTCACCCTATCTCTAAGGGATCGCCCAGCCACCCTGCGGAGAAAGCTCATTTCGGCCGCCTGTATCCGGGATCTTGTCCTTTCGGTCATGACCCAAAGCTCATGACCATAGGTGAGAGTAGGAACGTAGATTGACCGGTAAATCGAGAGCTTCGCCTTGCGGCTCAGCTCTTTCTTCACCACGACAGACCGGTACATCGACCGCATTACTGCAGAAGCTGCACCGATCCGTCTGTCAATCTCCCGTTCCATCCTTCCCTCACTCGTGAACAAGACCCCAAGATACTTAAACTCCTCCACTTGAGGCAGGAACTCTCCACCAACCTGAAGTGGGCAAGCCACCCTTTTCCGACTGAGGACCATGGCCTCGGATTTGGAGGTGCTGATTCTCATCCCAGCCGCTTCACACTCGGCTGCAAACCGTCCCAGTGCATGCTGAAGGTCCTGGCTTGATGAGGCCAACACGACAACATCATCCGCAAACAATTGCGGTGACAATTGGTGGTAATTGGTGACAACACGATTTCGTCTCTGCTCCCCGTAATTTAAATTCCTAAAAAGCACACATTTTTCTGTGAGGGTTAGGTTTAGGTGTAGGGTTGGTGTAGGGCCATAGAATATACAGTTTGTACAGTATAAAAACCATCACACCTATGGAGAGTCCCCATAAACCACATTTTACCAACATGGGTGAACTGTGGGGACTTTATATAGATTTCTATTACTTTTATACTGACCAAACAATATTTTCTGTCCCCTAACCCTAAACCTACCCCTTATTTAAAACCTATTTGCATTGTTACACTTTCAAATAAACATCATTTACTATTTTTAATATCTTTCTCCGCTCGTGGGGACCACAGGCCGGACCCCACAATGTTAAAAAATTCAGGTTTTACTGTCCTTGTGGGAACATTTCGTCCTCACAATGTAACATAAACAAGAACACACACACACACACACACTCTCTGCAATCCCTCTGGATCTGTCACTATTACTAGGAAGGGACTGATGACAACCCAACCGTGAATTCCTCCGATTCCCTGCATGACTGACTGAGAACCTCCTGAACTTACTTCATGACTTCACATACTAATGACTCTATTTTCTACTTTTAGGACCAAACCGATTCCACTAGGAGATATCCATAGCCTTCTCTAACCAGCTCTGACATCAGGTTACTCTCATTTACGGGCCGGAAAGCATGGCCACATCCGGCCGTCCTGACTTCCCCTCTGCTCTGTAAACACACGACATCAACCGCTGAAGGCTGAGGATATTTGGAGGCTGCTGGTATGAAGATGAGCAGATTAAAATAAAACTCAGCCTTCATCCTGACAGATAATCGAGTTAGTTTTGTAGGTCACAGACCCCATCAGGTGAGCACTGAAGCAGGAGACATTCTGCCTTTGAGCTCCATGTAATTCAATCTTTACCATCCGAACTGCTGATGTTTGAGACAACCAGCGCTGCATGAATAATTGACAGCGTAACAGATTGCTTTTGTCCCGTTAATCTAATTGCCGTTTTTCACTCCCATTAAACCTGCAGCATTAGTGATCAGGCACATTTTATCATCCGTCACATCACAACAACGTTCTGTGTTTTCTGAGGACGGGAAAGTGATGAGCATTTGCATATGACTGACCATCAGCACATGAAAGAAGACTGCAAATCAAAAGACTGTAAGCAGAATGACAAGATTTTAAATAGACACTATTCATGCAATATTGGCATTTTGGCATCCTGCTCTCACAGTGATGGGCACCTCTGTAGAGTGGAACCATCAGCAAAACAACAGGAGTGCATTTGAGCCTTTTCAAGGTGAGAGACATGAGCCAAATCATTCACCTCACGTCTGAGCACATCTCAATGCAGCCCAAGTCTGGCGGCTAACAGCGAAGATGCTACAAATAAACATGAGTGATGGGCAAAGGAGAGGAGGGACAGTTGGATTGCTGTGTAACCTTCATACTTGTTCTCAAGTCTCTTGACATGTTAATGAACACTGACCTGGTCATACAGAAGGAAAGTACCAGGATAATTCCCAAGGTTTAGTCAAGTGCTAACTGTAGAAGTGGTGGCTGAAATGGAGTTGACTTTCCATCAAGATTTTAGTTTAAAACTAAAATCAATATTAAAAGTCAAGTCAATCTTTTATTGATATAGCACTTTATATGGTACAGATCACTGCAAAGCAGCTTTACAGGAATAAACAAGAAAGTAATAATTTAATGGTGAAAACAATTCAATTGCACTGTAAAGCAGCTCTAAAAAGTCGGAAATAAGTTTAAATACTAAAAATAATCCAACAAAAAATAAATAAACAATCCAAAAACTAATAAAAGGAAAAAAGCAAATAACAACACTAAAATGCAAGCTAAAAATGTTAATATAATAGTATACAGTATATAAAATATATAAAACACTAAAATAATATAGCATAGCAGTGCAGTTATAGAACATTAAATGAATTCAATAATAACTTGAGTTAAGCATCAGTGTCTAGCAGTCACAATTAAATAACTAAAAATAAGCAAGTAATAAAAACAGTGAAAATTTTGAACTGTATTGTAAAAAGGACCATTTTTAAAAACCTTTTTACCTTTTCACTTCCGCTAGTTCAAGGGTCCTGTGGTGCAACAAATCGATATTTGAAAATACTAATATTTCATGTGCCTTTAATTATTATGTGCTGCTAACAGTGGCATGTGTAATAACAATAAACTGGTCATAAAACTGTCACACAGGGCATTTTCAAATTCCAAAGTATTGGAAATTACCCCAAGGCAAAGTTTGCAGGTTTAGTCCCATGTAGTGGAGTCACTGTGTGAGAGAATACCTGCAAGACGCAGTGAGTCTCAAAATAAATGCTCCCTAAAAATAGCAATGCAGCGCATCCACTGCAATGCAGCAGCGCTCAGGGTCTCTTTCTCTGCGTGAGCACTTTGAGGGGCACTGCTGGATCGATTTGGTTCCATTTCATTTGCTGGTGGAAAGAAACCAAAGACGCTGGCTCTGCATCATGCTGCAGTGCAAACGTGCCTCCTCTACAATGCAACTGCTGGACCAGCACTTTCCTGTGTCCTTTCAATAAGAAAAATCCATCTGAGCATAGGTTTATTGAAGTATATTTGGTTCTTTCAGATGGGTTTTAATCTAATATGTGAAAACACAGTGTTCCTGATGTTCTGAGAAGCGAACAGACTGCTGAATCATACTGCAGGTTTATGGGTGACTCAGTGAGTGCTGTGTGTCCGAGGCGCAGACTGTCTTTCCTCTTTAAAAGTTATGTGATACAACGTCTGCAATGTACTGTATTCACTAGAAGTCCTAGAATCAGGTCACCAGATCACGTGCCACACAGCATGTTAGCAGAAGACATAAACGTAATATTTAAGCACAAATGAAACATAGATAGGCTGCCAGGTAACATACACTCTAAAAAATAAAGGTGCTTCACGATGCCATAAAAGAACCCTTTTGTTGAAATAGTTCCAAAAAGAACCTTTAACATCTGAAGAACCTTTCTGTCTGTATATTCTGTGAAGTACATACTTAACAAGGTTGTTTTTTTATATTTTCCAGCTGTATTCGCACTGTTTTATCATTGCTTTTGTTGTTAGGTTTAGTTATTTGTGGTTTTGTTACACCAGGAGTTTATTTTCTACACAAAATGACCACAAAATGTCACATCGTCGTGTATTTTGTTCCATGTATTGAAGTCTCTGTGTTCAGACGAGTGCAGCATTACTAATTATGTAGATATGGTGTCTACATGATATCTATTGTATTGTTTTCTTCCAGGTTACATATACTTTAAAAGCATAGTTCTATTAATTAGGTAATATATTAAGTAAAATCAAAGTATTGCCAAGTAAGCTTTGACTAATTAGAAATTACTTAAACTCTTACCATTAGCCATTAGCTCTGTACTTGAACTCTAATCTATTTATCATAATTTCTTAATGAATGTTAAGTTATATAGTAAGTAGATTGTACAGAGAAGTAGCAGCAATTTTTTTCTAAAATGTGTTAGTGTAAATTGTTAATTCTCCCAATCGTGACACACTATTGCTTAAACACCAGAGAAAGCCTAAGACAGCAGAAGTCAAAGCTGGCGCTGCTCTTCAAATGTTGGTTCTGGTGTGGCAGGAGGAGCGGTGTACAGCAGGTCATATCAAACATCCTTCCAATCTCTCAGCGTTTACCTGATTCATTTCACACATGCCCCGTGTAAACACACGTCTCACTCAACACAACCAGCAGGAAAGGAATGTGTGCTTCACAGCTCTTGTGTAATGTGTGTAAAGAGCACACCTTCGGGCTGCAAAATGCCAAGACATTCTTGTGCTGTGTTTGGAAGAGGAAGTGTTTTTCCTGTTCTAATGGACATGTACGGAAGAATTACTATAAACGCAGTGTTTAAAGGTTTTAGATCAAAGATCTTAACTGAAAATAAAAAAATAAAATGAAGTTTGACCAAATCAAATTTCTATAGTCAACTGAAACTAAAAATTCACTTTCAACCAAATATATATTTTAAGCAATTATACTACAAATTATAAACAAACTTAATTTTAAATCAAATATCCATGTTCATACAAATCTAAATTGTACACATCAAGCACGCTGTAAAAAGTGACCTCAAAATGATTTAGTACATATAGCACATTGAATAGTACATGCATAGCATGCTAAATGCTGAGTGTTAAATGCTCTTTGAGCAAAACAAGTCTACGGCTTCTCTCATCTTGCTCAAAAACACATACAATAACACTTAATTACATAGTTTTTTACTCTCGTCATTACGTCCCAAAGCAAAGCATGCTGGGAACAATTCTCAAACCCAACTTTGAGGACGTCAGTGATCATGTGGTTTTTACAGAATGCAAAATTGTCCTTTGATTTGAAGCAAATAATGTAAATTACACAAACAAAACTTAGTTTTACGTCCAATTTACTTTAGCTTAATAACAAGACAAAAAAGGACATTTATTAAGTTGGACACAAGTATTGAATGTTCTTTATTATAATACGGTATATGCACTTTTTTCAGTTGAGTTCTTTTTACGTTTAAAAAAAAAAGTCCTGCTGATTATGTTTTCTGAGAAAACACAACTGTTACTTTCACTGGTACATCAGTTTAATCTCTAATTTCTCAACATACTGTTATTAGTAATAATATCCGCATTCTTTAAAAGGCAGTCTCACTTAACTAGTTAATATTTAGCAAACCTCCTTATCTATGTAATGACCAAGGTGCCTAGTTGGAAAGGACTGCCTGACATGCTCCAGACCATAATAATCCTCAGGATAAATCTACAGAATGCTTTATGAAAATCATAAGGGCCGTTACTAATCACATGAACTACAACACTGTTGTGCTGTTGGTGTGGGGACATCATATATATATACTGTATATATATAAACTTAATGACAGATTATGGTAACACTTTAGTTTAGGGACCAATTCTCTCTATTAATTAGTTGCTTATTAGCATGACATTTATTAACATATTGGCTGTAACATGAGGTATTATGATAAGCTGTCAAACATTCTGAAATCATTCCATCTTCTCTCGACAAATTGGTATGATCTTAGTCCAGAATAAGATGTAGTTTAATGCATGTTTTAGGCTGCTTGCAATGCTGAACATAAGTCTGTAACACTAATTAAAATCTGTTTTAAAGAGTAGATCATCTTGCCTTCTGTTGAGGGTGGAAATAGCTAAACCTTTTAAATTGCCATTTATATACATTAGACCCATAATTATAGCATAATATTCATCTAATTCATCTAATTTATGAAAAACAACAAATAGACCAGAATAGACCAGAGGGATGATTATCAAAAGCATTTACAGTATCATAGACTTTTCCGCCTCAAGTCTCTGTGATCTGGCTCATGTCCCTCTCTCAGTACAAGTCTGAGGGATTTTTTTCCACCTCTTTTATTGTCCACCAGGTGAAAATAATCACAAGTCTGATCAAATACAATACAGTAATCCTCAACTTGAGAACTAATAACGTCAGTTCTGAACAGCACAAGATAAAGTAGTCTGGGATGAAAGCAACATATAGAGAGCGTGAGAGGTCATATCTAAAGCAGCTGGGGACATGTCTGTTTTTTAGTCATATGATCAGTTAATTACTCTCCTGCCAAGGCCTTAGCATGCACACCACTGGGATTATGAGACAGATGGTGTGAGGAAAACCCTGTTGTTTCCAACATCTTCAAAATAATTAGTCGCACCTGGGCTGTGCAGAAGGACAGACTGATGATCATACTGTGGAAACAGGTCATAGACAACCTGTAGACAACCACCGGTTTATGTTAATGGCTTCACTGTCATAACAGTGACACACTGTGAAAAGATGAGTAATCTGTAAAAAGTCAATCTTGACTTACATATGCATGAACTATGCATGGTCTAATGGATGATTTCTGCTACAGGAGACCACATCCAGATCATACCTCATCTAACTAAATAGAGATAAAATGGCAGGTGAAGTCAATGTAGTTGGCCGCTGTTTATGGAGTGCAAAAAACAGTGTTCCTGTTTAAGTCTTCAAACCAGCTACACTTCTGTTAACAGATTTGCATTTCATAGACTGTAAATGAACTGACAGAACCGGGAAAGAAAAATGTAACTAACTACACTTACTCTATTTTGCACAAACAAATTACAGAGAAATGCTACAGATCTGAACCTGTTGTGGGATCCTGAGACAGGTTGATTTTACGCTGCTTTTAAGACTCTTAAACATGCATAAAAAGCAGGTAATTCTGTGAATATTAAATAGGTAAGCAGCGTTCACACAGTATAGGCGCAACTGATTTGCTGATTGAAGCACATTTGTCTGTTAGTGAGTGAGTGAGTGAAGTGACATTCAGCCAAGTATGGTGACCCATACTCAGAATTTGTGCTCTGCATTTA
Organism: Carassius carassius; assembly: GCF_963082965.1. Taxonomy (NCBI): domain Eukaryota; kingdom Metazoa; phylum Chordata; class Actinopteri; order Cypriniformes; family Cyprinidae; genus Carassius; species Carassius carassius. The sequence continues at coordinate 2,624,184 of NC_081799.1, forward strand.
ACCCATCCGAAATGCACACACACAGAACAGTGAACACACACACACACACTGTGAGCACACACCCGGAGCAGTGGGCAGCCATTTAAGCTGCAGCGCCCGGGGAGCAGTTGGGGGTTCGATGCCTTGCTCAAGGGCACCTAAGTCGTGGTATTGAAGGTGGAGAGAGAACTGTACATGCACTCCCCCCACCCACAATTCCTGCCGGCCCGAGACTCGAACTCACAACCTTTCGATTGGGAGTCCGACTCTCTAACCATTAGGCCACGACTTCCCTTCCGTTAGACTGCTGATGCATCTAGTTTGCATTGCAGCCAATCAAAAAAACAAATATAATGACTACTGGCAAAATTAGTATGTTTTAATGGTTGCAATGGCCAAATTGATTATTTTAGTTATGAGAAGGTTGAGAATAGTCCAGAAGGTCCTGAAGAGCATCTACCCATGATTCCTTAAGCCGTATGACTACCTTAGGTAGCTTTTTTGGGCACCAACTGACCCACAACAAAATTATAGGAAGAAAACGTATCCCATAATGCAATGAAACAAGTTCAGCCACATTTAGTGAACTGTCATAGGCTAACCGATGTGATGTGACATAACAATCCAGTGCTAAACATTTCACAACAGACAATCTAAGGAAAGAATGGATTATATTGTGGTAACCAGCTATGGTAACAAACGATTCACTGATGTCTGAAATACAATGTGCTTTATCTGAGGAGGGAAATATATGCAAGCAGGCTTTTGTTTATTCATTATATAAAAAGTATACACTCTCTTGAAAACGTCTTTTGTTCTGTAATCCCAATCGTAAAGCATGTGCTCTTCTAGCTTACTTTCTGATACTAATGCAATGACACACATCTACTCAGGAAAGGCAATTAAATTCAGTAAGTCAACCATGACAAAGAGCAAAAATAACACCCAAAGTGCAGATTTACAAAGAAAAGAAAATATGGACATATAATGTTTTTTTTTGTTTGTTTTTTACAGTCAACTGGAGCTTGTGCCATATTTTTAAACTCAGTCAATGAACATTAAGTGACATTGAGCAGGTCATTGTTTTGTGTGTGTGTGTGTGTGTGTGTGTGTGTGTGTTGTTCTCTATGGGGTTAAAGATCTTCACTGTGAGCTGTTGAAGCAGAAAGGACAAACAAACGCAGCATCATGTCCTGCAACATCACAATCACAGCAGTAATCTCACTTACAATATCACCCTGAAAAAACACACACCTGCCCACATTTAGCTAGCAGCATAAATAATTACTTTACACACAGTATATGCACTTATTTTTGTAATGCACATATTCTTGTTTTTCTTCTGGAAATGAAAAGGCTAATTTTTACAGTACCATGCTTAAAAGAGTGATATATATATATATAGCATTTAAAAAAGAATAGTTATTACAGAAACAATGCATTTTTGCATTTTGTCATTTTTGGACACTTAATTGTTAAATTTAATTAAAAAGGTATTATATTTTACATTTATATTAAATGCAATTAGCTGAACAGAGTGCTTTTTTGGCCCACTTATTTAGAACTCACATATTCATATCTTTACAAAATTATTATTATTATTTATATATTTTAATACGATGAAGGTGTACTGCCAAATACAGACAAGTATTTATAGAAAATGAAAATATAAATGTAATTTCAACTGAGATAATTGAAACGTGTATTTACATCTATTTTAATGAAGTTTTGGTGATGGCTGTATGAAGTTCACAATTGTTCAACAAACATTGAAAAGTGACATTTAGTCTATTGTTTTATTTATTTATTTATGTCAAATATTTTCTTTATAAAGTCTGGTTTGTATCTTGAATTATTTAACAGTGAGGGTAGTGTATCTAACAGTGACTGTCCAAATATTTTTGTGCTCATTGTATAATAAGTGTTAGAAACGAGTCTTTAAAGCATATGAAGGACACACATCAAAGTTCATCATGCAGTAATCAGGAGAGAAGCGTGATGGTATGTTTTTGTCTATTCTCAGAAGTCGGCTCATTAGCATTCATATGCTCATCATGCTGCTTACTCTCAGAAGAGGAAAAACACACAGAAAGACGTGTGTTATGTGGACGGCTGGGAAATCAGACGCTGCTCGGAGGGGAATGTCCAGAGCGGACAGACACACAAACACAGAAAACACTCTCACACGCATGTCACTCTCTGGTACATACACAGCCAGGAAACTCAGTGTTTGTGTGTGTGTGTGTGTGTGTGTGTGTGTGTGTGTGTGTGTGTGTGTGTGTGTGTGTGTGTGTTAATGAATGGCAAACCCATCTCAGCTCTCCACAGACACACACTGATTCACAGGCGCAGCAGACGATGTGGGACAGTCAGACTGCACACACTTATTTTTAACATCTCTCTGTTAGCAAGCACTATTTATGCTCCATGAACCTTATTTTTTCTGGATAATATGCAATGAAATGAAGATTCACCATCACGAGGTGCTACTGGCGTAGTGTTTCCTGTCTCGCTGACCTTGTCCATTGTAATATAAGACTGATGTGCATCTCAGCAATATCATTATGCAGCAGAGACTCAAGGGACGTCTGTTCTCAGGAGTGTATCATATATTCGCTGTACCCACAATGCCTTTGGCATTCCATTCAAACCCTGTTACCTTCCACCAAACAAGGTCAAGACAAGACACTTGTGATATCTGCACATCCATGACGTTTCAGGACAATTTCCTGCAATCAATCCAGGGCCTGCAGAAGGCCAAATAATACATGGACAGAATGATTTTCCTCTGCAGATAACAAAGGCTTCACAAGACAAGGCCAAGCTGAAATCATGTGCACTGAAAAACCTACATGACGCGATTGCACGGTGAAATCCACTATCAAACATGCCAGTATCACTGAGAAACTAAATGCTCTAAATGATCTAAATGCTCAGGACATCAAACATGTAGTTACTGAACAGAAATCATCCAAAATGATGGCAAATCTGTTCTTACACTCTGTGTGATCCTTGTCCAAAAGTGCTTCACCAACATTAAACAAAGCATAAAATCAATAACTTTATGATAAAGAAAAATATTTTAGTCAAATCTCTGCCTAGTTCCAACTCTTCATATGTACTGGTTTAATATGGCTTTAAAAAACTATTTTGTACAATTAAAAAAAAAAAGATTACATTTAAAAGGTCATGTGGTGTGACTATCAAGTAAATAGTAATACCATGTCCTTGCAACTTGAATATATCGGTGTGCACATCTTAAACTTTATTTTTTTAATAAAAATAAAATATATTTTTCAAAATAAAAAGCATTATGATATTTTTTGTTTTGGGTTTGGGTATGTCCTGTGCTAACACTGATCTTGAGACATAGTCATAAAACTTGGTTTTCCTGTTTTTGTATTCTGCGTGTTAGCTGCACAACATGATTGTATTAGGTATTATGCAATACTATTCTCTTACTCTTATTAAAATTTAATAAACATTATGCCAAAAGGGTTTTCTTTTCAAGAATTTGACTCTGTTTGTTTGCATTATCATACCAGGACAAAATATTTTAGTTCATGCCCACCCCATGTAACTGACCCGTTTTGTGTGCAGTATGCATCAGTCAATGGACAGACTCTATGTCTGTGTGTCTGAGACAAATCACATCTAGCAATCAATATAGTGTATGAAAATGGCAGCAATTAATGTAGATTAAAAACTTCCACCTAAAATCTAACGCAAAGACATTTGTCAGACAGAAGCTGTTGACTCAAATAACTTTAAGGATGGATGTCTAGCATATATGAGACTTTTATTTCTGTGCTGAGTCACTGGATCGAACATGTCAGGCCATTAGAGGATTCAGTTCAGGACGGCACTGTTACCTTCCTCATAACTGCCAGATGTCACTTCATTCCAGCATAATCAGATGTTTGCCTCAGTTGGTCTCTCTCCATTACAATAATGAATTCATCAACCCCATGGCTCCATTTCACAATCACATCTCCAAACTGTTTGGATTTGGTGCAGTAATGGAAAGGGTGAACATGCTGTGATCAATAATATGTGCATTGCCCTGATTTACCTAACTTTACCTTTATATAAGGATAAACACAGATCCACAGAGATTATGCAATGAGTTTGATGAAGAAAATAATCCGTTCTGCTGTTTGAAACCCATTTTGCTGTGTTGTGTGAGACTTGCGGAGACTTTATGAGCTTCAAGTCCACGTGCAGATGGGCCTCATGGGAGAGAAAATGCCCGAGAGACGGCTAATAAAAGATGATGCAAATAATCATTATGCTCATTATTTATTCACATTTGGTGCACAAGTAAAACAGCATATCGTTTGGGTTTAGCTTTTGGATTCCACCTGATATACTAGTGTGGTGCTTCTAATGCTTGGGTCGCAGACAGCAGGGAAAAAGCCATCTCACATAGGAAATGATCACTTGAGTTTATGCTGTGAGCTAATGAGAGCATGACATTCTGTAAACAAATTGTCCTACATTCTGTCATGTTAATATATTTGCATTATTTTGGGTCTACGAATCTGCTAGTATAGGGACCAGTTCTCACTCTTAACTAGTTGTTTATTAGCATGCCTTTATAAAGCACATATTCTGCATGACCAATTCTACATCTCTAATCGTACCCAATACCTACACCTAACAACTATCTTACTTACTATTAATAAGCAGCTCATTAGGAGTTTATTGAGGCAACAAAAGTCATAGTTAATGGTTTGTTAATAGTTAAGGACTAAGCTTTTGTTATGTATGTTAATGTAAAATAGATAATTGAATCAGTTAAAAAGGGCTATGACAGCGAGTTTGCTATTTGAAGAAAAAATAAATACTGGCATTTTCATCACATGGTCAATTGGACACTTACAACAGTGGCTGCAATTAAGAAAGTGAAACCTTTGCCAGCTAGCTAAGATGCAAAACAATCCATAGGACAGGACCTTCATTATTAGAGGCAGAAGGCGCTGTGATGGGTGCAACTCATCTACTGAAAGCAGGGCATGAACTCTGCATGAACCTCATTACACTGAACAAAAGCTACAAGAGAACAGACCCAATAATGAAATGAACAGCTTCACAGATTATTTGTTAATTAAAAAGGATAAAGTGGAAACAACAGTAAGTGGATTCGAAACATGAAATGCTTTAAGAAAAATTGAGAATAAAATCACAGTAGCAGTCTTTTTCCTTGCTTAAGTAATAAATCCTCTACACTGTGTTTTTATGTCCTAATGGAAATGGTGTGACTGTGAAATGTGTCTGTGACATCATGACGAAGACATTTTAAAAGGTTGGTGAGTCGTTCAGCACTAATCGATAAAGCCATCAGCTCAGGAGTCCATGGGAAGTTATTTATACATTATTTAATGAGTTCACAGTGCTGTGCATTTATGAGCAGCATGTTTTATGGGATAGAGACCTATGTTTACTATCATGTACTTAGTGCATGCATAAATTAGCTGGTTCATTAATCCTTTATCACAGAAGAGCACAGATTTAGTGTTTGAAGGCTACACCTGAATTTTCTTACATTTAGAAAAAAGAAGAGAGCTGAATTCAATCCACAAAGAAAAGACAGAGGATCGTTTTACAGGTCGTTTAATCTTCCACAGGAAAGACTTGCTACTATAGTGCTGCTACCAAGCAGTACATCAATATATTCAGCTTTGTAAAAAAAAAATCAAACAAAAGCCAAGTTAGATCCTTGGCTTTATTCCCACTAAAATACTGCAGTAAGATATGAGTCAGGTAGTTCGTGCAAGGCATCTCAAAATATCCTAGATCTAAGAAAGATACTGCTGCCTATCTATAATCCAGCTCAGTAGTGATGACTGATGAAGCTGCAAGGCCAGTGACTTACATTCACAAACAGCTGTTTATTCTCAAGTTCTGTAGAGGATCGTCTAAAGAATGTACTGGAAAAACTTGGATACCAACACAGTAATCTAAAGAACATTAATAAAACACCAAGAACAACAATTCAGCAACCTAAAATTTACACACAAGCCAAATCTGACATTAATTATAATACAGTGAAATCAGTGGTGGTGGTGTTGGCGCAGTGGATAAGACACACGTCTTTGGTGTGAGAGACCCAGGTTCGAATCCACTGTGTGACACCAGTGTGTTCCTGAGCAAGACACTTAACCCCTAGTTGCTCCAGAGGTGTGCGACCTCTGACATATATAGCAATTGTAAGTCGCTTTGGATAAAAGCGTCAGCTAAATGGATAAATGTAAATGTAAATCAGCATTACTGGATTGTTCCACAATATATATACTATTTACAACCATTACAGTCATTAACATACTCTAAAAAACAACTTCTAAAACAACAGGCAGATGACAACAGCTTGGCACAATGAAATTTACAAAATTCACTATTTTCAAGTTACAAGCAGCTGTCTGCTCATTCTCTCCTCACATCAATCATATAGGTTCTTACAGAGAGATCAGTGCTCAGTGTTACCTGTGATTGATAGATTTAGGCCTTTGAGTGATGATGTAAATATAAATTACTAGTACAATAAAGTACTAATGTGATCGCATGTACAGAATGTCTGAATGATTCATTTGTTTCGTCATATTTCTGTCCTGTTCTTTCACCTCTGCCATGTATTTCATCAGGCTCAGAATCACATTGACTACAACCTCCTTGTTAGTCAGCTGATCTGCTGTCTGTTATTGATTTAGACTGAAATTTCTAACACAACCGATTGCATTTCCATTTCAGGCCTGGACAATTGATCCCAGTGCTGGCAGTGGGAGGGTCTTTGTGCTTCCCAGCAGCACCTGATTCAAGCAAAGTGTGCATCTGCAGCTAAATGGGGCAGAATTCTGAGGTAAAGTGAAGTTATGAAGATTGAGTCGTTGATAACATCCGATCTGCACAGATATGAAGTCTGGTCAGAAGAATCATAATTTACTGTAACATGAATGAAGCTGTGAGGGGCAGTGGGTTGGTTTGTTGTGTACATTGAAGAAGAGATGCGCCCAGCAGACACAAAAAAATCAATAAAGGTATAGTAGTTCAGCACAGCTCTGTTTTCATTCACATCAAAATAAACATGATGTTCAGCCTGACATCATGGGTGCACTCTCTATTATAAATATTTCTCAATTACAAGTAACGTGCAAGTTGTTTTGTGTAACAGGTTCACTTGACATCTAACAGATGCCTGGGAGATCATGATTCTGTAATTGCTCAGTATTTAACACAAGCAGCTGTCTTAAACTTTGACAGATTAGGTGAGATAATCCAATCGTTAATGGATTAAAGAGAAAATCTCAGTCTCAGAGAACTGAGTGGCTCGGCTGAGATAGTTCCAAAATATCTGCATGAGAATGAGCCGTGACCTGCAGATTATCAGTCTGGCCTTAGGAAACTTCTTGAAGGATGACGGTGCATCACTGCACACTGCTAAAAGAGGCAAAAAATAAATAAATGAACAAAAATGAAAGGGAGGGGGATTCGAGATCCGAGAGTGGAAGTCTGGCAGTTCTCCAATCGTTCAAGCTCTCAAAGTCACAGTGGAGAGCGGAAAGTATTACTGACAATCATCTTGCTGTGGAAGGGTATCGGCCAGTCTTTGTGGAGACTCTGACCTTGAAATGGAGCAAAGCTAACAGGAAGTGTCCTCCTCTCACTGCAGCACTGCTGCATTATCATGCATTATGTGTGGCGTGATCGGGGTCTGATGTAACTCGTGTGGGCACGTAACAGGTAACAGTGTTTAGATTTGACACAACAATCATCAAGCAGCTTCAAAGGGTTTTGACTGCGTCACTATCAACGCCCATCTCAGTTAGTTACCTCCAGGGCTTAGTCACAGGAGCGTGCAGCACAACCGACAAGATACAACACGTCTGCTTTGAACTAACAAAAGCACTCACATCCGGCTCTTGTCTCTCTGTGAAACATTGCTTTAATGTATAAACAATGAATGTTCTTTGATCCTGTATGAATGGACAAAATGTACTGGAGGGGTTTGTGTAACCATTTTAATCATTCAACATCTAGACCTAGACCAAAAATTGTAATGTGCACATGCAGTCAGATATTTGAGCCAGGATCCATAAGGGTCAATTTTTTGAAATTGAGATTTATACATCATCTAAAAGCTGAATAAATAAGCTTTCAAGTGATGTATTGCACGATCTTTGGCCAACTATTTGAAAATCTGGAATCTGAGGATGCAAAAAAAAAAAAAAAAACTAAATATTGAGAAAATTGCCTTTAAAGTTGTACAAACAATGCCTATTACTAATCAAAAAATATGTTTTGATATATTTACAGTAGGAAATTTACAAAATATCTTCAAGGAACATTGAACACGATTTTGGCCCATACAGTGTGTTAATGGCTATTGCTACAAATATACCCGTGCTACTTATGACTAGTTTTGTGCTCCAGGGTCACACATGTGGACACTATGACTTGAACACAAATTGTACTTACAGGTCTTTGGAACAATATCATTAGATTCCAGAGTTTGAGTTGGATACTGGTTTGCAGTGGCATTCTGGAGGGGTTTAAAGGTGCTCTTGGGGCTGGGTGGAGACACTGCTGCAGTGGGCGTAAATACAGCCACCTTCGATGAGGGCGGCTCAAAGGGTCTGGCCGTGGACTCCCCTTCCACAAAGACCTTGGGCTGTCCTGGGACAGACGGAGTCGATGGGGTGGAAGATGAGACTGATGCGGAGTTCTGAGTGAAGTCTGAATCGATTATAGGATCCTGTCCTATGCGCTTGAGATCAAGGTGGGTCGGCGGCTCGTATTCGAAGATCTTGTCCACAAAGACCCATTTGAGGCCAGCGGTGCAGAGGGCCAGACTTAGCAAGCAGGCCAGGATGGGCAAGATGCAGATTTTTTCTGAGCGGAAGCAGTTGCTCACCCGCTCCAGATTGAGGCACACGCAGCATGCAGCCACAGGCAAAGGCACGCATCCCAGAGGACCACTCTCTGAGCCGTCGCTGCCCCCCGCCACGTCCTCCTCTGCTTCCTCGGGCGTCTCTTTCGTGGTCACCTCGGACAAGGCATCCGAAGGAGCCTCTTGAGATGCAAGTCCAGCAGAGACGTCCTCAGCCGCTTCCGACTTCATCTCCGCCCCTGATTTGGTTGCTCAGAAGCAGCTGCGCAGGACTCCTTTAATGCTGCGGCAGGCATGCTGCCTCGTAAAGTCTTCTTTCCATTATCAGATCACCAGCGAGGGGGAAGGGACTCTACACGATGCTCAACCAACTAACCTCGTTACTAAAGAGGAAGACTTCTGTGGCTCTGATTTTATGTCACCCGGGTTCGTTCTCACAGAGCAGGAAGAAAAACACAGGCAGCAAGTCTATAAATAAGGCATATGCTCCGGAGGCCGCCCGAGGGTGGATCCCCCCTCAGAGAGCACTGGACTCACCTGGGGGCAGGGCTGGAGCGCATAGGCTGCGGTTCATGCTCTGAAGAAAACAGCTGAATCATCCGAAAGCGGCAGCAGGTGCATGTCTGATCAAAGGAAAGACTTGAGCACAGAACCGCACGCAAGCATGTGTAGATAGGATTGAGGATGACACATACCCCTGCTTTCACCCCTCCTCTTTCTCCTTATCCTTATCCATCACACCAACACACACGTTCTGTCTCCCGCTCTGTCTGCAGTCTCGATCCTCTCACACTGCGAACACTAAGCACAGTCGAGCAAGTCTGCACTTGATCCAATTAGGAAGAACAGCAGCGAATGAGACAGTCTCTCTCTCTCTCTCTCTCTCACTCTCTCTCTCACATTCACTCTTCATCTTTCTGCCATTGATTCTGCTGTGGATGAGGATAGAGTTGTATCTCACACATTGATGGGCTGTTTCTCAGGGGAACAGAATGCTATTGTTTCTATTAGTGGTCGAGTGATATGTTTTTCTCAATGGCTAATAGCTGATACTGATATCTAGAAGGCAGGGTGGGCATTGGCAGATATTATGTTCATGTATGGGTAGTTGATGCATGATGTGTCCACAGCCTTTTTTTAAGATTTGAGATTTTAAATTTATATGAATGTGTAAAATTAAATTTTCACTTCACTTATTCCAGATGCTGCTCACTCTATGCCTTATAAAGTGTTTATTTATTTATTTTTTTTATACTATTTGGTCCCACTTTATATTATGTGTCTTATCTGCTATGTACTTACATAAAAAAATAAGTACAATGTACTTACTACTTTTTGTCCTAACTAGCCGCAACGGCGATATGCTAAATTTCTATTTTAGAAACGGTTTCCATTTCCGCGACGTTGCAGCTGGAACAACAACATACAAACTACTATATGATCTATCTCAGGTGATTATGTGCTTTATTCAAAGTTAAATGTGTCTAATGTGAGTTTGAATGTCATATTGCATGGCCTTATAGCCATACTTAAAGCAACAACAGATAGTTTAACTATTAAGAATAAATAAAAGCAAACAAGTACGTTAAAACTGTGAACTCACTGCGAACCAAGTCTATTCCATAAAGATGGTATTAGTCACTCAATATGCACATTTAATAATGTTAAAAATGTTCAATATTTATGTAATAGATTATAAACTTTTCCATTTCATTGCAGTTACAGTGCAGTTTGCTCTCAGGAAGACCCCGCACACACATGCTTCTGATCGGCTGTGATATTTCATTGATTCTGTCGCCTCATGTGTGGACACCCAAATTGCTTGTCACTGGAATCTTGTCATGTCACGTATACTGTAGTTAGGACACAGTGTAAGGTCGTGCAACAAAGTTATTTTTTAAAATTACAAATATTCAAAGTACCTGTTCTAATATGTGCCCATAAAAACTGCTGGTATAATACTTACAGTATAAAACCTATTCACAAACTGCTGTTTAAAATGGTTTTAGATGAAATATCACATCACAGGAAATTTCCCAATACTTTATTTCATGTCATTATAACAAAACATTTTTTTTTTATATTAGGCATATATGTGTTAAAAGTATATTGGTAGATGCTGAAACTGACACAAGAAATGACCACAGTCATTCGATTTTATGCATCATCTTTTTTCAAAAATGCTGCTGTGGTGCTGATGATAAATGAAATTTTAATAATAAGATTCGGGAGGAGCGCGTCAGATACTTAGCCTAATCAACACAGGTGGACCATAATCAAGTAATCAATCCCATAGTATAAATATCGCTGACTTCCCTCTATCCATTGACGGTTTATCAGCATCCCTCCTCCACCCCATCTCCTCACTTTGAGTTCACTTTATAAATAGACGGGGAAGGGGGGGTACTCTAGGTTCGGGCCATTCCCGAGCTTGGAGCCCTTCCCCGGACAGCACGCCAAATACGCATACCATACCTCAGCTAATTATATGTAAGCGTGAACTAGTGAAATGAAAATAAAACATGAATGGAAATGCTTCACGATCCCCTCACAGCATCATTCAATCAAATGCCTGTTTTTAAATCACAGAACTGATTTTTAAAGGCTAAACTGATTTTTGTTGGAGTAATGTTGGTGCACATTCAGTCTGCCCTTTACAGTTGTATAATCAGATTCGCCTGTACATGCTGTAGGAACGCTGACTCAGGGGCCGAGAGATCTCAGGCGGACCAGAACCCCCATCCAGGACCAATAAATACTGCATGAGGGACAGACTCCACAGGGAATACTGCAGCCACACCGGAAATCAGCGTGCTTTAATATAATGAGATGGTTTCTTTACACGTCAATTTTGCTAACACACCATATAAGAACCAGGGCTTTTCTAATTAACTGCTTTTGACACTATTAGTTCAAGTGATTCATTACTAGTCCTTCACTGATATTAGATACATTCACTTCAGTGATCTCAAAATGAAGCTAATTTCACAGTTGACACTGTGAGATTTATTTTAAAAGCCATTGTATACTGTAATATGGAAGTGTAAAAGTAATATAACAAATCGGTGAATGATTTAACTTTACATTTAGCATGTGCATAATTTAGCATATAACAAAGACAAAACAGGTGAATAAATATTTAAAGGCACCTTGAAACTTAAACCTCTAAATCATTCAAATTTTGTGCTTGGGACAATTTCAACATATTCAATTTAAAAAACAAACAAACAAAAAATTACATTTGCCATTTTAAAAGCCTGTTTTTATTAAGCTTCTTTTTTCAGCGTTACAGAGTATTTTGCCGTTTATATTTTCATGACACTAACCCCCTACACACACACAAATTCTTATTACTTTAATGCTTTTGAACATTTCTCCATTTCCTTTTTTAATGACATGTCATCAGATTTCCAATTTATAAACCTAAAATGTACCATAAACAACAACAACAACAACAAAAAATATATATATTGCTTTACAGTAATAGGCGGGTTATTTTAGAGTTAAAATGTGCTTTAAAAACCTGATTTAATATTCTTTCAGCAAAATATAATTTATTTTGATTTTGGGGTGAATTATGACTTGACAGGTTCCATGGTTAACCCAGACTGAGGCCATCTGTTTTACAGTTTAGTCAGATTCAGACTCATCCTTGACATCGTCACTGTCTACGTAAATTTTTACATGATCTTTAAATGATGATATTTAACTCACACTTTTATGCACACGAACATACTGTCCCTCAAACTCTGGTTTGGGCTGATGACTTGTCACTATTATCAGATGAGCTGGCATTAGTGACCACACAACGCATGGCATCGAGCCCCTGCTGGGGTAAATGAGGCAGATACAGAGGGGTTTAAGTCCCCTCAGGCGTGTTAAGCTGTCCCATGTCTCATTGCCATTAGGCAGGGATAGAAACATACACGAGGGTGTGTGTATGTGTGTAGGGTCATAAGGTCAGGTCAACAGCCATGACCCCTCACTCTCACAGAAAAGGAAATGGACTGTCATTGAACAGACAGATGTTAACGTTCTGCTGGACTGAGGAAAAAGTCCTTATAAAAGAAGGTTTACATGCTTACAAACACAGCTGTGTTGTGAAACAGTGTATCTCACTGCACAGCACCTGTAGAGAACAACTATTAACTTCAGTTTGCATATCTACACCAGATGTACTTGTAAAGAAGCATAACAATGAGTTTAATTCAGAAAGTTAAATAAGCCACCTACAAAGGCTTTAGCCTTTAGGTTTTCTATGCATAGGTTACAGTGGACTAAGATGGCCATTTTTAACTACTAAATATGTTAAGACATCTTTTCTTCTGAAAAAAAATCAATGTAATAGAAATATTTACATCTGTAGAATGTCAGCTTTTCCAGATTCCAAGCTTTCCTGCTGCTCATGTTCATGATTTGTGAAAATTATGAAAAATAATATTTTAATAAATGATTGGATTGTTTGTTTGACTTTAAATCAGTAAGGGTTGAGACATCAAAAGTAACCAAGTAACTATAGTTGTTTTATGGATGATAACTATAATATTATTACTGAAATCTAATTAGTAAGTAATTACACTACTAGTTACAGCACAAAGTAATCTATCTTGACTGTAACTAGTTACTGCCCAACACTTAAAGGTACATGTCTATATCACAAAATTAAATATAATTTATATTGTTCAGATAATAAAAGCCAATGTATTCCGAGTTACTATGATATCAGTATAAACAGTATAATAAACTATGAACTCAATGACAAATTCAAATGTCTGACTTGCTAACTGTAAGTATTCATAAAGTGAAATAAGGATACATTCTAAATCCTTCTAACAGGAAGCTGAATTAATTATTTATGGCTAACAATTGGGAATAATGTGAGGTGAAACAGCATCGGTTCGGCGGGTGACGGGTTACTGGTGCATTAGGAGATGAGAAGCTTTTCATGCCGAACACGTCAAGGCAAGAGTTTTATTAACGGACGCAGAACAAGGTCTTGGGCAGCAATTCAATAATGTTGCCTTTCTCTGCTGACGCACAAACACAGAGGAGCTTTTAAAGAGATTCTCCAGTGCTGTCACGGCTGGAGTCAGACGCGGCGTCATGTCTGACCGTGTGTTAGTGTCCTCAGCTCCAGGAGCCGCCCGACTGGTGCCAGTGCTACAGGATCATCCATCTCACACACAAGTCAACATCAAATCATCTTCCTGGTCTCACTGATTCATTAGAGCACATTATCTGAAGAAAATGATGTTATAAAATGATTCAGCAAAATTTAACTTTTGCCACCTCTCAAATGACTTCAATATAAAATCAAATCCTACCCTACATTGTTTCTCATCTAACTGTGTCCCATGCTGACTTTTTCATGTTTCATACCAAGTAGGCTACAGTAAAAAAAAAAATATAATAATAATATATATATATATATATATTCTTGATCAGCATCTTGATCAGCTTTCAGTTCGGGGCACATGTGAACGGAACAAATACAGCATTGTTTTAATCACTGCAGGAGTGAAACTTCATTGGAAACTTCCAGTTTAATATATTGTTCCTTTTGATGTGAAAAAAAAGTCTCATCTTTTCAAATTATAATTTTTTTTTAAGCAAATTGAAACAATGAATGCCATTTTGGCGATCTTTGATGTGACGCGACCGATCGCTGTTATAAACGTTTCAGTTCAAACGATCATCACTTTCTCTTTACTACTTTGTTAGTGTTAACGTGAAATAAACATGAATGAAAATCTCATGCCTCATTTTCAACCGTAAAAAGACGTCAATAAAACAGCTTCTAAACAAAATGTCACGTAGCATTTCATTTACCTAAGGCAAGTCATCAGTGTCCACAGCTCATTAATTCCCTAGAGAAATGAAGTCTAGTGAAGAGAATTTCATATTTTACTTTACCTGTAAGTGATGTCTTTATTATTTAATGTATGTTTAAATAAATCTGTTATGATACAAATTATGACAGCCAATGTGTAAATGAATATACTGTATTTCAACAACAAATAGAAATGGTATAATTGAAGTTCATTTAAAAACTGCATTATGTGCAGTTTAAGTATTTGCATACAATTTTGTGAATGTTGATTATTATATTTAAATATAAATATTAATTAAATTTAAGTGTGGGCTCTGTTGTTAATTGTAACCTTATAGTAATGTAAAGGGCTCCTTATAGTTTAGAGCATAAGCTGAGTTTTGTCCTTAAGCAATATATATATAAAAATATTCTTATTTTAGTACATTTCAGTATTTCCTATTTATTATTATTTTGATCGGTTGATCGTTATTTAGCACTGCTCAACTTGTCAATTTTTTTTTTTTATCAGACAACACTTCAAACAGGAAACAGGTACGCAATCATTAATTCACCCAACTTTAACCAAGAAAAAATTTACAGGGATTTTATTAATTTATTTTTCTAAACGTGGAATTGATTGAACATGCAGAATATTATCTGAACAGATATTCATTTGTCCGAGGCCAAAACAGATATAAAACAATACATAAAACAAATAGGTTTATAAAACAAATAGGTTTCCGCTTGCCAAGCCCTGCGATCTCTCTTAAACCCTTTCAATGTCACACTGCTGATGCATTAGTCAATTTATCATTGTAATGATGTCTCTGTAAAAGCCAAACTCTCCTGATCCTGCTTCAGTGCAGTGTGCAGCACTCAGCTTACTGTAATTATTCATGCGGTCTGGAGGTGCAGTGTGTTCTCTCCTTCTGCACCTTTCCCAAATTACTTTCAGTTGGAAGCGCCTACACGCTACAGTCTGCAGACCACTGCAGTAACATCTCCAAAACCGACTCCTGTCCACACCTAAAGTACTATGAGGCTCGCTGTGAGGCCAGCCTGACTCATATTTTGGGTAGGTGATTTAGGTAACCACCCAGAACGCAGAACAGCAGCTCCCTAGGCGATGCAGAACACCCTATTGTCTGTACAGGGAGACTTTGGCAAACACCCACAACACACCAGCCTGCTGGCAGTGAGATTTGCAGAGGAAAGCACCACTCACCAAAATGCATTTCACTCTGATCTGGTTTGGCCTTTCTCTACACATGTCTAGACACTTTAATTAAAACCTGACCTGTTCAGATGGCCACTTAGAAAAGCATTCAGACATATGCAGAGAATGTAATGAATGATACTGGACCCAAATTCCACTCGCATGACATCTTTCCTTGTCCTGCAGTACAGCTGGACTTTACTGATTCGGACAACACTGCGTGAGCTCATACAGCCACGGAGACAAAACACAAATGAAACTGGCCCTAAAATGTCACTCATTATTGTTTTTCATGGGACCATGATGTAATATCAGCGGTTATCAGTGCTAGTCTGTGATTTTATTGCTGTGAGTGTTTTTCCTCCCACCTCCCAATTCCCAGCATAATTTTTTTTACTTCCAACAGTATTGTGTGGTAATGTAATTGAGCAATGTATTGAGTTTTGTAAATCTTGTTTGACCACTGCTGCAGGTACTGGTTTTACTCAAACAAAGCTTGTTTCAGAGAACCAAGAACTTAGAACTGAAATGAACTATGACTGTGTATGAATATAAAGGTCTGAGAGTGACAACTTCATTTAAATATGACAATGGATTTACAACGATTTTGTTCAGTCAATCCTGAACCCACACTGGCTGCTGGGGTTATATACTTAATATTCATTAATATTATCCTTTTAACTGACCACTGACATTATCAGATCAAATCAACAATGACACAATTGCCTTATGTAGAGATGCTTTATAGCTTACATGTATTTCATACCCTAGTAGAAAAACAATTCATTTATTTCATATTAATTATAGTTCAAATCTATTAACATCTGACACTAACTGATATAAAAATTATAATTAATCTTTGTGCACAATGAACATTTCTTAATATTAAATAAGCACCATCAATAAGATTTTATGATCTTTGAATAATATCATTTAAATATCTTTAAATGCAAAGTACACCTAAAGCGCAATAGTTTCACTTTAACACAATCGAATATGCTTCAGTATATCTTTGGCAATACTTCCACATAATTTAGTGTACCAAAAGTACAATTTCGGGGTATTTTTATTAAGTACATAAATATGCAAATGTATTTGTAGTATACTTAGCACAAAATAAATGTCTTTCAAATACATTTTTGTACATTTATTTTTCACCAGGGTAACTGATGAACAAACACTGAGCTGAGTTGAAAGAACACTGAACGAAACTGAGCAGAATAATGACACTACTGTCTTCTGTAGAACATAACTGATTGAATTTAATCTATAGTGAATAAAATAGATAGATGTGTCTTGACTTGTCACAAATATATCTGCTTTATATATCTTCTCCAAAAATAAACATAAAAATTGATGCAATGGAATGGAGAGGGTCTGTTTCCTTGAAATGGGTCGAATGAGACGCTTTGATGAATTTGGTGGATGTCTATGAGGAAGTGTCTAATGGTGGCCGGTGGTCTCACGTTACAAGAGAGGACCGTTTACATGGGGAACCTGAGGGGAAACTACTCGGACAAAATCCCACAAATAAATAAAGTGTAAATGCAGATCCATACATTCAGAGTTTCTGCCTTTGGAAAGGAGATTGCTGTAGGGTTTTGGAGCATGCAGAGTTTATCTGACTGAAAGTGGACAAAGCTCAGGATGTCTCTAACTCATTAAGATCACCCACAGACAAATACTGACCACCATCACCATAGGACAAATATCAGCATACAGCTCAGCATGAACATCACATCCTCTCTACAAGTCTAAGTCTGACAGAGAAGTTGGGGTCCCTAAAAGGATGGAAGGGTGAATCTGGGAGTTCGTATATGGGGTTATACCTGTATCAGAAACAAGGCTGCATGTGTTTGCATTATATTTTGCATTTCTAGTCTCCACCTCCTGCTCCTAGCCATCATAATGACCGTAAACCACGCACTACAGTGGAAATCTGCACAGAACTGTATTTTTCAGCTGGTTTGTGAGACATTAATATCAGGCTGTTTACAGTAATTAACATTAACAGATTAGCTTGCTGTTCTAATGCATGAGAGAAGTCATGGAAAAGCTCATACTTTCCTCTCTTGGCAATCATTCAAATGCACTTCATGCTCACTAATTGAAAAAAGGCATTAAGAAACTGGATTACAGGGAACAGAAAACTAATCATTTTTGCAATGTTGCAGCTGGGCTAGAGAAACCCCTTTTAGCTTTCAGAAGATATTTATGAGCCATTGTTTTTAGACTCTCAACCCACATTTGATCAATATCACAATTTGAGCTGTATTACAGTTGTGGATGTAAGTACTGTAAGCAGACAGCATGAGATTAATGAGATAAACTTATTTAACTGGGGAAAAGTGGAGTTTACCCCATGCACAATTCACCACGATGCTTGGGTGGCCAAGCCATTGCTATGCTGTTGTTAAGGTGTCATAAATGGAGTTTAGTGTATTGCTATATGGTTACATGTTTCCAATAGGTAAGAACAGCTGCAACTGTTGAGCACATTAAGTGTCCAATGTTCTGTGCATCATCTGATTATTTGAAGTGCACTTCTTCTTGCTGGAATTTTTAGTGTTCCACTACTCATACTATGTATACTACAAAGTGGTGAAATTATGTGAACTGGGACGCACTTAGTGATATTCAGGTCTTCAGATATAGCTTGGGTTCTTCAATGTGTCAGTGGAATATGTTCGCAACGGGCGAAAATGATGCACCTGATCATTTAATAGTACAATTCACCTCAGAAAGAAAACATTCACGTCTGAAGACAAAGGTTGCGAATGTTAGGGATTTGACTTCATCACTTTAAGCGCTAGTGCTCGTGATAACTGACCCAGCAACAACAATAAGTCAATAAATATAAGACAGAAATGTTGTGTGTAATCAATGCATCTGAATTTTAAACAAGCTTGAACCTACAAAACCTGGCCATCTTGTGTTGCACAGATGTGATGAGAGTGTTCTTTGCCATTAAAGCACTTAACATGAAAACCACCTGACTTGAAGAACTTTGTCCTTTCTTTAAGCTCTTGCTCATAAAACACTAGTCCGGACAACAGCTTATTAATAACCTCTTATCTAGCTTTTATAAAACCTCCCTGTTTGAAATATTACATGACATTTTGAAGCTTTATAAAACTTTTCTGTGTGATTCACTGTCCAACATTATTCATACATAAAATTTATTCTGTGCCTCTATCACATGATATTATCAATTATTTCTAATTATTCCAAAATAGGCTTCTGAATGAATGAAAAATCCCAACCAGGGAGACCAACTCTAACATCGAAAAGAATAGAAACTAGATTTATGACTCAAATAAATACTTAAACATGAATACTCCCCAATTTATATAACCGAGTCAGTCATATAATCCAATGAACCAGAATGAATCTGACTTCACAAAGCTAAATACCGTATAGAGGAAAGAGAGCACCATTTAGGTGGAACATATTCATTAACATGAATCAGACTTTCCTAAGCTACATATAAGAGAAATGTTAGCTTAGGACGATTTCGCGGCTTTGATTAGATATTTTCCAGTATATTATGACAGCTTGGATTGGATGGTACAGCCATCATTCTGGGTGGACTGGTGTAACTCTTGTCACTGATTTGCACATTGATTTTAATGCTTGTAAAAAGGATGCATTCTTACTTTTCCTGATGGTTAGGCTGGCTGTAGTATTTGCTTTTCCAAGGGTGTTGACTGCCTCACAGGTGTATAAACCAGCATCTGCTTCTGTGGACTTCCTGATCAACAGTTCATATATTTTTCCCCTGTAGAAAATTACATGATGGTTCTTTATATTGCTTCTCAAAGGTCCAATGCTTTCACAAATAAACTTGTATTGCATCATTAACAGTTGAATTTAAAATGAGAATCAGAGTGTAATAAAGTGTAAATGCACTGTTCTTGTATCTCAGCACAGGCCTTTTTGGATATTACAGGGTTAAATCACCTGCCCACATACTATACACATGGCAGATATCTGTTCCTGTAAATACAACAGTAAGACTTCTGACTCCATATTCAAATTAAGCAAAACCTTTATTCATCCTGAACAACTAATAATCATGTTTTTCTTAAGCGTAATTCTTTTACAGGAACTTACTGTTTCTTTTTTTTAAGCTTTATGCTTTTGGGTTTGTTTTTGCCTGCGAGTTCTTTTCCGTTCTTGTACCACTTAATGCTGGGCGCCGGGTTTCCTGCCACAATCTCACACCTCAGTATGGTCTTTTTTCCATCCTCCACTGTCACGCCCCGCAGGTCCTTTAACTTGGGTTCCACTGAAACAAAGACACACAACAGAAATTACTCATAGAATGCCATTGTAACGATAATAAACCTTTGTATTCATCCGAAAGAAGGAGGCGGGAACCGGCGCACAATCAACAGAAAACTTTAATGATCAAAATAAACACAAAGCAGCGCATCAGCCCCTCACGGACGACTGATGCGCGCAAAATAAAACCAAAACACAACTAAAATCCCAGGCCTGGTCCTCTCTCGTCCTTCACTGTCGTCGCTCCAG
This sequence comes from Carassius carassius, assembly GCF_963082965.1. Lineage (NCBI taxonomy): Eukaryota > Metazoa > Chordata > Actinopteri > Cypriniformes > Cyprinidae > Carassius > Carassius carassius. The sequence continues at coordinate 2,644,608 of NC_081799.1, forward strand.
TTTTATATCCTTCCATCTCCTCCATGGGCCTCGAGACCGGCGGGTCGAACAGGTGTAGCTCATCTCCAATCACTCCACCGGCCTCGCTCCCATGTCCCTCGGCCCCGCCCCACTCGTCACAGCCATCATCCCTCACGAGGGTGAATCTTGTGATATTTCACCCCATTCTAATTATATCTTTATTGTAGGCATTTGAGAATAGGCAAAAAGAAAATAGGTTTAATTTTTTTTGTTAAATATTACTCAGATCTTCTGTGGTGTGACCCACGCTGCTGTCCTCTCAGTAAAGAGATACATAATTCCACATCATTTGTTAAAATAGATCCCTTTCCCTCATCAGAGTTGTTTTATGATGCCATGAAACTTTCTAGTTAAATGTTATGATTTTATTTGATATTCAGCAGAATAAACAGTGAACAAATAAATGATAAATAGCATTTATGTTGTACAGTATATTATAGAAGTAACCATAAAGACTGAAAAAAACTGAATTGAATTTGTAAAAATGTGGACACACTTGAATAGATGTCATACAAACACAGCTCTAAACTGTAAGGTTTTAATCAATCAAGACCAATTACACAGATATATGTTTTTCTAGCAGTGGTTTGCATGTACAAACCCGATTCCAGAAAAGTTGGGACACTGTAAAAATTGTGAATAAAACAATGAAATGATGTGGAAGTTTCAAATTTCAATATTTTATTCAGAATACAACATAGATGTCATATCAAATGTCTAAACTGAGAAAATTTATAATTTTAAGGGAAAAATAAGTTGATTTTAAATTTCATGGCATCAACACATCTAAAGAAAGTTGGGACAAGGCCATGTTTACCACTGTGTGGCACCCCCTCTTCTTTTTATAATAGTCTGCAAACGTCTGGAGACTGAGGAGACAAGTTTTTCCTCAAGTTTAGGAATAGGAATGTTGTCCCATTCTTGTCTAATACAGGCTTCTAGTTGCTCAACTGTCTTAGGTCTTTTTGTCGCATCTCCCTCTTTATGATGCGCCAAATGTTTTCTATGGGTGAAAGATCTGGACTGCAGGCTGGTCATTTCAGTACCCGGATCCTCCTTCTACACAGCCATGATGTTGTAATTGATGCAGTATGTGGTCTGGCATTGTCATGTTGGAAAATGCAAGGTCTTCCCTGAAAGAGACGACGTCTGGATGGGAGTATATGTTCTAGAACTTGGATATACCTTTCAGCATTGATGGTCCTTTTCCAGATGTGTAAGCTGCCCATGCCACACGCACTCATGCAACCCCATACCATCAGAGATGCAGGCTTCTGAACTGAGCGCTGATAACAACTTGGGTTGTCCTTGTCCTCTTTAGTCTGGATGACATGGCGTCCCAGTTTTCCAAAAAGAACTTCACATTTTGATTTGTCTGAACATAGAACAGTTTTCCACTTTGCCAAAGTCCATTTTAACTGAGCCTTGCCCCAGAGAAAACACCTACGCTTCTGGATCATGTTTAGATATGGCTTATTTTTTAACCTATAGAGTTTTAGCTGGCAACAGTGAATGGCACGGTGGATTGTGTTCACCAACAATGTTTTCTGTAAGTATTCCTGGGCCCATGTTGTGATTTCCATTACAGTAGCATTCCTGTATGTGATGCAGTGCCGTCTAAGGGCCCGAAGATCACAGGCATCCAGTATGGTTTTCCGGGCTTGACCGTTAAGCACAGAGATTGTTCCAGATAAATCTTTGGATGATATTATGCACTGTAGATGATGATTACTTCAAACTCTTTGCAATTTTTCTCTGAGAAAATCCTTTCTGATATTGCCCCACTATTTTTCACTGTAGCATTGGGGGAATTGGTGATCCTCTGCCCATCTTGACTTCTGAGAGACACTGAGAGGCTCTTTTTATACCCAATCATGTTGCCAATTTACCTAATAAGTTGTAAACTGGTTTTCCAGCTGTTCCTTATATGTACATTTAACTTTTCTGACCTCTTATTGCTACCTGTCCCAGCTTTTTTGGAATGAAATTCAAAATGAGCCAATATTTGGCATGACATTTCAAAATGTCTCACTTTCAACATTTGATATGTTATCTATATTCTATTGTGAATAAAATCTAAGTTTATGAGATTTGTAAATTATTCCATTCCTTTTTTACTCACAATTTGTACAGTGTCCCAACTTTTTTGGAATCGGGTTTGTAGATTTCAAACACAAAAGTATTTTTGAATTCCCAATTCCAAACATTTTTTGTATATAATGTGCTGACACAAAAGAGCTACTATATACTTTAATTAATGGATATTTCAACTGAAAAGTTGAATTGCTTTCTCAAAAGTGTTTTTCAGACAATGTCACACATTTTATATAGAGTGTTACAAATATATTTTTATTAATAATAATTTATTTATAATGAATAAAACAACGGCTTTGGTATGTAATCAGTTCATTCATTATTTTGTTTAAATTCTACAAATGCCACAGCATCTTTCTTAAAGAAATAAAACCTCATCATAACATGACTTAAACAAAGGTAGATTCACAACTACACTAAATAAAATGTGCATGTTTCTTCAAATGATAGTATTATACTGTTTACAAATGCTAGAAACGTGACTTTCAAAGGAAAGATTTCTATCAAATAGCACACCTAGGTTCCTAACTGATGACAAAGAATTGACAGAGCAGCCATCAAGTCTTAGACAGTGTTCTAGGTTATTACAAGCAGAGGTTTTAGGCCTGTGATAATTAACACCTCTTTTTTCTGAATTTTATATCTCCCAAGGGTAACATATAAAGCGTGAAGAGTAGCGGCCCTAGTACTGAGCCTTGAGGTACTCCATACTGCACATCTGATTGATATGATACCTCTTCATTCACTGCTACGAATTGTTGGCGATCAGATGCTAATGCACTTCCATTAATGCCAACAAAGTTTTATAGTCTATTCAAGAGAATGTTGAGGTCAATAGTGTCAAATGCAGTGTTAAGATCCAATATAACTAATAGAGAGATACACCCACGATCAGATGATAAGAGCAGATCATTTGTAACTCTAAGGAGAGCTGTCTCAGTACTATGATATGGTTTAAATCCTGACTTGAAATCCTCATTGATACCATTTTTCTCTAAGAAGGAATATAATTGTGAGAATAGTACCTTTTGTAATATCTTGGACAATATCTATTAATGTAACATCTTCCAGTTATAGCACAAAGTTTCTGACTGTTAATAATTAACAATAACAATAATTCCTTACATTTATATAGCACTTTTTCTAGGCACTCAAAGTGCTTTTACATTGTCAGGGGGTATCTCCTCATCCACCACCAGTGTGCAGCATCCATCTGGATGGTTAATTATACTGTTAGCTATAAGTCCAAACAAGCAAGGGGTGATAGCGGTACTGCAGTAATAACTAAAGTCTAAAGAGACATACAGATAACTAAAGATGTAGTCAAGTCAAGTCACCTTTATTTATATAGCGCTTTAAACAAAATACATTGCATCAAAGCAACTGAACAACATTCATTAGGAAAACAGTGTGTCAATAATGCAAAATGAGAGTTAAAGGCAGTTCATCATTGAATTCAGTGATGTCATCTCTGTTCAGTTAAATGGTGTCTGTGCATTTATTTGCAATCAAGTCAACAATATCGCTGTAGATGAAGTGACCCCAACTAAGCAAGCCAGAGGCGACAGCAGCAAGGAAACGAAACTCCATCGGTGACAGAATGGAGAAAAAAACCTTGGGAGAAACCAGGCTCAGTTGGGGGGCCAGTTCTCCTCTGACCAGACGAAACCAGTAGTTCAATTCCAGGCTGCAGCAAAGTCAGATTGTGCAGAAGAATCATCTGTTTCCTGTGGTCTTGTCCTGGTGCTCCTCTGAGACAAGGTCTTTACAGGGGATCTGTATCTGGGGCTCTAGTTGTCCTGGTCTCCGCTGTCTGAAACCACATTTCATAAACCTTCTACACTGTAGAAACCACATTTCATAAACCTGTTCATTTTCTTTTCAGAGAGGATGTTCTGGAGAGTTTTTTCTGTGATTATTCACCCTCTAAATTAATGTTGCTGCGTTGATTATAGTGAGAATTATATATGGATGATTACAATATCAGCCCCTCAGACAGCACAACCCAGGTGAAAAGCAAGTGCACTTCCAAAATGTACTTAAAAGTGCTCTATTTCACAAACAAATTTTGTACTTCATATACTAGAACTTATTCTTAAGAACATCTAAGTTTACTCAAATGTGCTATTTTAAGGCACTATGAATATGAAATAAAATGTGATTTGAAAATTTCTGTAACTAAATAAAAATGATTTAATTATTTTTTACATTTTTATATACCACTTTTAGTACACTTGAACCCACTAACTAGTGTATGAAAGATGGATTCAAGTCTACTAAAAGTGGTAACTAAATACATTTTTTAATACTGAGCACATTTTACTTCATATTCATGGTCTCTCAAAATAGCTTATTTCAGTACACGTAGATGTTCTTAAGATTATCTTAAATACTGAAGTACAATTTTTAGTATAATAAGTACAAAGTATTGCACTTTAAGTACATAATGAAAGTGCAATTGTTTTTCACCTGGGAAGTTCAAATGGCACATGCCTATTTCCTGCATACACTCTCTTTATTCTACCTATTTATTCTTGAATTTCGGGCTGGTAAAGCTAACAAAAGAACACAGATTTCTACTGAACCGGAAGGTGTTTGTTTGCCAGCTTAAACCAGTCACAGCTGCTCAATTTATTTTGAATCATCAGAAACACTTAACTCCGAATCAATCCAAACCCCCAGTTCCCAATGATACACTATGCAGCTCAAAAAATCTTGCTCATCTGCAAGAGCCTATTGCCTTATCTTACAACATTTCCTGTTGACAAGGAGGTTTTAATAACAAGAATCATTTACGTAGCACAGTGGTGACAGCAATACAGACAGAACTGCTTCCTGTAGAAATCTCTACAGGGACACCTACTGGGTTTCCTCACATAGATTCCATCCATCTACAGGCTCCATTGAGTTCGTTATAAATGCATGTCATATTTTACCATAGTAAAATCACGAACACATAACATTGAGCAGCTTTGTGTCTGATATCTGCGTTTCCTCGAGCCTGCGCAGTTTCTGTGTCCAGGCTGCTGCCCATCCAGCTGTTTCTTTATGTCACAGACCAGTTGCCTTTGGGGAAACTCCTACACTCTTTCTTAGGCCACAAAATTGAGTCGGATCAGAGTCCGCATTCCAGTACAGCGAGAGAAGAATTCCATGATCTAATATGAGCTTAGACAGACAAATCAGCCAGTGATCTTATTTTCCCTACTTTTTCCTAGCAATAATAAAACTGTTGTAATTAAAGGGGGAAAATCCATTTAGTGATATTAATATTAATATACGATATTGCTGTATATTAAGTGCGTCAGTTCTCACACAGGTGTCCTAGCACAAAAAGATTACTAACTACAAAAAAGTGGCACAATGCATTGGTCTTCATTTTAAACACTAGATCATTTATTGTTTTGTTTTTACATCAGATGTTTAGACTGCAAAGATTTCTTACAATATATAAAAGTTGCTTTGATATTTTATGTCTAACAGAGAGACATTCAGACATTTTTAAGTTGACTCAAAGGTCTAAATACTTCACAGTAATACCTGGCATGTGTTTGCGCACACAGATACACACATACACACACAGCCACCATGCTGAAACTCAACAAACAGGACTCATTTTACACAAGCGAGTTTCATCTAAAGCTGGCACGAGCATGTTTCAACATGAGCGTATTAACGAATCAGTGCAGAGAAATGTGAATGAGTTCTTCTGCCTAATATTTCACCAGGAGATCATTCACACAATCTATTCACTCAGACCTTCTGCCATGCGCCACAACTGTCATTAAATAAATAAAAAAATTACATCTCTAAATCTTAAAATCACTGATCTTCAATTCTTATCACACATAAGTTTAATACTTAGCATGAATAATCAATAACCAAGAGTGTGTGTTCAGTTACATACAACGGTGTCCTAAAATTACAGCATCTGATTCAAATCTAATTCAAAATAAAAAATAAAATTTCACCTGATATTTATTTATTTTTGCTTTGGTCTCTTTGTTACATGTCAGATCATGCTGTGAACATGATCATCAGGTGTAGATCATGAAGCTCCAGTGCTGCTGTCATTAAACTATAAAAGACATAGTCCAAATGCTGAGACCTTCTCACATTTAAGATCACGTTTTTCCAATTCAACCTTTCATTTTTCTGAATGCCACTGAACTATTTTAAAATCACCTATAAGTTAAGTAGCGTGTATGATAAACAGAAACCCTCTCTATTAAGTCACCAGACCGGTGGGTCGTGTTAATGGTTACAAACATTTCTGCACTTTCTCCTTTTACAGCGTCACAGGCACACAAAAAACCCAGTGGATTGCAACACCTGTAACCTAAAAGCACAGCTCAACGAGTAACAAGACCTGAGTTCAGAAACAATTGAAGGCTACTCGATAGTTGAGCTGTCAATCCATTCACAACAGCCAAAAACTGGACACATTTCCCACACCTCATCCGAGCAGCGCTTTACCTTGCGGGGAGTTGTCAGACTTGTTTGTTCTCTCAGGGTCCTTATCCTTTTTCTTAACGCCACTTTTCCCTCCTTTACTTGTATTCTTCTCAGACATGATGGCCTGTAGCTCTGTGAGGCTGTCAGTCAGTCAAACTTCTGCGCGTGGTGTGAACGTGGACTCCCTCCAGCCAACTGCTGAACAGAAACTCTCCACCGTGAGCATGTGTATTTTACATACTCAGAGGCGGGACCAACTCTCAATGTGTCAGATTTCTGTGTCTCCGACATTACAAGCAGTGTGTGCTTTACTAATCTCTGCTCTTCTTTATTTATCAATTAGTAACCATATCTGTGTCAGGGTACCTGTATGTAAGAGTGCGACTAATGCTGCTTTGAAGACTTCTTCATATTTGAAGACATGATTCTTCACCAGTGTTGGAGAGTCACTAGTTACATGTAAGGGAATTATGTAATTTTATTACAACGTATATGTAACTGTAATCAGTTACTAAGAAAAATGTGTAATTAAATTACATTGACTTATGTAAATGTTACTGATTACAAAAGGGATCTTATTTTTTTCACAGATTTAATAGATTTCTTTCTCAAATTGCATTGATTGCTATAAAATAAAAGTAAGTAGTTTAGGACACAGAATAGAATGCATTTATACGATAACTGTTCATTTCCTATTTGGGTTTATGCAAATGCTTTTTTTTTTTAAGAGTAGAAAGAGGAGCTAAAGTCTGATTTTGTGGTGGCTGTGCTTTAAATTAAATTATTATAATCTTTTGAAAGCCTGACCATGAGTAATCGGTGTTGAGCACTACAGTAAGGTTAACCCTGCCTGCTTAACATTTTGGAAAATTATTATCAGTTGAAAACATTTATTTGAATTTCAGAAAGTAATCAAATGTAATCAGTTACATTACTTAATAAAGTAATTGAAATAGTTACACTACTTATTACATTTTAAATAGAATAACTTTTAATCTGTAACCTTTAACATTTCCAAAGTAACCTTCCCAACACGGTTCTTTTAATGGTCTCCTGATTGATGTGTACACAAAGTGGTCACATGGGTGCTGTCATATACTGTACTGTGAAATGTGTCATAACAAAATACTCAGCAGTAATTTATCAATAGAAAAATATTATACACACATAATACTTCTGTCATGCACTGTCATGCTTTCTTTGGATGTGACGACACATCGCTGACATAAGCATGGCAAGCTTGACAAGACCAGACATGGTCTTGGTTTCAGTTCTTACTGTTATCACTGTTTGATGTGGATCTGTCTTGTTTGCCATGTGGGACAAATGTCAGGCTACAGCCATAAAGAAGATCATACAACTCACTGAAACTGGAGCTTTACAATGGTGATGCATTCAAACTAAATATGCTTAACAAAAAACAAAAATCAGATCTGATTGATCGGACTACACAATAATTATCAGAAAACATCTTTAAAACAAATGAATAAATTACATACTGCTCATTTACTATCCTAAGCAAATAACTTTTTAACTTTTCAAACAATTTCAAACAATAAAACAAAAATTGCTTAAAAAATAGAACAAACATCTGTTTGCCATCCTATGTAATGTCATTCATTCCCCTTAGGAATACACCAAAATTAAAATATTTCCTATAGCCATTTTATGTCTGATACTGTATATATTGTTAAACAAATAATAAAACATAACACCTCACACTTAACTGTCTGAAGATTTAGATTTTCAAGGTTAACAATTGGTCCATAACAGAGTGAATACCAGGTGCACGCACACACACACACACACACACACACACTTCATATATACCTGTAAAGTGTCTGATCCCATGGCAAGGGAGGAGTTTCTTACTCAAAAAGTGTTAGTCTGCATTCCTTTCTGAAATGTTAGCAGAATTAAATGTGTTTAGATCAGTGCTTAATGAAATAAACTAACATTGAGGGTCACTGCAGATTACTAAATAGGAGTATCTTTGTCTTTTTATGCTTATACAGTGTATTTACTATGGGTAGACAATGTAATTATTTATTGTTTTTTTAAACATTTAGATAATTACTTTGTCAGGTTGGATAATGTGCATTTCAGAAGGTATATTCATGTAATTTACAGTCTCTGTCTTCCACAAATACTGACTCAACTGTGTCGAGCTATCAAGGACTGTTACATAAACTAAAAACTACAATCTTAATAACTGGGCTCATTAATCCAATTTAATGGGACCTTTATAGCTGTAGTAGTTAAATAGCAATGCTTAATATAAAATATCTTATCCCATACTATTACAAAGTAATGCAAATTTTTAATTCTTTGTTTTTAAAGTTTTTTGAAAATATTTACAAAATGTAAAGTGAAAAAAAGGGAAGACATATAAGACATTCTCTAAAAACAATCTGTAATATCACATGCAGGTATGCATGCTTAAAAGTTGAATGTCAAATTGTCAGGATATTTAGGGATATATATGTTTTTTACGGATGTTTGATATTTGTATTGGAAAACAGGACAAACATATTTTATTAATTTTAGGTAGGCACAAAAGACAGTTTTATTTACAGTGGTAATTTCAGACGTTACCCTCACAAATCCAGTCCTGAGACATTTCCATTAGCACAAGCACCGGCACGTCAGTTACTGAGCAAACAGGTCACACTTCAAAGTTAGTCCTCGGTTCTGTATAATTCGAACCTTTCAGTTTCACCCAGTGGGTGTTGAATGAAACTCTCCAGCCCTCCAGGTCGACGCCACACAGTCATCCTGAGAGTCTCCGAGAGGTGGGTGGGGTCGGGCGGATCGAGGAAATCCAGGAGTTCTTCCTCCTTAACAAAGGCTGATGTGTCACACATACGGTTACAGTTAAGGATACGGTTAAGTGAGCTTGAGGTAAGAATGTGTGGGCTTCAATAAACAGGTGCATGCCACTGCAGACCTGTGCTTCAATGCATGCAGAGCGTGTGTAAACACAGTGAGTGCTCATCCGAAGGGATCGGTCTCAACGAATAGAGACAGACTACACTTACGGACTTCAAACAGGATGCCAGTGACAGGAACAATTCCTGCCCAAGCTCACTGGAAATACGTGCCTCCTACATTTCTGCAAAACTAAAAAAAATGCACATATACCTATGAATCACCTGTTGAACACTAGGGGCCGTAAAACTCTGACAACTTTTATTCTTCACACAAAGTATGATTTACAGGACTAGAGTTTTGATTAAGAAAGCCTTATCTTTACACTATTTTATTATGTTATGACTTAAACCACTATTTTAACATTCTGCGAGATTTGAAAACTGATACATTTCAATTATAGCATCACATGTTCAGCTTCATATGGTGGGATTACAAATTTAAGAATCTGTCTTAAATCTCCTGATCCTACAACTTGACAGACCATCACATGAAAAAATAAGGTGAAGTACACTGTATTTAGCATTTAAGGTAAATATGGTGACATCAGACAAATGACTCTCAAGCAAAGTTAGTAGCAATACGTTTCTGCCATTGCCTCTCTGCTCTCCTTTTCTTCAATCGAGATCGTTCGCTTGCTTCAGTGAAAGTATAACGTGCCTAACGTTTTCGACTCGTACATTACACGTCACGCCCTGATGTCACGTGTCGTTACGGGATCTTTACGGGTTTTGTGTGAAAGCACACACATATCCCGGGTAATCTAGCGACCCGGGAACAATTGCCGGAACACTTTACCCATATATTTGCCGGAATGGCAGTGTGAAAGGGGCTTTACTTTCTTACTTTTTGTCTGTAATGGCTCTTGGTGCCTCTGCCCTAGACTTTGAATAGTCATGCTAAATGTATTAAGACTGGTGAAATGCAGCAGGTGACTATACCTGAAAACTTCATTTACATTTTTTGTTTAAGGTCACCTCCCAGGTGCTTTGTCTCCATTCCTAAGCACTGCCTCCTAAATTTATATAAACTACAATGTATCACTGCCTAAGTTCGACTTTTGATGACTGCAGCACAGCGCATTCTCAATAAAGAAGCTTGCTGACGATACCCAAGAGTCTCCTGGTCTTTGCTTCTGAGTGATAGTTTTTTGAGTCCCTTGTTTGTCCTGAACAGTTAAATAGTCTGCTGTTCTTCAGAAAAATAATTTAAGTCCCACAAATTCTTTGGTTTTCTTTTGCCTTGTTGATTTTACGGTGTGTGTGTGTGTAGGGGGGGGGGGGTGTAGTGTTGTCACGGTACCAAAATTTCAGTATTCGGTACGGATACCAGTGAAAATCCACGGTTCTCGGTACCAATTTCGGTACCAAAGCAAAACTTATTTACTTAAGTAATTTACATACTTATTTACAATTGTGTTTAAGGTCTTTCTACACATAATATAATTATGAAAAACAGTAAACAAGTTTCACCCAAATTTAATTTGTCTTTTAATTAATGAAATTTAAACTATTTTTTTTGGTAAATAAAGGGGATTTGCTATTAAAATTAAAACATGGAAGAAATATTGTGTGATTTATTTCTTTAAAAAATAAAGTTTTATTCATTTTTTCAACAGTAGTAGCAGTATGACATACATTCTACTAAATAATAGTAATATTTCTAGCACAATGCCTTTATGTAAAAATGAACTTTTGACGGGTTGCCGAGAATACCTTTAAAATGAAAAGAATAGTCCTGATGATGTTGTTTATGTATTTATGTCCTCATTGAGACGGCAGATGCTGTAATTACTGCAAGCGTCACTCGCTTCAGTCTATGTAGTAAACAAACCCACACGTCTCTGACATTCATTCATTCATTCACAAAGAGACGTGCAGAACATGCATAGTTCATATTTCAACCAACTTTTGCGGTTTAACTTTTACAGATACGGGTCCATATGGAGATTTGATTTGATTAATTTTTGCAAATTCCGTGACTGTCCATATTAAAATGTAAGTTTCATTTTCATAACTGGATTTTGAGATTTCGTTTTCTGCTTCGCGGAAATCATAGTGAAGTGACATGCTGTAGTGAAGTGACATTCAGCCAAGTATGGTGACCCATACTCAGAATTTGTGCTCTGCATTTACAACCCGAATTCCGGAAAAGTTGGGACGTTTTTTAAATTTTAATAAAATGAAAACTAAAACTAGAAACTAGACTTTCAAATCACATGAGCCAATATTTTATTCACAATAGAACATAGATAACATAGCAAATGTTTAAACTGAGAAAGTTTACAATTTTATGCACAAAATGAGCTCATTTCAATTTTGATTTCTGCTACAGGTCTCAAAATAGTTGGGACGGGGCATGTTTACAATGGTGTAGCATCTCCTTTTCTTTTCAAAACAGTTTGAAGACGTCTGGGCATTGAGGCTATGAGTTGCTGGAGTTTTGCTGTTGGAATTTGGTCCCATTCTTGCCTTATATAGATTTCCAGCTGCTGAAGAGTTCGTGGTCGTCTTTGACGTATTTTTCGTTTAATGATGCGCCAAATGTTCTCTATAGGTGAAAGATCTGGACTGCAGGCAGGCCAGGTTAGCACCCGGACTCTTCTACAACGAAGCCATGCTGTTGTTATAGCTGCAGTATGTGGTTTTGCATTGTCCTGCTGAAATAAACAAGGCCTTCCCTGAAATAGACGTTGTTTGGAGGGAAGCATATGTTGCTCTAAAACCTTTATATACCTTTCAGCATTCACAGAGCCTTCCAAAACATGCAAGCTGCCCATACCGTATGCACTTATGCACCCCCATACCATCAGAGATGCTGGCTTTTGAACTGAACGCTGATAACATGCTGGAAGGTCTCCCTCCTCTTTAGCCCGGAGGACACGGCATCCGTGATTTCCAACAAGAATGTCAAATTTGGACTCGTCTGACCATAAAACACTATTCCACTTTGAAATAGTCCATTTTAAATGAGCCTTGGCCCACAGGACACGACGGTGCTTCTGGACCATGTTCACATATGGCTTCCTTTTTGCATGATAGAGCTTTAGTTGGCATCTGCTGATGGCGCGGCGGATTGTGTTTACCGACAGTGGTTTCTGAAAGTATTCCTGGGCCCATTTAGTAATGTCATTGACACAATCATGCCGATGAGTGATGCAGTGTCGTCTGAGAGCCCGAAGACAACGGGCATCCAATAAAGGTCTCCGGCCTTGTCCCTTACGCACAGAGATTTCTCCAGTTTCTCTGAATCTTTTGATGATGTTATGCACTGTAGATGATGAGATTTGCAAAGCCTTTGCAATTTGACGTTGAGGAACATTGTTTTTAAAGTTTTCCACAATTTTTTCACGCAGTCTTTCACAGATTGGAGAGCCTCTGCCCATCTTTACTTCTGAGAGACTCTGCTTCTCTAAGACAAAGCTTTTATAGCTAATCATGTTACAGACCTGATATCAATTAACTTAATTAATCACTAGATGTTCTCCCAGCTGAATCTTTTCAAAACTGCTTGCTTTTTTAGCCATTTGTTGCCCCCGTGCCAACTTTTTTGAGACCTGTAGCAGGCATTAAATTTTAAATGAGCTAATTAAGTGGATAAAAGTGTACAATTTCTCAGTTTAAACATTTGCTACGTTATCTATGTTCTATTGTGAATAAAATATTGGCTCATGTGATTTGAAATTCCTTTAGTTTTCATTTTATTAAAATGTAAAAAACGTCCCAACTTTTCCGGAATTCGGGTTGTAACCCATCCGAAATGCACACACACAGAGCAGTGAACACACACACACACACTGTGAGCACACACCCGGAGCAGTGGGCAGCCATTTATGCTGCGGCGCCCAGGGAGCAGTTGGGGGTTCGATGCCTTGCTCAAGGGCACCTAAGTCGTGGTATTGAAGGTGGAGAGAGAACTGTACATGCACTCCCCCCACCCACAATTCCTGCCGGCCCGGGACTCGAACTCACAACCTTTCGATTGGGAGTCCGACTCTCTAAGCATTAGGCCACGACTTCCTCCCGATGCATCAAGAACCGGGTTGACCGGGTACTCGGTACCACCGGTACTTAAAGAAACCTGGTACCGTGACATTTTCATTTTTTAGTTACGGCCTATGCTCTCAATGTCAAATGCAGAAATGTTAATCCTTGCTTTTATGACCTTAAGGTTAGATTATTGTAATGCTTTATCGGGTGGTTGTTCTGCATGCTTAGTAAACAAACTACATACAGTTAAGGCCCGTTCACACCAAGAACGATAACTATAAAGACAACTATAAAGATAACGATATTAGCGTCCACACCAGCGAATGATATTGTCTGTGTATTCTAAGCGGTCTGCTGCTTTAAATTTTCGAGCTCATTACAGCAAGCTTGATTCTGATTGGCTGCCAATGTTTTTATCGTTCATCAGAAAAAAAAAATAGTTCTGAAAGTGATTCCAATGATATCATTTCTCTGTGCCTTTATCATTATATTTGTCGTGTGGACTCCGCTATTCTTTAAACTCTGGAATAACCTACCTAACATTGTTGGGGAGGCATACACACTAGAGCCCTGCACGGGCCTCAAATCTAGGCCCGAGCCCGGCCCTGGCCCGAGACGCTCAGGCCCTAGCCCGACCCGTGTCCGACAGCTCATCAGAATTATCAGCCCGAGTCCGACACGAGCCCGTGTTTTTATTTATTTATTTATTTAATTTATTACTAAGCAGAAGCCTGCCTGTGGCGAGTGGGGCGGGGCCGAGGGACGTGGGAACAAGGAGGGAGGCCGGCAATGATTGGGAAATCAGTGACACCTGCGACCCACTGCCGGTCTCGAGTCCCACGTAGGAGATGGAAGGATATAAAACTGGAGCGACGACAGTGAAGGACGAGAGAGGACCAGGCCTGGGCTTTTAGTTGTGTTTTGGTTTTATTTTGTGCGCATCAGTCGTCCGTGAGGGGCTGATGCGCTGTTTTGTTTATTTTGTGATTAAAGTTTTCATTTTGATTGTCCGCCGGTTCCCGCCTCCTTCATCACTGATTTCAATGATGAACTATCATTTTGCATTATTGCCACAATTTTCCTAATGAATGTTGTTCAGTTGCTTTGACACAATGTATTTTGTATAAAGTGCTATATAAATAAAGGTGACTTGACTTGACTTGACTAGTACCAACTTGGTACTGAAGTACCGGTTCTTTTGACAACACTAGTGTGTGTGTGTGTGTGGGGGGGGGGGGGGGGGGGGTGTCTAATGCTATTTCATGCATGTTGAGTTATTTACATTGTTAAGATTCAATAAAGGACTAGGTGTTACAGTCCCTAGTGTTGCACAGATACTGATCCCCTGGTGAGAAAAATGACTGCTATAAGGCTTTATCACCAGGATACATCATCAGTTGAGTACCTCAGCATCATGAGGTGTTTCAAAATACACCCTCTGCTGAGGCAGGCCCACCACAGGTTGATCAGGCCTGGGTGTATGTCACATGGTTAGCTGTATTCCAGTTTTTCTTTCTGTGCCAAATAAACTCTCTCCAGTTTCGTACATGTATCCGAACATTTTTTTCAAGCATGGCTCTTTATGACATCATGAAGGGTGGAACTCCTTATATGGCCATTTTTCTCAGAAGAGCGCACCTATTCACACATCGACTAAAGAGCGTGCAAGAGCGTGCCCATCCACATGCTTCATTTGGAAATGTTGCACAGGACTTGCTTGGGAAGAATGTCTCCAAAGAAATTTGCATTTGGTTGTAAGGAAAAGATAACCTTGTTCAGCTTCCCGAAGAACTTAGCGTTATGTAAACCGTTATGTAGCTCTACCCACGGCATGCCTCCAGGAGCTTGGCTGTTTTCGGAGAGAATTGTAAAGCTGTATATATCTTTTATAAATATGTTACAACTAAAGACTCTTTGGAGATATGAAGGATGCAGTACTACTTCATAGGAACTCAAGTTTGACATGAGATTAGGTGAAACTGCATGTGTTATGTCCCCATTAAAAAAATCCTTGATTGCAATTTGCCTACGATGAGTAACCGGCAATATACTGGATGTGGTGCATTTCATGGATGAGATGCATTATTAGACCATTTCCAAGGCTGCATGATACATACAAACCAGATTTCAAAAAAGTTGGGACACTGTACAAATTGTGAGTAAAAAAGGAATGGAATAATTTACAAATCTCATAAACTTATAATTTATTCGCAATAGAATATAGATAACATATCAAATGGTGAAAGTGAGACATTTTGAAATGCCATGCCAAATATTGGCTCATTTTGGGTTTCATGAGAGCTACACATTCCAAAAAAGTTGGGACAGGTAGCAATAAGAGGCCGCAAAAGTCAAATGTACATATAAGGAACAGCTGGAGGACCAATTTGCAACTTATTAGGTCAATTGGGAACATGATTAGGTATAAAAAGAGCCTCTCAGAGTGGCAGTGTCTCTCAGAAGTCAAGATGGGCAGAGGATCACCAATTCCCCCAATGCTGCAGTGAAAAATAGTGGAGCAATATCGGAGAGGAGTTTCTCAGAGAAAAATTGCAAAGAGTTTGAAGCTATCATCATCTACAGTGCATAATATCTTCCAAAGATTCAGAAAATCTGGAACAATCTCTTTATATAAGGGTCAAGGCCGGAAAACCATACTGGATGCCCGTGGTCTTCAGCCCTTAGACGGCACTGCATCACATACAGGAATCCTACTGTAATGGAAATCACAACATGGGCTCCGAAATAGTCTGTACTAGACAAGAA
The DNA here is from genome assembly GCF_963082965.1 of Carassius carassius. Lineage (NCBI taxonomy): Eukaryota > Metazoa > Chordata > Actinopteri > Cypriniformes > Cyprinidae > Carassius > Carassius carassius. The sequence goes on from NC_081799.1 coordinate 2,660,861, forward strand.
TGGGACAACATTGAGCAACTTGTCTCCTCAGTCCCCAGACGTTTGCAGACTGTTATAAAATTGAAGAGAGGATGCCACACAGTGGTAAACATGGCCTTGTCCCAACTTTTGTGAGATGTGTTGATGCCATGCAATTTAAAATCAACTTATATTTCACTTAAAATGATACATTTTCTTAGTTTAAACATTTGACATGTCATCTATGTTGTATTCTGAATAAAATATTGAAATTTAAAACTTCCACATCATTGCATTCTGTTTTTATTCACAATTTGTACAGTGTCCCAACATTTTTGTAATCAGGTTTGCAAAACTGCATTAGGAAAAAGGTTAACGTAAAGGTTAAAGGATAATGTTCATATGGGAATGCAACGTGCACCCTCTGCCGGCATTAGTTAGCTCTTGTTTATAATTCATTATGTATTTTAACAGTTTTGTTCAATAAAACCATATGATTAATTGCTTTTAGTACTTTATTTAAAAAATATATATAATATATGCTTCATTGCTATTACATATTTATTTAAAGTAATGTTAAAAGCTATTCACTTCTACAGCACTAGTTGGGTTTGGTGTAGGGGGTATTTTCAACTCCAACACGACTGAGCATACATTTTTTTGCAACACTCCCTAGACATTTGAGTTCTGAACTACCACAATACATAACTGAAGCAAATTAAAAGTGCAGCAAAACATGCCTGTACCAACGTAATAAAACATGGACATGGTCACATATTAGATGAGTGTTTTACTGGCACTCACTGGACATTTCCCTTTAAAAACTGGCACAGAACACGCAGTAAGATACGTAATATCGTTGTTGCAGAAATATCTCCAAAAGCACGTGTTTAGGAAATTTCACTGCAACACACCACAATTTGATATTCTTTGTGCAAAAAATAATATTACATCTGTTAAAAAGCAGAAGCATAGCTGTTTTGCTCAAAAATCTTGATATCATTTCAGGAATTTTCTTTTTTTTTACATTTCATTAAAGGATTAATATTTTAAGTATTAGTAGCTCTATGTAACTTATTAAAGTGTATTTTATGAGTTCAGCTTCCTGCCACCTAATTCACTTCTAAGTCTTTGGGACATTTAGGAATTTTACCATAGTACTGACAGTAAGACACATCCCCTTATTACGGACACTATTACGCAGACACCTGATGGTGCAGGGTCCCTTCCCACATGCAACAGGCTTAAAAATATGGTCCATATTACAAAACTGTGTCATAAATAGAAAATGTTGCTCAATGCTGTCATTTCCTTTAAACAATAATTGACGAAGATGCGTAATTGGTGACTTTTATTCACCTACACCAAGTCTTTTCGTACAAACAATTTATAGTAGTGGGTTCAAGGCACTTTTCTCAACTTTCAACAACTCAACTTTCCAGAGAACTTTTCTGAGAAATCGCAGACTTTCCGTGAGCGCAATCTGTATAAACATGACGCCTACACGTAAAACGTAAACCTCTCATCCCCATCAATGCAAAACAAGGTCTTGACCATCCCTCCATGCTCCAGGATCTGTTAGATTTGTTTTATAGCATCCATGAAATACACAGAAAAATTTAAATTTTTGCAATCATCACTTTTTTTTGCTGTGGTTATGAAAGTTGTGACATTTGCCAAATATGGTAAGTATTGGTGCTCTGCATTTAACCCATTCATGTGCACACACACAGCAGTGAGCAAAAACTGGCACACCACAGCTGCACCATTATTATTTATTTATAATAATATATATAGTTATTCCGCTGTTTGTAGAGGAATATGAATAATGCCTGTTGAGACTGCAGGATTACACCTTTAATCCTTTGGGTCATGGTGATCGTGTGAAAAGAGCTCTTTGATAAAATAGCCTACAAGCATGAAAAGTAAATGACAGACATTCAGGAATTAGCAATAAATGACATGCAACACAAAACTCTACAGACATCACAAAACACTTTCAGGTCCTTTCCCTTTCTCAATGAGTTTCAAGGAGGGGCAAAGTCTGAACATACAGCGTGTTTGAACTTGAACAAATCAAAACATTATCCAACGCATTCACTGACAGCTATCCTCATATTTATTTGGGCTTCGTTGTCTTGGATACATGTTTCCCCTTATGGTCACATTTCTGAAAATCCATAGCAAAATTAAAATGCAAAAAAAAAACGTTAACAGTGGTCCAACATGTACTGTTAGAGATCATGTCTATTGTGCTGCCGATAGAAAGACAGACAGACAGACAGACAGATAGATAGATAGATAGATAGATAGATAGATAGATAGATAGATAGATAGATAGATAGATAGATAGATGATAGATAGATAGATAGATAGATAGATAGATAGATAGATAGATAGATAGATGATAGATAGATAGATAGATAGATAGATAGATAGATAGATAGATAGATAGATAGATAGATGATAGATAGATAGATAGATAGATAGATAGATAGATAGATAGATAGATAGATAGATAGATAGATGATAGATAGATAGATAGATAGATAGATAGATAGATAGATAGATAGATAGATAGATGATAGATAGATAGATAGATGATAGATAGATAGATAGATAGATAGATAGATAGATGATAGATAGATAGATAGATAGATAGATAGATAGATAGATAGATAGATAGATAGATAGATGATAGATAGATAGATAGATAGATAGATAGATAGATAGATAGATAGATAGATAGATAGATGATAGATAGATAGATAGATAGATAGATAGATAGATAGATAGATAGATAGATAGATAGATAGATAGATAGATAGATAGATAGATGATAGATAGATAGATAGATAGATAGATGTACTTTGCATGTACAAGTATATTTTTAAGAAAAATGTTATTTATATATTAAATATATTTCTATATATTATAAATTATGTGAATATAAAAATTCAAATGTAAATATTTTCAAAATGCTCTGTGTATATATATATATACATAATAAATCAACACAGTATACACACATACACTATTCAACAACTAAAGTGGATCAAAACATTTTATCAAAGTTGTCCTAAAACCAAAATGCATTCTAGTTTTAGGACAACTTTGATTAACTTTTTTGATCCACTTTAAATGTTGACTGCTTTATACATAAACACACACACACACACACACACACACACACACACACATACATACATACATATAGATAGATATACTTAATATGATCATCTAGCTCTGCAAGCTAACTCCTTATCACTTAGTCCACTTTGTTATCTTACAGAAAAGCACCTTTGATGAAGTTAAAAAAATATTGAGCGGTGCATGTGGGAGTTGAGCGCAATAGATGCATTTAGCAGGTGTGCTACATCACCACAAAATGTCTTTAAAACCAAAAAACTATAATTATACAACCATAATGTAAATATTATGATTTGCATGAAAGCTAGCATAAAACGCAAGCCCTGTGCTTTGGTGCACTGAAGAGACTGAGATGAAAAGGGAGAGTCATGAAGACTCAGAGTCGCTCGCATCCAGATGTCCCGCGCTGTGTGTGTACTGCTCATAATGGACTGTTTCCATTCAACATTTTTGAAAAGTGAGGTTGTTTGGGTTGTTTGATAAACACAGTTGTAACTGAAGGAAGAGTGCACTCAACAAAGGCCAACCTGAGCACAACACACACACACACACACTACATAGGCAGTCTGTGCCCAACTAACTGTGCTTTCAGTCATCTTTTTGACCTCTGTGCGGGCAGTTTTTTCCTATATGTGATCAGAAGTTACTGAAAAACAGTTAACAAAATGATCTACTTGTCTCAAAATATGTGATAATTATCATAAGCTACATCTGAACAAATAACCTCTAAATCATGGATCAATAAAATTTGCATAAAAACAAATTTGTGATGGGGTTTGGTATAAATACATTTCATTCAAAGGTCCCTTTATGAGCCTCATTAGAGAGTTTACATTAAAGTGGAATATAAAAGATAAACAAAGGAGTCACTGAGGAGTCAGCGAGATGCTTGTTAATACAAGACAAGGTGAATCATCCAAGGAGGTTTAAGCACATCACATTCTTGTGTCATGTGATGCTAATTTTCTTCAGGCTATACATTTTATTCTATAAACTATATTGTATTCTATATACCTTCTGACCCAAAGCTGATTTGTTTTCAGAAAGGAAATTCTACCACCAAGACAGACATGATAATATAAGACCCAACAGCAATTTTTACCCAAGAGGACCTGAATTTGAATGTAGAGACAGTCTGTAGCCCTGCATCTATCATATCCATAAATATCAGTATTCATATAGACCTTAATATGTAGCTCCACCCCTTTTCAGCGCTGCTCTCTTTGTCTTCTGTTCTCTGTTTGTATTTCCACAGCTTGAAGGTAAGGTTGTGTGAATTTATTAATTGAAGGATCTAGGGGTCTTCAAATGCAAATGGTTTATGTTGCATCAAGAGAGCAATCGTCAGACTCTGTTCCATGTTTTGAGTTCTGCTCCTCACTTGTTCCATGTCCTGGTTTTCCCATGTGCCTTCCTTGCCCTTATTTGGTTTTTCCTGTTTCTGTCCCCATTTAGTTCTAATTGTTCCAGATGTTTCTTACTATTAGTTATCCTCCTCACCTGTCTGCCCCTCGTTATCTGCCGTATTTGAGTTTTAGCCCATTCTGTTTTTCCTAGTCCGGTGTTGTGAATGTCTGTGAATGTCATCACCCCCCTCTATGTGTGTGCTCCTGGACATCCTTGGTTCATTAAAGACTATTCTGCTGCCTTCTCCTTGCTCCAACACAATAGAAGTGTGACATCAATCATACATTTGTGTTGATTTTATTTTTCTTGTTTTTATTCATCATATAATCATTTATAATCATTAGTCATGTACATGATTTATTATTTGATTTTTTTTTTATCAAGTATCATTTATCTTAATATAATAATAATATCATGCTTGGATATTTAATATTTCTTATTATTTTTCTTGCTTATGAATTTTTATTATTGTTCAATCTCATGATTGTGGGGTTTCATGAACCGTTTTGTCTGTATGAAGGAAAGTTTATGGAAATTCAAGGTTCAAGGGATGTTGTTGTGAATAATTTTGGTATAACACTACTTGATGAATTTGTGCTCGTCAGACGAAGTCTGAGCATTGAGACATACACAACTAAGATTGTACAATAAACTCTGCTCTTTTTTACCGTCATCACTTCATCTCCTACTTCTGCTCTTTTCTAGCTTTACTCAGTCAACTCTTGGCTGACAGAAGACTGTTAATAGAGTTTGGGGTACCAGACAAGACCTGATGTTAATGGGTTTTGGGTATCAACAACAACCCTGCTGACTGCTTGTTCAGGCACCAGACAAAACAAATATTTTTTGACAGGGGCTGAATCTTAAAGGGGTAATATATTGCTATTTCTATTTTCTCTTTCTCTCTGGAGTGTTACACGCTCTTGGTGCATAAAGAAGATATGTAAAGTTGCTAAGACTAAAGTCTCAAATCCAAAGAGATATTTTTTATAAAATGTAAGACTTGTCCATACCTCCCTAAAACACCTTACTGAAGCGCATGGCTTGAATACGCCCATACAACAGAAAACAAATCAGCGAGACTGTTCAAGATTTTTTATTTTACTGTTTGATTCATGATGAGAGAAATAAGGCATAATTCACCCCAAAAAGTCGTGATGTGGATTACCTCAGGATTTGAGATTTCCTCAGAAAAAAAGAATGAAGCGCTTTATTCAGCAGAGATCATAAACATGAGTAAGTCTCTTTTTATTTATTATATACTAGTTTTCACATAACGCGTAAACATTTTACTAGTTAGACTTTTTCCAAACTATAATTCCTGACTAAATGTATAATCAAGTGAAACATTATGAAGTTTCAAAAACAATATACAATACTATACCATTCAAAAGCTTGATGTAAATAATATAAATGTAACAAATAAATGTAACCGTAACAAATGTAACAACCAATGCTGTTCTTTCAATTTATCCCCAAAAACCTGAAAAAATATTCTCAGCTTTTTTCAACATTAATAATAATAATAATAATAATAATATTTTATTTGATTTTTTTTTTGTAGAAAATCTGATTGTTAGAAGGATTTCTGAAGGATTGTGTGACTGGAGTATTGATGCAAAAAATTCAGCTTTGAAAGTCAGCTTTGATTGTTCCTAATAAACTGTTTGACTGCACTCGCAAGTGAATATTAAATTATGTTGTGGGATAATTAAATATATTCTAAATAAACTACAAACATAAAAATATCTACATTTTAGGGGTGTAACGGTACGCAAAAATCACGGTTCGGTACGTACCTCGGTTTTAAAGTGACGGTTCGGTTCATTTTCGGTACAGTAAGAAAAAAGAAATGCAAACATTAAACTGCAGGTTGTTTATTACTATAAACTTTTTTTTTACAATTTAAATACACTTTTTTTTTAAATACTTTTAAATAAAATATACAGTACTGTACAGACCAAAAGTTTGGACACACCTTCTCATTCAAAGAGTTTTCTTTATTTTCATGACTATGAAAATTGTAGAGTCACAGTGAAGGCATCAAGGGCTATTCGACCAAGAAGGAGAGTGATGGGGTGCTGCGCCAGATGACCTGGCCTCCACAGTCACAGGACCTGAACCCAATCGAGATGGTTTAGGGGTGAGCTGGACCGCAGACAGAAGGCAAAAGGACCAACAAGTGCTAAGCATCTCTCGGGGAACTCCTTTAAGACTGTTGGAAGACCATTTCAGGTGACTACCTCTTGAAGCTCATCAAGAGAATGCCAAGAGTGTGCAAAGCAGTAATCAAAGCAAAAGGTGGCTACTTTGAAGAACCTACAATATGACATATTTTCAGTTGTTTCACACTTTTTTTGTTATGTATATAATTCCACATGTGTTAATTCATAGTTTTGATGCCTTCAGTGTGAATCTACAATTTTCATAGTCATGAAAATAAAGAAAACTCTTTGAATGAGAAGGTGTGTCCAAACTTTTGGTCTGTACTGTATATAAAATAAAAAAAGAATAAGATATAAAATACTGCTGCAAAGTTCTCCAATAATTAAAATACTCTCAGTCTCAAACCAATATCATATAATAAAATATAATGAAAAATATAAATAAATAACTATGATTACAGTGCAGCATTACCAATCCCAGCTTGTAGGCCTGCTCATATTTTAAAAATTTGGGGCTGGTGTGTTGGTTGCAGAAAAGACAGATTGTGCAGAAGAATCATCTGTTTCCTGTGGTCTTGTCCCGGTGGTCGTCTGAGACAAGGTATTTACAGGGGATCTTTATCTGGGGCTCTAGTTGTCCTGGTCTCCGCTGTTTTTCAGGGCTGTAGAGGTCCTTTCTAGGTGCTGATCCAGCATCTGGTCTGGATACATACTTGATCCGGGTGACTGCAGTGACCCTCTGATCTGGACACAGACTGGATCTGGTGGCTAAGGTGACCTCGGAATAAGAGAGTAACAGACTAATATTAGCTTAGATACCATTCTTCTAATGATGTAGCAAGTACATCAGGTGTTATGGGAAGTGTTCCCGGTTCCGGTTTACCTAATTAATGCAGCCTAAAAATCCTTTAACGGATTTGAATATTTTCTTATATTTTCTTTAATCTAGATTTAAACTGCAAGAGTGTGTCTGCCTCCCGAACAATGTTAGGTAGGTTATTCCAGAGTTTAGGCGCCAAATAGGAAAAGGATCTGCCACCCGCAGTTGATTTTGATATTCTATGTATTATCAAATTGCGTTTTGAGAACGCAGCAGACATGGAAGATTATAATGTAACAAGAGCTCATTCAAATACTGAGGTGCTAAACCATTCAGGGCTTTAGAAGTAATAAGCAATATTTTAAAATCTATACGATGTTTGATAAGGATCCAGTGTTGACAAGACCAGGCTAATATGTTCATACTTCCTGGTTCTAGTAACAACACTAGCTGTTGATTTTGGACTAACTGGAGTTTGTTTACTAAGCGTGCAGAACAACCACCCAATAAAGCATTACAATAATCTAACCTTGAAGTCATAAACGCATGGAATAACATTTCTGCATTTGACATTGAAAGCATAGGCCGTAATTTAAATATATTTTTAGATGAAAAATGCAGTTTTACAAATACTAGAAACATGGATTTCTAAGGAATTATTAAATTTAAAATAAAATTTAAAATAAATTAAATTAAATATAAATTAAATTAAATTTATGCATTTAGCAGACACTTTTATCCAAAGCGACTTACAGTGCATTCAGGCAATGCTCTACCAATTGAGCTACAGGAACACTTTTGAATGATTGCTATTAAATAGCACACCTAGGTTCCTGACTGATGACGAAGAAGCGTTCTAGGTTATTACATGCAGAGTTTTTAGGTCCTATAATCAACACCTCTGTTTTTTTTTCAGAATTTAGCAGTAAGAAATTACTCGTCATCCAGTTTTTATATCGACTGTGCATTCCATTAGTTTTTCAAATTGGTATGTTTCGCCGGGCCACGAAGATATATAGAGCTGAGTATCATCAGCATAACAGTGAAAGCTAACACTGCTTCCTGATGATATTTCCCAAGGGTAACATGTAAAGCGTGAAGAGTAACGGCCCTAGTACTGAGCCTTGAGGTACTCCATACTGCAATTGTGATCGATATGATACCTCTTCATTCACTGCTACGAATTGATGGCTGTCTTATAAGTATGATTTAAACTAGGGCTGGATGATTAATCGAAAAGTAATCGAAACCGAAATTCAGAACCTTTAACCGACTTAATTTTCCCATGTCGGTTATTTCGTTTTTTTAATCCTGTTAATACTTCCCCCTTAAAAGCATACTAGCGCGTGTGTAGCCACATGACTCTGCCCCGTCCTGTCAGTGGCATTAAAGCAAAACACGGAGGTGAACGCCGGTTCAACACAGTGATGGCACGCGAGCGGTGAGCCTTGCGTCTTCACTAAACTTTGTCAGTTGTATTTGTTTTATGGTTTGGACATTCAAGCGATTAGACGGTCGGATGTGTATTATTATGTCGAGCTACCATATTCGCGAAGCTGCATTGTGGCACAAACACTCATATAAACAGTAGCTGTGAAGCTCATGCGCACAGAGGAACGCAAAAACTAGTTGTCAGCGCTGTCCTGTGATTTATTACTAAAGTAGCTTAGAATCTCAAAACTTATTATAGTATATTTTTCAACTTTTGAAGGAACTAGGCTATTTACAACCCACAGCTTCACAATAATATAGAGACAGTATGACTAATTCACATACGTCACTCGTACTGGTACGTTACTGTGCTAATTTATCTTTATCTGATCTTTATTTATCTCTTACACCGAGTAATAATCTATAAGAAAGGTTACGAACATAAATAAAATAACTGGTGATAGTGAGCTATGATGTCAGATCGCGCTTTCAACAGGAAAAAATATCCCACCTTTACTAGTCGATCTCAACCGTCTGGCTGAGGCCAGTCTAAAAAGACGATCAGGACAGTTGACGGAACGCTGCTGCGTGTTGTCATGAAAGAGTATCATTTTCACGTGTTATTAAGCCTTGCCACTTGCCAATTTAAACATTCAAAAAACTTTAAAGCATTCAAACACAAGATGCGGAAAAGCTGAACTGAGCAGCTGGTTACTCGCGCTGTGCTCGGTGTGCACGCGGAGAGAGAGCCACGTCTCACAGACAGTAACACTGAACTGAGCTCTCCTTTGCGGAATTGCTAATGCAACCTTTTCACACCACAGACAGAACACAATTAATCATTGTATTGACTGTTGTCTGAAGTTTTGTTCGATTGTAATCCATTACATATCTTTCTATCAAAGTTATCTGATATTATCAAGATGAATTTGTTCTGACAGTTTAACTCTGAGTTCTTGTCATATTTTATTACCATTTTCTAAACTATAGCAAATAAACTGATAACGTGAGAAATGTTGAAGGTGTCTGAATAAATTTTGGTTTGACTGTATGTTTAATTTTTACAGTGCTATTTTACATTTAATTATTCGGTTTCTGTACCTGGACACTTACAAACTTGAAAAAACTTAAACACTGTGTAAATAGCACAAACAAATAAAAAAACGAACATACAAATTAAACACTTTCAAACAGGGCCCACTGGTACAACCTGCACTGGGGCCCTGCTAACCCCAGCTACGGCCCTGCTTACAGTACAAACCTTGTCAGTGAACTATGAGGGCAAAAAAACAAAACAGAAACAAAATAATCGTTCATTAATCGTAATCGATGTAAAATGTTCCATTAATCGAGGTTTTGATTTTAGGCCATAATCGTCCAGCCCTAATTTAATCCATGCTAATGCACTTCCATTAATGGCAACAAAGTGTTCTATCCTATGCAAAAGAATGTTGTGGTCGTTCCGTTCCTGTCCTCAGTTCCATTAATTCCAGGTGTTCCCCGTTTAGTTAATTTGGTTCCAGCCATGTCCCATCAATTTCTGTTTTTAAATAGTGTTCTCAGTTCTTAGTTCGCTGTCCGCTGTTGAAAGTCATTTATCCGTTTGTATCTCCTTGTGAATTTAATTAAAATATCCTACTTCCGTATTCTCTTGGATCTCCTGGTTCCTTCTCCAAGCGTAGTGAGACAGAACAGCGGACTGAAATGTGTGGAGAAGCTCCTAGTGCTCTCCAACCAGGTGAGCTGGCTAGATTCTGCTCGCGGTGTCTGTTTTCGGCTGGGGCTGGATGATGACGTCATCAGCTGAGATCTTCCCACAAGTAGTTGATTGAGTCGATAAATCCTGTCCTTCATTTAAGTGGTTCTAATTCCGAGGTCGAAGAAGTTCCTCATCCAGTCTCTCGAAAACCACCGAGCTGCCCCAGCTCACCCCTTGCCAGGAACCTCTCACATACCAAGCCAAATGGTCCAACCACCCATCTCCTCCCAGCACTGTCTCTGTCCTCAGCCCAGATACGCCGGCCCTCCAGCGCCAGCACCCTGTAAGTGCATCCCCGTTCCCGAGATAAGGAAAAGCTCCCGATCCCCAGTCAAGCCCAGGAGGGGCTCCCGATCTTTTGTTAAGCCCAGGAAGTGCTCCTGATCCACAGTTCAGCCCAGGAAGGGCTCATGATCCCCCAACAAGCCCAGGGAGGGCTCCAGCCCCAGAGCTCACTCCAGTGTCGGCTCCAGCCCCAGAGCTCGCTCCAGTGTCGGCTCCAGCCCCAGGGCACCCAAAAAGAGAGCTAGTTATCCCCAAGAAAATTATGGGGGGGCAGTATGGATCCAACACGACCTCAGGGGCTGCCCCACCATAGCCTCCCATGTCTTCAGCACTGCCCTGGCCTCCCGAGTTGCCTGATCCGCCATGGCCCCCCGAATGGATACCACTCTGGAGGCCCACTGTCCTTTGTGCAGGGGCGTAGATTACCCGCACTTTTTCGGGCAAATGTGTTCGTATAGAGGTTTTCAAGAGCTGGTGTGAATAAATATAGATTGAAACTCAAAGAGACAGGATAGTCTGCACATGACCTGATGTTTTTTCGGACCAACAAGGTGAGATGAACGTCACGGAGCGCTAAACACTCCTGCAGTGTGTGTGTGTGTGTGTTTCATTCATACTCGAAGCCGGAGGGCACTCTCGCGCATAAAGTTATATCAGGAAACTCCTAATATGTACAACAGCGTCCAGCTATCGCTGTATGAAAACAGTTGTTTTCGGTTTAGTTTTTTTCAAGTCCAAAAAAATCTCCAGCAGGTGATAAAGTATATGAACAATGCAGTGCTAATTGACTTAGCATTCATTACAGTATAAAAACTATTCTGCCTTATTATGTGATAAAAAGTGTTTGTAGTATATAAACAAATCATTATTATTTGTTATTGTTCAGCAGTTATAGATTTCTAAGCCAATTAAAAGCTAGAAATTAGAGAAAAATTTAGAAATAATTCTGATATTCTGATTTGCTGCTAAAAAAAAGAAGAAAAAAAAACTCGTATTATGACAATGTTGAAAACAGCCGAGTATAATTTTTTCAGGTTTCTTTGATTAATAGAAAGTTCAAAGGAGCAGCATTTATCTGAAATAGAAATCTCTTGTAAAATGATGTCTTTATCATCACTTTTGATCCATTTAGAGAATCCTTGATAAATACAAGTATTAATTTCTATCATTTATTTAACGAAACAAATATATATATACAGTCGTGGCCAAAAGTTTTGAGAATTACATAAATATTGGAAATTGGAAATGTTGCTGCTTAAGTTTTTATAATAGCAATTTGCATATACTCCAGAATGTAATGAAGAGTGGTCAGATGAATTACATAATCCTTCTTTGCCATGAAAATTAACTTAATCCCAAAAAAACCTTTCCACTGCATTTCATTGCTGTCATTAAAGGACCTGCTGAGATCATTTCAGTAATCGTCTTGTTAACTCAGGTGAGAATGTTGACGAGCACAAGGCTGGAGATCATTATGTCAGGCTGATTGGGTTAGAATGGCAGACTTGACATGTTAAAAGGAGGGTGATGCTTGAAATCATTGTTCTTCCATTGTTAACCATGGTGACCTGCAAAGAAACGCGTGCAGCCATCATTGCGTTGCATAAAAATGGCTTCACAGGCAAGGGTATTGTGGCTACTAAGATTGCACCTAAATCAACAATTTATAGGATCATCAAGAACTTCAAGGAAAGAGGTTCAATTCTTGTAAAGAAGGCTTCAGGGTGTCCAAGAAAGTCCAGCAAGTGCCAGGATCGTCTCCTAAAGAGGATTCAGCTGCGGGATCGGAGTGCCACCAGTGCAGAGCTTGCTCAGGAATGGCAGCAGGCAGGTGTAAACGCATCTGCACGCACAGTGAGGCCAAGACTTTTGGAAGATGGCCTGGTGTCAAGAAGGGCAGCAAAGAAGCCACTTCTCTCCAAAAAAAACATCAGGGACAGATTGATCTTCTGCAGAAATTATAGTGAATGGACTGCTGAGGACTGGGGCAAAGTCATATTCTCCGATGAAGCCCCTTTCCGATTGTTTAGGGGATCTGGAAAAAGGCTTGTCCGGAGAAGAAAAGGTGAGCGCTACCATCAGTCCTGTGTCATGCCAACAGTAAAGCATCCTGACACCATTCATGTGTGGGGTTGCTTCTCATCCAAGGGAGTGGGCTCACTCACAATTCTGCCCAAAAACACAGCCATGAATAAAGAATGGTACCAAAACACCCTCCAACAGCAACTTCTTCCAACAATCCAACAACAGTTTGGTGAAGAACAATGCATTTTCCAGCACGATGGAGCACAGTGCCATAAGGCAAAAGTGATAACTAAGTGGCTTGGGGACCAGAATGTTGAAATGTTGGGTCCATGGCCTGGAAACTCCCCAGATCTTAATCCCATTGAGAACTTGTGGTCAATCCTCAAGAGGCGGGTGGACAAACAAAAACCCACTAATTCTGACAAACTCCAAGAAGTGATTATGAAAGAGTGGGTTGCTATCAGTCAGGATCTGGCCCAGAAGTTGATTGAGAGCATGCCCAGTCGAATTGCAGAGGTCCTGAAAAAGAAGGGCCAACACTGCAAATACTGACTCTTTGCATAAATGTCATGTAATTGTCGATAAAACCCTTTGAAACGTATGAAGTGCTTGTAATTATATTTCATTACATCCCAGAAACAACTGAAACAAAGATCTAAAAGCAGTTTAGCAGCAAACTTTTTGAAAACTAATATTTATGTAATTCTCAAAACTTTTGGCCACGACTGTATATATATATATGTATGTATATGTATATATATATATATATATATACTGACTAAGCTTTTGAATGATATAGTGCATAATGTTGCAAAAGCTTTTTATTTCACACAAATGTTGGTCTGTGGATCCTTCTATTCATCAAAGAATGCTGAAAGAAATTTACTTATCTGTTTAAAATTTTGATAATCATCATATTAGAATGATTTCTGATTAATGTGACAAGGAAGACTGGAGGAATGATGCTGAAAATTCACCTTTGATCACAATACATTACATTTAAAATATATTCAAATAGAAAACAGTTATTTTAATAAGTACACATATTTCACAAAGTGTGTGTGTGTGATTTCTGTCCCCCTCACTTCTGAAAAGATGGCTACGCCCCTGCTTTGTGTGTCCTACATTCACGCATTTTGAACATTTAATGGGACCACGATCCCTGAACAGTTATGCAGAACACAGTGTACAGAACTACACTTAACAATGGTGAATTATGTCTGTCACATTCACTACACATGTCCCCCCAGAATTCACCGTATCAGAAAAACTGTCAACGGAGGGGTGGGCGTATCAACCGGCCACAGCGACTGCGCTGTACCGGAGGTCGAGGAGGCCCCACTGCAGCTGGTGTACCGTCATTACCCAGGAGAGGGGCATGGGGTGTGGGAGGCTTGGGTGGTGTGGGAGCACTGGGTGGGAGCAGAGCAGGAGGCCGTCCGCGTCGTGGGGGCTGGGCCAGGTCAATGGGCCTGGCCACGTCCAAATGAGCCGGTTTAAGGCGGTCAATGGAGAGTCATTCCGGTTTGCCACCCCTGTCCACCACAAAGTGTTTGTCCCCTGTCTCCAGAACCCGGAACGGGCCCTCGTAGGGCGGGTGTAGCGGTCCTCTGTGGGCATCGTGGCGAATGAAAACATAGTCGGCTGTTTGAAGTTCAGCGGGGATGTGCGACTGAGGGAGGCCGTGACAGGAAGTAGGAACAGGTGCAAAAAACCTCGCATTATACAGTAGAGTAGACCGCTGGAGAGTGGCAGACCAGGGAGCTGTGGTGCTAGGGACAAAATCCCCTGGTACTCGCAGCGGTTGTCCGTAAACAAGCTCAGCAGATGAGGACTGAAGATCCTCCTTTGGTGCAGTCCTGATAACCAGCATCACCCACGGGAGCTTGTCGACCCAGTTGCTGTCTTTGAGGCTAGCACGCAGGGCAGCCTTCATCGATCTATGAAAACGCTCACAGAGTCCGTTAGCCTGCGGGTGATATGCAGTCCTGCGGTGGAGTCTCACTCCGAGGCTCTGTGTGACAGCGTTCCAAAGCTCGGACGTGAACTGTGCACCTCGGTCAGAGGAAATGTCCGAAGGGGTGCCGAAACGGGCAATCCAGGTGCCAATAAATGCCTGTGTCATCTCGACAGATGCCCCCGATGTCAGTGGTACAGCCTCAGGCCAGCGGGTGGTCCTGTCAACCATGGTTAACAAATATGTGAAACCTTGAGAGGAGGGTAGAGGACCAACCAGGTCCACGTTTACATGGTCAAAACGCCTCTCAGGAACCGGGAATGTTTCTAACGGGGCTTTAGTGTGGCGGTGTACTTTGGCCCGTTGGCACTCAACACAGGTGTTAGCCCAGTCCTAAACGTCCTTCTTGAGGCCATGCCACACAAACTTTGCTGAAACAAGCCTCTGTGACGCTTTCGCCCCTGGGTGGGAGAGACCATGGATGGCATCAAAAACTTGACGCCTCCACCCCGAGGGCACGATAGGCCGCGGACTACCTGTGGAGATGTCACACAGGAGCGTTGTGCCGGCATTGCCAAAAACCACATCCTTGATCTGCAGCCCTGTAGTCGAGGTTTTCAGACGTTGCACGTCTGGGTCTGTGGTCTGAATCACGGCCATGCTGTTGTAATCCAAACCAAGATGGACTGCTCCCACCAGAGCCCGTGATAGGCAATCCGCCACGTGGTTGCTCTTACCGGCAATGTGCTGCAAGTCTGTGGTGAACTCTGAAATGTAAGACAGATGCCGTTGCTGGCGGGCGGACCACGGCTCAGCCACCTTGGCCATGGCAAAAGTCAGCGGCTTGTGGTCCACAAAAACAGTGAAATGTCGGCCCTCCAGCAGGGAACGAAAGTGTCTAATGGTGAGGTAGATACCCAGCAGCTCCCGGTCGAAAGTGCTGTACTTCCGCTCACCAGGGCGCAGCTGACGGCTAAAGAAAGCCAGCAGCTGCCAGGCCCCACCTACCCACTGCTCGTAAACCGCACCGACAGCATAATCAGAGGCGTCCGAGGTGATGGCAATGGGGGCTGTAGGAGAAGGATGCGCCAGCATGGTGGCGTTCGCTAATGCTGCTTTACTGGCATCAAAAGCCTTGACTCTGCTCTCAGTCCAGTCCACAGCGTGTTTGGGTTTACCTTTTAAGGCCTCGTGCAAGGGCCCCATGAGCTGAGCGGCTCGAGGGATGAAACGGTGATAAAAATTCACCATGCCGAGGAACTCCTGCAGGGATTTGACAGTGAGCGGGCGTGGGAACTGTATGACTGCCTCCACCTTTGATGGGAGAGGAACTGCCCCGTCCTTAGTGACTCTGTGTCCTAGGAAATCGATGGTTGAGAGACCGAACTGGCACTTGGCAGGGTTGACAATTAGTCCATGGTGGCTAAGCCGCTCAAAAAGGGTTCGGAGGTGCGCCAGGTGCTGAGACTTGGACGTGCTCGCCACCAGGATGTCATCCAAGTACACAAAAAGGAAAGGCAGGTCCCGCAAAACTGAGACCATGAGGCGCTGGAAAGATTGGGCGGCGTTTTTAAGGCCGAACGGCATGCGCAGGAACTCAAACAGACCAAACGGCGTGATCACTGCCGTTTTGGGAATGTCCAGTGTGTGTACTGGCACCTGATGATATCCCCGGACTAGGTCCACCTTGGAAAAAATGACCTTGCCAGCCAGGTGTGCTGAAAAATCCTGTATGTTCGGGACTGGGTATCGGTCAGGTGCCGTTGCCTCATTAAGCCGCCGGAAGTCGCCGCACAGGCGCCAGCCGCCACCAGGTTTGGGGACGATGTGAAGGGGTGATGCCCACGGGCTGTCGGATCGGCGTACCATACCCAGGCGTTCCATGTTTGCAAACTCGGCCTTTGCAACGGCAAGCTTGGTCGGGTCGAGGCGCCGAGCGCGGGCGTAGACGGGTGGACCAGTAGTGGCGAGATGGTGCTCCACACCGTGCTTCACAGTAGATGAAGAGAAAGTGGGCTGAGTGGGGGCTGGGAAACTGCCCAATAGACGTTGGAAATCATCTGAAGCTGAGAGCATGCTAGACAGTCGTATGGAGTCCGCTTCGCTGAGTGTGCATGTATAAGAACAAAACGTGACAGCATCAATCAGACGGCGGTTCTTTACATCCACCAACAGTCCATGTGCACACAAAAAATCAGCGCCGAGGAGGGGAACGGCAGCCTTTGCAGTAACAAAGTCCCAACCGAAATGCTGTCCTCCGAAACACAATTCGACATACCTCGTTCCATATGTGCGGATGGGGCTACCATTGGCAGCTTCCATAGGGGGGCCGTGGCTGTCGTTTACCATGTCCAAACGGGAAGCAGGCAGGACTCCCCTTTGTGCTCCCGTGTCGCACAGAAAACGGCGTCCGGAGATGCTATCGCAGATGAAAAGCAGCCTGCCTATGCAGCCGACACTCATGGCTACTACTGAGCGCCGGCCCTGGCATTTCCCGAAACAATGAAACTGCATGGTGGACGGCATTTGTTGGCCTTGGTTCCAAACTTTGCATGGTAGAAACACAATCCTGAGGACTGTTGGGTGCCAGAAGACTGCTGCCGACAAGAAGTTGTCGCAGCAATGAGTGTGGCGTCGTCCTGCATCACTGAAGCGATGTGCGCGGGAAAAATCGCGGCGGCAAAATGTCCCTGACTTGCCAGGAAAAATTTATCAGCCTCTTCAGCTAGTTTACGACAATCAGTGATTGTGGTGTTGGCTAATGCAGCTCTCACTTGGGAAGGCAGCTGACGCAAGAAAATCTGGATGAAAAGAAAATCAGGCAAAAGATTTTTTGCCTGATCTTTTGTTCACCCAAAAGATCCAGCATACGGTGCATGAGCTCGGACGGTTTGCTGTCACCCAGTCCTTGAAGTGAGAAAAGCCTGCTGGCTCTCTCAGCGTCTGACAGTTTAAATGTTTTTAACAGGTGGGTTTTAAGTGCCGTATACTTCCCATTTTCGGGAGGATTCGTAAGAAGGCTCACCACTCTGGATGCTGTTGAATTTCCGAGAGCAGACACAACGTAGTAATATTTTGTCGTATCCACGGTGATCTCACGCAATGCGAACTGCGTTTGAACTTTAAAGGGACCACGATCCCTAAACAGTTATGCAGAACACAGTGTACAGAACTACACTTAACAATGGTGAATTATGTCTGTCACATTCACTACATTGTCTTAGTTTCTGTTTTCCTTATTTGGTTATGTTTCCTTTTCCTGTCCTCAGTTCCATTAGTTCCAGGTGTTTCCTTCTCCAAGCGTAGTGTGACACCTGGTCTATTCTGACATTTGTTCTGAATATTACAATGCACATTATAACATTTGTTAACTCTACAATAAGTAAATCCACTTCAACAGCTAATTACTCTTCAACAGTGATGCTAAAAAAAAAACTTAGTTAACTTCCATTGAGAACATTTATCACAAGCGCTGCCTGGGCAGGGCAAGAAACATCAAGGATGCCTCTTACCCTAACCATGGACTTTTCACCCTCCTTCCATCCGGCAGGCGTTACAGGAGCCTACGCTCTCGAACTAGTAGGCTCAGGAAGAGCTTCTACCCCCCAACTCCACACCACCAATCTAACCCGCACCTGCTCTTTTACTGCACTGGTCACAGTACTTTACATACATGTATTGCACTACTCATATTTTGCACAGACTGAACATTGTTCAAGCTATTACACTGTAAACTTTCTAAAGTTGCTACTGTACAAAGCACAGTAAACTTTCTATAAAAATATCATTGCACTACTGTTATTTTGCAAAGAATACATTGTTTAACAATACTTTTGCACATTTCATTAGCTCTGTACTTGTACTCTGCATAATGACAATAAAATCTAATCTAATCAAAAAAAAAAAAAAAAAGATTGTAAAGATGGCTGCACACTTGTTTCTCTGACACATAAAGTCTATAAGTGTGGTTTGATACAAAACAAAAATTAGGACGATGTAAGCAATCAAACCGACAAAAGAGCAACAAAATGTGAAATGTAAAACCGAGATAGCTAGTGTAAGAGGGTCAAGTTATTATTTTTTATTATAAAATTAAAAGAAAACAAATAGATAGAATAGAAAAAGAATAGAGAATGCTAGTGTTTGAGGGTCAAGTGTTTTTGTTTTTTATCAAATAACAGAAAACAAGTAGATAGAATAGAATAATAAAGATAGCTAGTGTTAGAAGTTTCTTGGCTTGTTTTTTAATAAATAACAGAAAAAACGTAGACATAATAGAAATAGAATAGAGAGTGTTAGTGTTAGAGGGTATTACAATAAATAAAATGAAAGCAAGTAGTGAAATAGAAATTGAATAGAGAGAGAGTGTCGTGTGAGGTCAATTGTAGATGGAAGATGCGTGTCTTTAGCTGTTTCTTGAATATGCTTGGATCGAGTTGGATGTGTTGAACATTATTATATAATGTTGTCATACAGGAGTATTTAATATGTATTTGTTTTAATTAATAAAATATATGGCGAAATAATATGGCATATCAGTATTACATGTTATGCAATAGTTTTCAATGGGGTAATGAAAAAAAAGTAAAGAGCGAGGGCTTCACAAAAGAAACTTATCTGACTATAGCCGCCTTTCCACCGCTGGAACTTTATCCAGGAACTAGGGACTTTGGACTGGTACTCGGTGTTTCCCCACTGCAGGAACCAGGAACTAAATAAAGTTCTAAGCAAAAAAAAAATTCCCTCAGAAAGTCCCTGCTCGCGAGGTAGTACATTTTTTTTTAAAGGTCCGGAACTCTTGGGGGCGTGACTTGGGTGCTTAACATGACATTAAAAATGTGTTTTGCTGATTTCAGAGACGATCAGCTCCACGCGATCAGCGGGAACCAACGAGAGCAGTCTCACCTCGGCTAGCCCTTCTGATATTTACTGCTGGCTCTGATGTCTCTTTAGTGGTTAAACATAAAATATATTGGGTAAATCTTACAGGTGATCTTTAGTCTTTATTCAATTAATCTATGTTAAAATAAAAAAAATAATGAGGCAATTGATATAATATTGTGTTTCATTGTATTGTAGACTATGTACACATTTCCCCAAACTACATTTCTGTGACTATTAATATGTTTAAATGAAAACGAAAGGAGGCAGTGGTATTTGAGATCATATTTCGTCTTATTGTAAATATACAGTGTGGAAAATTGCAGTAACCAAGGCAAGCTGACTGATGTTATCAAGTACACTGCTGTTTGCAGAAATACCGGACTTGCGTACTCCCGTCCGCGGGGAGATCACACAGAAAGCAACAGGTCTGGGGGAATCGGTGGAAATGCGGCAGACACCACAGCATTGGTTCTGACTTTGCTCACACAGGCTCATTCCTGGTAATATTACGACTATATGACATCAGGACCAAGTTTTCTGGCATTTTGGTTTTAGCTTGCATTCACACAAATGGATTTACAACAATTTGCTGGAAAATTTGTGAAATCAAAGCCCAGTGTGAAAGTAGCTTAGGTCATCTATGCTAGCACTGATGTCAAAGATGCTACTAATCTACATTGTGTGTCATTTGGAAAGAGACACACTCAAACACTGAGGGAGAGTGAATGTAAAGGATATGACTTTTGAGATGTTATAGGCCAAAATCCTGACAGACAAACAGCAGCTAGTAGTTAGAATCAGAAATTGCTTTACTGCCAAGTGTGTTTACCCACACAAGAAATTTGTCTTGGTGTCAGGACCTTCCAGTCCAGAACGTACAGACATAGTGAAGACTCATTTCATTTAATGTAATAAAAACACTAATAATAATAATAAAGAGAATAGTCAATCCATTATAAATAACAGTATACTAATAAAATCTAACACCGGCACAATTAGCACTGGTGCTTAAATTTTTTTTTGTGTTCTCCTCACTAGTCTTCTGCCTCTACACAAATGACTGCACTTCTACAGATCCCTCTGTTAAGCTCTTGAAGCTTGCAAACCACCCCACAGTCATCGGCCTTATCCAGGACAGTGATTGAGTCTGCAAGGTTAACCACCTGGCTCCACACAGACTTGTCAACTCACACGGCTTGCCCACAGATGTAGTGGCTGCAAAAAGTACAAAAGCCATCTGAAAGAAAACAGACTGGCTGTATTACACTTTCTTTTAAAAGTAGAATATCGCAATAGAGATTGCTAAACAACAGCTTGTTTGCCAGCGTTTTCAGCTCATCAGCGCTTTTTCCATAATACAGACAGAGTGTGTGTGCATGGTTGCCAGGTTGGAAAGAATAAATAAACCACTGGGCAATGTATTCATTTAAGAATAAACTCTGATTGAGGGCTTTAAACATTAACTGAAAACTTGTGGAGGCTTGTTGCCTATTCACGATTATACAAATGCCAAATTCAAATGAAACACTATCAGAATAAAAAACCAGCAGGCAAATATCACAGATGTTCATGCTTAATAAATTAAGACAAGCAGAAACCATGATCATAATTAAAATACACAAATGAAATTGTTTAGTTCTCGCTGTACAGAATCAAAAATGAACTGACTTGAGCAAAGTAATGAAACTACTGTCATTTAGAGCTATCTGACCTGTTGTATTTGTATGCATTTAACTGGCAGCTTTATTACAGAGAACAATTCCTTGTGTGTGCAAGAACACGTCAAAAGAAACTTTATGATTCGGATCTGAACAATAGCAGTGTGGGCTGTGAAATCAAGTAAAAAATATAAGATACTGTTAAAAACGTAACACAAAAACAAATAAAACTAGTTTCATACCATTCACAGCATCTTTCCACATTAAAGGATTTCAAGAAATGTCCTTGTTTCGTGTTACAACACGTTTCACATACTTTGCTTGATTAGTCAAAAGGAACAGCTCAAGGTACCGAAAAATGATGTCATTGTGATATTACCATCAGCAATCAGACCCCTCCACTTCTAAATCCATAGGCGGAGAGTGCACCAGCAACAGGGTTAGCCTGAAATATATTTGTGTAATCTATTATCTATACACATTATAAACAATTTGTTGGCAGTTTTTTCCCCTGGAAAACAGGTGAAGGGGAAGCTTTGTCTGAAGCCAACAGCTTTGTCTGTTATACGAGTGTCTTCTCCAGCAGTCTGTATTCAGCGTATGTTACGGCCTTATAAATGAACAATGACAGCCAAGCCCTTCCACAATACGGCTTCACTATTTGAACTGTTAGGCTAATTTGTCATTTTTCTTTTATTTTATGAGTAATGATTTAATATTTTCTTTGTATGAACAAAGGTTAAGTGTTTATGTTGACAAAACACACAAAAAATTGTAAAGTGAGGTCCCATTTGTTAACTTTAGTGAAAGCATTAGTTAAAAATGATCAGCAATACAATTTTACAGAATTCATTAAACTTTGTTAACCTAAGTTGAAATAAGAATACAATTGTTCATTGTTTGTTCATGTTAGTTCATTAAGTTCATTTAAGGGGTCATGAACTGCCTCTGTGTTTTATTTTGTACTGTTCTCTGAGGTCCACTTATTTGTTATCAAGATTTTGACATAAAAAAACTTCATAATTTAGAACTAATAGGCTATTTTCTGTTCAGTTTCAATCTTTCTGAAAATCCTGAAGTGAATTGTGCCTTGTTTGTAAACAAATCAGAAGTAAAATTAAGTGAACAAAGGAACGAGTTCTTGGCAATGCAACACAGCTGGGCACTGCACAGCGTCTTATTTTCTTATCGTTTGGTTTCTGCAGTTTTGAGTTCCGAAACTTACAGGGTCTTATTGTAATATTTTTTTTTCAGTTCATGACCCCTTTAAGTAATGCTAACAGATAGATACAACTTTGTTTTGATTTTAGCAATTTGTGACCCTGAACCACAAAACCAGTCTTAATTCGCTGGGGTATATTTTTAGTAATAGCCAAAAAACATTGTATGGGTCAAACTTATCGATTTTTCTTTTATTCCAAAAATCATTAGGATATTAAGTAAAGATCATGTTCCATGAAGATATTTTGTAAATTTCCTACTGTAAATATATAAAAACTTAATTTTTGATTAGTAGTATGCAAAATTTTGTCAAAACACTGCGCTTACTGATTTTTCACGTAAACCCTTGTCAGTTATGTAATAAAATTAACATAACAGTTCAGAATGAAAACAGTAAATTGTATCCATGTGGCTCTTAAAGTGACAGTGGGCTATATTCCTGCTCAACCCTCTATATTGCGAGTAAATCACTCGCATATGCAATTAAATCTTCCTTCTGGCGACTAAATGATGTCTTATATTAGCCAATGGCTAATAAATTATCAGATTTTTCTCGCCAGTGTGTTAATTGGAGGCTAAGTATAAGTTCAACACAGATATATTTTCACTCGCAAACACTCTGACTCTGACTGAGGGCTTCAGAGTTTCACTCTCAGTCAAGCGATCTGTGATATTTCTCAGTTCATCTCAATGGACGCGCAGCGCACCTGTATTTGATGTACAGTCGTGGCCAAAAGTTTTGAGAATTACATAAATATATGAAATTGGAAAAGTTGCTGCTTAAGTTTTTATAATAGCAATTTGCATATACTCCAGAATGTTATGAAGAGTGATCAGATGAATTGCATAGTCCTTCTTTGTCATGAAATTAACTTAATCCCAAAAAAACCTTTCCACTGCATTTCATTGCTGTCATTAAAGGACCTGCTGAGATCATTTCAGTAATAGTCTTGTTAACTCAGGTGAGAATGTTGACGAGCACAAAGCTGGAGATCATTATGTCAGGCTGATTGGGTTAGAATGGCAGACTTGACATGTTAAAAGGAGAGTGATGCTTGAAATCATTGTTCTTCCATTGTTAACCATGGTGACCTGCAAAGAAACGCGTGCAGCCATCATTGCGTTGCATAAATATGGCTTCACAGGCAAGGGTATTGTGGCTAATAAGATTGCACCTAAATCAACAATTTATAGCATCATCGAGAACTTCAAGGAAAGAGGTTCAATTCTTGTAAAGAAGGCTTCAGGGCGTCCAAGAAAGTCCAGCAAGTGCCAGGATCGTCTCCTAAAGAGGATTCAGCTGCGGGATCGGAGTGCCACCAGTGCAGAGCTTGCTCAGGAATGGCAGCAGGCAGGTGTGAGCGCATCTGCACGCACAGTGAGGCCAAGAATTTTGGAAGATGGCCTGGTGTCAAGAAGGGCAGCAAAGAAGCCACTTCTCTCCAAAAAAACATCAGGGACAGATTGATCTTCTGCAGAAAGTATAGTGAATGGACTGTTGAGGACTGGGGCAGTCATATTCTCCGATGAAGCCCCTTTCCGATTGTTTGGGGCATCTGGAAAAAGACTTGTCCGGAGAAGAAAAGGTGAGCGCTACCATCAGTCCTGTGTCATGCCAACAGTAAAGCATCCTGACACCATTCATGTGTGGGGTTGCTTCTCATCCAAGGGAGTGGGCTCACTCACAATTCTGCCCAAAAACACAGCCATGAATAAAGAATGGTACCAAAACACCCTCCAACAGCAACTTCTTCCAACAATCCAACAACAGTTTGGTGAAGAACAATGCAATTTCCAGCACGATGGAGCACCGTACCATAAGGCAAAAGTGATAACTAAGTGGCTCGGGGACCAGAATGTTGAAATTTTGGGTCCATGGCCTGGAAACTCCCCAGATCTTAATCCCATTGAGAACTTGTGGTCAATCCTCAAGAGGCGGGTGGACAAACAAAAACCCACTAATTCTGACAAACTCCAAGAAGTGATTATGAAAGAATGGGTTGCTATCAGTCAGGATTTGGCCCAGAAGTTGATTGAGAGCATGCCCAGTCGAATTGCAGAGGTCCTGAAAAAGAAGGGCCAACACTGCAAATACTGTCTCTTTGCATAAATGTCATGTAATTGTCGATAAAAGCCTTTGAAACGTATGAAGTGCTTGTAATTATATTTCAGTACATCACACCCCAATTTTTTTTTTTTTTTGTTAGAAACATTAAATGACAGAAAAAACTACCACCTCTCAAGTTCAAATGTTCAGTTAAAATGACTAATATGCATTCCATCATGGTTATCAAATGTACTTCTAATTATTTAAGTTATATAAAAAAATACTTTATTATATAGCTTGACTGACTGATGTTAAAAATGTACTTATGTTAACATTGTATTTATAAAAAAATGCGCCATTTTACAAATATTATATATATATATATATATATACATATATATATATATATATATATATATATATCAATCAGTCGAGTAAACCAAAATATTTACTAGCCAATGTTTATTCAATTGCCAAGGTGTCCATAGAGGGTTGCTGCTGCCAACTGTGTGTTTCATATAATTAATCAAACAACAAAAGACAAAATCACTCACTGCTCTTGACTGAAAGACTTTTGTAGTTCACAGTGAACTTACAGTGAAGTCTATGCGGTTTTATTTTAACATTAGATTATTCAATTATTGTAGTATGCTGATAACTGAATACTATAGAGTTGATTAAAAATTTTAATCACAGCTTGTTTTATTGTATTTGTCCTTAGCTTTTTTTATATTACTTACACTAATTATTTTAAATAATTTTGAGGACTTTTTTGTAGTTTTTTTCACTAATATTAGTAACAGTAGTATTCTCCTGTGGTAAATTTTGCTGGCCTCTAAGATTTAGATGTCACAGCCAACTTATTTACAAAAAACTGATATTTGATATATATCGCTATCTTTAAATAAATAATTCATATAAAGTTTTGGTCTTATGGCCAAACTAATGGTTAACTAATGTTAACAAATGAAACCTTTCCTACCCAAAAATCTAATGCAACCATTTTTTATTTATTTATTTATTTATTTATTTTACAGATTTAAATAATAATAATAATAATAAAGATTTTAAGATCCAGAGTCATTTGTCAACAATTTAAGGTGCTGAATCTTGAAGCACTACAGCAGGTGTACTGATTATGCTTCTCTTATATGTGTAATGGTTGACATATTTTGGCTGCCCGTGTGCTTAATTCCTCTAACCTGCCACCCATCTCACTGGTAAGATGATCTTTAGTCAATTACTGCCATAAATTAATTTAACCTCTAGGGCTGTGCTGATAGGAATAGTCAGAGATTATTATTATAAGGCTAGTATTACTATCTAATTAATCTTAGGGCTTACTTGCCCATCATTTCGTTTTCGTTTCCGTGTTTTTTGTTTTTGTTTTTTTTTACAGTGTTTCGCTTTATAACCAATAACACACAATTCCATTGAGTTTATGAACAAAATGGCCTATCTTATAGTAATGGGAGTGTTTTTTTTTTAAAGTCCATAAACTCGTGCTAGACTGAAGTCAGTGATCATCCTTCATTTCATTGATGTCACTCATATTCACCAGATTCAGATATTATTAGTTATTATATATATTTTTTTGCATTCAGATATACTGTATGTCCTCTTGAACTTGACATGGACAAATGTAAACAACACAAGAAGCCAAACCGATTAAAGCCCACCACCTGGGTTTTCTCATCATGAGATGGCAATGTGTGTATTACTAAGATGCAGAAGAGGCGGATGGGTTCTTAAAACAGGAAATGACCTTCAAACTAACCCACTCAACCCTGAGGAAGCATCCAGTAATCTCCAGATTAACTCCAGGTTGCCTCACTTACAATCCCTCCCTGATAACAGTATAAGATGAAAGACAACCAAACAAAAATAAAGCCTGAAAATGGAGCATTTAATAAACACACACCATTCACTTGACTCATCCTAGGCTCAAAAACTCACTAACAGACATTTATTTAGCATGTTTAATCAATTAAAATTGCATCTCTGAGGACCAAACTAGTTCTTTGCCAGCTGCTTCACCGTAAACCTAAACAATGCAATGTAATTAATGTAATTCAGAAAATGTAGGCTAATTTGTTAGTCAGATCAACTTCAATGGGGGTCCAGGCCCCTAGCCCTCCTCTTCCTCCTCAATCCAAAAACAGCATTTTTTGTTTTTACGGCCTGTGGCATCTATTTATAGAGGCACTAAAAAGCATGAGTTCATTATTTTTCTTCCTGATGTAATGAAGGATCAGAGGTGTGGAGATCCATTTGCAGCTTTGTCAGTGTAGCCGGGGCAATAAAAGACTTCGCAATGGCTAAGAATTAGTGATGTGTCGTTCATGAACGAATCATTCTTTTTGAACAAATCTTTTAAGGTGAACGAATCGTTCTCGTTCACCTAATCCACTGACTCATTTCTCGTTCACTGAAATTCCTCCCTCCACAACAGCGCGACGCTATAAGCAGCGCATGCGCAGCTCGGTGAACCGGGTATCTGTGAAATGTTTCCACTGTCTATGGTCCAATGGGGAATCTGTTTCCATTTCTTTTGAGTTGAATGAAATGACATGTCGTTCGTGAATGAAATGACTGAACTGGTACACACATGTCGTTCATGAATGAAATGAACTGGTACATATCTCGTTCGAGAGCGAAATAAATGAGTAAACCAGGTCAGTTGGCAATTTAGCATGTCAAGCTCTCAAAATGCAAAGCGCAGTTATATGTACTGTTTCACATACGCTTGTTTTCATATTTAGCATACAGAACATAACTAGACGTTTAATCTCTGATTTATGAATGTGAATATATAATATATGAACTGTCTGACCAAACAATTAAAATGCTAATTATGCAAGAAAACCTTGTGCTTTGTTCATCTGTTGACACTGTTTTCCTAATGAATGTTGTTCAGTTGCTTTGACGCAATGTATTTTGTTTAAAGCGCTATATAAATAAAGGTTAAAAAAAAAAATAAAAATAAAAAATCTGAACAACTTAATTAGACTTTATATACTGAATGCAATTATGCACACATTTTAATAAAGCCAAATCAGTTTTTGTCACAAGTGAATACGTTCGTTGACTTAGACATAACACATAATACACTCTTTTTCGCCACCTGCTGGCATATTTTGTGTAATACGAAGAAATGGTCACTGAACGAATCAGTGAACGAATCTGAACGAATCATTTTGGTGAACGAACTGAAAATGAACGAATCTCTTGAAAGAATCATAATTTCCACCACTACTAAGAATCCAGAAGCAGTTTAAATAGGGGAGCTAAGGGGAAACACCTGTGCTGGCAATCAGTCCCAGGCACGGGGATTATAGGAAATGAAGTCAAGAGAGGGATTCCTCCGGTAGTGAACGGTGAGATCCACCCTGCGAGAGGCTCCTGAAGCGAGGAGGTATTCGACACCGAGGTCTTCCATGGGAGCGGGGAGCTGGTTTTTGAGGGTGAGCTCTATGGAATTTAGCTGTGAGTGAAGGATCCAAGATATCCTGAGCATTGACCCAAGATATTTCCTCCAGGCCATACCCCTCCCAGTCAATTGTAGTAACTTGTCCCGGCGTCGGGAGTTCAGGATTTCCTGCACCTTGTACACCTCCACGCCTTTCATGGTGATGGGCGGGGGACTCTTGTTTATGGCCTCCTCTTGTTCCCTCTCTCCTCTAAAACCACCGGCAGGTTTAAGCAGAGAAACATGAAAAGTGGGTGAGATAATTAGAGGGGAAAGCCAAACGTTAAGATACTGGTGTAATCGGTCTAATCATTTTGAATGGACCCACTTACCTGGGACTTAGTTTTCATCATGGGAGTCGAAGGTGAAGATCCTTGGTGGAGAGCCAGTCCCATTGGCCAGGGTTGTAAGCAGGGCTTAGCCTTCTGGGACGATCAACTTGTTCCTTTACTCTGCGGATGGCGCGTTGAAGTTGCACATGAGCAGTATTCCAGGTTTCCTCACTTCTCTGAAACCAGTCGTTAATGGCAGGGAGTTCTGAGGGTTCCTTGGACCAGGGAAACAGGGGTGGTTGGAATCCGAGTACACATTGAAATGGCGTAAGGTCGGTGGATGGTTTGCGGAGAAAATTCTGTGCAAATTTAGCCCAAAGAAGAAAATGACTCCAGTCGTTCTGACTGTGATGGCAGTAGGAATGCAAGAAGCGTGTAAGTTCCTGGTTCAATCTCTCTACCTGTCCATTCGACTGTGGATGATATCCGGAGGTAAGACTGACGTTGGTGTTGAGGTTTCTACAGAATGCAGACCACAACCGGGAAGTGAACTGAGGACCACGATCTGAGACAATGTCCTCAGGGAGTCCATAAAAGTGGAAGACCTGTTTCACAAGTACCTGCTGTTTCAAAAGCTGTAGGGAGTTTACTTAAGTGAAGTGACATACAGCAAAGTATGGTGACCCATACTCAGAATTCATGCTCTGCATTTAACCCATCCAAAGTGCACACACACAGCAGTGAACACACACCTTGAACACACACACACGGAGCAGTGGGTAGCCATTTATGCTGCGGTGCCCAGGGAGCAGTTGAGACTTGAACCTACAACCTTAGGGTTAAGGAGTCAAACTCTCTAACCATTAGGTCATGACTTCCCTTAAAGATATTAGTCAACATGCCTCGGAGAAACAATCGATTACCATCAGAATGGTGGTGTAGTTCCTTTAGTTGGGGAAGTCTGTGACACAGTTTATGCCTAAGTGAGACCATGGTCGTTGGGGAACTTGAAGTGGCTGAAGTAGGCCTGCTGGGCATGGGTGAGATGATGTAGAGATGTTACAAATGGTACACTGACAAACGAAAGCAATGGTATCTGATTGGAGAGTGGACCACCAGTATTTGTTGGAAAGGAGCTGAATGGTGGCTGTTATACCTGGATGCCTGAGACCGGGAGAGTTATGGACCCATTGCATCACATGTTGAAAGATACTGAACATAGGTGCATTCAGGAGGACATACTGGTGGAGAATTCTCAGTGATCTGTGTGATTTCAGTCATGATATCCCACTGGAGATGGAGCGAGAATGAGGTTAGAGGGAATTATAGGTTCATTGTATGGAGGAATCAGAGAAGATTCATACTGTCTAGAGAGAGCATCTGCCTTGACATTTTTTGAGCCTGGATGGTAATTTAGTTTGAAATTGAAACGAGTGAAAAACAGAAACCATCTTGCCTGTCGTGGGTTGAGTCATTTGGCTGATCTGAGGTACTCAAGGTTGCGGTGATCCGTTAAAACAACAAAGGGAAGTTTGGCCCCCTCCAACCAGTGATCCCACTCTTAGTCTGCCATCATGGCTAGAAGTTCCCGATCTCCCAAATCATAATTTTCCTCTGCAGAGTTGAGTTTATGAGAATAGAAGGGCACAAGGGAAGAGTTTAAGAGGACTACCTTGTCGCTGAGAGAGTATGGCACCAATCCTGGTGATGTATGCATCCACATCCACATTGAACTCTAATTCTAGGTCAGGATGATGTAGAATGGGTGCAGTGGTGAAACGTTTCTTCAACTGTTTGAATGCCATGGTAGCAGACGAAGACCCGAGCAGACGATGTCTGTTTCCTTTCATCATGGAGGTGAGAGGTGCTATGATGGTGCTGAAGTCACGAATTAACCGTCTGTAGAAATTTGTGAAGCCCAAGAAACGTTGTAGGTCCTTTACGGTCATGGGTTGAGGCCAGTTGAGCACAGACTGTACCTTTTTATCATCCATTGCTACCCCCTCTGCACTGATGTAACCAAGGAAGGATGTTACTGTCTGATGGACCATTTCTCAATCTTGGCTTATAGATGATTATCAATGATTCTATGAAATACTGCCCGTACATGTTGCACATTGGAGTCCAGGGTATCTATGTAGACAATGACCCATCGGTTAAGCATGTCATGGAACACATCATTAATGAAGGCCTGGAAAACTGAAGGATTGTTGACCAATCCAAACAGCATAACAAGATATTCATAGTGCTCGGATGTTGTTAAGAAGACAGTTTTCCATTCTTCTCCGTCCCGGATGCGAATTAGGCTGTAGGCACTGTGAAGGTCAAGCTTGGTGAAGTATTTAGCAGTACGAAGTTGTTCTAGAGCTGCAGGAACTAGAGGCAGGGGATAACGGAATTTTACTGTCACCTCGTTAAGACTGTGATAATCGATGCATGGTTGGAGACCTCCATTCTTTTTCTTTATGAAGAAGAAACCTGCTGAGGCCGTTGAGGTGGATGGTCTAATGAACCCCTTAGATTAAAGAAAATGTGCTGTCCTGATCTAAAAGCACTCTTGATTAACTGTAGACCATTCTACTGTTCATGGGAGATTCACTCGTTCATTCTCGTGAGGGTTTACATTCCTCTGCAAGCACACATGCACTCAGCTTTACAGAAACTCGCTGATCAGATAACAGAGACAGAACAACAACACCCGAACTCTGTTTTAATCATTCTCGGCGACCGTAATAAAGCAAAACTTTTCAGTGAATTGCCAAAATACAGACAACATGTTACTCTTGATTAACTGTAGACCATTCTACTGTTCATGGGAGTTTCACTCATTCATTCTCGTGAGTGTTTACATTCCTCTGCAATCACACATGCGCTCAGCTTTACAGAAACTCACTGATCAGATAACAGAGACCGGACAACAACACCCGAACTCTGTTTTAATCATTCTCGGTGACCGTAATAAAGAAAAACTTTTCAGTGAACTGCCAAAATATAGACAACATGCTACATGTCCCACCAGAGAAAATAATATGCTGGATCATTGTTACACAGCAATAAAGGATGCATATCGCTCTATCCCACTGGCAGTTTTGGGGCTCTCTGATCACTGCCTGGTTAATCTAATACCAACCTACAGACAAAAACTTAAATCTGTTAAAACCTGTAGTAAAGACTTTAAAGAGATGGACCAATGAAACAAAGTGGGTTTTACAAGCCTTTTTCGACTCCACTGATCGGAGTGTTTTTGAAGCTGCTATCACCAATCTGGATGAACTCACAAACACAGTAACATCCTATATTAGTTTCTGTGAGGATATATGCATTCCTACCCGGACTTATTTAACATTCAACAATGATAAGCCGTGGTTTACAGCAAAACTCCAAAGAGGATGCCTACAGACATGGGGACAGAGTCTTGTACAATCAGGCCAGGACCACACTGAATAAAGAGATTACACTGGCTAAAAGGGCTATGCTAAAAGCTGGAAGATCATTTCACTTCCAATGACTCAGTTTCAGTTTGCTGAAGACCTAAATTAGTTTTATTGTAGATTCGAAACCCCCCACACCCGTTCTGACCATCTCTCTACACAAAGATTAACACCTTCTGCAAAACAACCCCCCACCCCAGGGCTGGCAAAATGGCTTAAAAACTAAATTAGAATTTTTGCACTTATTATCAACATTTTAAAGTCCATAATGTTTAAAATAATGTTTATAAACCAAATATAATGAATTAATTTGCTTAAACAACTATAAACAAAACAACATCATTTATGTGTTCATAGTTTAATACAAAGTGCCGAAAGCCAATTACACAAAGAAATTTTTTCAATTAAAAACACGAGTTACAGTGGGATGAGGGGAAAATCCCGCCATTTAGTCTTGGGATATGTTTTTTCAAAGTCGAACTTTCATGAATTTTACATGGCTTTCTAAACAAGCGACTCTTGTGCAAGCCGTGAGTGCAACAGTGATAGACAGGGCCGTCCTTGGGGGGTGTGGTCAACTGGTGTGGTCTCACCAGGGCCCCGCACTTTAGGGGAGCGGACAGAGGAGAACAGCCTCCCCCCGGAATGCAATAGTGAATAGACCGAGGGGGACCCCCTGCTCCGGAGGAGGATCAAAACCCTATAGCGAAAGGAACACTGCCCCCCACCCGGAACACTGTTGTGAATGGACCGAGGGGGGAACCGTTCCCGACTACAAACCTGTGGCTCTAAAGTCAGTAAAGTCAAAAACTAGTTCTGGCTTATCTGAAGGACATCACTGGACCCTTCTGGACAAAACAGGGACTTATGTGAGGATCCTGTTTGTGGACTTTAGTTTGGCTTTCAACGTCATCATTCTAACAGCCCTCCAGACTCCATTGTTAAAAAGGCCCAACAAAGGTTGTACTTCCTTCGCCAGCTGAGGAAGTTTAACCTGCCACAGTAGCTGCTGAAACAGTTCTACTCAGCCGTCATTGAATCAGTCCTGTGTACTTCAATAACTGTCTGGTTTGGTTCAGCTACAAAATCAGAAGACTACAGAGAACGGTTTGGACTGCTGAAAGGATTATTGGTGCTCCCCTGCCCACCCTTCAAGAATTATATACATCCAGAGTGTGGAAAAGGGCCCAGAAAATCACTCTGGATCCCTCTCATCCAAGTTATGCCCTTTTTGAACTTTTGCCATCTGGCCAGAATTTCAGAGCTGCAAATACCAGGACAGTCAGGCACAAGAACAATTTCTCCCCCAGGCAATCTACCTCATGAACAGTTAAATGTTCCCCACATTATGCATACTAGTACATCCCTGCATATCATTTTATTCTATCCCATTCTATCATCTATAGCACAAATGTACATACAATTTATTTGTTTTTCAATTTATTTTTCAATATTTGTCTATTTATATTTTCATTTCTGTATTTTTTTCTCATTTAATTTTTTTTATTGTGTGTGTGTTGTGTTTCTGTGTACTGGAAGCATATGTTTCAAAAATTTATTTCTTGTATGTGCAAGCATACTTGGCAATAAAGCTCGTTCTGATTCTGATATATTTTTTAAAACTGTCAATAATGTATAATACTGAATTAACTATTCAATTTAAAATTCAATTGAGTTAAATAACTAAATGACAGACAAAACAGAATCTGAGTAAAGATACATTTATTCTATGAATTATGTACAGGCTTATTGTATATTAGGGTCAAAGACATTTAAAGGTCCGCATTAAATTTTATTTTTTTACAAATGTAATTGTATATACATAGAATATACATGAGTAAAATATCTTGCTGACAAATGGCCAAAATGGGATAATGGCAAGGTTTGAAAACGTAAAATTACAAGCAAGTACTATTTGGGGTATAACTATTTAGTCTTTTATTATGTCATAAACTGATTCTTGTGGTAAATTTGCCTGACAAGATTGTCACACTGAATTACATTTTAGTGGCTGTTTTCAGTAAATCATGGTAAACATGTATGATATTTATTTAATGGGGGAAAAAAATCTAATTAAACAGGACAACTAATTAAATGTCAAACTAATGTCAAATACAAACTGATTTGCTAAAAACATGGTGATATAATAAATCTAAATAAAGATTACTAGAGTATGTTTAACAAGAAAATAATGAATAAATGTTTTTTTTTTACATTAAAAAAATCTCACTTACTTCAATGTGTTACTTGGCATTTCCTTACAATTGTTTGTAAAATTGACAAGTAATTTCTCAGTGAAAATTATTTCTACACCACCCTATCCCTAAACAGAACAGAAGGCAGCGCCCTCTGCTGGAAGCACTAAGGAGCAGCTAAAGAGACATCCATCAACTGCACAGCACATTACACAAGCAAGGAGTGCTGATCTTAAACAGATA
The DNA here is from genome assembly GCF_963082965.1 of Carassius carassius. NCBI lineage: Eukaryota > Metazoa > Chordata > Actinopteri > Cypriniformes > Cyprinidae > Carassius > Carassius carassius. The sequence goes on from NC_081799.1 coordinate 2,695,238, forward strand.
TTTTAGTTGAGGCCCAATACTTTTCAGTTATGAAATAAAGATAAAATTATATATATATATATATATATATATATACAACCCGAATTCCGGAAAAGTTGGGACGTTTTTTAAATTTTAATAAAATGAAAACTAAAAGACTTTCAAATCACATGAGCCAATATTTTATTCACAATAGAACATAGATAACATAGCAAATGTTTTAACTGAGAAAGTTTACAATTTTATGCACAAAATGAGCTCATTTCAATTTTGATTTCTGCTACAGGTCTCAAAATAGTTGGGACGGGGCATGTTTACCATGGTGTAGCATCTCCTTTTCTTTTCAAAACAGTTTGAAGACGTCTGGGCATTGAGGCTATGAGTTGCTGGAGTTTTGCTGTTGGAATTTGGTCCCATTCTTGCCTTATATAGATTTCCAGCTGCTGAAGAGTTCGTGGTCGTCTTTGACGTATTTTTCGTTTAATGATGCGCCAAATGTTCTCTATAGGTGAAAGATCTGGACTGCAGGCAGGCCAGGTTAGCACCCGGACTCTTCTACGACGAAGCCATGCTGTTGTTATAGCTGCAGTATGTGGTTTTGCATTGTCCTGCTGAAATAAACAAGGCTTTCCCTGAAATAGACGTTGTTTGGAGGGAAGCATATGTTGCTCTAAAACCTTTATATACCTTTCAGCATTCACAGAGCCTTCCAAAACATGCAAGCTGCCCATACCGTATGCACTTATGCACCCCCATATATATATATATATATATATATAAACAAAGCTTTATGAAGAAAAACTAATTGTATAAAACAAGGCGTATTGGCAACTCAATATAAGCATATATAATTGTTTATAGTAGTAAAAATTTCAGCTATTTTTAAATTTTCTATTGTTCTTTCTGACAGAAGAAAAAGCAACACAATAACTCAAACAATGGTTTTCATGGCAGGGATAATGCTCAATGTGCACTTACAGCTGCGCAGCCTTCATTTAACCCTCTGGAGCTGATTAACGCAGATATGCGTTATGAGTCATTTTCTCCTGATAACCCCGAAAAGAACTTAAATTACACTTTCAGTTTTAATCGTACAGATAAGAGCAATACATCAATCGAATCTCAAAAATCCCGGGAACCAATGTTCTTTATGTGTTTTTTTGCCTTATTCAAGTGTTTTAAAAAATTAATGATTAATGAGAGGAGTAGGATGAGAAATTGCTAATGAACTTTAGTAATTGTATAAGGTGGCGTGAACACAGATTTTGGATAAAATATTTGTCATTGTTTGCAGACAGTAACACCATCCAAACAGTGAAACCACATAATAAATAACCGATCTACAAACATTTCTAAATTAATGTAAAACACACAATATTTTAAAATTATTATTGGTAAATTAATCTATTTTATATAGTCTATTGTTAATTCTAAAGTAGCCTATTGAAGAATGCAATCATTTAAATTAGTTAAGTTGTTTATTTGCTTCACATAGGCACTATATTTTTTATTATAAACTATATCCCTCTTATTAAAAAAATGCTTTGTCTGACTGTACACCTTAACCATAATAAACAAATCGGTAACACTTTAAAATAAGGTTCATTAGTTAACTACATTAATTAACATTAACTAATAATGAACTGCACTTGAACTTTGTTCATGTTAATTTCCACATTTAATAATGCTTTATTAGTGTTTATTTATTTATTTATATTATATTGTATATTTATTTATTTTATTTATTATTGTATTTATTTATTTAGTGTTCCTGTCACGCTGTCAGGTCTCTGTTTCCCTGAGTCTCCGTGGTCTCACTTCCCCATAGGCACCTCACCGTATGCACTACAATTCCCACAAAGCCTTGTCCCTTCATCACAGTAATTGCACTCCTGTTAATTGCACTCAGGTGTCTTCATTTGATAGTCATTACCCTGCCTATATTAACCGGTCTTTTCTGTTTGTCTTCATGGATTCCTTTCTTTCCGTCACCTAGTTTCATCGCCTTCTGAGTTTCCTCGTCTTCCGAGTTCCTGTTTCTAGTTCCATTCCTGTTCCTGTTCCTGTTCCTATCCCTAGTGTTTGTTTGTTTTGGATTGATATCTGGTTTTGACCCCTGCTTGTTGGATTCTGATTTGGATTACCCATTAAACCACACTGCGCTTGGATCTCTCGTCTCCTGTGTTTCCCTGGGTCTCCGATCGTAACAGAAGGACTCCATCAATGTCGAGATCCAGCGGTGTGGGACTTCTACCTACAACATCGGCTTCCGTGGGATACCCCAGCCACTCCTGCCTCTCCCGGTGGGATGGCCGATTCTAGACCAGGGTCTACAAACAGGAGGACCGCCAGCCCAGCGCCACAGCACAAGGTGGTCGCCAGTCCAACGTCATGGCGCGAGATGGCTGCCAGCAAGATGGCCGCCAGCCCAGCGCCACTGCCTAAGATGGCCGCCGGTCCAGAGTCATGGCACAAGATGGCCACCTGTCCAGCGCCTCTGCACAAGATGACAGCCACAGTTGACCCTCCAGAGTGGAGTCAGGCTCCCGTTGACCCTCCAGAGTGGAGTCAGGCTCCCGTTGACCCTCCAGAGTCGAGTCAGGTTCCCGTTGACCCTCCAGAGTCGAGTCAGGTTCCCGTTGACCCTCCAGAGTCGAGTCAGGTTCCCGTTGACCCTCCAGAGTCGAGTCAGGTTCCCGTTGACCCTCCAGAGGCGAGTCAGGTTCCCGTAGACCCTCCAGAGTCGGGTCAAGTCACCGTTGACACTCCAGAGTCGGGTCAAGTCACCGTTGACACTCCAGAGTCAGGTCAAGTCACCGTTGACACTCCAGAGTCAGGTCAAGTCACCGGTGATCTTCATGGGCAAAGGCAAGTCACCATTGATATTCATGGACAATATTTAAAAAAAATATAACTTAATTCACACCATATTTCTGATATTATCGATCAATCTTATCAGATTAACTTTGATCGTTCACTTTTATTTTATATCCGTGAGTGCAGTACACCTGCAAAGCGTTAGCACTCGTTAGCTTGTCATTAGCATTTTCATTCGAACCTATCACTGTTTTCTTTTCTCCTCTCGCTCCAGTTTTTCACAAGTTCATCAAACAACCGCAGTAAGAATATTTCATCAAGCACGGTGAGTAATGGCTTCTCCCGTCATTGTTACTTGCACCTCTTGCCACATGTAGTTTATCTATCTCTGTCGCTGATGAGGGATTCACATGTGATAAATGCAGGGAAATAGTTAGGCTGACAGAGAAGATTTCAGAATTAGAGACACGCATCCAAACTTTAATTGAGGACAGTAAGAATGTTAGGGCTCTAGATACGGCTTTGGATGCGTCTAACTCAGGGATTCCTGTACATTGTTCGGTTCCGGAAACAGAGCCCCTGCAGCAGGGCAACTGGGTGACGGTGAGGCAGCGTAGTCGTGGGTCAAAACACCGCTCTTCTGTTCCGATCAAAACATTAAACAGGTTCTCCCCACTCAGTGATGCACCCACTGAGAAACCTGATGAAAGTGCTCTAGTTATTGGTGATTCTATTGTACGGAACGTGAATATAGAGACACCAGCCACCATAGTCAAATGTTTACCAGGAGCCAGAGCGCCTGACATCTTGGCAAATTTAAAAGTGCTGGCTAGTGCTAAACGTAAATACAGTAAGATTGTTATTCATGCCGGCGCTAATGATGTTCGACTTCGCCAGTCGGAGATCACTAAAAATAACATTAAAGAGGTGTGTGAACTTGCAAGCACGATGTCATACACTGTAATATGCTCTGGTCCCCTCCCTGCTTACCGTGGTGACGAGATGCATAGCAGATTGTCATCATTCAATGGCTGGATGTCTAAGTGGTGCCCACAGAATAACATAGGTTTCATAGACAATTGGACGAGCTTTTGGGGCAGACCTGACCTGTTGAAAAGAGATGGTCTTCATCCCTCCTGGGGTGGCGCCACTCTTCTCTCTAGAAATATGGCAAATAGTCTTAGTGTTTATACTTGACTAACTGGGGCCCAGGTCAGGAAGCAGACAGACTGGCTAAACCGACCGTCTGCTAGCTGCCTCCCGTCACAGAGGTCAGTTAATTCTCAGCACATAGAGACTTTTTCACCTAGATATCACACTATAGAGACTGTGTCTGTTCCCCGAACTAGAAAAAAAACAAAAAAACGTCCAAACCAAGTTAAGATTAACAATTTAATTGAGGTTCAACAAATAAAAAAAAGAAGCAATATGGATAAACAAATGATAAAGCTTGGCTTATTGAATATCAGATCCCTTTCTACGAAAACACTTTTTGTAAATAATATGATCACTGATCATAATATAGATGTGCTCTGTTTGACAGAAACCTGGCTAAAACCTTATGATTACATTATTTTAAATGAGTCCACCCCCCAAGATTACTGTTATAAACATGAGCCCCGTCTAAAAGGCAAAGGTGGAGGTGTTGCTTCAATTTATAACGTTTTCAGGATTTCTCAGAGGGCAGGCTACAAGTATAACTCGTTTGAAGTAATGGTGCTTCATATAACATTATCCGGAGAAACAAATGTTAATGATAAATCCCCTGTTATGTTTGTACTGGCTAATGTATACAGGCCACCAGGGCACCATACAGACTTTATTAAAGAGTTTGGTGATCCATCCGAGTTAGTTCTGGCTGCAGATAAAGTTTTAATAGTTGGTGATTTTAATATCCATGTTGATAATGAAAACGATGCATCGGGATCAGCATTTATAGACATTCTGAACTCTATTGGTGTTAGACAACACGTTTCAGGACCTACTCATTGTCGAAATCATACTCTAGATTTAATACTGTCACATGGAATTGATGTTGATGGTGTTGAAATTATTCAGCCAAGCGATGATTTCTCAGATCATTATTTAGTTTTGTGCAAAATTCATATAGCCAAAATTGTAAATTCTACTTCTTGTTACAAGTATGAAAGAACCATCACTTCTAACACAAAAGACTGCTTTTTAAGTTATCTTCCTGATGTAACCAAATTCCTTAGCATATCCAAAACCTCAGAACAACTTGATGATGTAACAGAAACTATGGACTCTCTCTTTTCTAGCACTTTAAATAAAGTTGCTCCTTTAAAGTTGCTCCTTTACGCTAAAGGAAGGTTAAGGAAAACAGTTTGACACCATGGTATAATGAGCATACTCGCACCCTAAAGAGAGCAGCCCGAAAAATGGAGCGCAGCTGGAGGAAAACAAAACTAGAGGTATTTCATATTGCTTGGCGGGAAAGTAACATATCCTACAGAAAAGCATTAAAAACTGCTAGATCCGATTACTTTTCTTCTCTTTTAGAAGAAAACAAACATAACCCCAGGTATTTATTCAATACAGTGGCTAAATTAACGAAAAATAAAGCCTCAACAAGTGTTGACATTTCCCAACACCACAGCAGTAATGACTTTATGAACTACTTTACTTCTAAAATCGATACTAGGCTATTAGAGATAAAATTGCAACCATACAGCCGTCAGTTACAGTATCACATCAGACAGTGCACTATAGACCCCATGAGGAACAGTTCCACTCATTCTCTACCATAGGAGAGGAAGAATTGTATAAACTTGTTAAATCATCTAAACCAACAACATGTATGTTAGACCCTATACCATCTAAGCTCCTAAAAGAGGTGCTTCCAGAAGTCATAGATCCTCTTCTGACTATTATTAATTCCTCATTGTCATTAGGATATGTCCCCAAAACCTTCAAACTGGCTGTTATTAAGCCTCTCATCAAAAAAACACAACTTGACCCCAAAGAACTAGTTAATTATAGACCAATCTCGAATCTCCCTTTTCTGTCCAAGATACTAAAAAAGGTGGTATCCTCTCAATTATATTCCTTCTTAGAGAAAAATGGTATATGTGAGGATTTCCAGTCAGGATTTAGACCGTATCATAGTACTGAGACTGCTCTCCTTAGAGTTACAAATGATCTGCTCTTATCATCTGATCGTGGGTGTATCTCTCTATTAGTTTTATTGGATCTTAGTGCTGCGTTTGACACAATTGACCACAGCATTCTTTTGCATAGACTTAAACACTTTGTTGGCATCAGTGGAAGTGCATTAGCATGGTTTAAATCGTACTTATACGACCGCCATCAGTTCGTAGCAGTGAATGAAGATCCTATCGATCACAATTGCAGTATGGAGTACCTCAAGGCTCAGTACTAGGGCCGCTACTCTTCATGCTTTATATGTTACCCTTGGGAGATATCATCAGGAAACATGGTGTTAGCTTTCACTGTTATGCTGATGATACTCAGCTCTATATTTCTTCGCAGCCCGGTGAAACACACCAATTTGAAAAACTAATGGATTGCATAGTCGATATAAAAAACTGGATGACGAGTCATTTTTTACTGCTAAATTCTGAAAAGGTGGTGTTAACTATAGGACCTAAAAACTCCGCTTGTAATAACCTAGAACACTGTCTAAGACTTGATGGTTGCTCTGTCAATTCTTCGTCATCAGTTAGGAACCTAGGTGTGCTATTTGATCGCAATCTTTCCTTAGAAAGCCACGTTTCTAGCATTTGTAAAACTGCATTTTTCCATCTCAAAAATATATCTAAATTACGGCCTATGCTCTCAATGTCAAATGCAGAAATGTTAATCCATGCATTTATGACCTCAAGGTTAGATTATTGTAATGCTTTATTGGGTGGTTGTTCTGCACGCTTAGTAAACAAACTACAGCTAGTCCAAAATGCAGCAGCAAGAGTTCTTACTAGAACCAGGAATTATGACCATATTAGCCCGGTCCTGTCAACACTGCACTGGCTCCCTATCAAGCATCGCATACATTTTAAAATATTGCTTATTACTTATAAAGCCCTGAATGGTTTAGCACCTCAGTATTTGAATGAGCTCCTTTTACATTATAATCCTCTACGTCCGCTACGTTCTCAAAACTCAGGCAATTTGATAATACCTAGAATATCAAAATCAACTGCAGGCAGCAGATCCTTTTCCTATTTGGCGCCTAAACTCTGGAATAACCTACCTAACATTGTTCGGGAGGCAGACACACTCTTGCAGTTTAAATCTAGATTAAAGACCCATCTCTTTAACCTGGCATACACATAACATACTAATATGCTTTTATTATCCAAATCCGTTAAAGGATTTTTAGGCTGCATTAATTAGGTAAACCGGAACCAAAAACACTTCCCATAACACCTTATGTACTTGCTAAATCATTAGAAGAATGGCATCTACGCTAATATTTGTCTGTTTCTCTCTTGTTCCGAGGTCACCGTGGCCACCAGATCCAGTCTGTGTCCAGAACAGAGGGTCACTGCAGTCACCCGGATCCAGTACGTATCCAGACCAGATGCTGGATCAGCACCTAGAAAGGACCTCTACATCCCTGAAAGACAGCGGAGACCAGGACAACTAGAGCCCCAGATACAGATCCCCTGTAAAGACCTTGTCTCAGAGGAGCACCAGGACAAGACCACAGGAAACAGATGATTCTTCTGCACAATCTGACTTTGCTGCAGCCTGGAATTGAACTACTGGTTTCGTCTGGTCAGAGGAGAACTGGCCCCCCAACTGAGCCTGGTTTCTCCCAAGGTTTTTTTCTCCATTCTGTCACCGATGGCGTTTCGGTTCCTTGCCGCTGTCGCCTCTGGCTTGCTTAGTTGGGGACACTTCATCTACAGCGATATCGTTGACTTGATTGCAAATAAATGCACAGACACTATTTAACTGAACAGAGATGACATAACTGAATCCAATGATGAACTACCTTTAACTATCATTTTTGTATTATTGACACTGTTTTCCTAATGAATGTTGTTCAGTTGCTTTGACGCAATGTATTTTGTTTAAAGCGCTATATAAATAAAGGTGACTTTGAGACTTTGACAAAGGCAAGTCACCACTGATCTTCATGGGGAAGGGCAACTCACCAATGATCTTCATGGGCAAAGTCCAGTCACCAGTGTTCTTCATGGGCAAAGTCAAGTCACCGACTATCTTCATGGGCAAAGGCAAGTCACCATTGATCTTCATGAACAAATGCAAGTCACAATTGATCTTCATGAACAAATGCAAGTCACCATTGATCTTCATGAGCAGAGTCAAGTCACCATTGATCTTCATGAGCAGAGTCAAGTCAGCATTGATCTTCCTAAATCCAGTCTAAACACCAAGGAATTACCAGAGCCTCTCCACATCTCTGCTGAACTATCAGAGCCTCTCCACGTCTCGGCTGAACTACCAGAGCCTCTCCTCGTCTCGGCTGAACTGCCAGAGTCTCTCCTCGCCTCTGCTGAACTACCAGAGCCTCTCCTCGTCTCTGTGGAACTTCCAGAGCCTCGTCACGTCTCAGCCGAACTCTCCGAGCGCACAACTGATCCTGTCGTGGCCACGGAGGCCACCCTTAACTTGTTCATGTTCTCCGTTTCAGACTTGCCTAACCAGACTTGCTCTCCTGTGTTATCAATCCCACTGTGGTGGTCTTCTGCGCTGCCCTGGTGGGCTTCTGTCTCGACCGCACGGAGGTGGTGGTCTTCTGCGCCCGGGTGGGCTTCTGCGCCGTCCTGGTGGGCTTCTGTCTCGACCACGCGGAGGTGGTGGTCTTCTGCGGCCGGGTGGGCTTCTGTCCCGCCCGCACGGATGTGGTGGTCTTCTGCGCCGCCCTGGTGGGCTTCTGTCTCGACCGCATGGCTCCAATTCCACTTGCTCCTCTCTGGATTCCTGCCCTGTCGGTTCGGCCCTGGGCCACTGAACGTTATGCTCTTTCATGGACTTGTGTTTTGTTGTTGTTTTAGTTTTTTTGCTCTTCTTCTCTCTGTTTCCCTCTATGGACCTGGCCCTCCGTCCCTCCCCCTGGTCCTCTGCCGGTCCACCTACCTCCTGGGCTCCTTGTTTTTGTTTTTCTCTCTGTTTCCCTCTATGGACCTGGCCCTCCGTCCCTCCCCCTGATCCTCTGCCGGTCCACCTTCCTCCTGGGCTCCTTGTTTTAGTTTTTTGCACTTCTTGTGTCTGTTTCCCCATTTTACCTGGCCCTCCGTCCCTCCCCTGGTCCTCCGCCGCTCCACCTCCCTCCTGGTCTCTGTGTTCCTTAGTCTCTTCTTGGGTTCGGGTGGAGCATCTGGTAGCTGCTCCGTGGAGGAGGGGGTAATGTCACGCTGTCTGGTCTCTGTTTCCCTGAGTCTCCACTAGTGGTCTCACTTCCCCATAGGCACCTCACCGTATGCACTACAATTCCCACAAGGCCTTGTCCCTTCATCACAGTAATTGCACTCCTGTTAATTGCACTTAGGTGTCTTCATTTGATAGTCATTACCCTGCCTATATTAACCAGTCTTTTCTGTTTGTCTTCATGGAGTCCTTTCTTTCCGTCACAAAGTTTCCTCACCTTCTGAGTTTCCTCGTCTTCCGAGTTCCTGTTTCTAGTTCCATTCCTGTTCCTGTTCCTATCCCTAGTATTTGTTTGTTTTTGGATTGATTTCTGGTTTTGACCCCTGCTTGTTGGATTCTGATTTGGATTACCCATTAAACCACACTGCGCTTGGATCTCTCGTCTCCTGTGTTTCCCTGGGTCTCCGATCGTAACAGTTCCTGTAGCTCAATTGGTAGAGCACTGCATTATCAAGCGCAAGGTTGGGGGTTCGATTCCCCGGGGACACATGTGTAAAAATTTATAGCCTGAATGCACTGTAAGTCGCTTTGGGTAAAAGCGTCTGCTAAATGCAAAAATTTAATTTTTATTAAAATCTTGTTAATGTTAGTTAATGAACCATGAACTAACATGAACAAAAAAATGAACAGCTTTAATTCTATTAACTAACATTAACAAAGATTAATAAATACTGTAACAAATGTATTACTTACTCATTGTTAGTTCATGTTAGTTAATACATTAACTAATGTTTAATAAATAGACCATATTGTAAAGTGTTACCAACAAATCATACCATAACATGATTCATTAAAATTTTTAACATTATTTCTTAACAAATAGGCAACCTATGAAATCTAATGTAATCAATCAGAAAATTATTGAGGTGATAAAAAAAAACTGTCATTACACTATCTGCCTCAGGAGATGATTGAGTTCTCCCGAGGCATGCTGTCGCACATCTGACAAGCCACCGTGCGCAACAGAGAACACTCGCCGACAAATTGACCCGCCCTCCGATGACTCTGATTGGCCGTAAACCTGAAACAAAAACCAATCAATCCAACGATGGCAGCGAGTCTTACCCAATCAGGGGCAGAATATGATGATTTGCATGAGATGCTGCATTGAAGACAACTCCGAAAATATAGGACAAACCCCGTCCCGTGTTGATTCAAAACGGGATGCGCCATTTTATTCTCAAATATGAGACGATTCCGTATTTTAAGGGACGGGTCGCAACCCTAGGTGAAGTGGAAGCGGAGCTCCCAACCCAATCCACAGCCATTCATAAATAATTTACCAAGGTGGCTAATTAATAAGATTTTTGCTAATTGGTATGAATGATCTACAGTACGCATAACCCCACCTCTAAACTTACCCATCACTGGGGAACCTGATCTCATTAAGCTCACATAATGTTTTATTAAAATGTTTTGTTTGTTTTAAACAACTTTTTTTTAAAAAAATATTTTTAAATATATGTATTTGAGTGAACAAAGTCAATCACAAAAAAAAAGAACAAAACATTCAATTTGATCAGTTAAATATTCATAGTGGAGTGTCAATTCAGCACATTGAAACATCTTGACTTGTCTGCATTGAGCTAAGTAACAAAAATTCAAAAATCTAATAAAACAAACCAATAAAAAATTTTATTCATGGGGATGAACACAGAAACTAGCCTCATTGAAGCCTCTTATTAAATGGATGTCAAATTATCTATAGTCTCTTAAGGTTGGAATAAACTATACGATTTTTGCCCTGATTTTCCACTGATTAACAGTCTGGAGAAGTTCAAAGTAGTTGCAGAGTAAATCAGAGCCAGTCTGCAGATTTGAGTTGACAAAATCTATAGAAAATCAATTAACTTAACTTAAAGTGACAACCATCACTTAATATTTGTATACATTACAATACATGTATTACAAACAAAATGCACAAAATTCTGCATGTGCATCACCCAGTGTTCAGAACTGATGAATGCCACCATGATAATGTCACCAGAGCTACGACAAGTTTAATTATTGATTTAAATTCTGGATCGAGCTTAATTGGATCAATTGAGGTGATTGAGCCTTTTCAATTTGATTACTAATGATTTATTTGATCACATATAAACATACAGTATTTTTTTCAGAGAGCCCCGAGAGCACTGAGAGAAATCAGAAAGAATAATTAAGTAACTTATAAAAGCAATCAGCAGAACCACCATCAGATTATTCGATTACCAAAAGCCAGAGGTGGGTAGTAACGAGTTACATTTACTTCGTTACATTTACTTGAGTAATTTTTTGGGATAACTAATACTTTTCGGAGTATATTTAAAGATGGGTACTTTATACTCTTACTTGAGTAAATTTTTGGGGGAAAATCTGTACTTTTACTTCGTTACTGTGGGCGACGCTCCTCTCGTTACTTTATCTTAATGCAATAAATGTTATAAATGCTTCAGTTTATTCCAAACGCGCCGTCTACTTTTCTCTGGGCAATGAGCGATGCTCATTCGCGAATGATTCATTCTTTTTAGTCAATTCTGTTCAAAGGCTCGATCAAACCAATTGGCAAACGAGTGAATTGGTTCATGAATCAGTTTGAATGATTCGTTCAGTTCCCTGCCGCACGCGCTGAGCGTCTGAAGTGGTTCACTCGGAGTTGTAATGTTTAAGAACAGAAAGAGCGTTGAAAACGTGGCTGGAACAGCACTGAATTGAAAGCAAATCTGCAAAGGATATTATTTGCTAGCGATGGAGATCCTTATTAGATGAACACCGCGTGTGCTGTCTACTGTTTAACAGGTAATAACTTGGGCTACATTCGATTACAGTACACGATACCACTGTGACATTAGTTTGTTGTACGTGTGTGGCTTATAACAGAGGGGAGTCAAGTTGAATGCAGCTTCCAAAAGACAAAAAATTGCAGATTAAGATTTTATTAATTTTAATACAATCACACCGGCGTGGGGCGTTCAGCGAGTCATATCATCAGCTGCTGAATTCAGATCTGCGATCACTTGCTGGCGCTGAGCCAGAGACAGACGCGTTTTTACATCGCTGCGCATTATAACCAATCGCACATGATTCTGTTGAGCTGATTAAAGCATTGGCCAATCAGAGGCGTTCAGATGAGTCATCGCTAAAATGCCGGTGCTTCCTTCACTCGCTCGCTGACTGAATGCCTCTTTCTGGCGAATTCTCTCATCAGAAACAACAAAGTGCAGATGTGTGTACGAATCTTTAATTAAGATATTGATTTCACCGTGCTAACAGTTTCAGTGATTTTTAATGGGAGTTTCTGAGAGTGATTGAAATCTAGACTGTCAGTGAAAATGATCTTTAATAATGTAAATGTTATTTGCTCTCTTTCTGAACAATGAAAGATTAGTAGCAATATTTATATCACATTAACTTTCAATGTTAAATTCACATTTAATATAAAGTCAGTCGTATTAAAAATATGTTATGGCATGACACCTAAATCTGTTACTTAAGTAAACAGACAAGGTTTTATAATAAATTACATAAATTGGAGTAAAGGCTGATGAAATATATACATTTATACACGCACACATACATTACATACATTTTATCTATATATCTAAATAAAAATAGGCTCAGTATATATGACCCAAAGTAACTAGTAACTAACTACTTGAGTAGATTTTTTATCCGATACTCTTTTACTCTTACTCAAGTAACTATTCAAGACTGGTACTTTTACTTTTACTTGAGTAAATATTTCTAGAAGTACTTTTACTTTTACTTGAGTACAGTTTTTGGGTACTCTACCCACCTCTGCCAAAAGCACAAAGATTACTGCATCTGTACATTGTGTTTAAATGTAACTACATGTTTCAGTAGTGTGACCATAGCTCAGTTCTCTTCCTGTAATGTCCATTGTCAAAAAGCTACAGGTTAACATGAATTGGGTACATAAGTACTCACCAATTCATAAGAGAAATCACTCAAGAATTCCACAGAGTTTCTGCTATTCATCTGATGTTATAAAAACATACATACATGCATATTATCAACATATTATTAATTTTAATTGAAGTATTTTAAGTATCTTGAAGATTGGCAAGCCTCAGTTAACTTAAAAGTGGTTTCCCCAACATTGAAAAAAAAAACCTTGAAACTTTCTCTCTACTCACTGCAACAGTTTCATAATCAATGAGCCAGCATTACATTTACTGTATGTCAACTAGGGGTGTCCCAGACTCAATTTTCATAGTCGAATCTGAATTTTCGAGTCTTGCGAGTCTCGAATCATATGACAGTAGTTATTCATGTTCTGCATTTCTGTTTTGAGCTGCGTGCGGTGAAGATGACCAGTAGTGTGATTCATATGATAGCAAGTTTTTAATCAATGGGATTAAACTCATTATTTCATATAGAATATGCATCGTTATCTAAATCTGCGTGGCTTTGAATGAACTCATTTTGTGTTCACGCGTTCTTCAAGCAAAACAACATGCAGAAACACAGCAGCTAAACTCTTAAATGCACAGCGTTTTATTGTAATGGTCCCAGTCCCAGTCATAGTTATTAATATTCTGCATTGTTGTTTGTCCTGCTCTGTGCACTGAAGAGATAATCACTGTAGCAGAAATGACTCGAACCAGACAAATTAAAGAGTCGATCAGGGCTGTGGCTATGGCTTTGAACCTCTGGTCTCCACAGAAGTCTTTGTCAAGAGAATGGCAAAGGAACTGTCTTTTGTACATATATATGGACCAGAATGAACTCAAAAAGACTTCTAAATGAATATCAGTCCATCGCTTCACTCCATATTCCTTTATGTGTAACCCACACATTTGACTATCATGTTATAATCACTTATTGTGTATGTCTTTTAATAACTATGGGATATCTTAAAGATACATAGTCATGTCTAGTATCTATGTAATCGAATCTGCTTGCTTTAAATAGTCCTGACAATCAATTATTTGTCAAATATATCATATTCGTGTTATAGGAATCATGTCCAAAATTATAGCCTGCAAGAGCAGGAAAATTCGGACCACATGCTTGGTAAGATAAACATATGATTTATGATGCCCCCGAGCCAAGACAATATCTGATTGGTCAAGACAACATTTGAGGTGTGGCCAACAGGCCAGTTTAAATACTCAGGACACCATAAAATCCTGCTTTTAGTCTCTAGCTATGCTTCTGCTATTAGTCATGTCTGCTTTTAGTTCTAGCCTTGCTTTTGCTACTAGTCATGCCAGCTTTTAACTTTTAGCTTTGCTTCTTAGCTTTAGCTTTTAGCCATGCTGTTAGTCATCACTGTTCTTTGAGTGCGGTTCCAGCGTGCTTCGGCCTGCATGCCTGCTGCTACTTAGCCACGATGAGAAGAAACACCACCTATAGTCTCGTCAAACTTTACTTCTTTTCTTTTCCGTTTGAGAGTTTCGTGTTCTGAGTTAAGTTTTCGAGCTTCAACTTCAACCCGCACACAACTCCGTCTTCAGCCAACGCCCTAATATAATTTTAACCTCATTGAGGAACTCAATGCAAGGGTTAATTAAGTGATTGATGGTTGTTCATGTCTATGCAATTTAACCTATTGCTGTAAACTTGGGATTCCACATTTCCATGCTCTTAAACTCATCTTTCCCTAACTTTCGATCTTTCTGCAACTTGTGTGAATGTGTGAGTGCGTGCGTTTATGTGTTAGATTAGTTTATATGTCTTAGATTTATCTAATAAAGCCTTATTCATATTGAAAAGAGAAGTATCTTGTGTTTTGTGCTTACAAGTTAATGTCTTAAACTGCCGATCTTGTTACTGTGCTAAATGAGTGTTTTCACTATAGTTTGGATATTAATAATCAGTGCAGATTTGATGTTAAACGGCTCGTTCAGTGAATCGCAGGGCGTCTCAGTGATCAGCCGTGAAACAGTGATTCTGTTCAAATTCCCTTTAAAATCTTAAATGATTCCCTTTGAGCTAAATTGACCTGTTTCCCTTACATCACCATAGTACTATAAAGAAGTGCTTGACTCAACAAAATGTATCATATATCAGGTAAATTATATATCCACAAGATATATAAACCAGATGAAATTTTTTGAAATCACCTTATCAAAAAAATCTAGTCTCTGCCTGTGTCACTTCGAGTCTTGTTAAAGTTTTAAATCCCTGTCGCCAAGATGCTCCTCTGTTGGTCACGGATTATGGAAAGTGAAACATAAATCTATAGGGGTGGTTGGATTTATTCATGCACTTTAAAATGTTTATTTGAAGCTACTTTGTTTTCAGATTCTTATTTACAGCTTTATCATAATAGGCTGCATATTAACTTATTGGGGTAAAAACGGGTAGTTCTATGTGAAATCAGATATTTGAGCTCCCCCATATAGTCAAAATGGCTTTAGAAATGTTTAGATGGAATTTCATTTAATCTTGCCTCTGTATAATGCATATTAAAGTTCATAAGTGCAGCGCTGCTTTGTTTACAGTGGAAACCAAGGAAACACTAAGTGCCCCCTGCTGGCAGAGAGTGAATCTGCGTCTCATTCAGCTCGTCTACTGTTTGTTTCATGCAGGTATTTTTTTAAGTATATTTTCACAAACCTGAAGACAATTCTGTTTTTGCTTCAAATTTCGAAATTATAAAGTCGAATTTAGATTGAAAAAATGCTCACGTTGCATGTATGCGACATCTTTGTTTGTATCATGATTGAATGAATGAATGAATCCTTTATAAATTGCATTGATTAAAATGCAGTGGTTGCCAGCCTCTAATTTTAAATGGAAAGAGCACAGACAAAGACTTATTTTGTTTATATGAGGAGATTTATTTTAATTGTGTTACTAATATATTTTATTTGGGCCTTGTTTTAAAATTTCAATTTATTTTTGTTATTTACATTTATATTATATTTACATTTTGTTATTTAGCAGATACTTTTATCCAAATTGACTTACAAATGAGAACAATAGAAGCAATCAAAACCAACAAGAGAGCAATAATATGCAAGTGAATTAGTAAAATTATTATAGCATTATATTTAAAGTTCACAAAGAAACGTGGAGCATTTTGTCCCAGCAATAATAAAAGGACTTACCCCTCATTTTGTAAAAAAATTTTTTGAATCGAATCGAATTGTAAAATCAAAATCGTGAATCGAATCGTGAGTTGCGTGAATCGTTACATCCCTAGCATACAGCAAACTGTGACTAGCTAAATAGTTAATCTGGTTGTTGAAGAGTATTTGGTACATTTAAACGTACATATTTTTAAAATACTGTATTGTAACTAATTATTGAATATCTTAAACCGAAAGGGTGGACATGTTAAGCTTTAGCAAAGTAAGCTGATACGAAGAAAATTTGTCAAATGAAAAGTTACCAACTTACTCACCTCAGCCGATGAAATTCCCACCACTGAAGAGACATTTTTATTAGGGATGTCCAGATCCGATCACGTGATCGGAAATCGGGCCCGATCGCGTGGTTTCAGACTCGATCGGAATCGGACGTTACCTCCCGATCAGGACTCAGATATATATATATATATATTCTCATTAATTTTTAACACATCTTTTGTTATGCGGTGGCACAGAGTTAGACCCTTTTGACTCCACACAGAAACAGTGACGCGTGCGGCATGACATCACTTTGTTTTCAAGAGCTGGTGTGAATAAATATATATTCAAACTCAAAGAGACAGGATAGTCTGCGCATGACCTGATATTTAATTTGGGCCCAGAATACAGCGAGATGAACATCACAGAGCGCTAAACTCTCATGCAGTGTGTGTTTCATTCATACTAGAAGCCGGAGCGCGCTGCTGATATCAGGATATTCCTAATATGGACAAAAGCGTCCAGCTATGCTGTGGTGCTCACAGGAAAACAGAAACTTATGCAAACACGAAGACGTTAATATACGATCACGACAATAAATTGTTCTTCAAGTCATCTCCAGCAGGTGATAAATAAAGTATGAACAACGCAGTGCTGATTGACATAGTATTTATTACAGTATAGAAACTATTCTGCATTATTATGTGATAAACAGTATTTGTAGTATATAAACAAATCATTATTATTTGTTATTGTCCAGCATTTATAGATTTCTAAGCCAATTAAAAGCTAGAAATTAGAGAAAAATTTAAGTTTCCTTAGAAGTTTTTAAGAAGGTTTTTTTTTTTTTTTTTTTTTTAAGAAGTCCCTTCTATTCACCAAGCCTACATTTATTTGATCCAAAGTACAGCAAAACAGTAAGATTTTAAAATATTTTTACTAGCCTATTTAAAATAGCTGTTTTATATTTGAATATATTTCAAAATGTAATTTATTGAACATCCTGGATCTGTTTTTTCGCTCTTCTTTATTCTTTTTTATGTATTATAGAAGTATCGGATCGGGACTCGGTATCGGCAGATACTCAAAATCAAATGACTCTGACTCGGACTCGAGGACAAAAAAACCTGATCGGGACATCCCTAATTTTTATGTTATCATAGCAAATTTGATTTTTTCGTACAGGACACCAAAAGGCACCCTACAGTGATATTGACCCAATTATTAAATTGAAATGTAATCTATCTATCTAACATGCTGGCATTTGTCACAGGACATAATGTCCTATCATTTGACAAATTCCTTTCATATGTAAACTAAGTTTATGTACCAGTCATGTTAGGACTGATTATATATTCAAACAGAAAACAACTTATGGTAACACTTTATTTTAAGGTGTCCTTGTTACACATGTTCCATGTACTTACTATTATAATAACAATACATTATGCATAATTTAATGCAAGTAACGCTAAACAGAACCCTAATCCTAACCATAACCACATAGTAAGTAACTGTAGTTAATTAATATTACTCAGTAGGCTACTTAAATGTACAATTACACTGTAAAAAGGAAACTGTAACCCAAATTTATTATTTACTATAATTTAATGAAATACTAGCAACATATATTTTGCATACACAGATACTTTTGACCATTAATACAGAAGAGGCTTTCCCGCCATAACTGTATCTTTGCAACATCTACCAGAAGCCAAACCTTGACCCCTGCTGCTAACTGAGATTGACACAGACATATGGGCAACTAGGGAGAGCCATGTACACTGTTTAAATGCATTTTTGTGCAACACTGCCACCTGGAGACTGTACACATACATAATAACATAAAACCAGATCAACAGTTTTCTACAGCACCAGTATTAAATGGCTGTGAAATACAGTGAAGTGCACCACAGGCACCTCTACTAACCTAACTCTCATTATAGCAATACAGGACAGCCTTTAATTCTACACTCTTTTTTTTTTAAAGCTTTTGGATTTTGATATTGAATCAATCTAGAATGCTGAATGAGTCAAGTCAATCAAAGGCTGGTTTAGGCCACAGTGAGGGAATGTACTAGAAAGGGAGAGCATACTTATACAATGGTGGTTTGTGTCTGGAGGAGATGAAGAGGCAGCTGCTACTATCCATTAGAGCTGAGAACCCAGCAGATCAGAACACATGCCTCAATTATTCCTCTAACACACACAGGCACATACACAGACAAACATACACACATCATTACTGATCTAGCATCCATACAGGCTCATATATAGTATGCAAACTTGTTTAAAATTAAGACTATGATTAGCCTGTGGATTTACGGGTGAGATCTATGGGTCCCACTGGTGTAAAATTGTCATACAGAAAACATGAAAATTGTCAGAAAATTTTAAATATTATCAACTAAATAAGGGACATACATCAGTTTATTAGCAGTGTGACACTCTACTGCAGTGATGTGCTCATCGCTGATCTATTTTCATCACCTGAGGAGACACCTTCTCCATCCTTAAACCATTTAAAAGACGCTCTAGAACAATACTCATTTCAATGCATAAAAACAAAGCCAAAACATTCCCCTTACTTAAAAAAACTGCTAAAGGACATTTGAGTAATTGTACTTGTGTAAGTTTTTGGCTACTCTACCCAATTCAGGCTGACACAAACTGCATAAGAGTGCATAAGGCCAGGGGACAAGGCTAGATAAACCCTGCTTGGCAACACCAGCCAGGCTAAATATGCCATTTCTTCTAAAAGCCTCTTATGCCTAAAACTTCACAGTCAGAAAAAAAAGAACAACAAATCTCTCTCCACTTGTTGCGGGTTTATTTTTTTCTTAAATATATTTTGCCAAAAGCTCTATCAGAAAGAACATAATTCACTGCAGGCTAGACGAATCTGTGATAAATCAACTGCTGAATGTCTTGGCTTTTTATGACAGGAGTTTTAGAGCATAAAGCCCTGAAATTTGAACACTGCTCCAACAATGGACTTCTTATGATACTGTAAAGTGGGTGCAGTGTGTGGAAGCCTGATCTGCAGTTGTCTTCAGCAGCTGAGGAAATGTGTTTTAGGAAGGTATTTAGTGGGCACACGCCAGAGCAGGACAGGTGTGTACAGGGCATGACGTTCTAACAGCTCTAATCGGGGCTAGAACTGCAGATCAGCACACAAGTAAGATTCTCCAAGTAACGTTCTCAATCATTTTACAATACGATATATATATATACAAAGATGTATTTGCAGAAAGAATGTCTATGTATTCAGAGATGAAGAAATGTTTTTGGTAAGTTCTCTATTTTAAGAATGTCTCACTCAAATCTGCATACCTGAAAAAAAAAAAAAATTATTTCATTTGAAAGAAGATGCACTATTCACATATACTGCTGTTAAAATTAGTAGTAGTAATAATAATTAATATTTTTATTGTATTAAGATTAAAGGTAATAAAATTTAGCTGACAGCTATTAAATAATGGCCAAATCACATTTGTGGTTGACAAAAAAAAAACATGCTTATCATCATTCAAGGTTAGCGGGTTGCCGAATACTTTTGTTGGAGATCTACCTACTGTACCTAAAGAGTTCAGCTCCAAACCTGCTCTAGCACACACTGTAATTAATAATGCCACGTCCACACAAGTCAGAAGACGGAACATCCGAGTTAAAAATGCCCCACTTCCAACTTCAGGGAGTTAGTCAATCAACAATTTGTGTTCTGATTTAATTTGTGCTTGATCAGGGTCGGAGCTGAACTGTGCATGAAGGTAGATCCTACAGGTAAGGATTGGGCACTCTTGTTCAAGGTCAGGGGTGTTCAGACCTGTTAGGGCCAAAGTCCTGCAGCGTTTAGCTCCAGCTCCAACGCACTAGCCTGGAAGTTTCTAGAGAGCCTAAAGACCTTGATTATCTGGGCCAGTATTTATTAAGCTTCTCAAAGTGCCATTTTAGTCTTAAATCCTGAGAATTCATGAAATTTACTCCTACTTTTAAACTTATGCATAAAAGCAAATTATCACATTTCTTAAAGCTATGAATCACTCTTACTCTCCCAATTATTTAAGACATTATCGAGAGATCTCTTAAGTGGTTTGAGTTGCCATTAGGGGCTTGTGATGGCATTTATTATGGCCCTGAACTTGCCTTTTATAACACGTTTCCACTGTGGGACTAATTGAGCAAACTTTAGCGCTTCTTCCTCCAGCCAGTTTGGTTTTCTTTTGTAATCCATGGAGGCTGATTATACCATAAAATCTAGTCTATATATAGGCAGGTCATTTGTAATTAAGACAAGGTGGAAAATGTATTTATCTGTGGCTATCATAATGTATTCTCTTGAAAATTCTTTATTGTCAAATTTGTGTTGAATGTAAACAATTGTAGCAATTTCACCATTCAATGTGAATTTATCTGAAAATATTCTTAAATAAGGAAATCTATTCAGTGTTAGGCATGGATCAGTGTCATCATCCAAAATCCTGTTTGTGCCACAGCAAGAAAAACTTCCTGTACTTAATTTAAAGGGTTAGTTCACCAAGAAATGAAAATTCTGTCATTAAATACTCACCCTCATGTCGTTCTAAACCCGTAAGACCTTCATTCATCTTCGGAACACAAATTCAGAAATATTTTGATGGAATCTGAGAAGTGTCTGACCCTCCATAGAAAGCAAGGATATTACCACGATCAAAGCACAGGAACATAGCAAGGACATCGGTAAAACTGTCAATGTGACATCAGGGGTTAAACCATAAATTTAGGAAGCTATGAGGACAGTGCTCTAGATACTTTATACAATATCTGTGCTTAACATGGGGGCCTTGTGCATGAAATATTCTTAATCACAATACTTCTAGGCATTGGGGTTTCAAAAGAGAAGTTATGTTCTATATGTTGTAAAATCCATACAGTTTGTAAAATAGTCATACAGTCTTTGGGAAGTTCTACCCAAAGAAAGTGGATCTCAGGTACGATGGGTGGGATGATGATTAAGAGCAGTCGGGGACTGCTTTACAGTGGGAGCGCACTTGCATTGGATTTATTTGGTCATATTGACAGCTCTTGTGTTCACCACAGAAATAGAAGCACAAAACTGGAAGAGCAGCGCTTACCCATCATGATCTTATTACTTTTTTTTTTCTTGTACACATGCAAGTTGTTCATATGGTTATGCATTTAATGATTATTATAATATATGCAGGATTGCAGGACAGCACGGTGTTAGCTTTCACTGTTATGCTGATGATACTCAGCTCTATATTTCTTCGAGGCACGGAGAAACATACCAATTTGAAAAAAACGAATGGAATGCATTGTCGATTTAAAAACCTGGATGACGAGTAATTTCTTACTGTTAAATTCTGAAAAAACAGAGGTGTTAATTATAGGACCTAAAAACATTGGACATAGTAGGACACCCAGGTACTTTTTGTCAATACTGTTCATTCAGACAGACTCAATTTGTACTCTTTTTTTTGACTACTATATAGTACCTCAAGGCTCAGTACTAGGGCCATTACATTTCATGCTTTACATTTTACCCTTGGGAGATATCATCAGGAAATATGGTGAAATCATGCGTTCATGACATTTAGTTTAGATTATTACAATGCTTTATTGGGAGGTTGCTCTGTGTGCTTAATAAACAAACTCCAGCTGGTTCAAAATGCAGCAGCTAGAGTTCTAGCTAGAATTCCTATAAAGCCCTGAATGGTTTAGCACCTCGGTATTTGAGTGAGCTCTTATTGCATTATAGTCCTTCACATCTGCTATGATCTCAAAACACTGGCCATTTGATAATACCTAGAATATCAAAATCAACTGCAGGTGGCAGATCCTTTTCCTGTTTAGCTTCCAAACTCTGGAATAACCTACCTAACATTGTTCGGGGGGCAGACACACTCTGTCAGTTTAAATCTAGATTAAAAACCCATCTCTTTAACCTGGCTAACACATAACACACTAAGACATTTCTATTATTCAAATCCATTAAAGGATTGTTAGGCTGCATAAATTAGGTCAAAAGACACTGGGAACACTTTCCATCACACAATGTACTTGTTACATCGTTAAAAGAATGGCATCTATGCTAATAATCGTCTGTTTCTTTTTTATTCCAAGGTCAGACTATATCAAGATCAGATGGTGACTGCAGTCACCCGGATCCAGTATGTATCCAGCCCATATGGTGAATCACAGGAACTAGAGACAACCTCTACAGCTCGACAGATCCAACGCTCCATTTTCTGGGATGCTCTCATTTAGGGGTGGCACGATACCATTTTTTCAGAACCGATCCTGATCCGATACCAAAAATTAACAGACAATACTGATACCGATCCGATACCAGCACAGTGGGTTTTTTTTATTCCAGTGTGTGATAAGTCTTTTTTTTGTTTTGTTTTTTTTTACAAAAAATCTACTAAATATAGACAACTTCATTATAAAGAAAATAACAAATTATATAATAAAAAATAAAAGTAAACAGGTGTAATCTGGTAAAATGTTACACATTGCTCTTTGTATTGTAAAATACATTCATGAAAACATGCAAATATAATTCTATAGAAATATAGGCAATAAATGAAATACATTTCTTTTACATTTATATCACAGTAATGAGGCAGCAACATATAAAATAAAAAGACAGAACAAGAAAGGCTATTAACAATCTTTCATTGCACAAAAGTATTATAACATGAAAGACTCCGAAACAGAGAGGCATAAATCTCTTATTCGCATCCCATGTGCAGAATAGTGCGCTTGAAGCAAGACGGAGTCACATAAAAATTCAAAAGCATGAAGGGAAGAGATATTGATGCATAGTGTATATCTGTGTGATGGTTTATTGAGCCTTGTCAGTTACTGTGCACGTGAAGAACAATTCATAGTGCTCACTACTCAAGTGTATTGATCTCTAACAGACACCTGGGTGAAAGTAACATGATTTAGATTTAGAATTAGCTCTCAACTCCAGCAAGATAAAGTAATTTATGCAAAGCCACTGATGTTCATCTATAGATCAAGTATAATAATAGGAACATTATATCATCTTACAAAGTTTTGTCGTCTTGACTCATAACACGCAGATTGAATGCTAAATGGCGCATGACTGACAGCCACAGCGGAAAAGGGTTTACGTGAACTTGAATTTAATGACTTAAATATCCATCTGTACCTCACAATAAACTATGGAATGGTCTCAAAACACTTGAAATATAGTGCACAGAAACTTCATAGTGCTTTTATAATGTTTTTGTGCTTTTCATGGGGCTTAAACACAGAATAATATACGCACAATATCGGATTTGGATCGGTCTCATCTGTCCAATACCCTGATCCAGCAGAAAGTGGCACACCCCTACTCTCATTATACATAAAGGCTTAATGTTACCGAAATGCTATACTCCCTCTAATCATTGTCTCCAATCTTCTAGGGATGCATTAATAAAAAAACTGATGATCACTGACACTCATTGGAACTATGTTGTATTGTAGTAAAAAAAAAAAGCAGGATAAATGAGTTTTAAATTAAGACAACAAAATAAATCCAAATCATGTAAACTGAAATCTGAATCATACAGTATGTAATCCAAAAAAAGAGGATATGGATCAACGGATTATAATACCTTGAATTTCAATCACTTTATCAAGACTAAGTATAGAAATTCTCTAACTGCAGACCTGAAATAATATTTTGCAATAAGAGTTTTTAAATTGTTCTGTCAATGTGATTAATGGTGAAATACATTTGTGACAAATCTCACATATCTGGAAATGAAGACATCTATTGGCTCCCTAAAGGTGTGCATCTGACAATCTGACAATCTTCAACAAAGACATTTTTCACTGGTTAATGTCAAACTAACCACAATGTGTAGCATTTCAAGAGCTCATAATTCCTGGATATTAACCCACACTGACCATTGCTGTCCATTTGTCATAGCAGAGGAATAACATTTATTAACCTTTATACAGAGACCATCAACACAGAAGTGATTTATTGAGACTTCAGGTTTGTTCTGTAAATTTCCATCTAAACAGTCATATCATCAAGACAGATGACACATATTTTTCAGCACAGGCCAGAACAGCAGCTCCACAAATCTTAGAAATGTGGATGCAGCATTTGTCAGGGCCATTAGCATGACTTGGAATGGATACAGCAGTAAAGGCAGATATCTTCCCTTCTCATATGGCTCCCATTCAACTTGCCAAATGAGTAACAAGTTACAACAAATGTCTGAGACAAACTTCCCCATTAAAAATGACTAAACCCACAACAATTATTTGACCTTGTAATGAAAGTTGTGAAAGTTAATGAACGTGTTGGTTCTTCAGCGGTTCTTTGTGGTAGTTGCGGTGCTATATAGCACTGCTAACTGGTTCTTTGGCTTGTAATCATAGGGGAACCAATTTAAGTGCTATATAGCACCTATAAAGAACCTATATTGGTTCTTCAGTGGTTCTTTGGGGTGGTTAAGGTGCTATATAGCACCATCTTTAAAGATACATGTGCTATGTAGCACTTAAAATGGTTCACCTATGATTTCGAGCCAAAGAACCACTTTTTTAGAGTGTGTTTGCTGGAGTGTGCATTGATTTTGCAATATTTAGTTTTGAAAATTGAGAGAATTATTTGAAATATACCATATACACATTACACAAGTACATATGCAGTCATGTATAAGCTAGCCATACAATAAATAAATAAATAGATGCAAGTGTAATTAAATAAAAGTATTTGTCTGGTACTTTTTATTGGATGCTTTTAAAAGGTTTTTATTATTCAGCCCAATAAGAACATATATTTGTATATACTGTAGGCACAATATAGTCACTATAATTAGGTAATTAACACTATTATCACTATAATAAGGTTATTAACAATGCAAGAGATAATAAACTTCCATAATCTGCAAATCGGTTATGTTTCTCCAGTAAATGTTAGCATATGCTCAGAGAATCAAACATAAATGTATAGGCAGTGTATGCTCTTCTATATCAGCTGCGCCACAAGTATAAGATTTTTTACGTATATTTACGCTTTGATTTGAAAGAAAACAGCGCAACCTTGTGCCACGTCTGACTCAGAAGAGTGTACACTCTCTGCGTTCAGCTCATAAACTCCAAAACAGCGCTACGTTGATGATGATGTCATTCATACTTTTCTGGACTTTGACACTGTAACTTACTTGGCAGTCTATGGGACAGTAAAAAACCTCCAGGTTTTCATTCAAAATATCTTAAATTAGATTAAGATAATAAACACACTTGTGTCAATTTTCTAAATGTTTTCTTTTTAAATAGCATTGTGTGTCCTTTTCTTCATTTATGCGGTGAAGTGCTGTATACTTCTTAAGTCTGTTTCTCTCTTATTCCGAGGTCACCGTAGCCACCAGATCCAGTCTGTGTCCAGATCAGAGGGTCACTGCAGTCACCCGGATCCAGTACGTATCCAGACCAGATGGTGGATCATCACCTAGAAAGGACCTCTACATCCCTGTAAGACAGCGGAGACCAGGACAACTAGAGCCCCAGATACAGATCCCGTGTAAAGACCTTGTCTTAGAGGACCACCAGGACAAGACCACAGGAAACAGATGATTCTTCTGCACAATCTGACTTTGCTGCAGCCTGGAATTGAACTACTGGTTTCGTCTGGTCAGAGGAGAACTGGCCCCCCAACTGAGCCTGGTTTCTCCCAAGGTTTTTTTCTCCATTCTGTCACCGATGGAGTTTCGGTTCCTTGCCGCTGTCGCCTCTGGCTTGCTTAGTTGGGGACACTTCATCTACAGCGATATCATTGACTTGATTGCAAATAAATGCACAGACACTATTTAAACTGAACAGAGTTCAATGATGAACTGCCTTTAACTGTCATTATTGACACACTGTTTTCCTAATTAATGTTGTTCAGTTGCTTTGACGCAATGTATTTCGTTTAAAGCGCTAAATAAATAAAGGTGACTTGACTTGACTGTTTAATTAGTCATATGTCTATACATTACGCCTTAGATCTAGGCTTAACAGTTTTTTTAGGGACTGTTTATCTTTGTGGAAGCATAGTGCTTAAAGAGCTAGTAAAATATGTAAACTCAAATCAGTGTGTTGTAGTACTTGTGCAGCTGCTTTCTGTGCGCGTGCATCAGATGTGTGCACTCAGAAAAACGTAGAAGTTTAAACGAATATGGTTTAAAATGCATGATTTCAGTGCGATAGATATGACAATCAAAATCAAACAGTTGTTTTTGGCAGAGATCTGAGACGTGAGCTGTAAAGTCACAGCCCTATTCAGGAAAAGGGGGTGGGGAGCAGCAGCTCATTTGCATTTAAAAATACATGCACGAAAACAGTGTGTTTCTGCTTACACTCGAAACAGGCAATGGAATATAATAAATGTTCTCAAGTGAAATAAACTTCAGCAGATTTCCCATGCTCAGAGAATAGGGAGCAATGAACACTGTGTAGGGACCCTGTCAATTAACATAGTTCATGCATCCAGATCGCTTCTAATGTGCTGGTGATCTGAATCAGGTGTGTTAAGACAGACATGCAAATTATGAAGAGCAAGGGGTTGCCAGGACTGGAATTGAGATCCACTGCTCTAATCTATTGCAGTGGTTCCCAACTTGTTCCTGGAGCCCAACACTGCACGTTATGTCTCCTTTGTCTGACACCACCCATTTCAGTAGTACTAAATAGCTGGTGACCTGGATCAGGTGTGTTTGATTAAGGAGAGTGTTGGGGGCTCCAGGAACATGGTTGGGAACCACTGCCCTGTCATTTCAGAAAATAGTTACAGCAGTGAACATGTCGATTATAAATGCCTCCGAATTGCGTGCACAGTGAGTGGACAGTCAAGTTGAGGTGCTAGGCAAAAGTATAAACTTGGCTTCAGACTAGAGAGTATTTCACTTTTAACTCACCTACCTGTAATTTTGTAATCTTGAAGACCGTGATTAGCTTGTTCAGGTGAGATTGATCAGAGCTGAAATCTGCAGGTCAGTGGATGCACTACATTAATTAAACTACAGAGCAGCATTTCTAGTAAAGTAATAGGCTAAATACATTTGTTCTGAATGTTGCAATTTAATATACAATTTACATTTAATTCATTGTTCAATTTTGTTAAAGCAACTGTAGGTGGCATTACTGAAGCCATAACACAAATACAGACCCAGTTTACTTTTTTTTTTCAGTTTACTGTTTTGTATTCTAATACAAATTTGTCCCATCAAATTAGTAAAATACCACTACACTTACAATTGTAATAAGATAGTAAGCAACACCATAAAACTGCAGGGTGTCACACTTTTGGTTTTCAAGGAGCTCATGTTGAATGTGGGCCATTTGAATGCAGAATAAAGATGGGATTATGGGATAATCTGTGAAAGGACAGAGGATTATGACTGGGCTATCTCTGTAACCCTTCTGAGATACGTGCCCTGACTTAACTTCAGCTCATACTCATCTGCCACAGATCCAGCTCGTGTGCTGTCCTACAAAGAAATTATCTTTAATACACACTCAAAAGTTTATGCAATACAATAAAAACAAAATAAACAAAAAGATGAATAAAAAAACTGTAATGCTTGGCAGACAGCTATTTTAAACATCAATACAATGTGCTAGAAGGTCATTTTTTTCTGTGTTCATCATATATTCCACTTTGTTTCTGCTAAAGCCATGGTTCATTCAGTAATACCTTCTCCTACAGGGAATTGTAAATCAATAAGTTTCAATAAAGAAAATGAATAACATTATTATCTGACACAAGGATGGAATTTGTAGTTCCCTTAGGAGTCAAAGCCTTTAAAATCAATCCATTTCTTTGCCATTATAGAAATTGAAAATGTTTTTGGAAGTGCTTTAAATGTGGTTAAGTATTTAACTAAACATTAATTGATTGTCCTTTTTTAATTATTATTGCAACATTTCTAGCTTACACTAACTGTACTGTATGTCGTGATATTTGATCGCACTCTGAATCTAAATCTCACAAACAAAAAAGACTGTGAATTTTAGTAATGTGTTAAATGTATTAATTTGACATGCTGTTCATTCTTATTAAAAAATTGACTAGATGTTCACAATCTATTTAGAATCCTCAACGTCAAATTCCCATAATGCCAAAGCACAAAAAGGACAGATATCTCAGGTCATGAGGAGAGAAGAGCATTCACTGAAGGACTGGAACAAGAATGATCTTCACTAACCTCATCAGATGGCAACAAACCCAGCACAAGTGGTAATGAAACACACTCGACAGGCATCTGTGTGCAAGTGTAACGTCCAACTCTACTGGAATACTCAAGGCAAACTCAAGCTTTACTAGTTATTTAATCTATTGTACCATTTATGAGTGAGAAAATACAAAGCAACATTGAGCTCATGAACATCTCAAAGCTTCTTATAGCATTACTGCTGCATACAGTCGATGAAGCAATACTTGGAAATTGGAGCATTTCATCTTGCGACTACAACTGATGCCAAATTCAAACAAAGGCAGCTCAATCACAAAGCCAAAATACAAGCTCAGTTTTCTAACACCAACCTTTCACAGACATGCTGATATATTGTTGGTCTCATACTCATTAAATCCAAAACAAATTGATTCACTAATGTGTAGCACTAGAACATTAAGACTTCCGGTGAATATAAATATACATAATAAAAAAAGACTCAAATTGAACTACATACTATGTCCTTGTGTTTATGCATCAAGCAAAATCAGCTTACTGTAGTTAACTAGGTTAGCAGACAAAATATGTCAGTATCAATCATTCATCAAAATACGAATACCTCAACTAACCATTAAACCTCAAGTTCTGTATGTGCACAAAGGTTTTACAAACATTACGTGATGTGAGATGATTCAGAGCTAATCAAAGTGAACCCTTTATGTAGGAGTCCATCAAGCCAAACGTATCCTGGAATGTCTCTAGCTGAAATTATTAGGGTTATCTTTTATGGCAGAGGCAACAAGGTTGAGCAGGAATTTGTGTAATCCAACAGAATCTGGTGATGACATTAGTGGCAATAATCTATGCGGAAATCCTGCCCAAAACACAGATTTAAGTCAATGACAGTCCAGCTTTTAAATAATTATTTAGCATTAAGTAAGCCAAAAAAATATAAATCACTGTTGCGTCCATCTATGATGGTCCTTTCAAACTGTTCAAACAAGTTTAAAGCAACATTGTGTCTGCCTGACATAGAGATCTTCAGAGGATACAAGTCTTTTGAACATCAGATTGAAAAAGTTCAAATGCATGATGTAATGGATGTCTAACACTAAATGCAATGATGCATTATTTAAAGAATATTTGAGTGCGGTGTAAATAGCATCATTCAGCCAAGTTGCCTACTATGACATTAGCATCTGACAGCATCACCGCACTTTTACCTGAGCTCCACTTTAGCACCAAGCTCAACAGAAGACAAAGCAAACAAAACAAAACAACCAAAGTTCTAATCGAGTTCTGTGCTGTGTCACTGAATCGGCTCACACGTGGATATGAACACATGATGAACAACAGTTCAAGTCTTACCGCAGTCCTGACAGAGCACCTGGATCACATCCTTCCTCACGGTGCGCTTGGTCTCCACCGGCGGGAAGACTGCCGTGAACACCGACGTGTCGTTTGTGGCTTCCATAAAGAACACATACCGGATCCCGGTGCTGAGCTGGACACATCTGCCACCTTCAAACCAGACGAGAGACACCACAGAGTCCTTGAGGAGCCCTCCCGCCTTCACCTGCCACACCTGTTGCACCCTGACGCGCACCTGATGCGACGCGTTCACCGGCGACTCGGTCCCGTTCCGCGCGTCCTCCTGGAGCTTCCCCTCAAACACGACCCCCGCGCGGCGAGCCAGCTCCTGCACCGATGCCGCGGGCGGAGAGCAAGCGAGGCTCCCGCTCCGGACCACGCGCGTCCACAGGGACAAACACACGGCCGCTTTACAGAGAGCGGAGACCGAGAGAGAACCGCGTCCCGACGGAATCGCACGCATCCTCCGGCGCGTTTCTTGCGTTCCGCTAGATGAATTAAAGTGGAGCTGAAGAAATGAACCGAGAGGAGCGTGGCTTCTGTTGGCTCCTCAGCTGATCGTATTACAGGAGGCGGGGTGAGATTCCCACCGCGACGCGACGCGACGCGACGCGACAAGACGTTGTCGCGTCGTGTGTGGAATTACCGACATAATTCATACCGTGTTCAATTAAGTGGAAAGGGATTTGAAACTATGTTAAATATGAAAGTCAAAACTAGATTTTACACTCAAAACTCTTTAAAGTAATCTTATACAAAATGTAAAACTCTAACTATAAGCTATTTAAAGTTTTTGGGCAATAGCTTTTAAAACAACAACAAAATTTCAAAGGCAACATTATTTTTATTTTTTTATTAAACGATTGTTGGCCAACAGAAACCAAAATTAAAGTAAAAATGTAGGCTATAACCAGTGTTGGGAAGGTTACTTTGGAAATGCAGGTTACAGATTACAAGTTACCCCTGTTTACAATGTAATAGACCAAGTATTATAACTATTTCAATTACTTTATTAAAGTAATGCAACTGTTTAAATTTGTTTAACCTATTTTTCTAAATGTCTAATGTTCTCAACTGTTAATCATTTACAAATGTGTAAAGCTGGCAGGCTTAACCTTATAGTAGTGCTCAACAGTCCTTCTTTACTTGAATTTATATTAATAATAATAATAATTTTAAAGCACAGCCAACACAAACTTATCACCTTTTTTTATTTTGAGATCGTTCTGAGGATAAATACTGATTTAAAATCATAAGATATAGTTTTATAGCTAAAAGTGTTTTTGAAATAAAATCTTTGCATAGTTATAACAGGAAAAAACACTGGCATCTAACAGTGACTTGGGGAAAAAAGTGAATCTTAATAAATAAAGCATATACATAAAAAATAAATAGATAAAAGCTATTAAATAAGCATGTATCCGGTTCTGCATCCTAAACTCCTGAAACTTTGGTGTCTATATAGAGCAGTTGAAACAATTTGTAAAAGAAGTCAATTAAATCGGTATGTGTCTGAAAAATTCAGATGTAATCTTCTTTGTAACATTTTCATAAGAAACTGTCATTTAATTACACTTTTTTTTCTCAGTAACTAATTTAAAATACGTTATTGTGTTACATGTAACGACTTATAACACAGCTTATAACATAAACACCTGACAGCGATCTGACATTTCTGAAAAAATACTCAAGATTTCAGAAAAGTTTAAATGTAGCACCTTTCACTCCGAATCTCATTTATTTATTTATTTATTATGGCAACTCTTGTCAAAAGTTGTCAGTATTTTACTGTTTCCTTTTTAACAGACATTACAAAAATTATGATAATGGCCCGGTTTCCCAGACAGGGCTTAGACTAAGCCAGGATTAGACCATAGATCAATTAGGACATTTAAGTAATTTTTATAAACATGCTTAGAAAAAAACATTACCGATGTGCATCTTAAAACTAAAAAGGCACTGATATATTTTTAAGATCAGTCAGTGCAAGTTTATTTCAGTGGAAACAGCTCAGACTTACATTTTAGTCTAGGACTAGTCTTAAGCCCTGTCTGTGAAACCAGGGGATTGAATTTTAGAAAAATTATGAATGTGAAAGAGAAAACAGCTATTTGCGTAACTGGACACTTGACTCTAAACCTTACAGTTACTGATGTACAAAACCTTGAGACAGCTTCCCTGCTTGACAAGTAGCCCCTGACTCCTCTATATTCAGCTGGAACACGTATTTGGATGTGGCCAAGCTCGTCTGATCCAAAATTACCTTCTGTGAACTCCTAATGGCTCTGCCTAGTGAGTTCCCAAAAATGCCGACTTGATGTCAGAACTAAAAGCTCTTTAAAACGCACTGCACATACTGTATGTTTATCTGCACCCTCCTTGCGTACAATTTCACATGACAAATTATTACAATCTCAAAGATTAGACACAGAACTTAAAGAGCATGTATAATGGTAAAAGGCCATGCAACAAAAATGTGTCAAAAATTTTGACTCCAAAATGTACTTCCAGTGAACTGAAGCACATACGCCAGACTTTGGACAGGAACAATTCATTGTTTCTCAGTCACGGTTTGTTTGCTGGAACTGTGTTTCAATTCAGCAAGCTTACAGATCTTCTTCAAAATGCCTGACATAGCTTTTAGCACCAATTAGTGCTAGAAACTAGTTAGGAAGTATTAGTTTTAAATGTTTACAGGCACTTCTAGCCTAAAATGGCTGAGCAGAAGATGGTTGGGCAGGGTGAAATTGTCTCTTTGGTCTCTTGGAGGCCTTTCTGGCTCTCTATCCCTGCTGACAACCCATAGTACTTCAGAACACATCTACTTCACCAAGCAAGAGTAAGTACAGTAAAGCAGTAGACGTGAGGATGTGAGTGAAGCTCAATCACCTGTCCCGAGTGCAGACACGACAGGACAGAGAAGTTCTGTATTTTTCAGGTAAAGCATACTCATCAGTCTAAGTGAATTTGATTCAAACATTGATGGTTCTTGTTGATTATATGATGTAATGAGCAGTTTAGAACTGGTCCATATTACATTTAGTCATTTAGCAGAATCTTTTATCCAAAGCAATTTAAAAATGAGGCCAATAGAAGCAATCAAAACCAACAGAAGAGCAATAATATGTAAGTGCTGTGACAAGTCTCAGTTAGCCTAATGCAGTACAAGTTTTTAGATATAATAATTAAAAAGAAAACAAGTAGAATAAAACAAGAATAGAGAATGCTAATGTTAGAAGACTATTTTAATAATAAATGTAAAAAGAAATTGCATTAAAACAGTTTCTTCTGCATAATATTTATTATTAGGAACAAGAAAACTAAAGGGTCAAAATCCAGTTTTTTTTTTTTTTTTTTTTTATCAGTTTAAATTTTAACTGAGGGTGTAGCTTTTTGTTTCTTAGTAATGTACCCTTGTAAATTTTCCAGGACTACAATAATGAGACTGATGGACCCATACTGTGAAATAGTGGTTCAGTGAGGATGAGCATTCATTTTCATGTATAAATTGTCCTGAGATTGACCCTATTGAGTCTTTAGGATGTGCAGGAGTCGACTTTACAGTGTGGATCGACTCTCCCATTGTCTATACAAGCTCACGGCCAAAAATGAACACAACCCTTGATGGAAATAAATGTTGCAATAATGCATAGCATGATTGAAACCATGCCTCTTTTTTTGACAGGCAGTGTATATAACTTCTGATCACATTTTCACAATAAATGTTCAGAGGTGCACTCAACCAGTATATTTTTAACATTTATACACTTGGCAGGTGCTTTTATTCTGAGCCATTACATGCTGTTAGCTACAGTAAATCAAGGCTTGATTGTTATAAGCATTGGAAATGTAACTATATTATAGTCAGCTCTTTAAAGTCCCATGAAAAGTTTTTTCCCCTTCCTGTTTTTTGGGCAAACACAATTTATTTTTCACATAGGGCCAGGCAGGTTTGGACAGCTTTTTTCCCCTAATAAATGATATCAACATTTAAAAACTGCATTTTGTATTTACTCACATTTTGTTCATATTAAAATTTGTTTGATAATCTCAATATTTTAAGTGTAAGAAATATGCAAAAAAAAAAAAAAAAAAAAAAACACTAATGGGGCAAAAAAACTTTCACAGCACTGTAAAAAAAAGTACAGTATATATGTGCAAATTTATATATATATATATATCCTGATTTTCTGTAAAATTGCTTTGAAAGATTGTTTTTTAAAAAGTGCTGCACAAATAATATGACTTCAGATAATCAGATTAGAGCAGGAGCACTAATAAAGCCTTTGCAGTTGGTAGGAAAGTTTGTAGTTTTATCTGTAATGAACCTTTTAGTATGTATGAAATGTTAGTGTACATTAAATCCTTCAGATCTGTTTTGGATCATGACTCACGGCACTCAGATGCAGATAGTTATAAACCTTTAATTATTTGATTATTATTGTTACATCTGTATAAAACAACAATTTACACTGGTTAGGAAGGGCTACAGACTCAAAATTATTCAGTTGTGCTTCATTGTGGCACAACTAAAGCTGGACAGAGGTAAACTCAGAGATGAAGTGCTCAGGAGAAGACAACATCCTGCCAAAGCCAGACTGACAGGTTTTGGGGAAGATGATGATGACAGAGAATGGTGTAAGGGACAGAAATCTGGCATGCTTTAAGGCTCTGTTGTTATTGTGGGTATTTAGCACAATAACAATGTGAACTTTTACACGACTGGCACACAAATACTGCTCTGTGAATGTGGTGCACTCAGTTACAGCAAGAAGAAGTAATATAAACATATAGCATAAGTCAAATAAAAATAGCTGAGTCACTGTGAACACAAATAATCAACTGAAATTGCATCAATACTGTATTAACTACAGGGTTTTTTTTCTTTTACATATTAAAGAATTTGTTCCTAGGCAATAAACATTCTGAAATATCAAAATCATATCATCTCGGGTCAATTATTTAATATTTTTACACTCAGGAATGAACTAATCCAAGAAAGTCCTTTTGAGGTCTGGGAGTTGCACAGGATTCTGGGAGGAGTGTTTCCATTAAGACAGGTGGAAGTCCGTATAGTGTAAAGCTCCAGGCCACTCATGAAAGCAGAAACATGATATGTGCACATCGAGAAAGATTCCCTAACTAGTGTGTGAGACGGTAAGAAATCTGAAAAATAGCTAAAGGAGTTCAATCTGGCGGCAGACCACAAGCTGCTGACAACAGGAGCCTTGAGAACAAATATAGAAAACATTCTCGTAGAATTAGCTCATATCTGTATTTAGGACCATCAACACAAATAAATTGTTTTAAATATTGTACAAAATATCAAAATGTAGACTACACAGCCTAATAAGAATCAAATGAAAAGTCCTTTCTTTTTTTTGGTTTTCTTCTCAGTCGTAGCAGGCACTGAAGTGCTTGGTCCTTCAGCCCAATCAGGCAGTTTTCTCTTTGTAGGCCTACTCTCAATCTGTGGAGAAGCAGAGATTCAGCCTGTAGTTAGTTTCACTCTAAAGACATTGTGGGATTGTTTTTAAGAAAGCTGACATATATCAGCAAGAGCTTTTTAGCAAATATTTAGCACATTTTCAGTCTCCTCCACTGGGCATTTCATAAGACGTGAGATAAAAATAAACGGTAGTTTGGGGACCAATTCTCACTATTAACTAACTGCTTATTAGCATGCATATTACTTATAAAGCACATATTAATGCCTTATTCTGCACGATCATATTCTAAAATCCTTAATCACTTAATTTAACCTTACTAAGTAATTTTGAGTTTAATGAGGCAAGTCATGTTTAATAGTGAGAACTGCTCTCCAAACTTAAGTGTGACCAAATAAACATATGCACAATCATAAAACATTATGTAACCATATGCATCAAAATTTAATATTGCGATTTGATTTGCAAAGTCAAGCTTTTTCAAATTATGGTTTCCATTAAAACAATTACAAAATGACTTCTTGTAGTGTGTTTTGGGCATTATTCCTATAGGATTTACTGTTGTTCTATTGTTTCCCATCTGTCAGATTACATCCCACCAATAGAATCCATCAAATACCAGTAGACACCGTTATAGTTTACACTGAAGCCTAATATAATTCCCATTATAAACTTAAATCAATACAATTTTGTATTGTGTTTTGAGAAGGATTCAATAGTTTTTTTGTTTTGTTTTTTTTTAGCAGGGAATATTATAATTGTATTACTACTTTTACAGAATTTACTTAATTATTGAATTTCACAGGAAAGATTATTTTGTGTAAATAAAGAACTGTATTACTTTAGTAAAGTTTTACACAGGTTACATAGGCTGATTTATTCATTTTTAAGTATTTGGCATTTTAAGAACGAGTGGAAAATGTGCTGAATGTTTCATTTCATCCAAGTGAATTTAGCAAAGCAGTTAGACTGAATTTACACTTGTTTTAACAGCGGCGCCAGGAGCGAGTGTGCGTCAAGTCTCATCCATACTACGAGACAGGCTGCGTATGTGCGGCAAGTTTAAATGGTTCCTCCGTGAGACGCGCCAGTGAGGAGCGAGGATGAGAAGCATTCAGAGACACAGGCTGTATGTGCGCTCTTCTGAAATCTTGCGAACATGCATTATAACCTTCTATCAAATTAGAATCTGTTGGGGAGATAAAATGTGCAAGATAACGTTCATGTACTAATAAAAACATACGAATATTTATTTTATTCTACAGTAATAAAAGCAGAACCCATAAGGGAGCTCTTGATATGTGTTGTGACACAGCTCTTGTAAATTAACGTTACCTTTTTTGCTTGGTGTCTGTCATTTCGAAGCCAAGTAATCTCATATTACATAAGTTTTTATTTAGTATTAATTTGCCTAACTATCAACCCTGCAGACGCCATAATCACACACACACACACACACACAAGCATATGCTCTGGAACAGAGTAATAACGCGTCCAAAAGGCGATTGCGATTCGATTTAGATGAATCACACAGCCCTACTTATGAGTACATTTTTTCAAAACCAGTTTTTTCTTTAAGTAATTTTGATTTCATGTGAATTTCATCCAAATGGCATAGCACTTCAACTGTCCAGACAGTTCAGGACTCATGCTTCTAGACCAACTAGTGCTGGCTTATAGCCACATGACTGAGAATATCCTGAGTGTGAAGTTTTACACGACGCAGACAGCTGCATCAACAAAGGGAAAACCCCGCACTGCCCACCATCGGATTAACATCCATCACAATTCTTCTTAAGCCTTTTCTGCATCCCTCCAAACTCCATTTCCTCCCAGCCAGCTCTTCTTATCTGCCTATCAGCAATCTGTTCAGTCTTCATGCTAAATCATTTGTGCGACTCAAGAGTGGGCAAGGGAACATCAGGAGGGAGGGTGTTTAGAGATGCCCTAATGATCTCATATTGATCTACAGGCTTGTGTCACTGCAGGACAAAAGCGCCATGATGGACGTGCGTCTCAAAAAAGCTTCTATCACCATTAATCTCCACATTAACAGGTCAGAGAGATGCACGCTAGACAGTTGTGGCAGGAAATTACTGGAAAAGACCTTATAACTGGAAAGACAACATTATACAATACATTAGTCTTTATAAATAGCAGTATTATTACATTGTGTTAATAATATTTATAATTTAATTTCACCTCATTCTCTATTGTTTTTAGAAACAGAGAACAATCTTGACCATAAAAACAACTCCATCCTGTCACACCTCCTGGAGATCAGACGTGAAGCGCAGTGACACAGGTCACAACCTTATGACCTTAATGGCTTTGTGCTTACAAGGGGAGGTATCGGGTAATAGCCCATGTCAAAGGTCAAGCGGAGGTTAAAGACAGTTGGCTCACACTAAAGCAGCGCACAGCGCTCATCACTTCAGGGGGGGCCGTCTGATGTTCAATCGTTCTAGCAGACAGGGTTACATCTAAACCAAGGGTCGGGATTCAGATTACAGCCTAAAAATCTCCTTGTTTACATCATGTGATTAGCTGTGTCTGAAGGTGGCACATTAATCGAAAACAGTTGAACCATGTGTCACAATGATACTTGCACAGTGTTCAGAATGTACTGAACACTCATAAAGATCAAGAGTTACATTTCTGATAATTCTACTATTTTTACTACTAATTCACTTTTTTTTTTTTTTTTTTTGCAGTTTTTTAATTATTATGAAAGTCCATTGCTCACTGGCTCTGCATACACATACAGACACAAATAATAGGTCACAGGAGGGGGGTTGCTCCCAATCAAATTATTTAGGCTAAGCATCAGCATTCACAAACCCCTGTCCACCGTTATTTTTAATAGAAAAGAATGCAACAAGCTTGTAATCATGACTTTATAAGTTGGAAACAGAAATTTTCCGATAGCACATGAAGACAGCAGAGAAGCGCTCTAACTCAACATAGTGGAGTGAATATCGTTTTACAGATCTATGGCTTTTGCTGAGAAAAATTCATGCAATCATGCAGCATGTCTCAAAAGATCTGCACTCCGGTGCGGTTAGCGCTCACACCGCGCTCTGGCCACCTCTTCCAGCCAAGCCAGGGACTGCTAAACAGAGCGATCACACTAGTCAAACCAACCAGGCTTTGGGGCTCAAACGAGCTCTGGCACGGTTAAGATTGCCTAGTGTGAGCACCCCCCTAATTATCCTCCCCATCCCGCACACAGGAGTCTCTACCCGCACATCAAGTGTTGTCCCGCGCCTCACTCTGCTGCGATGGGTGCCGCGATCGTGCAGGTCTCTAATAGGAAGGTGCCTGTTATAATGTTATGATCGAGGCTCTGGACTCTGAGCATAACTATTTCAATATATGTTAAAGTGTAACGACTATGATGCAAAGCTAAATTTTCAGCATCATTACCACATGATCTTCAGAAATGTCATTGTAACTTTTGATCAATTTCATGTGTCCATGAAGTAATAATTACTAACTCCAAACTTTAAACAGCAGTGTATTATTCTTTGAATTATGTGTTTGAGTACATTACTCATTAGTCCAGTTCTTTATAGGCTCAGCAAGAACACATTGTACCTTTACAGGTGAATCGCTGAAGAGATCTTGCGTGTCTTTATCCAGTTCATCCTGGTTCCAGGAGGCCAGATCCATTCCACTGCTCTGAGGAACAGGGTCACATGACTTCAGACAGGAATCCTGTACACAACAACAGAGGAACACAACACACAACACTGATCAACCTTTAGAGCCGCAGTCAGAAAATAAACAACAGACAGCGTATGAACATTTATGGCACAAAGTATACATGCATTATCACATACTTCACATGTTGATCCCAGCACAGACCAGACAATAATAATAATAATAATAAAGTAAATTCTATCCTTGGGTCTCAATTCAAGCTTGTAAAAGTTAAAGCGTAAACACAGACGTTATAACAATAAGTAAAACATACTTAACTTTTGTGATACTGGTGTTCCCATCATGCACTGAGGCATGAATAATTAATAAGGTAGAGTTTTTTCAGCTGTACTTACACTGTTTTATCATTGCTTTTGTTGTTAGGTTTAGTAGCTTGAGAGTTTGTTACATGACACATTTATACTCAAAAATGAACCACAGAATGTTACATCATCGTGTACGGTGTACCAAGTATTAAAGTGTCTGTGTTCAGACGAGTGCCGCATTACTAATTATGTATACATGGTGTCTAAATGCTATCTATTGTATTATTTACTTAGATGTTTCTAAGTCACATACACTTTAAAAGCGTGGTTTAATTAGGTGCTATATTAAGTCAAATCAAAGTGTTGCCGGTAGATCAGAATGAATCTAAATTAAAGATTAGTGATGCATCACAAGCCTGTCCGCACATGCACCCATTTCAGAAACAATGTGTGCACATATGCAGATAAACTCACTGTGTAATTGGCATTTTGAGACGGACAGATATGAGTCACCTGTGGCATGGGAATACTGATGAAGAGCTCATCTTCACTTGTGTCCATGATGTCTGCCTCATGCCGTGACTCTCCAATCACACTTTTAACAGCAGATCTGTCTGCAGACGCTGATTTATCCTACAGTGATGAAACACATCTGTTAGCGTTTGATCCCTGCACACGGGTATCTCAGGAACTCATGCACCTGGTAACGTGACCTACACAAACATGGAAGCAGTTACTGGCTAAAACATCCACAATTTTTTAAATAAGAAATCAGCAGTAAAACAATCAAAATCTAGTAAAGGCTTCAGTGAGACAAGAATATACTACAGCTCCCAAAGCCATGGACACAAAGCGGATGATCCCACATCTGGAGATGGGCATGCAGGGATGATGGCTAAGAAAAACAGAGTAGGTCTGCATTAATCAGTCTGAAAGACACAGCAGATGTTACGTCAAAGTCTTAGTCTCCTGAAGTGTCCAAGAGCTCAACAAAGGCTGCACTGACACTGCAAGTCTTGCACAGATCCGATCTTTTGACCATATCTGATTTTTGTGTCCTCCCTGTTTTGTGTCCTCACTTTGACAGGACTGGTCCACGATATCTGTGTTTACATCAGTGATCTCTTTACTATGCATATGGTCGTATACCCTCAGGTTTTGAAAGTCAGTGTTATTAAAATTATATAATTCATGTCGGACAACAGCTGTCGATGCTGATGTTTTGCAGTTTCTAGTTTCTAAGATAACACTGATTTCCTTTTCCTGACATTAATGGGAGAGGTACTGAACGTTAGTATTTTTCATGAATCGGACACTCATGTGACAGCACTGTGCTGACCTCTACTGGTGCATTTCAGACAAATAAGAATAGTTCAATAAAATGCTCTACTATAGTTCAAAGTGGCAGGAGTGAACACACCAGAGGCTGGATCCAGGAGATCTCATGATGTGCTGTGGATGAAGCTTCTCGCTGGAGTTCATAAAGTGCCAGCCTTAGCAGGAAGTTACTGACATCTTCAGGGACACGTGACCGGATCGCTTTAAAATCACTCAGATCTGTTCAGGAATAAAACAGAAATAATACAAGTGATGGTGTGTACTTGTTATGTGTACTTACTATAGTAAAAGTCAGTATCTAAATTATGCATAATTACAAGCAACTAAACCTAAACCACTGTATTAATGATTGAATACATGAATATTAATCATTTGTACGTTCACTCGACTGATTTGCTGAAATCAAAAAAGGGACGATAATAGGTGAGCGCCAGCCAATGGGATGCCGTTAGCGCATTAACACCACCCACTACCGGAAAACTCAGCTGTTCTTAAAAGCTGAAGACTTCCATAGGAACGCCGTTATTTTGGCAGGAAAATACAACAAATAATTTTGTTTAAATGTATTGCTTCAATTCCCTCTCTCTCTCTCTGTGTGTGAGAGAAAGCGACGGCGATTTGTGAGCCTTCACACTAGAGTTTACAGTACATCATATACAGATGTGCCATTCAGGTGAACTAAAAAAAAAAAACACAGATCGCCTGACGGAGAGTGAAACTCTGAAGCCCTCGGTCAGAGAGTGTTCGCGAGTGAAAATATATCTGTTCTAAACTTATACTAGCCTCCAACACACACTGGTGAGTGAAATCTGAGAATTTATTAGACATTGGCTAATATTAGACATCATTTAGTCGCCAGAAGGAAGATTTAGTCGCATATGCGAGTGATTTACTCGCAATGTAGAGGGTTGACTTGTGAAATGCGTTTAACCTGAGCTGACTGGAGGAGAGGCGATGCTTTTTCTGATGGTGTTATAGATGGAGGCTGAGAGTCCAGCTCTGTCTGTATCCACAGCACAGCCCATCTTCTGAGCCTGCAACAGATGAGACTCCACCACTGCCATGGGCAGACTGCGAGCATCTGCTACCTGTCTCTACACAAGACAACACGTACATCCACATGACATAACTGCTGCTTCGGCATCAAAATATACTGGCTTCATGACATCAGGATCAATTTTTGTTTATCCAAAAATAATTAAATAAACACTAAAAACATAATAAAAATGCAATCCAGATATTTTAAATTCATAAAAATTTCAATTAATATAAACAATATAAAATACCAAGAGGTGTAACAGGCATGAGATTGTAACAGACATAATAATCACATTCTTATTAAAAGGGTGAATTCTTGGTAAAAAAAAGAAATAAATCTGGGACAAATTTTTATTATTGCTATTGTTGATGATGCAATGAAGCATACACAACAAATGCTTCTAAACTATTTTAAAATAGGATTTTTAGCAATGTTCCAATGTCAAAAACATCTTCAAAAGATCTTCTCTCCCATTGATTCCTGTCCGTTTAATATTGTCCTATTTAACAAATAAAAATAAAAAAACACCAAATATACGTCTCATGCTACACACATTCATGAAATTAACATTTGTCAACCCCAATTGTTGTGCATTGCTGTAGCATTTCTTTTAAACATCCTCAGACGAATTTATTTTGCTATGTTTTAACTACTGATGGAGAAATTCTACATACTACATAATTGCATATAAGAAAGCATGATAAACAGGAGTGAATTTCATACCATGCTCTTGTGCTCCATCTGAAACAGTCTGTATGTGACAGAGACACTGTACGGTAGAGACTGACCCACAGAACTGTACTCACGGCTAGACTCTGTTTGGACAGGTGGAACAGAGCTGGAGGAATCATCCACCTAAATCACAGAACAACTCATTAGCATAAAGTATAACACTTCATACTGAACAGTATCAGCCCATAAACCCTGGGCCACGGAGCCTCACTATAAAATGGTTATGTGGTTCTGGATGCGGACAGGTCAATCCAGTGATCTAGTAACAGCTGTGACATGAAAGAGCTGCTACTGTGTAAATCAATGCAGACCAGCCACAGAAAACATTAAAGCAGACACCATTCAATTAGATAAAAAAAGTTTTTAATGTTAATGTGTTTAAAGTCATATACTTTGTTTGTTTTTCTAAAAAAAAAGAATTCACGGATGTACTGAATTGTACTGAATTGGAGTATTCAAATATATTTTGCTGCGTATTATGTTGATCAGCACACTTTATCTGTGAACTAGGGCTGACGCTGAATAGTCGAAGATTTAATGCTTTGATAGCAACAGCCTGATTCAACTACCAATCTCACAAATATTCAGATAGGTGTTATGATCATGACATTTTGGGGATGCTCAATGCTAAATTCAAATTTCAAGTTTCATTTTCTATAATCCGTAACTGACAGGAACATCTTGGCAGCAGGGATTTAATCTTTAACAAGACTCAAATTGACACAGGCAGGGTGAAAGACTGGATTTTTTTCAATCAAGTAGGGACCAAAAGTGATTTCAAAACATTTCAGCCGGTTTTAATTATATTTTTGCATGCTGTGAACATTGTCACTGATCCTGTGCATGCTCAAGAATGGCTAAGCACCCACATAAAAACTTGAGATAATATCTATTCACTATCATATTGGCATCACTGATCTGGCAAAACCTACAATACTTAACGAGATTGTGAAGACGACGAGGGACAGCTTTTTAGTGAATATATACTATACTATATATA
The DNA here is from genome assembly GCF_963082965.1 of Carassius carassius. NCBI lineage: Eukaryota > Metazoa > Chordata > Actinopteri > Cypriniformes > Cyprinidae > Carassius > Carassius carassius. Next base: position 2,738,793 of record NC_081799.1, read on the forward strand.
ATCCATTTAGAATTAGAATAAAACTTTTATTTTTCGGCCACACACATGCTGCAAAGTTTTGGGAATGACATACCCATATTTATGCGGGATTCACACTCGAAAGAGCAATGGATGGGACAAAAATATGGGTGAAAATGTAAGTGAATTGAGTCTAGAGCACACATTCTGAAGCACCTGCAGTATTTAATTCTGGAAAAAGGTCTGGAAAAAACGAGCTGTGTTTGAGCAGTTTTCACAGCAGCTCATATTTAGGCGGTCACACAGAGCTTTATGTACAGTTTAAAGTATGCTTCATAGTTTTCATTTTAATCGATACCGATACTGCTTATCAATACCGATATGTATCGATACTGTTATCGATAATATTTGGTGCAAAAAAAATGAAGTGAAAAGTTGTTAATATTTGAAAAAGTTATTTTATTAATGCTGAACTTTATCAACTATATTTACGTTCTTCAGTCAAGAACAGCATGACTGAGTAATTGATGGAATTTATATTTTTGGGTGAACTGTCCCTTCAATGACAAGTTGCAGAATGTGTAGTACTTTCCCTTTAAGAGGTGCATGCATCTGTTTTCTCTCAACTTTTTACATTCACTTTAGACATTAACTGTGCTTATATGTTAATCTTGTGTGGTTTTGACAGTATTAGTGCAATCAGACGAATAATAAGTAATAAGCTGCTGTTTACACATGCACATGTGAACAGCACGCAAATGAAACGTTTAACCGACAAGGCTTTACAGCACGTGGAAATAAAATACTTTTGTGATGGCGAATAAGTCTCGTGAGTGTAACTGTATCTTCAACATTTGATGTAAATGTGTCTCGTGAGTTTCAGCTGGAGCCGCGAGACATAATATAGCGCATTGCTTGAGGTAGATGTGTTTTGTTAGTAAATGTTTCATTATATTACTAGTGTTGCCTACTTCGTTAACTATTACTCTACTGTATATATTTCATCTAACACTGCTGTCGCTTAATTTTGTAATGAGAGCCCACACTTTCAAATGTTTCACTTTTGCCGCAATGACTGACTGACTGCACACACACACAGCACATGCGCTGCATATCACACACACTTCACACAAACCACAGCTACACCATTAAGTGAAGAAAAATGACAAGCAGCAGCTTCTAATTTGTCATTAACATTGAAGTATACGGAGATAAAACAACGCAAGTATCGATAGCAGTATCGATGCTATCGATGCGTCTCTACTTCCTCCGCTGAGGAGAGCCAGAGCCCCGGCCCCCGTCATGTACACCTTCTACAGAGGTACCATCGAGAGCATCCTGTCGAGCTGCATCACTGTGTGGTATGGCGCCTGCAACGCGTCCTGCCGAAAGACTCTGCAACGCATAGTGAGAGCAGCTGAGAAGATCATTGGTGTCTCTCTCCCCTCCCTCCAGGACATTTATGGAACCCGTCTCACCCGCAAAGCCCTCTGCATCACAGGTGATCCCACTCACCCATCACACAGCTTCTGCTACCATCAGGGAGGAGACTGCGGAGTCTCCAGGCCAGGACCAGCAGACTGAAGGACAGCTTCATGCATCAGGCTGTCAGGAAGCTGAACTCCCTCCCAAACTTGCCCCCCCTCCCCTCTTCTGCCCCAGGCACCACTGAACTATGAACCCCCCCCCCCCCCCCCCCCCCCCCCCACACCCCCCACACACACACTAATTATATGATGGCATGCACTAGTCACTTTGTGCAGCATTGGTCTGCTCACTACCTCATTCTCCATGGAACTGACGTCATTCCACTACCTCATCAGTCAGTTAAATAACATAACTGCTCTTGAGCCCTTTGTCACTTTAATCAGACTTAAGGTATTTTTAATAAGGGATTTTTTTTGCACTAAAAAAACACTTTTATCTGCACTGTTGTTCACTTCATTGATTTGCACTATATCTGTAATTTGCCTTGCGCTGCTTTATTTAAACTTTATTTTTAATTTTATTATATGCCTTTTTATTTTTTACATTCCCTTATTGTATAGTTGTATCTACATTTTATATTTGATCTAGAATTTTAGGCTTTAATGTTAATTTTATCTGTATGCACCGGGGTCTGAGAGTAACGCAATTTCGATTCTCTGTATGTATGTATTGTACAGTCGTGGCCAAAAGTTTTGAGAATTACATAAATATTAGTTTTCAAAACGTTTGCTGCTAAACTGCTTTTAGATCTTTGTTTCAGTTGTTTCTGTGATGTACTGAAATATAATTACAAGCACTTCATACGTTTCAAAGGCTTTTATCGACAATTACATAACATTTATGCAAAGAGTCAGTATTTGCAGTGTTGGCCCTTTTTCAGGACCTCTGCAATTCGACTGGGCATGCTCTCAATCAACTTCTGGGCCAAATCCTGACTGATAGCAACCCATTCTTTCATAATCACTTCTTGGAGTTGTTTGTCCACCCGCCTCTTGAGGATTGACCACAGGATCTCAATGGGATTAAGATCTGGGGAGTTTCCAGGCCATGGACCCAACATTTCAACATTCTGGTCCCCAAGCCACTTAGTTATCACTTTTGCCTTATGGCACGGTGCTCCATCGAGCTGGAAAATGCATTGTTCTTCACCAAACTGTTGTTGGATTGTTGGAAGAAGTTGCTGTTGGAGGGTGTTTTGGTACCATTCTTTATTCATGGCTGTGTTTTTGGGCAGAATTGTGAGTGAGCCCACTCCATTGGATGAGAAGCAACCCCACACATGAATGGTGTCAGGATGCTTTACTGTTGGCATGACACAGGATTGATGGTAGTGCTCACCTTTTCTTCTCCGGACAAGTCTTTTTCCAGATGCCCGAAACAATCGGAAAGGGGCTTCATCGGAGAATATGACTTTGCCCCAGTCCTCAGCAGTCCATTCACTATACTTTCTGCAGAAGATCAATCTGTCCCTGATGTTTTTTTTGGAGAGAAGTGGCTTCTTTGCTGCCCTTCTTGACACCAGGCCATCTTCCAAAATTCTTGGCCTCACTGTTCGTGCAGCTGCGCTCACACCTGCCTGCTGCCATTCCTGAGCAAGCTCTGCACTGGTGGCACTCCGATCCCGCAGCTGAATCCTCTTTAGGAGACGATCCTGGTGCTTGCTGGACTTTCTTGGACGCCCTGAAGCCTTCTTTACAAGAATTGAACCTCTTTCCTTGAAGTTCTTGATGATCCTATAAATTGTTGATTTAGGTGCAATCTTAGTAGCCAAAATATCCTTGCCTGTGAAGCCATATTTTTGCAACGCAATGATGGCTGCACGCGTTTCTTTGCAGGTCACCATGGTTAACAATGGAAGAACAATGATTTCAAGCATCACCCTCCTTTTAACATGTCAAGTCTGCCATTCAAACCCAATCAGCCTGACATAATGATCTCCAGCCTTGTGCTCGTCAACATTCTCACCTGAGTTAACAAGACGATTACTGAAATGATCTCAGCAGGTCCTTTAATGACAGCAATGAAATGCAGTGGAAAGGTTTTTTTGGGATTAAGTAAATTTTCATGGCAAAGAAGGACTATGCAATTCATCTGATCACTCTTCATAACATTCTGGAGTATATACAAATTGCTATTATAAAAACTTAAGCAGCAACTTTTCCAATTTCCAATATTTATGTAATTCTCAAAACTTTTGGCCACAACTGTACATGTGGAAATTGACAATAAAGCAGACTTGACTCGACTTGAGTATCGTTTGTCCTGAAGCTTATTGAAGCCCAATTACATACCGGTCAAAAAAAATACCGGTTCTCGGTACCCATCCCTAGTGAACAGTCATTATTTTTGCAACATACATCCCATTAAATAGGTCCTTTGAAATTGTTATGTTTATTTTTTTTATTGCAACAAATAACAACATGCTCTTTTGTTGATTTTAACTGCTTCCATTTGGATATGTAAATGTAAAATGTAAATAATAAAATGCTTAAAATAATGCAGCCTTGGTAAACATATTGTAGTAAAATGTAGTGTAGAATATAGAATGTTTAGCAGTACCTGTAAGCTGTGTGTCTGACAGAATTTGAGGATGACATCAATCAGATGTGTTAACATGGCTGCTTTGGCTTCTGAAACACCATCCACTTGTTTCAAGCTGGATAATGAGCATGGCCTGCCAAAGAAATATAAACATTAAAAACTTCAAAACATGACCACTAATAAAATGTCATGTCTACTTAAACACTATAAATTTAACATTAAGCATCAGTACATAGTGGGCTTTTTCAATAATTAAGGTGCAGTATGGAAGAAAAATAATGACAATTGTCTTTGAAACAAAAACTGAAAGGCTTCCACGCATGACAAATAATGGAAGTGAGAGAAAAGTGTTCATTGCATTTGAAATATGGATATTTTTCTGACAAAAAATATTCACCCGACAGAGAGGTGTGAGGCACATTTATTATGAATGCACTGGATTTATCTGACGCCTTGTGGACTGTTCAACTGCAACACCCACTGACTGCAATGATAAAGCTTGGAATAGCCAGGACAATTTTAATATAACTCAGACTGGATTCGTCTGAGAAGAAAGTCATACAAACCTAGGCTCTGCACTGCACTGGCTCCCTATCAAACATCGTATAGATTTTAAAATCTTGCTTGTTACTTATAAAGCCCTGAATGGTTTAGCACCTCAGTATTTGAATGAGCTCCTGTTACATTATAATACTCTACATTCGCTGAGTTCCCAAAACTCAGGTAATTTGATAATACCTAGAATATCAAAATCAACTGCGGGCGGCAGATCCTTTTCCTATTTGGCGCCCAAACTCTGGAATAACCTACCTAACATTGTTCGGGAGGCAGACACACTCTTGCAGTTTAAATCTAGATTAAAGACCCATCTCTTTAACCTGGCTTACACATAACATACTAATATGCTTCTTATATCCAAATCCGTTAAAGGATTTTTAGGCTGGGATATTCTGAGGTCACCGTAGCCACCAGATCCAGTCTGTATCCAAATCAGAGGGTCACTGCAGTCACCCGGATCCAGTACGTATCCGGACCAGATGGTGGATCAGCACCTAGAAAGGACCTCTACATCCCTGAAACACAGCGGAGACCAGGACAACTAGAGCCCCAGATACAGATCCCCTGTAAAGACCTTGTCTCAGAGGAGCACCAGGACAAGACCACAGGAAACAGATGATTCTTCTGCACAATCTGACTTTGCTGCAGCCTGGAATTGAACTACTGGTTTCGTCTGGTCAGAGGAGAACTGGCCCCCCAACTGAGCCTGGTTTCTCCCAAGGTTTTTTTCTCCATTCTGTCACCGATGGAGTTTCGGTTCCTTGCCGCTGTCGCCTCTGGCTTGCTTAGTTGGGGACACTTCATCTACAGCGATATCGTTGACTTGATTGTAAATGATTGCACAGACACTATTTAAACTGAACTGAGCTGGATGATGACATCACTGAATTCAAAGATGAACTGCCTTTTTGCTTTGACACACTATTTTCCTATTTAATAATGTTCAGTTGCTTTGTTACAATCTATTTTGTTAAAAGCGCTATATAAATAAAGGTGACTTGACTTGACTAATTCTAACATTTGGTAATATTCAATGATGAACTGCCTTTAACTGTCATTTTGCATTATTGACACTGTTTTCCTAATTTATGCTGCTCAGTTGCTTTGATGCAATGTATTTTGTTTAAAGCGCTATAAGTAGTTAAGTTACTAAAGTAGTTAATTAACATTAACTATTGGAACCTTATTCTAAAGTGTTACCAGAAAATGTAGCGCGTTGCAATCTTCTGACCTCATTTGCTTGCCTGTATATAGTTTGCATCATCAATAAAGTGTATTCTGAGATGTTGGAGAAAGCTGTTTACATATAGGCTGAGAAACAAGTAACAGCGATGATGCTGAATTAAACATATCTGACACAATAATTTTTTCCACATATACTGGCCCCAATAATCATAACTTCTACCGCTTGCTCCCTTTCTGCAGATCAGTTTTGTGAATGAATGACTTTGGTCTTCATCAACAGCTGTTTGCATCACCTGCTGATGCCTAATTTTTACACATTTTAACCACAGAATTTGTGGAAGCGAATTTGTATAGTGAAATAAAATGGATCGAAAATTGCTTGTATTGTATTGCTTGCTTGACTGAGTCTTTCGCAAATGAATTCTGGAAGGTGAAAATGTATTATTGAATTTTTAATTATGAGAATGTGTGAATTGTTTTGAACTGAAATATTCAAAGTTTAAATAAGCAACTATGTTAAATGTCAGCCCCTAAACATGCAAGCCCTGATAATACAAGTCATTAAAATGCAAACACTGTTAATAAAACTGCATTATTTTATTAGTGCAATTCAAGATGTTCAAGAGTTCTTTTTTGGTTCAAAGACATTTGTCATTATCCTTCTTCTATAGTGCAGTCACATTAGTGAAATATAGGTAAAATTATGTGGCTAAAAAGTCTAGTGTATTGTCAATAACGTAGCCATGTATAAAGCAGATTTCTACTGGTCAATCAAATCTTTCAATTGCACAGATTTTCACAGGAATGAATGGATTTTGCAACTCTGGATGGATTGGATTTTTCAAAGTTAAAGGAAATGCTCTTTTTGGAGGACTACACTATTCTACACCACCCAAAGGCCAACATTACCTTGATTTTGCCATATCCAGGAGTATTTTATTGGTAGCCAGTAGAGCTGGTGGGATGTCTCTGAGACCAGCTAATTTCTGACGTTCAGAAACCAGCTCACCATACAGCTCAGACTGTAAAAGTAAGGCTAACAGTTAGAAAAACAGTGCTGTGTATCCTTCAGAAATCACCCAGTTGCTTTTACAAAACGAGAAACATGAGTGTTTAATATTCAGTACCTGTAGCTGGATCTCTCTAGCAGAAACCGCTGGAGTCTGGGCTCTGACATTCGTGTGCATCTGGGTTGACCTAACAGCTGATCTGTATACAAATATTAAATGTCATTTTTCATACAAACAGATGTTACTCTAACCTACAACATTTTGAAATGTGACAAATTTAGTGGTGAAAATCTCTGAATGAAACAAACAAACCATAAGCAAACAAAGCCAAAGTCAAAAAGTCAGTTCATGATATTTATGCATGATTCATACCTGGATGGTAAATCTGCTTTCTTCACAATCTGATGGTTGTCAACTTCAGAACTGACCTTTGCCCTCTGAAATTAAACAAGAGATGGCTGCAGTAAAACTTTACAGTAATTTTTTTTTTTTTTTTTATAGTAAAACTATAAGTTAAAAGGATAAAAAAAAACTGATTTCATTAATGGAAGATACTGACCCAAATGCAATCTGACTTCAGGTAAGAAGCAGTAGACTCAAGAGCTGGATCTGCTTTTTTCCTGGAAGGACATTATCAGAAATACAATAAAAATGCATTCAGAGATCTATGTGCCATTGTGTTTTGCATGGCAGAAAAATTTCCAGTCCCTACTATTCTGCAATGTCACAAAACGACAACTTTCACAATGCTGCATTAGGTATATTAGGGAAAAAGCAAACAAAATGCAAAAATCACAGAAGAAAAAACAGTTACATGTTTTGTTAAATTTAGGCTGAGTATTAGAATGAATGCACTGGAATCTGTGCAGCAGCAGCAAAAGAAAGCACTTCATGACAAGGTGTAGCTACAGGAAGAGTCTACTCAAAAGAAAACCAGTACCACAAAGGTTTTAGCGCTCTCATCACACCACTGATAAACATATTTGATCATAAAAAGAGATGAAAAGGAAAAATGGGAAAGAAACAAAATCTGGTAAAATGACAAGTATAAACATAATGCAGTCTGCTCTCTGTTCTAAACATATAACAAAATAACTAATTCTGTCCATGTTAACGGCCTTTCATAAACATTGAATTTGACTGGTGGCCCAGGTTTGCTAAAGGGACACAATGTGTCCTCAACTACAAAGTGCACTGTTGGTAAGATGTGAGTGCCTTACCGCGGTACACAGTCTCTGCTGAACAGATCTCTGTTTGGCTGCAGAAGGAGTCGTCTGTGCCTCTCATCTTCAGCTTTACTCAGCCATGATCTGCCCTGAGCGAAACATTTACAATGTTGATTAATATATGAAGACTTTGGTTCCGAAACACAGTAAATCCATTTGGATTAATTATTGTAAAAATTTGTTTTCTTTACCAAGAATGTGGCAAGATGAAAACCACGAATTTCTGTTTCAAACTTTCACATAGCATTTTTAGGTTGTAATAATATTAAAAACTTAAAATCCAGGTATTGATTTTAAAAGATTATAATTTGTTTTTGTTTTTTTTTTCAATTCCCAAAATGCTATAAATCCATGATACTTTTCTCAAAATGCAATAAATCAGTTGAATGAATATGAAAGTTATTTTTCCTATTGAAACTGATGAAAACACTCGACATAGTAAGTTGATTCACATATGACAGCGTCTGAACTTGGTCAATACTAATCTTATGTACAGGCACTAGACTAAAAATACATCCATCAGTCATCGCTTCCAACATAAATTCAACAGGTAATCTTGTTAATGCTATTAATGAATTACAGCAATAAAATAAAATTTCATAATGCACAAAAACATGAACAACAATATCACATTAAACCACAGAAATTCCAAAATGACGCTTCCCTTACATTCCAAAAGTGCATTCATCTTTGCCATGTTACATTCCTTTGGTTGACTAGTGCTATGTGCTGTATTAACAAAAACATAAATGGCATTACTCTACACTCTATACTCTACCGGAAACACTTCCCATAACACCTGATGTACTTGCTACATCATTTGAAGAATGGCATCTACGCTAATATTAGTCTGTTTCTCTCTTATTCCGAGGTCAGCGTAGCCACCAGATCCAGTCTGTATCCAGATCAGAGGGTCACTGCAGTCACCCGGATCCAGTACGTATCCAGACCAGATGGTGGATCATCACCTAGAAAGGACCTCTATTGCCCTGAAAGACAGCGGAGACCAGGACAACTAGAGCCCCAGATACAGATCCCCTGTAAAGACCTTGTCTCAGAGGACCACCAGGACAAGACCACAGGAAACAGATGATTCTTCTGCACAATCTGACTTTGCTGCAGCCTGGAATTGAACTACTGGTTTCGTCTGGTCAGAGGAGAACTGGCCCCCCAACTGAGCCTGGTTTTTCCCAAGGTTTTTTTCTCCATTCTGTCACCGATGGAGTTTCGGTTCCTTGCTGCTGTCGCCTCTGGCTTGCTTAGTTGGGGTCACTTCATCTACAGCGATATCGTTGACTTGATTGTAAATGATTGCACAGACACTATTTAAACTGAACTGAGCTGGATGATGACATCACTGAATTCAAAGATGAACTGCCTTTTTGCTTTGACACACTATTTTCCTATTTAATAATGTTCAGTTGCTTTGTTACAATCTATTTTGTTAAAAGCGCTATATAAATAAAGGTGACTTGACTTGACTAATTCTAACATTTGGTAATATTTCTATTGACCTCAGGCACATAAAAGTGTCAGTCTTGTATATCATTCACATAGACACACAGAACACTTAATAGAAAGGGGGGGTCCCATCAGCTGAATTATTTGGGGAGGAATGCAGGGGTTTTGTCCTTTCTCCCTCTATAATGACTCTACTTGAAACATTCTTCATTTAATGGTTCATGACCAATCTTTAGCCAGTACCTTGGGTGTGAGTTTACAGAGGGTGCAGAATTTGCTCTGGCCCATGGTTTCCATCAGATATTTTTCAGCAACAAGTTCTCGGCTGAGAGCTTTCCAACAAGTTTCTGAGGTATCCCTGCCAATACCAAAGAGAGGGTGCTTCCGAAAGCGATCTGAAACCCGCTGAGAGGTCTAAAAGAGGGATGAGAAATGCATTTGTAAAGCTCTAACTTGCATGTAAAAGATGATTAAAATAAATCAAAGCCTTCATTCATGACTTCTTTTCATAGATCGATAATCTTTCATCTATGATCTTTTAATATACATAAATAGACATTTTTTTCTTCTAAACCTTTGGTTCCTGCGGTTGTACAGTAAGATGTTATTACTGGACCTATTCAAACCGGACAATGGACCATTTGGCCCCCGAATCCAGAAGTGTCCGCTATAATATCAAAGTAATTGAGCACCGATAATCATTGTTCTCACTAAAAACCATGAGATGTGCAGTTTAGTTTAAAGATAAATTATTATGCACATATAGCACTATTCGCTGTCATTACAACATAGCATACCACAGGAAAAATAATCAGGCACATCCACTACAAATATGCCATGTCTAAATTCATATAATTTTGGTTTAACATCTGTGCAATGACTTTATGTAATTTTAATGCTTATCTACATTAATGAGAGTGGAATATTTAATGTAAATGTGTATGTCGAAATAAAAACGTTGATACTCTATATCGTTTATTTAGTTACTTTTCTCTCTTCAGGAAAAAAAAGGCTATACGCATTTGTCAGTTTGTGTGCAGGTGCAAAAATCTTCCCAGCAAGTTTTGTTTTTATAAATCCCACCTTTTGTGTAAGAAGTGAACAGTTATAAATGAGGCCCCAGATCTTTATGACTCAGTGTTTAGTTTTGTACATTACTGGGTGTTGAACAGCTTTCTGTTTGACGTACTGAGCCCCGCAGGAAGAGGATGGGCGTCGTGATCCCGAACCTCTCATCCATAGCGCTGATGGCCTTCATCAGCTGATACGCACACAAGCCAAAGTCCTGCAGGACTACATCTGGATCATCTCTGTTCACACTGAAACCATACCAAAATAAGTCATCCTTCAGGAACTATTACAACGGTTTGAAGACACACAGAAAGCAGACTTACTCACCCTGACCTGCAGTTATCACAACAACTACTGCTACCCATAATTCCAGACGTCACTTTCCTCAGACGCTTGTCTTCAAAATGACACAAAATCAACCTAAGATCCGATAATAAAATATTATAAAAATATTACAATATGAAGAAAGTCATGTCTAATCAAAGTTGGTGCAAATGCAAGTTTTTCTAAATGTAAAAACTGTCACATTTCATGCCAGGGGAAGTCGTGGCCTGGTGGTTAGAGAGTCGGACTCCCAATCGAAGGGTTGTGGGTTCGAGTCTCGGGCCGGCAGGAATTGTGGGTGGGGGGAGTGCATGTACAGTTCTCTCTCCACCTTCAATACCACGACTGAGGTGCCCTTGAGCAAGGCACCGAACCCCCAACTGCTCCCCGGGCGCCGCAGCATAAAAAATGGCTGCCCACTGCTCCGGGTGTGTGTTCACAGTGTGTGTGTGTGTTCACTGCTCTGTGTGTGTGCACTTCGGATGGGTTAAATGCAGAGCACAAATTCTGAGTATGGGTCACCATACTTGGCCGAATGTCACTTCACTTCACTTCACTTCACTTCAAAAATCAAAAGAAATAAAAACGTTTTAATAATTCATGATAATATTATGACAGGCTAGGCAGCATCAGTGTTGTTTTAAGCTCATCATTCTGCACACAGGATGCGCATAAGCGCTCTGGCACCTTTAGTATTATAATACATTCCTGCACAATCAAAGATTATTAATAGTCTTTCTTGTTCTGTCCTATCTATCATATGTTGCTGCCTTTATTACTGTACTATACATTTAAAATAAATATCTTTTAGATTTCCATATAAATGTATATACTTGTTTTTTCATGAATGTATTTTACAACAATACAAAGAGCAATGTGTAACATTTTACCAGATTTAAAACTTATTCACTTTTTTGTAAATATTTTACTAAATTTGTTAAAATTATTGTGCACCCAATTATTAGATTTTTCTAGAATCTATCTCTATCTATCTTTTGCTGCTGAATTATCCACTAACCTAGTTTAAAATAGCATTTTTGCTGTAGATTATGATTATATATTTTTTATTTTATTTATTTTATTGAAATTAAGTTGTGTATATGTAGTAGATATCATTTAACACACAAAAAAGTGGTGATCAATACAACACAGAGAAGTACAGAAATTCTACATTGATTTAAAAAAAACTGCACTGGTATCGGATTGGATCGGTATCGGCAGATATTAGAATTTTCGGTATCCAATCGGTTCTGAAAAAATGGTATCGTTGCATCCCTTATATATTTAATATAAAAAGAACATATTTTCCTTAAATATATACATGCATGTGTGTGTATTTATACATACATACATAAAAATACACCCCACACACACATATATTATGTAAACAAAAACTTTATTTTGGATGCGTTTAATCATTTGACAGAACTAGTTTATTTCTTTCTTTGGGTCAAGTTGACATATTCTGGACAGATTAGAAAGTTAAATTCACTTACTTTCGCCGGCATTTGGTTGAATTCAAGTACTTTTCCATTTTTGCCATCATGTACATTTTGTTATCTCTAAAGTGCTCACTTTTGGATTGGTTGAGAATGAATCTAATGAAATCACAAAGAAGATATATTTTAAGAATTCCAACAGAAAAAAAATTTTGATAGTTGAACTAGTTAAGAAAATGAGGAGTTGTTGTCACCTATTTAGGGCCATATCTCCAGGCATCCATAGGACGTGACAGGCGCTGGGCAGCCCGTCTCTACCGGCCCTCCCGATCTCCTGATAGTATGACTCCATATCTTTGGGAGCTCCGTAATGGATGACCTTCCTGATATCAGATTTATTAATGCCCATCCCAAATGCCACAGTAGCCACCACACACTGCCGACAAATCCATGAAGAAACAACACTGTAACATACTGAAAAAAATATGTTTCTGCCGTGAGACTTTCAGTGTAATTCACCTGAATCTCATCCCTCATGAACTGATGCTGGGTTTCTCTCCTCCGTTTGATGCTCAGACCCGCGTGATAAACTCCACATGGTATATCCAGCTTGCACAGCGCCGCTGTCACACGCTCCGCCTCTTTCTTTGATGGACAGTACACAATAGCTGAGCCTTCAAGCTCAAAACCACCCCTACAAAACAAAACTTGTATACTTACAAAAAAATTAAAATTCTGTAACATAAGACATTGGCAAAATAAGTACAATGAGCAAAACTATGGCATATTTTAGATTTTGGATTAAATTGTTGTTTTGTGTAATTTGCTTGTCAAAATCTGATTTTCTGAGTGGGCACTGAAATTTGGCAATACATTAAAATAATATATATATTTTTTATAGATAATTAAAATAATTAATTCAAGTAATTCCAAAAGTTTCAATCACTGAATGTTCTTCATTGTTCAACAGTACATATATTACTTTAGATTTGTTTGTGATTAATGGGATTCAAAAAAAAAAATCTATACTTTTTACTCACAAATGGAAATTTGTACTCAAAATATTTTAGTGGTTGACACAACTAAAAAATATTGTATGCATTACAAAAATTTATTCTAGACATCACACAAAATCCCCTATGGAGATTTCCCAAGATTGTGAGAATCATGGTACTGAAAATTTGAAGGCAAATGTTCTAGGAGTAAATTAATAAATATGATTTTAGCTCTGTTCTTTTAGATATGTTTTTTTTCCAACTTATTGTCTTACTGTGCGCTACTGGGTCCTGGTCATCCGGTTAAAAACCACTGCATTACACAATCTTCAAACATTTCTCGTGCAAAATACTCCAAAAAAAAATACAAAGGATATTCCTCCCAAGTTACTATAAGAATCAACATGACCTACCCTTTTTTTTTGATGAGAAATTGTTTGAGGTCTTGGATAACGTCCCCAGACTTGCGATTGACATCCAGGTAGAGGTTTGGTCGGTCAAACGAGGTGCAGGTGATCAGGGGGTCGGTCAGATGAAGGCTCTTAACGATGTCCTCACGGATAGATGGACTCGCAGTAGCCGTGAGTGCCAAAATAGGCACCTGATTAAAGAATCAAATGTTAAGAATCGCACTATAAAATGATCAAAAACAATCTTTCAGTGATATCAGTCTATAACTTCATAATGACACAAAGTAGATTTCAAAAAAGAAAATATGGCTTACACCAGGCAGATTCTTCTTGAGTTTCCCTAGGTCTCGATACGCACTTCTGAAATCATGACCCCACTGAGAAATGCAATGAGCCTCGTCTACCGCAACCAGTGATAAACCTACAAACACACACAGTGGAGATGTTCCTCATTTAAAATGAAGGATTAAATTTATTCAAATGGCATTTTACTTCTTCCTGTTTGATTTACCAACAGTCCTGTCGAGCAGCGCTAGCAGAGGAATATTCCCAGAGCAGAATTCAGGCGTCATGTACACCACCCTAAAATGACCCCTGAAGACAAGAGAACAGGGAAAATAATGTCAGTGACTAAACACACATCACTAGCTGCTTCCATCTTTCCAATTTGCCTGAATTAAGATGCAGCCATGAATGAGCGCATGTTGGAAAAAAAGCGCTGAATTTATCATCAGTCTCATGAAGCCGCTTTCATATTGCTGTTCACTTAGTGCGCTGATGTGGTTGATGCTCACGAAATGCTCCAGCACGGACACAGCATGTAACTTTTAACAAGATTCACTTGTTTAAACCACTCTAAATTATATTAACATTTACTATATAACCATTATTTTGCTAATAAACATCTAAATAAATACAACTCTATGGAATTGAATCATTGTCGACGCGAGCGATCACAGTTTGAGTATAGTTCTGTGTAACTGCATAGATAAACCGCGCTGTCAGCAAGCATTTCATAATCTAGAAGGACAAAAACATTATTAATAATTTTGATATAGCATTCCAGTTGAGAAATGGAGTAAAATATGATGTTTTGTTTGTTATATTCCAATATTCATGAGAATATAATTCAGTGAATTAAAATTATCCAGTGAATTATTCCTCACTCTATTAAACAGCTTATAAACCTACTATAACGGTAGTTTAAAATGAAGTTGATATGTTTATTGTAATATACAGATTAAATTTAACATGAAAGTCAAATTTTCCACATAAAAAAAGATTACTGAAAAGAGGAAAAACTTTATAACAGTAAATAAGTATCAGTTCTGCATATCGGTTACCAGCACATAAACATGCAAATAATTGGTATCGGTTATTAAAAAAACAATATCAGTCGATCACTAATTACAGTATATATGAAAAAAATATTATATTCAGTGGCTTTTTCTATTTTTCTTAGTGACATTTAGTACCAGTTTATCAGGAAGACAAGTTTTTGCTCTCTTTGACTCGTTTTATGGAGCTTCATTTGCAAATGTTCTTTTTGCGATTTTCCAGTTTTGTGCATTATATTGGCATCTTTAGATGGATCTTCTGAAAAGAAACTACTCTTGTCTGTTTAAATGCTTAAATTCTTTTGTAATCTGTCTCTACATGTTTATATCGCTGGATATGTTGCCTTTTTAAGGTATAAATCAAAATATAATAACATATACACAGACTTACATAAAACACATATAGAGAGAGAAAATCTAATCTTTTTGTAATCTTGAAAATTGGAAAGGTTCCCTATTTGGTAACAATAATTCTCCCAGGAACAGCAATTTTTGTGATATCAACTTCAAATTGGGAACATAGCCTATGTTAATTACAGAGAGTCTTCCTCTTGCCCCCACACATGCATGAATGCATGATAATATCGTGTATCCGTGATCTCACAGGTTGGCAATATGACGATTTTAAAAATGACCACAACGCCCAACACTAATACTAGTAAATGGCTCTCTCCAGATCACTCCACAGCATCTCTAAGATTAAAAAAAAAAGTTCACCAAGAAATGATTTTTTTTTTTTTTTTTTTATAATTTACTCATCCTTTTGTCGGTCCAAACCAATATGACATTTGTTCACCTTTGAAACAAAAATGTATATTTGTGTCCCTCTATTTAAAGTCCATTCCATCAAAACGTTGACCTTTCAAGAGCATGGAAGCTCAACCACATTTGCTTTATGTGCGAGAACAACCTTCATTGGTTTTCACGTGTCAAGCAAGCACAGTTGAGATGTATTTCATGCACTCTATGTATGTGCGTTGATCAGTGTTTATATGTGAATGCATGCTTAAATTTATCAGAACAAAACTAAATTTGAGATTAAACCTTTCTCCCAAGGTTTTTTTCTCCATTCTGTCACCGATGGAGTTTCGGTTCCTTGCCGCTGTCGCCTCTGGCTTGCTTAGTTGGGGACACTTCATCTACAGCAATATCGTTGACTTGATTGCAAATAAATGCACAGACACTATTTAACTGAACAGAGATGACATAACTGAATCCAATGATGAACTGCCTTTAACTATCAATTTTGCATTATTGACACTGTTTTCCTAATGAATGTTGTTCAGTTGCTTTGACGCAATGTATTTTGTTTAAAGCGCTATATAAATAAAGGTGACATTGACATTAATTTATATGTAAAAGCAGATAATTAAAAGCTGTTTTCATGGTTTTTCTTGTTTAATATAATTTTTTTCAACATTATGAATCATTCTTTATTAGACAGATTGTAGCATGTAACATCACAGGACACCCCAAAGCTCCGGAAAGTATTGAATACCAGCTAGCCTCTCACCTCTTCACTTCTTCATACAGGTTCTTAGTCTGAGCAGATCCAAGAAAACAAGCAGGAATGTTTGACATTCTGCAACACAAACACGAATGAAAGATAAATCATTTAGGCTCATTTACAAACACACAATGTTCTGCCAAGTGATATCTTCTTTTTGAAATGTATGTTAAATGTTGTATTATGTAGACCACTCAGTTGCAGGCTGACGATGCACTACATCAGCCTGCATCCAGATCTTAGTTACATTTGAACGTTTAAGTTGCAGTTGCAGTTACAGCTGCAGTTTTGACACCTTCGTCTCAATGTACTGTGCAACACAGCGCACATTCACATCCAATGTTAACTCAGCAGTAGAGTTAAGGTCCAACATTTTTGCACGTAAAAAAATGTATACGACCTCACGTGGTGTCAATCACGTTTACACACTACCTCTGAAACTTTCATCAGTCAGAAAAAATTTTTGGATCAGTTTTGATTTTCCGCGTTTTCTCATCCGTAGCAAGCATTTTGATAGGAAAGAATGACGAATACGAAACCAATTAAAAAACGCAAACATTTCGGATTTAGTGTACAATGACCTTTAAACTTATGGCACACTACTTATTCACAATCACAAAAGTACTTTATTTGCATGTGCTTTAAAGTTTTGCTGGTTAAAGATTTCATTCACAAACTGTTCTGATGTGCTCTTTTACTAAGCATGTACACCTGAAGCACGCCCACAACCCGCCAAACAGTAGTCCTGTCAATGGACTAAGATATCTTTCGGGTCTGATTGCGTTAATACTGGGAAAAACATGCAAGGTCTGCATATAAACACAGTTGGCTATGAGAAAGTAAAGTGAAAGTAAACATTTGTGTGCCAGTATATTAGATGTGTACAGTACAGCTCTTAAAGTGACAGCAGACTAATAGCCCTAAATATGCTGCCACTTGTCATTAAAGGGATAGCTCACCCAAAAATGTAAATTTTGTTGTTATTTACTCACTCGTGTTGTTCCAAACCTGTATTAATTTCTTTCTTGTGCTGAACACAGAATATTTTTTGAAGAATGTGGGTAACAAACAGTTGCTGGTCCCCAGTGGGGGGGGGGGGGGGTTGATGTACTATGAAAGTCTTTGGGGACCAGAAACTATTTGGCTACCCACAATTTTCAAAATGTCTTCTTTTGGAAGACACAAAGAAAAAAAATCACTCACTGCTTTTGACTGAAAAGCTTTAATACAATCAATTTATTATTTTTAGAGTGAAATGTATAGTGTTTTGTTTTTATATTTATTTAATTTCTTAAATGCTACTGCTACCTAATGTATGGAAGGCATTTTCTGCCAAATTTAAATAAATAAATGAAATGATTAAAATTAAAATTAAAACCAGATTAACTATTTCATTAAAGAAAACTGTATGCAAAATATGTGACAAAATTGAGAATGAAATTAAATGATTTCATTTTCACGGTGACATACCTGTCAAATTGAAAAATAAAATGCAATTGCTGATTTCACATTTCATTTTCAATACAGTCTCGAGGCAAGACTGCCAATATTAAAATGAAAAGCCAAACGTGAAAAAGAAACTACACATACAGTTTTTACAAAGCTTATTATTTAACGCTCACGCAATAATAGTGACACAATTCAAATTTAAATGTAAATTTTACTTGTCATTTTAATTCCTCTTTTATTTCTCTGTTTTCATTTTTCGTTTTCATTTTCAAAGACAACCTGCATGCAAATTATATGTTAATGAGTGGGTGTGGCTTATTCTAGTAACGGCGCTAGAGACAGTCGTCGAAGTCTCGTGTGCATGAGTTGAATGGTGGTTGAAACAATGTGTGAAACGACATTAAAATGTGAATATATTGTAATCGAGACATGGCGAATCTGTTAGTGAGCTTTTGCGGGAAGCTGCTGCAGCATTAGAACGTGGAAGAAACAACCAGCCTGATCAGCATGCGTCAAACCCTCGACCCACTGCAGTTCCTCGGCCTGAGCCTCCACGAGACTCCCCGGAAAATCTGCTGTCTGCTGAGTTTGTGACGGCTGCAAAATGTCCAAGTGTATCCAAGATAGATTCAACTCGTAGCAAAATGAAGTCATTAACATCCGAAATGTTTGCTAGCTGGTTTAATTCTGCTGCTATACTGGCCCTAATCGCCATTATAGCTCCTCCACGTAACAACGTAATTGAGCCACACCCACTCATTAACATATAATTTGCATGCAGGTTGTCTTTGAAAACGAAAATGAAAACAGAGAAATAAAAGAGGAATTAAAATGACAAGTAAAATTTACATTTAAATTTGAATTGTGTCACTATTATTGCGTGAGCGTTAAATAATAAGCTTTGTAAAAACTGTATGTGTAGTTTCTTTTTCACGTTTGCTTTTCATTTTAATATTGGCAGTCTTGCCTTGAGACTGTATTGAAAATGAAATGTGAAATCAGCAATTGCATTTTATTTTTCAATTTGACAGGTATGTCACAGTGAAAATGAAATCATTTAATTTCATTCTCAATTTTGTCACATATTTGCATACAGTTTTCTTTAATGAAATCGTTAATCTGGTTTTAATTTTGATTTTAATAATTTCATTTATTTATTTAAATTTGGCAGAAAATGCCTTCCATACTAATGTACCAGAAAACAGTACTGTTTATTTTAATTGTATATTATGTGTATTTGTAATGTGTATCTTTGTTCTTATATTTAAATAATGAAGATAAAATAATGACAGATTTTTTCCTCTTCACCCTCTTAAATCTGCCATAGTTTTTTATTTCATATTTTGTTACCTTGCGAGGTTTCGTTTTTTTTAAATAGGGAAAATAATTTATCCGTTCTGCTCAGACAACTTGCAAAATGGTAAAACCAACATGACAAAGAATCGTGTTAAAACTGTGCATCGTGATTTTACGAAAAAAAACCATATATGATATAGTAAAAAACGATGTGACATGAAGTTAAAGAACTGTGACATACTGTAGGTGAAGCACCTGGTCCTCCATGAGAGCGATGAGAGGGGAAATGACCACACTGACGTTCTGGCAGTACACTGGAGGAAACTGGAAACACAAACTCTTCCCATAACCTGCCAACACAGCCGTTCATGAGAGCAGACTTTACAACACACACTAATCAAGTCAAATGTACTTGTATAGCAGTTTTCTTAATATATTCATGCCTCATTTTCACATTTATCAGGTAAGAGCTGGACAGAAAATTACTATTACGACTAAAGATAATTTAGTAAATATCTCATAACTTCAATGATCAAGAAAGTTATACCAGTTGCCATGACAACAAGATTATCTCTCCTCTCCGTGAGAACAGAGTGAATCACTTTCCACTGAACCCTGAAAAAACATGAGCATCATGAGCATCAATAACAACAGCTCCATACACGCTTATTTACAATCATAAACAATAACATATTAAAAGACACACCAATACTACTTCAAAACTTACGGTTTAAAGCTGTGATGTCCAAAGTACATTTTTAGAGATTTAATTTGTTCAGGAACAGGTTGTGGGATGCTTGAATCTTAACAGACAAAAAATGAAAGCAAGTTTGTTGAAATTTAAAAAACGCTGCTAATAAATATATTAAACAAGACAGTTTACGCACCGATAAAGCATAAAAAGAAACCTGACTTTTGCTAGGTTTAAACGGACACCTTTTGTTTCTGTCAGAATGAAATCATTCTGATTTATGAGTGTTTGAGTATGAGTTATGAGTGAGTGTTTACATGAATGCTAAACACAGTGATCAGGTGGATTTGTGCCTTGATATGTCACAAGCTCAGTATCGTTTCTGATCTTTTGACATGCGCACAGTTTCCTGCTGTTTGCACATACTTTTCTCTTACCAATGCTTCTTTTCTTTGTAAAGAGCAGACTTAATATTTATGCATTTTCAAAGCTTTGTGTCAGCTGCTTTTATCTATCAAGCAGTCAATCCTGTGACCAAATCAAGCCATCCTCGAATGAGAGTATAAAGTGAAGACTGATGGGATGTTGTTCTGCTCCATTTCACAAAGGGTGGAAGGAAAATTTAAAAATGATAGTCATTTATGACACTTGATTCAACAAAAATAACCATTCCACATACGTCATTATGCCATTTCTACATGATCACTACACATGCGCAGTGCTTTCCAGTTTCAGTTTTTAAATGTTTACATTTGAATTAGATCTAGGTTGATCAGATAAATTAAGTCTTTTCAGTCCGATTGAGCCATCAAACCAATTAGACTGGATCTGACAGATTATTTGCTTGCATGCTAACATAGACATTGTGTTATTGAGAATGTCATTTATCATTTATATTTAAATCCAAAGCTTAATTTTTTGTATTTATTATAGTTTTTTTTTTACAGCTGTATTAATGCTTGTATAAAACTGAAAGTGGCAAAACTTTCATTAAAATATTCCTCAATAATGTTAAGACTCTCTGTGATATGAAATCTGCCCAGGACAACAGGGCTCTGGACAGAGCTGCAAAGACAGCGCTTTTAATATAGCTCCGTTGTCTGGGCAGCTTTCATATTACAGTGAGTTTCTATACTGCAGAAGATTGTCTTGTTCAACTTGAATGCTATTCAAGTTATACAACCCCAATTCCGGAAAAGTTGGGACGTTTTTTAAATTTTAATAAAATGAAAACTAAAAGACTTTCAAATCACATGAGCCAATATTTTATTCACAATAGAACATAGATAACATAGCAAATGTTTAAACTGAGAAAATTTACAATTTTATGCACAAAATGAGCTCATTTCAATTTTGATTTCTGCTACAGGTCTCAAAATAGTTGGGACGGGGCATGTTTACCATGGTGTAGCATCTCCTTTTCTTTTCAAAACAGTTTGAAGACGTCTGGGCATTGAGGCTATGAGTTGCTGGAGTTTTGCTGTTGGAATTTGGTCCCATTCTTGCCTTATATAGATTTCCAGCTGCTGAAGAGTTCGTGGTCGTCTTTGACGTATTTTTCGTTTAATGATGCGCCAAATGTTCTCTATAGGTGAAAGATCTGGACTGCAGGCAGGCCAGGTTAGCACCCGGACTCTTCTACGACGAAGCCATGCTGTTGTTATAGCTGCAGTATGTGGTTTTGCATTGTCCTGCTGAAATAAACAAGGCCTTCCCTGAAATAGACGTTGTTTGGAGGGAAGCATATGTTGCTCTAAAACCTTTATATACCTTTCAGCATTCACAGAGCCTTCCAAAACATGCAAGCTGCCCATACCGTATGCACTTATGCACCCCCATACCATCAGAGATGCTGGCTTTTGAACTGAACACTGATAACATGCTGGAAGGTCTCCCTCCTCTTTAGCCCGGAGGACACGGCGTCCGTGATTTCCAACAAGAATGTCAAATTTGGACTCGTCTGACCATAAAACACTATTCCACTTTGAAATAGTCCATTTTAAATGAGCCTTGGCCCACAGGACACGACGGTGCTTCTGGACCATGTTCACATATGGCTTCCTTTTTGCATGATAGAGCTTTAGTTGGCATCTGCTGATGGCACGTCGGATTGTGTTTACCGACAGTGGTTTCTGAAAGTATTCCTGGGCCCATTTAGTAATGTCATTGACACAATCATGCCGATGAGTGATGCAGTGTCGTCTGAGAGCCCGAAGACCACGGGCATCCAATAAAGGTCTCCGGCCTTGTCCCTTACGCACAGAGATTTCTCCAGTTTCTCTGAATCTTTTGATGATGTTATGCACTGTAGATGATGAGATTTGCAAAGCCTTTGCAATTTGACGTTGAGGAACATTGTTTTTAAAGTTTTCCACAATTTTTTTACGCAGTCTTTCACAGATTGGAGAGCCTCTGCCCATCTTTACTTCTGAGAGACTCTGCTTCTCTAAGACAAAGCTTTTATAGCTAATCATGTTACAGACCTGATATCAATTAACTTAATTAATCACTAGATGTTCTCCCAGCTGAATCTTTTCAAAACTGCTTGCTTTTTTAGCCATTTGTTGCCCCCGTGCCAACTTTTTTTAATTAAGTTGGCACGGGGGCAACAAATGCCTAAAAAAGTATGAATACAACGAGCTAATTAAGTGGATAAAAGTGTAAAATTTCTCAGTTTAAACATTTGCTACGTTATCTATGTTCTATTGTGAATAAAATATTGGCTCATGTGATTTGAAATTCCTTTAGTTTTCATTTTATCAAAATTTAAAAAACGTCCCAACTTTTCCGGAATTGTGGTTGTATAAATATATAACAGGAAGAATATTCAAGCTGAACAAGACACGTCTTTAGTCAAAGATTACATGACAATAAAATATATAACTGTATAGAAATCTGGGAAGGCTGTTTATGTTCAAGGATAAAAGACAGTAAATTTACCAAACCCCTCTTCCTCATCTTCCTCAACATCTTCATCATCATCTTCAGCACCAGACTGTTGGACAAGCTCCTGTTTCTCATGTTGATCATGTTTACCATTTAATCTTTCTATGTCAGCAGCACACTGGCAAGCAACAGAAGAGAAACACAGAGTAAAGATTCGCTCTTGGGAACAAGTAGGCATTAAGAGTAAATCTTGAGTTTTCTATGCCATCATTTATCTCATCCTCAAGTGTTTCAAGATGAGCTTTTTTGGAATTTCCTTTGCTGTTTATGGTAATTTTGGAGGTTGACAAGCTCAATTTAATAACAGCCTCAAAGACACAAGGGTGACTGAATGGTTTTTGTGAACGATCACTCTGCAGCTATCAACAGAAAACATAACGTGACCTGTGTTTTACCTTCATCATTTCATCATCAAAATCTTCATCACTCTCCATGTCAGTAGAGTTGTTGGGGGCTGATGCCTGCTGAGTCTGAAGGAAATCATAACATCAGTAATCATCATACTGATAAAGGACAGAGGAGCTGAATGCAGCAGTCACCTGGAAAGCTAAGATGCACTCTTCCTCCAGCTGCTCCTGTCTGGCCTGCTGCTCCAGCATCTGCAGCTCAGACTCAGACTCAGAGATATCCAGAGACATCACACAGTCTCTCTCCATGTGCCGGCCAGCATTTTCCTCAGACTGACTACGGCTCAGGTCTTGGTTCTGTGGCTTAGTCTTAGCTTCTTCAACTGATGGATCAAATGGTTTGCTGCCACTCGACAAAACACATCTTAGAGATGCAACGGTCTGAGACAGATCATCCACTAGTCTCGCAGCACTACAAAAATCATACAAATCATGTGAACATCATAACTCGTATAATTTTAATAATAATCATGCACCGGGAGAATTATGTACCATAGACAACAAAATTGTGCAATTTATGCCTTTTTTCCTCCCTTTTGCCTCTACATTTCAAGCAGGGGTCATATCATGTGAAATTAGAGATACAACAAAATGTGGTCTGTTAAAAATTAAGTTAACTGAAAATGACACTTTCAAAAGAGAGCACAATGCTATATGTGATGTACATGGAGCATACTTTAATCAAAAACCGAACATGATTATACATTTATTTGACACGTGCCTTTCCTTATCATACCCATATAAGTGACAAAATTAAATTCTATTACTATCTGATTCATTAAATGATAAGCTGTGTCCTCTAAAAAGCTGTTTGTTCAGCATTGTGAAGCCTCTCCTCCAATAACATCCCTTAAAAAAAAACAGCCTTGTCTCCTGTCCCACATACTGATAAAGCATTAGCGTTACACTTTTTTGGCTAAAGGTTGCAGGCTTGCCTTCTAGTGGCTTTGCTCGTATTGTCTAATGACA
Organism: Carassius carassius; assembly: GCF_963082965.1. Taxonomy (NCBI): domain Eukaryota; kingdom Metazoa; phylum Chordata; class Actinopteri; order Cypriniformes; family Cyprinidae; genus Carassius; species Carassius carassius. The sequence goes on from NC_081799.1 coordinate 2,763,061, forward strand.
GTGAATATGTTTTGAATGGGGTAATATAGTGACTCTATTTAAGGAAGCCCTGCCTTCTGAATAAAAAAGCCTATCGCAGTTAAGTCAGCACGTCACTGCAGCTGGCATAAGAAGTCCCTATTGCTATAGAAACTGTCTGCATCTTCTGTGTTTTGGACTGTGCATCGGCACTGGCTGGTCTAGATAGGAAAATAAGCTGTTTTAATCCTCTTTGAGAAAAATATTTATGAGACAATTGTTGTCAGATTATATTGGTCGACCTCTATATTTAACTAACGATAAGAGTAAATACAATCCCAATCCTAACATTATCACTGGACCTCCGAGAAAATAAATGGCACTGACCTGCTCACGCAGTCAAGCTCTTCAGGAAGATTATCAGCGAGATTGTTAAGATCACGAGCAACCTGAAAAACTCTCTGTTTCAGAGCGAGAGCTGAGTTTCCTGAGCAGCCTGCAGGCAAATGAACACAGAACAAGTGTACAGAAAGACACGTGGACGCACAAATATTACATATCTTGAGCAGAAAAAAACTGTCAAAACATTATTTGACCATCATTACATGTAAGTACATTACAATAGCACAGCTATTCTAACAAGAAAACACCTGATCTCACCAGACGTCAATTCCTGTAGACTCTGATAAATGAGCAATCCAGCCTGTTAGGGAAATAAAAGATTGTTATTAACATCAAGATGTACATATCATATCGATAATATGATATTAAATTCATATATACATACAGTTTAAGTCAAAAGTTTACATCCCCTTGATTCTTAACACTGTGTTGTTAACTGAATGATCCACAGCTGTTTTTTAGTTTAGTGATAGTTGTTCATGAGTCCCTGGTTTGTCCTGCACAGTTAAACTGCCTGCTGTTCTTCAGAAAAATCCTTCAGATCCCACAAATGCTTTGGTTTTCCTGCATTTTGTCTATGTGAACCCTTTCAAACAATGATTGTATGCTTTTGAGATCCATCTTTTCAGAATGAAGACAACTGAGGGACTCGTATGCAACTATTGCAAGGTTCAAATGCTCACTGATGCTCGAAGGAAAAAACATGCATTAAAAGGGGTATCGGATGACCATTTTCCAGAAGTTGGTATAATTTCCTTTGGTTAAAATTTCTCAATGGTAGTGTAAAATAACACTCTCTCTTCTGTGGGTTGACGAGCACTTCTCTGAGAGACTGTAAACTTTAGCCGTCTTCATCGTGAAACTTGCTAACTAGCACATTATTAGGAAAGGCTATTTGCAAAATTACAGTTTAGAACACAATGAGCGAGCGATCCAGTCATAACATATCGATATTCATTAAAAAACACTGGTTTAATTTTTATCATTATAGGGTGGTTGCGTACACACACTGCCAAGTAGGCATGGGCCTAGTGTTGTCACAGTACCAAAATTTCAGTATTCGGTACCGATACCAGCGAAAATCCACGGTTCTCGGTACCAATTTCGGTACCAAAGCAAAACACAAACATATGGTAATAAAATAAAAATAAACATCTTTTTATCACTAAAAATAAAACCAATGCCATTTTTTATACTTATTTACAATTGTGTTTAAAAGTTTTTCTACAAGTAATATAATTATGAAAAACAGTTTCAAGGTATACTTTTATTTGTTTTAATATATACTATATTTGAAAATGTCACTGTTTCAAAACCACAAATATTTTCCATTATACCGTTCCTGCAGTATGCACTGTTTTCCATGTCTCCTCAATGACTGAAAGAGTAGGAATCCCTCAGGCTGAGTGCAGTGTAGAGATTAACACTGACTCCTGTTGGTACGAGCGAGCGGTCAGTCACGTGTGTGTAGGATGCCCGGGTACACTTCACATTTAGTGTTCCTTTCCATCTCTCGCACGGCCTCGTCCGCACAGCTTTCAAAAGTATACCGCAGATGAGCATGGACCATGGGCGTAGGTTTAGGGGGGGACGCTAGGTACTAGTCCCTATCAATATTTTGAGATGACGAATTTGTCCCCACCAATATTTAGCAAGCTCCTTTGAACTGCTATTTGTATCTTTGCATTGCTATTTGTATCGATTCTAACGGCCACGACGACAGTACAAGTAACGCTGTAATTTGATTGGCGGCGGGGTATCTGACAGGCTACACGCGCGGGCCGGGACTACTTTTAAGCTTGCACTAGCAGCGAGCGGGTGGTGTGTGTGTGTGTGTGCGCGCTCATGTTGACAACGGCCGACGGTAAGTTACCAGGGCTGTCTCTGTGCCACATACAAAGGCCAGTAAAAACATTTTAATATTCCGTTTTTTTGCCCCTTTTTGTACTTTGTAGATGCCACCCAAGAAGAAAAAAGGGGACATAAGAAGCTTTTTCATAAAGCAGAGTCAGAGTGTAACGTTAAGTAGGCAAAATAACTAGCTAGCCAGTAGCCACACAAATAAACTAGCAGTAGTGACTGACCAGGCTTTCAAAAGGAGATTCTACTGTGGAAAATAGTATTAACTGGTGATCGTATGTGTTAAGGCCCGTTCACACCAAGCACGATAACTATAAAGATACCGATAAAGATATAGTTCTAAAAATCGTTATCAAAATATTAAAGAATAGCGGAGTCCACAACACAACTATAACGATAAAGGCACAGAGAAACGATATCGTTGGAATCACTTTCAGAACGATTTTTTTTTTCAGATGAACGATAAAAACATTGCCAACCAATCAGAATCAATCCTGCTGTAATGAGCTCGATGAAGTAGATGCACTTCTGTATTGTGATATTCTGTATTGCCAACAGTCTGAAATAAAAAAGGAAATCACCATTAAATCACTTGTATCTTACAACAAAATAATTCCGGGGGGGGGGGGGGGGGGGGGTGTCACAGGTGTCCCCACCAAAGCTGAGACCAAACCTACGCCCATGGCGTGGACGGATGAGCTCAACACATGCACTGTACCACGGGGTGCGCAGCTGTGCGCGAGCCCTCTTGATGACGAAAATAACATAATGCCGATGATGTGGATGGCCGAAAAATACTTTGGCCTTTACGCGATGTGCAACTGGCTGTTTTTTTGCCTCATAGAGAAAAATACTATAGCAGGCAGATCACTCACTGTTCATGATGCAGGAACTATTGGAAGAAAATCCTCAATATTGATTTGGGGGTTTATATGAATGTGTTTTTTGAGGGAAGCTGAGTGTCTTCTGAAAAGTTTACATGGTATAATTTCACAAAGCTTGTCAGAACATTGTTTTTGCTTCAAATTGGGTTATTGTTTAAACAAATTATGTGTATGATTATTATATAACTAAATTATATGAAATTATCTGTATATGAATTATATAACTAAAATCAACTATAATTACCGATTTAGGTTAAATAAAGATGTCAGTCTTTATTTTTTTTATTTGTAGGAAACAAATCAAAGAAAAAATAAGCAAATTGTACTGTTGCTAATGTTCTGTATGTTGCTCAAAAGCAAAATATATAGTGTCATTTAAAACCAACAATACCGTTATACCGTGATATTTTTGCTTAAGGTTATCATACAGTCAAAATCTCATACCGGCCCATGCCTACTGCCAAGACATTTCAGTTTAAACGTAAAACTGAATTTTGCACCCGATGACCCCTTTAAGAGCCGGTGGATGAATACTTTTTGAATGTGAATATCAGGGTACATTTAACTTATTTTGTTTTCCGGTAAAGCTGTAAGTATTTTCTGTACCTTCTGAAGGGCAGTACTAAATTAACAAAATAGTAAAAAAAGAAAGAAAAATGTACACATCTTCATTCTGTTTTCCATCCCCCCAACCCCCTCCACCGGCTCTTAAAGCATTGCTTTACCTTCTGGAGCATCACTGATTCTGTATATGTAAACTTTTGACACATTGTATGTGTGTCTATATATATATATAAATATACACAGTACACACACTTATATTATACACAAACTTTTATTTTGGATGTGATAAATCGCAATTAATCAATTTGACATATAATCGCCGGCATTTAGTTCATCACAACACAGTTTTACCCATTTAATGTACTTTAACTGCAACTGTTTATATCGACTCACGTAAGCGTCTGTGGCAGCATATCTCTTCTGGTCTTCTGTCAGATCATAGTCGTCCCAGTGACTACAGCGCACATGTTTGTCTTTGAAGAGCTGCTTCTTCAACAAGTGCTTCACTAGACCGTCCAAACTCCACTTCTCACCACATCTCAGCTGATGAAAACAAACAACACATCAACTTATCTCAATTACAATCGACAAGAATCTTTAGAATTACTGTGGTCAATTTTAGTTAATTGCAGATATTTCCTAGCATTCACTGTTTTCAGTGGAAATATTGTACATTAGACTGCTCCTCCAGTACTACTTTCATGTCTGTCCTTTTTTACACAGTAATGGACTAATTATTTTCTTTGACAATGCTTCAAGAAAGTAATTGGTCATTTGATCTGAAAATTAATCTTTCATGGCCTTGTATTAGTGTTACTTTGGCATTATTTATGTAGTATTATAGTATTTATTAAAATTTTGAATGACTTTTTTTTTTTTTATAATAAATGTTTTTTCACATATTGTTATGTAGATTACAAAACTTGTAATCTACACTTATTGTTATGTAGATTTTTTAACTTAAACCGTTGCAGTCTTTCAGTCACATAATGTAACTGGAGATGAATCACAGGTTTGAGAATTATAAAACATATACAAACAAAACCAAATTAAACCCTGCGATTTGTGATGATACATTAATGTGTAAAGACACAAAACCATCGTTCTGTGCAAGAAACTGAACAGTATTTATATTGTTTTTTTAACTATGTAAACAATTTCGATATCATGAATATCGAATATTTAAAATTCAAGCATATTTTCCAAAAAGAATGCGTTGAACATTTAAAAACGGAACGGTTACTGCGGACTGCTCTACACTCCTCTACTACGCAAACTCTCATGAGTGCGGTTGCCAGATATAAAGAGTTCAAATCCCAGAATCAGGGCTTCGCTGTTACATAGATACATTTTATTCCTGTTTTTTTTTTTTTTTTTATGCAATCTGGCAACCATGCAGAAGCAAAAGCTCGCTTCTCATATAGATTATATATACATACATATATACACTCACCTAAAGGATTATTAGGAACACCATACTAATACTGTGTTTGACTCCCTTTTGCAGATAGCATCTTGCAGTTGATGGAGATTTGTGGGATGCACATTCAGGGCACGAAACTCCCGTTCCACCACATCCCAAAGATGCTCTATTGGGTTGAGATCTGGTGACTGTGGGGGCCATTTTAGTACAGTGAACTCGTCATGTTCAAGAAACCAATTTGAAATTATTCAAGCTTTGTGACATGATGCATCATCCTGCTGGAAGTAGCCATCAGAGGATGGGTACATGGTGGTCATAAAGGGATGGACATGGTCAGAAACAATGCTCAGGTAGGCCATGGCATTTAAACAATGCCCAATTGGCACTAAGGGGCCTAAAGTGTGCCAAAAAACATCCCTCACACCATTACACCACCACCAGCAGCCTGCACAGTGGTAACAAGGCATGATGGATCCATGTTCTCATTCTGTTTACACCAAATTATGACTCTACCATCTGAATGTCTCAACAGAAATAGACTCATCAGACCAGGCACCATTTTTCCAGTCTTCAACTGTCCAATTTTGGTGAGCTTGTGCAAATTGTAGCCTCTTTTTCCTATTTGTAGTGGAGATGAGTGGTACCCGGTGCGGTCTTCTGCTGTTGTAGCCCATCCGCCTCAAGGTTGTGCATGTTGTGGCTTCACAAATGCTTTGGTGTATACCTCGGTTGTAACGAGTGGTTATTTCAGTCAATGTTGCTCTTCTATCAGCTTGAATCAGACGGCCCATTCTCCACTGACCTCTAGCATCAACAATGCTTTTTAGCCTACAGGACTGGCGCATACTGGATGTTTTTCCCTTTTCACACCATTCTTTGTAAACCCTAGAAATGGTTGTGCGTGAAAATCCCAGTAACTGAGCAGATTGTGAAATACTCAGACTGGCCCGTCTGGCACCAACAACCATGCCACGCTCAAAATTGCTTAAATCACCTTTCTTTCCCATTCTGACATTCAGTTTGGAGTTCAGGGGATTGTCTTGACAAGGACCACACCCCTAAATGCATTGAAGCAACTGCCATGTGATTGGTCGATTAGATAATTGCATTAATGAGAAATTGAACAGGTGTTCCTAATAATCCTTTAGGTGAGAGTATATATATATATATTAGGGGTGTAACGATACGCGTATTCGTATTGAACCGTTCGGTACGAGGCTTTCGGTTCGGTACGCGGTACGCATTATGGACCGAATGGTTCGTTGGACTAATTAATTATATTTGGAAAATAAAAAAAAATTGTGAAATATAATGATATGCGTTCAACAAGGTAGCACAATAACCCAAACGACGTAACAGGCAACGCCTCTGACACCCCCGAAGAAGAAGAAAACACCAACTTATATGTTTCTGTTAGGCTACTCAGTCAGGCGCTCGCTCACTCAGTAATACACGCTGAAGGCTCGTTGCAAAATGGCCAATGCGTTTAACAGACCAGAAATAGAAGATCCTCCAATAACCAACAGGTCTAGTGTTTGGGTGCACTTTGGATTCCCTGTAAGCTATAATGGTGATGGCAAGAGAGTGGTGGATAAAAACAACAACGATATGTCTCATCTAGGGTACACCAGCGGGAATACAAAAAAAAAAAAAACACCAGCGGGAATACTTGAAACATGTCAACTCATTTACGCATACATCACCTTAGTGTGTCAGTATCTGGGAAAAGACGGAAAAAAGGAGAACCATACATGCAACAAACTATCCCCGCAGCATTTAGACAGACATTTCCAACGGATTCAAACAGGGCAAAAGACATCACCACGGCGATTGGTAAGGCTACATTTACGTTATAGCCGGGGATATGAGACCTTACTATTTACCATTCATTCTATCATCACCATTATAGCTTACAGGGAATCCAAAGTGCACCCAAACACCAGGGCCCGGTTCCCAGATAACGATCACTCTTAGCTCGCTAAGAAGACCTCAAAAGATATATCTTACCAAAGTTGTTTATGTTTCTAAGTTTGTTCCCCGAAGTGTCCCTTAGGAAGCTTCTTAGCACGCTGCCTCTTACGTCCGACGTTACAAGAGCGCTGTCCCAAGTGAAGGTGCTGAATTAGTTGTCATCGATTGCTCAGGAATCGATTTTCCACTTCACGCGAAGGTGCAATACAGCGTTAAGAAAGACAACACATTCTATGCAAATGAAACATTCCTCAAATTATTACAGTAACATTTATTTTAACAGTTTACGTTATCAGTAAATATAGACTATAAATTAAATTATCAAATGGTCAGTAATATGTTCACACGATATGTTGTGAATCCCTCGCTAATCATCCACCCTCCTTATCCCGTTTGTGCGACTTGTGCCGCTTCTTGACATGGGTTTAACGACTCATAAAAATTATATAATACACTTGTATATTAATGGTAAGGTACTTTACAATCAGAATTGATTGGCAAGCAGCTGCAGTTACTTCTGTTTAATGCGGTATTGATTGCAATTGGTTTATGTTTTTAATAAAAAGCAACCTATCTACAATGAACAGAGAGAAAGAGAGTTAGATACAAAATATGCTGGGGAAGCAACGTAAACAAGGGCACCAAGCTTCTCGTCAGGGAACTTGAAGTTTTGCTGGACCTTGCCACCAGGTCAGAGATCACACCCCTATGGTCCACTATAACCTGCACGTTTATGGCCGCGTATCCCTTTCGCGATAAGTAGCCAGTCTGGATGCACCTCCACACCGAGGTCTTGATTAGGCCGTAGCCCTCTCCCATGACCCTCGATGAATCTCTCTGTAGCAAAAAAAAAAAAAAAAAAACGTAGCGCTGGGCTTCAGGGCTTAAAGCAAAATTCCGCCGCGTTAGCCTGGCAAGCGCAGATCTGAGTAGTTCCAGCAGCTCCATAATGAGTTGTCTTGGGAGGCAATTTTTTTTTTAATATAGCCACGTCAGGCAAAATGTCAAAAGGGCTTAAGTTTTGCAGAATAAAAAAACTGACATGGACTAAACGGCTCCGAGTCCGTCTTTGATTCAATACAAGGACACGTTGGATCGCTGCCATAGTTGGTCGCTTACTGGACACCACCATGATTACCCATTTATAGATCTTAACCATTTAGAGACAAATTGTTTGCCAGATTTTAATTATCAAAAAATTGATTGCCAATTCGTTTTAATTACATTACGAAAAAGCCTAGGCTAATTACCACCATATTAGTTCTGATACCACATCAAGTCAACTCCATAAATAGGCCTGTATCCATTGCAAACATAATTTATTATTATAAAATTATTATAAAATAACATAAAATCATTGTTGAGCCACAACATTGTCAACATACCATAGTTTGACTTGTGCTGCGCTGCGCTGGTTTCTAAAGACTGCTGTACAGTAGCATCTTGAGCTCAAACAACGCTAAGAGAGAGCTACGAATGGTCCAGGGCCCGGTTCCCCAAAACGTTCTTATCGCTAAGTAGTTCTTAACCTATTCCTTAACCTCTCTCTTAACCTTATGGCACGGTTCCCGACACGTTCGTATGCTAAGTATATCTTCTTTAAGTCACACTTTCGTAAGGTTGGTCTGGACCATTCGTAGCTCTCTCTTAGCGTTGTTTGAGCTCAAGACGCTACTGTACAGCAGTCTTTAGAAACCAGCGCAGCGAAGAATACAAGTCAAACTATGGTACGTTGACAATTTTGTGGCTCAACAATTATTTTTTTGTTATTTTTTAAGACTCATAATAAATTATGTTCACAATGGATACAGGCCTATTTATGAAGTTGACTTTATGTGGTTACAGAACTAATAAGGTGGTAATTAGCCTAGGCTTTTTCGTAATGTAATTAAAGCGAATTGACAATTAATTTTTTGATAATTAAAATCTGGCAAACAATATGGCTCTAAATGGCTAAGATCTATAAATGGGTATTCATGGTGGTGTCCAGTAAGCGACCAACTATGGCAGCGATCCAATGTGTTCTTGTATTGAATCAAAGATGGAGCAGAACGCCGAGCCGTTTAGCCCATGTCAATTTTTTTTATTCGGCAAAACTTAAGCCCTTTTGACATTTTGCCTGACGTGGCTATATTTAAAAAAAATTCGCCTCCCAAGACAACTCATTATGGAGCTGCTGGACCTACTCAGATCTGCGCTTGCCAGGCTAAAGCAGCGGAATTTTGCTTTAAGCCCTGAAGCCCAGCGCTACTTTTTTCTTTTTCTTTTTTGCTACAGAAAGATTCATCGAGGTCGTGGGAGAGGGCTACAGCCTAATCAAGACCACGGTGTGGAGGTGCGTCCACACTGTCTCCAACACCCTTCTGCGCCGTGCCGGGGATTGGATCCTGGTGGATGGCACACTCATCCCTATCGCCAATCCATCAGTGATTGATCAGGCGTAGGCTACTCATCGCGAAAGGGAGATGCGGCCATAAACGTGCAGGTTATAGTGGACCATAAGGGTGTGATATCTGACCTGGTGGTCAGCAAAACTTCATGTTCCTCTGACGAGAAGCTTGGTGCCCTTTTTTACGTTGCTTCCTCAGCATATTTTGTATCTAACTCTCTCTCTTTCTCTCTCTGTTCATTGTAGATAGGTTGCTTTTTATTAAAAACATAAACCAATTGCAATCAATACCGCATTAAACAGAAGTAACTGCAGCTGCTTGCCAATCAATTCTGATTGTAGAGTACCTTACCATTAATATAAAAGTGTATTATATAATTTTCATAAGTCGTTAAACCCATGTCAAAAAGCAGCACAACGGGATAAGGAGGGTGGATGATTAGCGAGGGATACCCGGTTCGTCTAACCGTCACAACATAGCCTATCATGTGAACATATTACTGACCATTTGATAATTTAATTTATAGTCTATATTCTACTGATAACTTAAACTATGTTAAAATAAATGTTACTGTAATAATTTGAGGAATGTTTCATTTGCATAGAACGTGTTGTCTTTCTTAACGCTGTAATGCACCTTCATGTGAAGTGGAAAATCGATTCATGAGCAATCGATGCCTACTAATTCAGCACCCTGACTTTGGACAGCGCTCTTGTAATGTCGGACGTAAGAGGCGGCGTGCTAAGAAGCTTCCTAAGGGACACTTCGGGGAACACACTTAGAAACATCAACAACTTTGGTAAGATATATCTTTCGATGTCTTCTTAGCACGCTAAGAGTGAACGTTATCGGGGAACCGGGCCCAGACCAACCTTACGAAAGTGTGACTTACAGAAGATATACTTAGCATACGAACGTGTCGGGAACTGTGCCATAACGTTAAGAGAGAGGTTAAGGAATAGGTTAAGAACTACTTAGTGATAAGAACGTTTTGGGGAACCGGGCCAAGACCTGTTGGTTATTGGAGGATCTTCTATTTCTGGTCTGTTAAACGCATTAGCCATTTTGCAACGAGCCTTCAGCGCGTACTGAGTGAGCGAGCGCCTTACTCTGTAGTGGAAAACGTAGGTTTTAAGAACATGCTTAATGTAATTGAGCCCCGTTACAATATTCCTTCACGAGCTCATTTCAGACAGACCGTAATTCCTGCTTTGTTCCAAAAAACATAAGCCCTATAGAGAACCAATTGAGTAAAAACACACTCAATATAAAGAGTTATAGAGTTCCATATAAAAAGTTACATCTTTGTATTTGTTCATAACTACTACAATAATATAACATTTTCAATAAAACATTTTTTTTTTATAAGGAGCTGTTTTTGTTTTATACAGTATGCTGCTAAGAAACCACCATAGAAGATGGGTAAAGAATAGCTCCATCATTGTTCAATGTAAAAAATACTTTGTTAGTTTTAATAAATAAAACATTACCAAAACGTACCGAACCGAACCGTGACACCAGTGTATTGTATCGAACCGAACCGTGAATTTTGTGAACCGTTACACCCCTAATATATATATATATATATATATATATATATATATATATATATATATATATATATATATATATATATATATATATATATATATATATATTAGGGCTGCTAGATCATGGCAAAAATCATAATCACGATAATTTTGGTCAATATTGTAATCATGAATCAAAACTTTATATTATTGATATATCTAATGATAGTGATTCATATATCACTACATAGCTACATTAAAGTGATAGTTACATTTTGAATATGGATATATATATATACAGTACAGACCAAAAGTTTGGACACACCTTCTCATTCAAAGAGTTTTCTTTATTTTCATGACTATGAAAATTGTAGAGTCACACTGAAGGCATCAAGGGCTATTTGAGCAAGAAGGAGAGTGATGGGGTGCTGCTCCAGATGACCTGGCCTCCACAGTCACCGGACCTGAACCCAATCGAGATGGTTTAGGGGTGAGCTGGACCGCAGACAGAAGGCAAAAGGACCAACAAGTGCTAAGCATCTCTCGGGGAACTCCTTTAAGACTGTTGGAAGACCATTTCAGGTGACTACCTCTTGAAGCTCATCAAGAGAATGCCAAGAGTGTGCAAAGCAGTAATCAAAGCAAAAGGTGGCTACTTTGAAGAACCTAGAATATGACATATTTTCAGTTGTTTCACACTTTTTTGTTATGTATATAATTCCATATATGATTCCACATGTGTTAATTCATAGTTTTGATGCCTTCAGTTTGAATCTACAATTTTCATAGTCATGAAAATAAAGAAAACTCTTTGAATGAGAAGGTGTGTCCAAACTTTTGGTCTGTACTATATATATATATGTTTTTTTTTTGTTTTTTTTTAACTTCTTTTGTACTGATGCACTGCCACACCCACTGAGAGCCATTAAACAGCTTGAAAGATCAAATACATTTTTTAAAATAAATCAGACTGGATTCATCTAAAAGAAGAAAGTCATATATGCGTGAGCTAATTTTAATTTTTGGGTGAACTAACCATTTAATGGTCAATAATAGAGGTAGGTAAACAATGACAACTTTCATTTTTGGGTGGACTATCCCTTTAAGAGTTTGAACAAGTTTGAGCACCAGTAACAATGATTCTTTATTCCTCAAACACTACTAATAAACATAGTAAATGTTTCATACCATATCACAAAACTACTGAACGCTCTATATATGTGATGCAATCTAGGAAAACCCATCGGATGTCGAGCTGGGACATTTTCAGGAAATGTAAAAAATATAGAGTCTGTCTTTTTTTTTTTTTTTTTTTTTTTCAAAATTGGATTTTCATTAAATAATTATTCTATAACATCTTGTCTGTCATCTCTGAAAATATCTTGGCAAAATTCACTTGTTTAGTGCAGAAAAATTGCTATTTATTGTGGTAAACAGAAAAGACTCTTTCTAGTTTGCAGTTCACCTAGGGCTATTAAAATAAACTATATAACGTATATAATGATGGTGTATGAATGCGCATTTTCCACTAGTCTTAAAGGGACTAGCACCATTTATAAATCATACTTGATCTGTGATACCAAGATATGACAATAGCAACTAGGAGCAGAATAAGCTCAATGAGGTTACGTCTGGCCTAGCCTGATCATCCCGTGTTCATATCGCCTCAGTACCAAAGGGACCGAGTGCATACGAGCAGAGTTTGAGTCTTGGGCAAAGAATGGCCAAGAGCATGCAAATAAGGAACAAAAAGGTGACCTTTAGAAGATAATAAAATCTAGCAAATGTGGATGGCGAGTTCCAACCAGCCACCGCACAAATTTCTGCGATAGTCACACCACTAAACCATGCCCAGGACGAAGACACTGCTCTCATCGAATGGGCTCTTACTCCAATTGGGCTTTGCAGGCCCAAAGAAGAGTAGGCTAGCTGGAATGCGTCCACAATCCACTTCGAAAGCCTTTGCTTTGAGACCGGTAACCCTCTGGCGCGGTTTCCAAAGCATATGAAGAGCTGCTCTGATCGCCTTATTGGCGCAGAACGCTCTATGTAGACTTTTAGAGCCCTCACTGGGCCAAGCAGATTCAGCTCTCGATCGTCCTCTGTGTTTTGTAATGCAGAGAGAGTGACCACTTGTGCTCTGAAAGGTGTGGAGAGCACCTTTGGTACATAGCCATCATACCTTGGTTTCAGGACGACCTTCGAGTCGTTAGGCCCGAATTCTAGGCAATTAGGGCTTATCGAGAGTGCTTGCAAATCGCCCACACGCTTAACAGACGCTAGTACCAACAGCAGAGCGGTCTTTAACGACAGGGCCTTAAGGCCTATGGACTGTAGCGGTTAAAAGTGGGCACTCTTTAGGGCTCTCCGTACCGTGGGCATGTTCCATGAAGGGACAGTGGGAGGGCAAGGCGGATGAAGCCTTCTGGCACCTCTCATAAATCGGACGACTAAGTTGTTTCTACCCACCGACTGGCCTGCTATAAGGGCAATCGTTCCGTCCGCCTGAGAAAGGAGGTCCCGTTTCAGAGGAACAGGCCATGGGGCCGCAGTCAGCATCTGTGACAGGTCGGCAATCCAGTGCTGATTTTCCCAGAGTGGGGCTACAAGAAGAATTCTGCATCTCTGGTCCCTGACCCGCCTGATTACTTGGGGAATCAGAGGAACCGGAGGAAAAGCGTAAAGAAGACGGTTGGGCCAGTCCTGGGACAACGCGTCCTCGATCTTGGAAAAATATGTTGGGCAATGAGAGTTGTCTTTTGAGGTGAAGAAGTCTATTTCTGCTTTGCCAAAGACATCCCATATCTTCTGAACTGTCTGCGGGTGGAGCCTAGACTCAGCTTCTTGACAGCATATCTGCACACTTGTTTAGTTTGCACTGCTCTCAGGGACCCCCGAGTTGCTCTGGGTCCATGCCAGCAGTCGTGACGTTAGTCTGAAGAGACGTGTCGATGATTTATGTAAGAGACCACTGTCATGCTGTCTGATCTGACCAGCACGTGGTGGCTCTTTAGGTCTGACAGGAAGCTCTGGCAGGCTCGTTGAACTGCAATCATCTCGAGGCAGTTGATGTGAAGCCTGCTCTCCTCTTTCGACCATCAACCTTTGTTGGACGCGTCTGTGGAGATCACTTTCCTTCTGCAAAGCATACCAAGCGGGGCACCCCGTTCCATCCATTGCATGTTCTTCCAAGGGGTCAGGGCCGAAATGCAGTCCTGACTGACCTTGATATTCAGGCGCCCGTGACATCATGCATGAGGTGGAACACGTGGCTTCAGCCAATATTGGAGGGGGTGCATACGTAGCAGCCCGAGCTCCAGCACAGGCGATGCTGCTGCCATAAGGCCCAGCAACTTCTGGAATGTTTTTAAGGGGCGAGAAGCACCTATTTTGAAAGAGGCCGCGAGTCGCTGTAGAGCCGTGGCGCGCTCCTTCACCATTGTTGCCCTCATGGTAACTGAATCGAACACTGTTCCCAGAAACGATATCCGTTGGCTGGGGGACAGCGAACTCTTGGCAAAATTCACCCTGAGCCCCAGGCATTCCATATGGCTGAGGAGCAAAGTTCTGTAACTCGATGCCTCCCCCTCTGACTGAGCTAGAACTAGCCAGTCGTCGAGGTAATTGAGAATGCGGATTCCCTTCTGCCTGAGAGGAGAGAGAGCCGCATCCATGCACTTTGTAAACGTGCGAGGTGCCAGAGACAGCCCAAAGGGGAGGACCTTGTATTGGTAAGCCACACCCTCGAAGGCAAATCTCAAGAACGGCCTGTGACAGGGACGGCAAAACACACGGGGCAGTTTGGGAGGTGGTCCGGCCGCAGCGAGACTTAGCCCCCTGCTCTTTCTTGCCTGTAGATCAGGATGATGGTGGCACGGGGTCCAGCACTACCTTGGGCCAGGGTCCCATGCATTTAGGGAACTGAAACCGTCTGGTGGCCGAGCGAGAACGGTGTTGAGGCTCAGATTTCACAGGCTGGGAAGTGGTGGTAGCAGCAGGCGCTTGCTTGGGAGGCTGACGAGTCGGCACCTGTCTGGGGCGACTGGCAGTGGCGGATGAAGCGCGTTATGCTGAGTAGGGGGCGCGCCACGGTTTTGTAAGCTCTTCGTGGATCTCCGGGAAGAACGGGGCGGTTCTCAGAAACCATTCATCCAGACGGCTACAGGATGGTTCCTCTGGAGGAGACCATTCCAGACCCAGCTCATCCACTGCCCTGGAGAGAACGCGGATAAGTTCGGCGTCCATCCCGAGTTCCGTGCGGCTGGGTTCAGATAACATCGAGGGGGCGGGGTCAGGCGAGCCCGACAGCTCCTGAGCATCTGAAGCAGCTAGAGAGATGCTGTCCTCTAGCAGTTTCTCCTCAGTCCCTCCAAACAAGACCAGATCACTCGCGGCAGCAGATGGACATTGGTCTGGCTAAATAAAGAGGACTGGGGAATCCCCTCTCTTGGCGGAGAAAACGAGGCACGCAGGGGCTGAGCCGGCGTGAGCTCACTTTCATCCTGTTGCTTTAATCCTCTGCCCCGCCTTTTCTTCCTTGCTGGCTCGCGGGAGGAAGAAAATGGGAGGATGCGAGGAGCGAGAACGCTCTCTGAAAAGAAATCGATTCGCGAGCACAGAGAGGCGATATTCATGTTCTCGCAATGAGAACAGGAACTCCCTGCGAGTGCTGCGTCAGCGTGGTGTTTCCCCAAGCACGTGACACACTCGCTGTGCCCGTCATCAGCGTGCAGAGGGGCTCTGCATGAGCTGCATTGAAGAGACTGCATTTGAAACAACACTGTAGAAAAGGCTCTTTTAGAGTAATTTGCTCTTTCAATCTCTCTCTCGCCGGATGGCCACAGGGAAGCGATGTATCTGCAGCGGGGACCGGCAGTCGCTTTCTAGTGCGAGGCGTGTCAACGGCGAGCAGTTCAGCGGAGATCAGCGAAGCGATGTGACATCGACCAATAGTCGTGCAGTTTCACTGCGTGATTGAATAAGGCTTCAGTTCAGGAGAAAAAAGGAATTTTTCCATAAGCATTCTCGACGCAGTACAAGTGAAGTATTGAAAGGGAACTACAAGTTACAGTTCTGAACTGTGTCTGGTTATGTATTATAAATTCCTAATAAAGTCGAACAAGAGAAGAATTGGAGATAGCCTGCATGATGTAATTTGTGATGTTTTATGAACAAGTGTTGTGTGTTCCTTTGGGTCATTTTGTATCTTTTACAACATATACAGTGACTAAAGGCCCAAGATATACTTTAAACGAAATAGAAGAACGTTCTGATATGACAATTTTGAACAAAATCAGGGCAAAACAAAGTTTGTTTTGAGTTTGTGTCAGCAGTTCGAAACGGGTCACCAAAGTGAACTTTCTGGGGGAATTCGTTTGGCTCCTAAAAACCTTTGAGTTTCTATTGGTCCGCGGCGGTTACGCAATCGGTGGGTGTGTTCTTAAACTCCACTTTCTTTGACGTGCAATTTTTTTTTCTCGGTTTGTTCCTGCGGAGGTCATTAAGGAGAGCAACATCTCCTGAATACATTGGAGTGTCAAATAGCTGAGTTGCACAAATGTATCCGCACCTGTACGATCACCCACGGAGAGACTTTAAAGATGTAGAGAGTATTATTCCTAGAAAGAAATAGCAAAGAAGCTTGGTGTCGACGACCCGGAGTTATGCAAAAAGCGAAGCAGAGAAACATCAGAGACAAGTTTTCCAAAGCCATGAAAAGAATGAAAGGAAAGAGTAAAGATATAAGGTAGCAAGTACCAAACACATGTTTCAAATAAAAGTTTCACCATACTGCTGCTGTTGTTCTTTCAAATTAGCGAATTTAAAGGGTATACAATAAATGAAATGGCAAACGAACATAGAATAATAAACCTCTGTTTTTATCAAAACAATTTATTCAGTTTAATAAATAAATGAACACTAACAAAATAAAGCAATAAACTGATTCCAATATTTTTTCCCTACATCATGCTAACGTTTTAAGACTATGAGCCATTTCCCATAAAGGACTGATTATGGAATGGTTCTTCTGTATTACAAACATGATACTTCACTCTGAACTGCTGCTAATTATTATTCTTTTGTTTATAATATTCTGACCATTGAGGCCCGTCTCACACCTAGATTACCTACACTTCATTTCATCATTGTTGTGTTTAGGGGATACGCATGAGCGGTGCGAGTCATGTTTACATTAATCTACACCCCGGCTCCAGCAGCACAGGGGTGTCGAAATGTTCGGAAATGAACTTCGTTTGAAGTATATCAGGGCCTTTAAATAAGTCTTAACACAATAAAGTGACTTGTACTTGTGATTCTTGACTGTTGTGCTTTTATTTTCATTGGCTCTCTTTAAACAATTTTTTCCTTAAAATTCTGTTCCTGAACATCATGGTAAATCAGATAACCATTTTTTAAACCAACTTAAACTATTTTGGAAAATTGCATGAACCCCCTTTCGTATGGTATCAAAAACCTATAACAGGTAACATTTCACAATGTGATGGGTTTTCCTAGATTGCATCACATAATATGCCTATAAATTCTAAGAGAGCATACCGTCTCGTTTGCCAGATCCGAGAGCTCAACAATACTCTTCAATTTGATGTCATAATCAGATAATAACTTCCACTTGTCACCCTCAATTCCCACTCCAACTTTCTTGATATTTTCGTCCTCCAAAAGCATTTTTAGCCCAGGAGGAAACCCTGAAACATAAGATATATAGTATATGAGCAGATAACAAAATAATACCAAGCAATGTCAGGAAGCTTCTGCCTGAGCCCACCTGACATGGAGGAGATGTGAAACAGATAGCATTTCTCCTCTGATGCACACAGCTGCACTACAGCCACTTTCTTTGTCTTCCCTTTGGTGAAGCTGGGCGGCCATTCCAGATCAAATCCCACCGCTGAGCCTGACGCCAAACTAGATCTGGAGGAGACACACAAAAGACAAATATAAGGAGAGATTGGGAAGGTTATCATCCACACTCATTCACAGCACACAATTATGTGGCATCAGTAACTGTGTGTAAGCTTCCTGGGTCAAACCGACACAGGAGTAAATGAACCACCCAGATCCTTCTGCATTAGGCCAGGCTCTCACAAGAAAGTCCCACAAAACCTGTCAACAACAGGTTTAAGACAAACTTCACCCCAACTCTAAAGATCAGGTAGTCAAAAAGTGGGTAAGACAAAGACAACATTTATTTTCTTTTTTTCAAGTTGAAAAGGCGATGATTCTTTATAACGTTTTAAAGCCACGATGTACAGATCACACAAAGATATAGAATTTTTTTTAGAAACCTGAATAACAACAAACAAATAACTGCAGAAAGGTCACACTACAGTGCAGACAGATCATTAAAAAAATATTTTAAGAATTAAAATATAACAGAATATATACCTTTCTAATAATAATTATTATTATAAAAAATAAGTCAGAATCAAGTCATAAGGTGAAGAACAAATATGTGCATTTGGGAATATATTCAAAACAAGCCAAAATAGATAAATTAGATAATCCTGAGTGATCAATAAATAAAATAAAGGAACTATTCAAATAAAGAAAGTATAGTCAGAAGTGTCCACTTTTAACTGCAGATACAACAATAAACATTAAAACTGGTGTGGCAGTCTTTTTAGCAAAACACGTCCACAGCATCCAAAAATCTAAATAGAACCATCTGAAGTGTTTTAAATCACTTGTACCTTAGCCTACCTGATCTAAAAAAAAAAAAATGAACAAATCCAGTCTTCCACTCTGTCTGTCTCCGTTTGAGTCTTTTCAAGTTGTGCATGAGGAAAACCAGCTTGTGAACGTTGACCGGCATAAGTGCGCTCCTGGTTTTACTGATGGTAAATCCAGCCTTGGAGAAAATCCTTCCTGATGGTGTGGAGGTAGATGGGATGCTGTGGATCCTTTTTGCAGCTCTGGACAGCTTTGGGTATCTCTCCTCATTCTTTTGCAACCATTCCAGTGGTCCTGTATTGTTTTTTGTTGTGTCCTTTAAAGAAGTCCTCATCTCCCTCTCCTCTGGCGGTTGCTGGACAACAGCATCGACACCACTTGGTTCTTCTCTTTTTGAATTATGAACTGCCTTTTTGCTTTATTGACACAGTACTTTCCTATTTAATGCTGTTCCATTGCTTTGTCACAATCTGTATTGTTAAAATGGTGATATAAATAAAGGTGACTTGACATTTATTCTAAAGGGCCTACAGGGTCGCGCTCCTCCACCAAATCATTGTCCTCTCCATACCTCCTTTACAGGACTGGCAGCTAGACTCTCAATGTTCTCAATGTCAAATGCAGAAATGTTAATCCATGCAGTTATGACCTCAAGGTTAGATTATTGTAATGCTTTATTGGGTGGTTGTTCTGCACGCTTAGTAAACAAACTACAGCTAGTCCAAAATGCAGCAGCAAGAGTTCTTACTAGAACCAGGAAGTATGACCATATTAGCCCGGTCCTGTCAACACTGCACTGGCACCCTATCAAGCATCGCATAGATTTTAAAATCTTGCTTATTACTTATAAAGCCCTGAATAGTTAAGCACCTCAGTATTTGAATGAGCTCCTGTTACATTATAATCCTCTACGTCCGCTACGTTCTCAAAACTCAGGCAATTTGATAATACCTAGAATTAGGCTAGGGCGGTAATACGGTAATATGGTATACCGCGGGATCTAAAAATAGCAACGGTGTCAGTTTCAATACCGTCATTCCGTCATAAAAAAAAAAAAACAATGCACTTATATAGGAGACAAGGATTAAATATGAAATATAATTTATTTAATGCCTAAAAATGTATGCGTGGTTGTCATTACGTGACAGCGTGGAGGAGAAAGAGAGAGAGGGGAAATATGGCTAGTCGCGCACCGAGTGACCTGGTCTCGAAAAAGAACACAACTTCTGCAGTTTGGCAGTATTTCGGGTTTCGACCGAACGAGAAGGGAGAGGCGGTAAATACGGACGAGGCAATTTGCAAATTGTGCAACAAAAAGGTGACCGCGAGAGATGGAAATACCTCGAACCTAAGGTCGCATATACGAAACCACCATCCACTCACTGCTACGAGGATGGACCCGAGTTCACTCAGTGCAACAGTTTCAACACCTACCGATGCAGGACCAACAGCATCTAGGTCCACCGCCAGTACGCAGCCGACGATAATGGGGGCCTTCGGGAAAACAACAAAGTACAAAAGGGACAGTGTCCGTTGGAAAACCTGTACTGATGCAGTGACAAAATACTTGGCGAAGGAAATGGTCTCTTTCCACAAAGTGGAAAAAAAGTCATTTAAGGACATGGTAAAGGTCCTAGATGCCCAGTACGACTTGCCTGGACGGAAACATTTCTCACAAACAGCCGTCCCACATTTATATTGTAAAGTTAGAGACAATGTTCAAGTGCTGCTGTCAGCGGCAGACAGTTATTCCTTAACAACTGACATGTGGTCGTCAGTTAACATGACACCATATATGTCCCTGACTGTCCACACTATTACACCTGACTGGAAACTTGAATCCAAATGCCTCCAAACTACGTATTTTCCTGATAGTCATACGGCGGACAACCTTGCCGCTGTGCTTAGAGCTGCACTTCAGGAATGGCAACTTGACGAGAAAAAACTTTCAGCCATAACCACTGACAACGCTGCCAACATTTCTGCCGCGATCAGGTCCCTGCATTGGCCGTGGCTTAACTGCTTCGGTCACAATCTAAACTTGGCTGTCACAAATGCATTGCATGACCAGAGGCAAAAAACCGAGCGCGCCCTCGGACTATGCCGTAATATTGTCGGGGCCTTTTCACACAGCTGGCAAAATAAACATGAACTCCACAAGAAGCAAGTCGAATTGGGACTCCCAAAACATAGTCTAATAACGGTAAGCATAAAGCGTGCAGAGTTCCTCAGGGGCAGGGGCTCAAATGTAAAAAAAATAGGGTCATATATACAGTATATGCTTTGCATCACATAAATAAATTATATTTAAAAGTAGGCTATAATAAAATAGAAAAAAAATTTTCTGTATTTTTTATCAAATAAATGCAGACTTTATGCGCATAAGGGACTTATTAAAAAAATGTGCATGCAAATTTGACCAAATGGAATAATATACATTAATGGACTTATTTATTTATGCATTCATTCGTTTATTTAGGCCAATTAATTCATTGATTCGTTAAACGAATGTATTAATAGGCCTAAATAAACGAATTTCGTTTATTTAGGCCTATTCATTCATTAATTTGTTTATTTAGGGCTATTCATTCATTTAATCGTTTATTTATTCGTCATTCATTAATTAATTCATCCATCCATCGGCAGGACTGCGCAACTCGCTGGGGCTCCAAACTGGCAATGGTGGAGCGCATCCTCGAGCAGGCCCAAGCGATCAGACACATCCTGTCTGATGACAGAAGGAGCAGCCTGTCCCTGACCTGGCAGGACATTGACGTCTTGAAAGCTGTTCACGAAGCACTGAAACCAGTCGGTGACTTCACTGATATTTTGTCAGGAGAAAATTATGTGACCAGTTCCTGTATCCTCCCCATACTACAGCTCTGCAGGGACAATGTGTTGGCTGCGTCAGAAAACGACCTCCAGCTAACAAAGTCAATAAAAACTGGAATTCTAACAAAGCTGGAGGCCAAGTATGAATCCGATTCAGTGCTCAAAATAATGCGAAAATGCACTTTCCTCGACCCTCGTTACCGTGGAGGATATGAGACGGATGACAACGCATTGGCTGAGACCAAGGCTGAATTACAGGCTGAGATCGTGAGCTTAGAGGCAGCAGGTCCAGTGGCCATCAGAGTGGAAGAGGGAGAGGCGCAACCCGAACCCTCACGAAAAAAGATGACTCTGGGAAGTATGCTGCAAAAAAAAGCCGATGCAATGGCAGGTCCCGTCGGCATCGGCACCGTAGCAGACCGAGTCGGAGCTGAAATAACAGCCTACTGTTTGGAGCCAGTTGCTCAAGGAGACGAGGACCCACTTCTCTGGTGGAAAAATGCTACCGGGCGTTTTCCCCAGATGTCGCGATTGGCACGAAAGTACCTGTGCGTCTGTGCCACAAGCACACCATCGGAGCGGGTTTTCAGCACCGCAGGTAAAGTTGTCGGTCCATAACGTGCCCTGTTAAAGCCGGATAAAGTAAACATGCTGGTTTTTCTAGCGAAAAATCTTGACTAGATTTGATGCCAGTTGCCATTCGTTCCTATTCGCAATGTTTATTTTTATTTAATTGATTCAGGTATTTTTATTTGGTTTTCGTTAAAAACAATATTGGAAAAAAAAGAATGGAAAGAAAAAGTTTGTATTTAGGCCTAATGCTTTGCAATAATTTTTAATATGGATGTTTATGTTAATTCAACTCCGGTTGACTGTTGTGGGTCTATTTGCACTTTTTTATAAGCTGCTCTTTGTTATTAAAAGTTGTTCGGGCGGTGTAATTTAATTTAATTGATTTGTGTGCGTGTCTCAGCGCGAAAACTGTTCTGGATGTTTATGTTAATTTAATTCTGTTTGACTCTTGTATTTGCACTTTTTATAAACTGCTATTTGTTGCTAATAAAAGTTGTTTATATTGTTGTGCATGTTATTTTGTTATTGTTTCAGTATTAGTGTTTGGTATTCAGTTTCCGAACAGTTTAGGCACAAGCCAACAGTTTGGTGACGCTGTCTCAGCCTTACGTCATATTTTTTTTTAATTATTCACGGTAATACCGTATACCGAGGTAAAATAGGGAGGAGGTTTGACGGTATCAAAATTTGGATACTGCCCAAGCCTACCTAGAATATCAAAATCAACTGCAGGCGGCAGATCCTTTTCCTATTTGGCGCCTAAACTCTGGAATAACCTACCTAACATTATTCGGGAGGCAGACACACTCTTGCAGTTTAAATCTAGATGAAAGACCCACCTCTTTAACCTAGCTTACACATAACATACTAATATGCTTTTAATATCCAAATCCGTTAAAGGATTTTTAGGCTGCATTAATTAGGTAAACCGGAACCGGAAACACTTCCCATAACACCCTATGTACTTGCTACATCATTAGAAGAATGACATCTACGCTAATATTTGTCTGTTTCTCTCTTATTCCAAGGTCACCGTAGCCACCAGATCCAGTCTGTATCCAGATCAGAGGGTCACTGCAGTCACCCGGATCCAGTACGTATCCAGACCAGATGCTGGATCAGCACCTAGAAAGGACCTCTACATCCCTGAAAGACAGCGGAGACCAGGACAACTAGAGCCCCAGATACAGATCCCCTGTAAAGACCTTGTCTCAGATGACCACCAGGACAAGACCACAGGAAACAGATGATTCTTCTGCACAATCTGACTTTGCTGCAGCCTGGAATTGAACTACTGGTTTCGTCTGGTCAGAGGAGAACTGGCCCCCCAACTGAGCCTGGTTTCTCCCAAGGTTTTTTTCTCCATTCTGTCACCGATGGAGTTTCGGTTCCTTGCCGCTGTCGCCTCTGGCTTGCTTAGTTGGGGTCACTTCATCTACAGCGATATTGTTGACTTGATTGTAGGGCTGGGCGATTATATCGAATATTAGCGATATATATCGGAATAATTTTGACGACGATGTACAATTTGAATATATCGGGAATATCGAATATTTCAAATTCAAGCATACTTTCCCAAAAGAACGCGCCGAATGTCCAAAAAAGGAACCTGTAACTGCTGACTGCTCTACGCCCCTCTACTACGAGAGCTGTAATGATAGCGGTTGCCAGATAACAAGAGTTTAAATCTCCGAATCAGAGCTCCACTGTTACAAGGATACATTTTCTTCCCGGTGTTTGCTTATTTTAAGCAATCTGGCAACCATGCGCACGTGCTCACTCCTCATTGTGGAAGAGCCGCCGTCGATAATCTGAAAACACTAACAAGCTGGAATTGAGCGATCTAATGAAAGCGTCATTCAGCCGGTCTGTGTTCTGTCGTGAGATCTCAACTGTATTGTTTGCATTTGTGATCGCAAAATAAATGCACTTACTCGACCGCTGATGTTTGAATAGAGAAACATAGGCTATGGCCATTTGGAATTACTATTGGGGAATTTCACTGATATGTTTACCAGTTTCCATAATATAGACAGAGAGAATGCAAAAGTCTTTGGTATTCATTTATATATATTTATATATAAGAAATAGCTATGTGCTTCAGCAACTAGCTCCCCATCTAAGAGGGTTTTTAGTGTCAGTAGGAACATAGTTTCATGCCACAGAGCTTCTCTTAAAACCGCAGACAGTTGACAGACTTGTGTTCTTAGCTTAAAAACTTAATTAAAAAAAATTAAAATAAAATACTTATCCCAGTTGCATAGTTTAAATTGTGAATTGCATGCACTAAAAAGTTGACAGAATGCACTTTCTGTAACTGTTACTTAATTTGCACTGCTTCAGTTACATATAGGCCTACATGTATTCATTTAATAAAAAGCAGTAAGTGATCTCTTGGTCTAGATTTTTTAACTGCTTAAATTAGCTGTTTAATCTAAATAGTTTTTTTTTTTTTTTTTTTTTTTTTTAATGGGCAAAATAAAATCATGTTTTATTTTTTATTATTTAAATGCAAATGCAAACATATCGAGATATATATCAAATATCGTAAAAATTTTGACAATATCGAGATTTCATTTTTTTTTTATATATCGCCCAGCCCTAGTTGATTGCAAATGATTGCACAGACACTATTTAAATTGAACTGAGATGACATCACTGAATTCAATGATGAACTGCCTTTAACTGTCATTTTGCATTATTGACATTGCATTGTTTTCCTAATGAATGTTGTTCAGTTGCTTTGATGCAATCTTTTTTGTGTAACGCACTATATAAATAAAGGTGTCTTGACTTGACTCTCAGACAGATTTCCACCAAAGTGTACGCTTCATTCTTTTGCTCATCAGTGAAAAAAAGAACGCTGGGTCAAGAAAAGCAGGCTTAATATAAATACTGCTCTCCAGGAGATGGTCTTTAAGCTCCCATCATCTATCAATCTCCTCGGTCAGTGTAATCTTTAGGGTTTTAGTAACAGCGCGGTCACCTTAATGCACCACCAAGTGTCATGTCTTCAATTCATGTTCATAGCATAGGAACAGTGGCAGACACAGATGCATTAATATCTTGTGACAAAATCTCTGTCAAGTAAGGAAAACGGTGTGTCAATAATGCAAAATGAGAGTTAAAGGCAGTTCATCATTGAATTCAGTGATGTCATGTCTTTTCAGTTTAAATAGTATCTGTGCAATCATTTGCAATCAAGCCAACGATATCGCTGTAGATGAAGTGACCCCATACTAAGCAAGCCAGAGGCGACAGCGACAAGGAACAAAAACTCCATCGGTGACAGAATGGAGAAAAAAACCTTGGGATAAACCAGGCTCAGTTGGGGGGCCAGTTCTCCTCTGACCTCGAATAGTGTCATTGATTTCTGTCAGTGTGATCATTGGCTTGAGAACATAGACTATGTCCCCTGATGTTCTCCACTGGTATGTTGTGAACTGTAGATAATGGTCCAACCATTTGCTGACAATTGAATCCATTAGCACAGCTGAAACTGGACCTCTTGACTCTAACAGGCATTTTCAGAAAGACAGAATTCTAGAAGTTAATGCTACATTCTGTTCTCTTTGTTTTTCTGCAAGTGCTTTGGTGGCCTTTGCATTTTTTGGAAGTGTAAAACAAGGTGCCTTGCAGCAGCAACAGTGCACGGGATCCTTCTTTAATGTGCGGTATATGCACTATTGTAGCGAACGCCCTGCACAACGGACTCCCTGTACAGTTCCCCATGTTGGGTTCTGGGCCAGTTGATTAGTGCATGCAACCATATTTGTTGCATTGTCATGGACAATAGAAACTTAAATGGATAGTTCACCCAAAAATGAAAATTATGTCATTAATAACTCACCCTCATGTCGTTCCAAACCCGTGAGACCTCCGTTCATCTTCAGAACACAGTTTAAGATATTTTAGATTTAGTCCGAGAGCTCTCAGTCCCTCCATTGAAGCTGTGTGTACGGTATACTGCCCATGTCCAGAAAGGTAAGAAAAACATCATCAAAGTAGTCCATATGACATCAGAGGGTCAGTTAGAATATTTTGAAGCATCGAAAATAAATTTTGGTCCAAAAATAGCAAAAACTACGACCTTATTCAGCATTGTCTTCTCTTCCGTGTCTGTTGTGAGAGAGAGTTCAAAACAAAGCAGTTTGTGATATCCGGTTCGTTAACGAATCGTTCGATGTAACCGGATCTTTTTGAAACCGTTCACCAAATCGAACTGAATCGTTTTAAATGGTTCACGTCTCCAATACGCATTAATCCACAAATGACTTAAGCTGTTAACTTGTTTAATGTGGCTGACACTCCCTCTGAGTTCAAACAAACCAATATCCCGGAGTAATTCATTTACTCAAACAGTACACTGACTGAACTGCTGTGAAGAGAGAACTGAAGATGAACACAGAGCCGAGCCAGATAACGAACAAAAGACTGACTTGTTCTCGAGTCAAGAACCGTTTCTGTCAGACGTGTCCGATTCGAGAACCGAGGAGCTGATGATACTGTGCATGTGTGATTCAGCGTGAAAGCAAACCGACACACAGAGCGTCTGAACCGAACTGATTCTTTTGGTGATTGATTCTGTGCTAATGTTATGAGCCCAGGTAAACAGAAGGCTTGGATCAAGGGCAATCATCCAAATGAAGTAATTACGTGGAGCGCAAAACAACCGGTGAACAGTTTTCTTTAAATGGTTTATTGAATCGAACTGTCCGAAAGAACTACTGGTGATCCGAAAACTGATGCAACCAGTTCTTGACTCGTGAACGAGTCATTATCTGGCTCGGCTCGGTGTTCATCTCTCTCTCCACAGCAGTTCAGTCGGTGTACTGTTTGAGTAAATGAATTACTCCAGGATATTGGTTTGTTTTAACTCTGAGAAGAGTGTCAGCCACATTAAAAAAGTTAATGGAAATGCGAACAGTTTAAAACGATTCAGTTTGATTTGGTGAACTGGTTCAAGAAGATCCGGTTACATGGAATGATTCGTTCGCGAACCGGATATCACACACTGCTTTGTTTTGAACTCTCTCTCACAACAGACACGGAAGAGAAGACAATGCTGAATAAAGTCGTAGCTTTTGCTATTTTTGGACCAAAATGTATTTTAGATGCTTCAAAAAAAATCTAACTGACCCTCTGATGTCACATGGACTACTTTGATGATGTTTTTCTTACCTTTCTAACCATGGACAGTATACCATGCACAGTTTAAATGGAGGGACTGAGAGCTCTCGGACTAAATCTTAAATATCTTAAACCATGTTCTGAAGATGAACGGAGGTCTTACAGGTTTGGAACGACATGGGTGAGTTATTAATGACATAATTTTGATTATTGGGAGAACTAACGTAGACTAACCATGTTCCGTACAAAACGATGTTCCGTACAGGTGACGTTTTAGCGCCGATTGCAGAATAAATAATTACAGTTCGTACATAAACTATACATCGGTGTCATCCTTATGTTTCTCTCTTTCACCCCTAAACTAAACAGAGACCCATTCGCTGTTTGTTTCAGTAAGATTTGAGTAAGTTTGCTTGTTGCGCCCACCGCGCTTGAAAATGGACGGTGGGGAAGATTTACTTCAAAACTTCAGCTTGGGAGGGAAGACAACTAGAGCAGCGAAAATTTACATTTCTATTCCACTTATGTTTCTCACAGTACTACAGCCTTTATTAAATGGATATTATGTTATCACAAAATGTTAAATATATTACCTTTTGTTGGATAAACACTTTGAAATGGGAATGTTTAATCTTCGATTGCGGGCGATAACCACTTAGCCCCACCCTCACCTGAGACAGGCAGCAGGGATCTCTTACTTTATGAAGTTTTCACTTTCATTGGTTAACCTTTTTTTTTATTAATCAGTGCAAATTATTTGCCCTTCTCATCTTCTGCATCTTCAGAAAGATATGGAAATGATGTTCACTAACCTTTCACATGGTTCATGCTTAACTCACATGTCATAATTAACATCACGACACAATCATGCCTAACTCTCATGCGCCCTTTATTAAAGCAGCAATTAACTTGTATTTTAATCAAATAAAAAGGTAATAATCTTTGATATTCTTTGGAATTATGTTTTCTTGCAGTTAAAATAAATAAACAGTTCACTTTTGATCAGTAAAATGTCAAGTTATGAGCGCTGTACGGAACATCATTACAAAACCTGTACGGAACACCGTTAACCCCTATCATCTTCCGTACACTGGCGGAGGTGGTACTTTTCCCCAGTTTTCTCAAAAACTATTGGTCCTAAAGACATCAATCAAAGTGTAGACTGTATAATAGGTATTCCCCCGAAGAATAAGCACACAAGCATTCTTGCATGTCTTTCTACCACGGAGGAGTGGTCACTGGCGTGCGGTGAATAGCGAAAAGTGTACGGAACATGGTTAGTCTACGTTAACCCTTTTATGACTCACCCTCATGTCGTTCCAAACCCGTGAGACCTCCGTTTATCTTCAGAACACAGTTTAAGATATTTTAGATTTAGTCCGAGAGCTCTCAGTCCCTCCATTGAAGCTGTGTGTACGGTATACTGTCCATGTCCAGAAAGGTAATAAAAACATCATCAAAGTAGTCCATGTGACATCAGAGGGTCAGTTAGAATTTGTTGAAGCATCAAAAATACAGTGATATCTGGTTCGCGAACGAATCATTCGATGTAACCGGATCTTCTTGAACCAGTTCACCAAATCAAACTGAATCATTTGAAATGTTTCGCATCTCCAATACGCATTAATCCACAAATGACTTAAGCTGTTAACTTGTTTAATGTGGCTGACACTCCCTCTGAGTTAAAACAAACCAATATCCCGGAGTAATTCATTTACTCAAACAGTACACTGACTGAACTGCTGTGAAGAGAGAACTGAAGATGAACGCCGAGCCAGATAATGAATGAACGATTGACTCATTCTTGAGTCAAGTTAACAGCTTAAGTAATTTGTGGATTAATGCGTATTGTAGACGTGAACCGTTTCAAACGATTCAGTTTGATTTGGTGAACTGGTTCAAGAAGATCCGGTTACATCGAATGATTTGTTCGCGAACCGGATATCACAAACTGCAGTGAACGCACTCACAACAGACCCAGAAGAGAAGACGATGCTGAATAAAGTCGTAACTTTTGACCCTCTGATGTCACATGGACTACTTTGAAGATGTTTTTCTTACCTTTCTGGACATGGACAGTAGACCGTACACACAGCTTCAATGGAGGGACAGAAAGCTCTCAGACTAAATCTAAAATATCTTAAACTGTGTTCAGAAGATGAACGGAGGTCTTACGGGTTTGGAACGACATGAGGGTGAGTCATTAATAGAGTGCGAAAGTTATGACGTCTCTTTGTAGGCCAAAACCTGGAAGTGAGTTAGCATTTTAGCACTAAGGGTTCTAGCAAGAATTAATGTTTTTCATAACCAAATCAACGAGAAGGGTCTGTCTGCAGACTTGCACTTGCACTCTCAGACTTGCATTCTCAGACACTTGTGCTTCCGCTAGCGACGTCACTTGCAGTCTTTATTTTTTTTATTTTGTTCTATTTATTGATAACTTTTTGTTTGAATCTCTCAACATTTTATAACAGTAGCCAGGTGGTGAAGACAAGAAAAAAGAAACTAAATTACAATGTCACTTGCAATCGCTACTTGCACTCTCCGCTACCTGTGACGTCACTTGCAATCAACACAAATCGTGCATGTTGCCAATGGAGACAAGACGCTGGCTGTGGTGGTGATTAAACGATTAAAACTAATTTAGTACTATAACGTGCAGGGTCCTGCGAGAAAAAGACAAGCAAGTAAAGCACATAAAGTAGGTTAATGGACAAAAAGAGTGATATAAACAAGTTGTAGACAGTTTATTCTATATGGAAAAATGCTTAACGCAAAACTTTGCATGTTGCGTTTATTCTGGGCTCACCTGCTTGCCTGTACATATTAGTTATGTATTTTAATAATGTAGAGAAGCATATTGAGTTTGGCCTTTATCATCTTAGTCCATTATGCCACATTTTGCGGTATGTGAGGAAAATACTATATACATCTTCATTATTTTAATGAACTGTATATTTAATTTGATAATTCAATAGCATCTTAATATATTAAGCCATGTTAAGTATTTTTTCTATGCTTAGCGAGAGACTTTGCCCAAACGTTCATATTCTGGTGTTCTGGCCACGGATTTGCCGGTCTTGTCTTTTTCTTGCAGGACCCTGTACGTTATAGTACTAAATTAGGTTTAATCACCACCACAGCGTCTTGTCTCCATTGGCAACATGCACGATGTGTGTTGATTGCAAGTGACGTCACAGGTAGTGGAGAGTGCAAGTAGCGATTGCAAGTGACATTGTAATTTAGTTTTTTTTCTTGTCTTCGCCACCTGGCTACTGTTATAAAATGTTGGGAAATTCAAACAAAAAGTAATAAAAAAATTCAACAAAATAAAAAATAAAGACTGCAAGTGATGTCACTAGCGGAAGTGAGAGTGTCTGAGAGTGCAAGTTTGCAGCCAGACCCTCTTGGAATTAACAGCTAAAATACCTTTGACTTTCTTTTAAAATATCTAAATGCTTGTTTACTTTGCCACTGTTTAATAGATTAGATCCGCTGCAGTTCTCTTACGAGAGCTCTCTCGTACTGCGTCTTAGCTAAGACGCTACGGGAAAAGTCTCTTTTCACGAAATACTGAAGCAAAAAATTATCCTTAATTTTGTATTTTTGCTTCGCGCCCTTCTTGCCACTTCCCGCCGAAACGGGTGTGGCCCAACCTATAAAAGGAGCTCGAAAAGGCTGACTCACCTGATTTTTCATCTCTTCAGCGAAGCTCACGCATTGCTGGATCACGGAGGAAGCAAGCGCCGTCTGAGAAAGCATATCAGCAGGACGAGCCATTCTGAAGCTGCTGGCATCGCCGCCTTCCACTGCCGTTCCTGCTGCGTTATCCAGTGCCTATATCCTTTCAATTCTGTTATATCCAGCTGTTCTTTATGTGTGTGTGTGTTCGCCCTGCGACACACACTCGTAAAAGAGCTAAATCGTCGTCCGAGGAAGTCGATCTCAGGGCCGCGTCGGGGGAAGAGGACACGCGCTCTCTGCTAGCTTCGGGCAGTGAGAGCTGGGCGAGCTCAGAGGATCTCGCGCCTTCTGCTCAGAAGCCCAGCAGACGAGCTGACATCAAGAAGGAGCCGGGGCGAATGCTCGCATTGGCCGCGACGAGTCTCGGCCGCGAGTGGTCTGCACCAGCACCCCCCCTCTCGTTCCCGGCTGGATGGTATTTCCCTTTCGGATGAGCATACTTCTCAAAGCCCGCCTCATTTCTTCCTGAGCTTCACGAAGAGGTGGCGAAGGCTTGGAACGCTCCATATTCAGCGCGAACTCGTTCGTCTTCTCACTAGCATTCTCCACACTGATGATGCTAAAAACAGGAACTACCAGTCACTTCCGCCAGTGGAACAGGCGATAGCGACGCACCTTTGTCCGCCCTCTGCTGGGCGGCAGCAAAAGCGGTGTTGCCATCTAAAGCCTGCTGTGTGACGCTGCGGCTGCACTACTTGCGATGGCTGCTTCATCGAAGCGCAGGTGTACGAGTTCTGCTGTGGCCGAGCTCTCACCCAAGCGCGCCGCTGTTTCAGTTCCAGGAATTGTGACTGTCTCAGCGTTTTCTGCAACGCGCAAGCCTGCACAGTTGCCCGCTTGCCTGCACACAAAAGCCGTTATCACAACAGCTTCAGCAACGCAGCTTGAGACCCCCGTTCTCGCTCTACCGGCTGTCGCCCCGCGCCGCGGGGACCGCGGCAGAGGATTACGGTGAGGCCGGGAGCCCCGAAGCCATCCTAGGAAAGCCATCTATGCATGCTGCATGACGCTGCGTATGCACTACACACGATGGCTGCTTCATCGAAGCGCCGGTGTACGAGTTCCGCTGTGGCCGGGCTCTCACCTAAGCGCGATGCTGTTTCAGTTCCAGAGATTGTGACTGTTTCAGCGTCTTTTGCAATGCACAAGCCTGTACGGTTGCCCGCTTGCCTGCACACAAAAACCGTTATCACGGCTACCCAGATATTTCCCGAAAAAGGTGTAATTTCTGGTGTCCCGGCCACGGCCGATGGTGCTACAAATGTAGTGACGATGCCCACTGCTCAGTGCCCATCTCCACATATAAGTACAGCCCTTCACACAGGGCTTGCGCCCATAAAAGTGACTCAAGTCGATCACACTCACTACATAGTAGACGTGCCCACTCCTCAGTGCCCACAATCACTATGTCACACGCGTCATGTGGTTTCTGTAAAAAAGAAACCCGTGCACGTTCGTCCGGCCACGGCCGATGGTGCTATAAATGTAGTGACGATGCCCACTCCTCAGTGCCCATCTCCACATGTAAGCACAGCCCTGCACACAGGGCCTGCGCCCATAAAAGCGACTCAAGTCGATCGCGCACACTGCATAGTAAGCGTGCCCACCCCTCAGTGCCCACAATTACTATATCACACGCGTCATGTGGTTTCTGTAAAAACGAAACCCATGCACGCTCGTCCGGCCACGGCCGATGGTGCTATAAATGCAGTGACGATGCCCACTCCTCAGTGCCCATCTCCACATGTAAGCACAGCCCTGCACACAGGGCTCGCGCACATAAGATCAACACAGATCGGTCGAGCGCGCCGCATAGTAAACGTGCCCACTCCCCAGTGCCCACATACACTGTCACATACGGCGCGTGGCTTCTGTAAAAACGAGGCCCGTGCACGTACGCTCTGCACAGGCAGACAGCGAGTTGAAAGTGGTAAATGTGCACATATGCAGGCCACAGTTACTCGCAGACATATCGAGTCCCACGGGACCTGCTCAGCCTTCCCCCAGTCGGTTAAGCGCCGGGACGGGGTCGAGGAGGAGCGACCTGCCCGCTGTGATCAGTGCGCTCCCCGCCTCAAATGCGCAGCACACCCGAGCGCCGCCGTTGCCCGGTCAACAGAGCGCACTTCGCATCCAGCCCTTAGCCATTCATGCAGATGCATGGTCAGCGCTTCCAGGGGTTTCGGATTGGGTGCTAGGCATTATAAAGAGAGGCTACTCGCTACAGTTTTTTCAACGCCCTCCGCGCTTTTCAGCGCGCGTCGAAACTACGGTCAAAACAGAAGTAGCACACATACTTCGGGCCGAAATATCAAAACTGTTGAGCAAAGGGGCTGTAGAGCCTGTGTCTCAAGCTCAAAGCGAGGGGGGGCTGTACAGCAGATACTTTCTGGTGCCCAAAAGAGACGGGGGACTCAGGCCCATACTGGATCTAAGACAGCTGAACAAGGCATTGAAGAAACGCAGTTTCAAAATGCTTACGACCAGGAAACTCCTCGCGCAGATTCGCAGAGGGGACTGGTTCATGTCAATAGATCTGAGGGACGCGTATTTTCAAATACAGATAGCGTCAAACCACAGGCGATATTTGAGATTCGCCTTCGAGGGCCAGGCATACCAGTTTACAGTCCTCCGTGGCTCCTCGTACGTTTACGAGGTGCATGGATGCAGCGCTCGCTCCTCTCAGACTCAGAGGCATGCGAGTGCTGGATTATTTGGACGACTGGCTGGTTCTGGCCCGATCACGAGCGGAGCTCGTGGACCACAGGGCCGTTTTACTCGATCACCTCGAGAAGCTCGGCCTCAGTGTCAATTGGGCGAAGAGTTCGCTGAACCCCAGTCAGACGATTCTGTTTCTGGGTATAGTTCTGAACTCGTGTTCCATGACGGCGCGGCTGTCACCACAGCGCGTGATGGGCATTCAGCGCGCAGCGAGTTCTTTCCGCTGCGGCGCGACCGTGTCGCTCAAACACTGTCAGAAGATGCTGGGCCTCATGGCCTCAGGATCTCCGGCTCTACAGCTGGGCCTGCTCCGCATGCGCCCCCTGCAGTTCTGGCTGAAGACGCGGGTGCCGCGCAGAGCGTGGGCGTCTGGCCGGCTGCATCTCAAGGTCAATCAGAGCTGTGTCACAGCTCTGGCACCTTGGACAGCGAACGGCTGGTACTGATCAGGTGTAAGCCTGGGGACTTCCCCGAATGTGAAGATGGTGTCGACGGACGCCTCCACTTCGGGATGGGGAGCGCTGCTCGAGGGCAGACCGTCCTTTGGCCTATGGTCAGAACGGGAAAAGCTCCATCATATCAACTGTCTGGAAATGCTGGCAGTGGAGAACGCGCTGATGCGCTTTTGTCCCCAAATCAAGGATCACCACGTCTTAGTCCGTTCGGGCAACATGTCTGTGGTGTCCTACATGAATCGCCAGGGCGATTTCGGGTCCTGAAACCTGTACAGGCTAGCAGAACGCCTCCTGGTTTGGGCTCAGCGCGACGTGCGTTCGCTGAGGGCAGTGCATGTGCCTGGGCTACAGAATCTGGGTCCAGACAGGCTGTCCAGAGGCAATGTTCCTACGGGCGAATGGTCTCTACACCCGCAAACAGCCCGGCTGTTGTGGGAGAGATTTGGCAGGGCGGAAGTGGACCTCTTCGTGTCCCACGAAAACGCTCACTGCCCTGCATTCTTTTCCAAGAACGAAAGCGCGCTGTCACGGGAATGGCCGTGCTGCCCGCTTTATGCTTTCCCTCCCGTCTCCCTCCTTCCGCAGGTGATAGAACGGGTGAGAGAAACGAGATGTTCAATACTGCTTGTAGCACCTCTTTGGAAGAACCAACCATGGTTCCCAGATTTGATGCAGTTAGCAGATGTCGCCCCGTGGCCTGTACCGTTGAGGAGGGACCTCCTCTCGCAGGACAGGGGCTCGATTTGGCACCCTCAACCGGAGTTGTGGTCCGTCCATGTGTGGGCGCTCAACGGTTACCCGCTGATCTCGCAGTGGGAGTGCTGAATACCATCACTCAGGCTATGGCTCCGTCGACACGACGTCTGTAAGCCTCGAAGTGGTTGGTGTTCTCCAGCTGGTGCACAGCTCGAGGATATTCACCCCTTAGTTGTGAGGTGACGGAGGTTCTCTCCTTCCTACAGGAGCTGTTGGATAAGGGCAGAGCCCCATTTGCGATCAATGTGTTATGTGGCGGCCATCGCAGCGTTTTCTGAAACAGCGCTCGGTCAGCCAATAGAAAGGAATGATTTGGTCATCCGGTTCCTCAGAGGAGCTAGGAGGCTGAATCCTCCCAGACCTCCGTCAGTCCCTATGTGGGACCTCGCGGCGGTTTTGGAGGCCATGAAGGGTTCCCCTTTTGAGCCTATCCAATCGGTTAGCCTTCAGCATCTGTCGTTCAAGACAGTATTCTTGTTGGCTCTCGCTTCAGTGAAGCGTGTGGGTGATTTGCACGCGCTCTCGGTGAGCCAGTCGTGCTTGGAGTTTGGGCCTAATGACTCAAGGATCATTCTCAAACCTAGGCACGGTTATGTGCCGAAATCCCTCAACACGCTGTTTCGGGCTCAGGTTATTGCCCTGTCTGCCCTGCCGGTGTCAGGAGAGGATAGAGACTCGAGTCTTCTTTGCCCTGTCAGGGTTTTAAGAGCTTATGTGTCTCGCTCTGCTGCCTTTCGGCAGACGGAGCAGCTGTTTGTCTCGTTCGGTGGACGTTCCAAGGGAATGGCTGTTTCGAGACAGACTCTATCCAGATGGATAGTTGACACCATAGCGTTAGCTTACTCTTCCAGAGGCCTTCAGTGCCCGTTGGGCGTCAGAGCACACTCCGCAAGAGGTATATGTATGGCGGCAGGTTGGGCCTCGCCGTCTACATTTATCAGGTTCTATAACCTGGAGGTTCCCGCCTTGCAAGCAAGGCTGCTTTCGGTATAGTCGAATCAGGGCCCTGAGGGGAATTCTGAGTTCATGAGCGCTATGCGCTGCCGACTGTTATATGGGCAGTATTGGGTAAGACCCGCATTGCCACATTGGTCAGGCTTTGCCTCGGCTGTGTGATGTCATATTGCCGCATCTACGGATGCTGCTAGATATGGGACGGAGGGCTTTCCCCCTTTTCTGTCCTGGACATTCTGTGAGTCCCTCAGGTGACTGTGCACTGTAAATCCTGGGCGTTGCTTCAGGTTTATTGGTGTGTGATCCCTGCGCGCACGGCGTTTTGCATTGCGTCCCCGTAGCGTCTTAGCTAAGACGCAGTACGAGAGAGCTCTCATAAGAGAACGTACTCGGTTACTAAACGTAACCTCTTTTCTCTCTACGTTTAGTAACCGAGTACGTTTTATTAAAGGCTAACGTTACGTCGAGAAATGTGTTTAATTAAAATATTCAAAATAATACCTGGTTTATTGGCTTACTGTAACTTGTTTGGATATAATTATAGAAAGGGTGGGTCCTGCATCCTGATATTTGTGAACTTGGCTTTTACCCACTTATAATAATATGATTGTATTTGTAAACAGCATTAGTTAAGGCATTAGGTAACAATGATAATAAATAATCTTTGTTATTTTAGTAGTAAATGTAATTAAATGTATTTAGTAGTAACTATATTTAATGTGCTATACAAACGTTGACAGATCAATGAAGAACATTAATGTAAATGCTGAAAAACTCCATTCTAATATAATACAAATATTTTATTGTGTGATTTTCCCCCACCCCACTTTGTAATTTTAATCTGTAAAGCTGTAACTTCCATAAAACTAACATTGCTTATTTTGAATTTATCCTTAGATGAGCTGACCGGAAGCCCAGTGTCCATTCTCGCATCTGCAGCTGTCATTTTCCTGCAGGTGAAAACATGCCCTGTTTTGTTTTTAATCCACAAACGATGTTTCCACTGGACAAATTTTGGAAGATCATTCATACTCCCTGAAATGCTCAACCACCCATTGTAGCAACAATGTCATCTTTCCCTGTAGAGACCTGTTGTGTGAATTATCAGTTTTTGAAATTAGTATATAGTTTGTTTTCAGTTTCCTTATTTTATGAAAATAAAGATGTTTACTACAGCTCTTGCTGTAAGGTTTCTGTGGCTCAGTTATTAGAGCATTTTATTAACTGTGCAAAAGGTTGCGAGTTAAATTCCTAGAGAACGCTGATATGTATAGCCTGAATGCACTCTAAGTCGCCTGTCTGACAAATACCAAAAATTAAATGTTAAACTATTGTATACTACTTGTATACTATTGTAACTACACTCCAGTCAGCTCACAGTAATGTGAATGCGAGATAAAATTTACTACACTGGCTCTCACATTGGGGCTTGTGGATTATCAGGTAAAAACATATAGAAAATGTGAACAAAATGAGTATATATGGTTTATTCAGGGAACATATATGGTTTATTTATATTATATTATAATAAGCATTTGTTGATGCTATTGGAAAATTCTCTTTAAATTCAACATATGTAATTATATACAACTATTATATTAAATGTTTGGAATTTAACTGTGCTATGCTTGTTCAGAGGTTGTTTGTATAGTTATCTTAAATACATAGAACACTATTATACTCCTCTAACATTATCCCTCCCTAATTTTACTTACCGAGACTCGATAAACCTTGTCCCTCATGCTGGCCCTTACAATACGGGCAAGTAAACCAGCATCTAAGCTGCACTGTTCTACATGTCCGGATTTATAGTGGTTGTCTCCTCGATCTATGGTTTTTCTATCGTCTAAGAAAAAAGGACATAATAATGGAAATTGATACGGCCATAGCTAACGTTCTAGTTAGTGCTTCTGAGATGGTAAAAGCGCGGTTTTTTTTTTCTGACGAATTAGCAAATGGTATGCAAAGATACAATCAAACATAATACAGTGAAAGATAATCTTTAAAGTTTATTTGGGGCACAATGATAAGGCATAATAATCTAAATCACAAAGAAAATAATATTAAGGTTTATATAAAATAACAAAATAATAAACGAATAAATAAAACATTAACAAAAGATTAAAAAAATCTCAGAGAGACACACATAAACAAAATTAGTTTCTAAAATTTAAAAAAAAAACGAATAGGCAATATTCTCATGGAAAAGTGGATAAGTGTTCATACACAGCGCAGATCATAATGAGCGAGCGTGTTTTTTAAATAAAGTTTGAGGAAGCTTGATAATGACGTTGATCCGCGACCATGGTGTGCTGTAGTCCGTTTATAGCCTACCGTTGGCATTTTATATCTGACGGCTTTATTTAGGCTTCAAAATGTATACATTTTGGAGTAATTTGTAAAGATTATCTTGATAGACAAAACGTGTATTCATTAACTGTACGGGCCAGCTGCTACCCGGCCCTTGACGAATGTGATTCGCAGATTAATTGCACAGCTTAACCATCATAGAGTGAAAGTTTATCATTTGCATGTGTTTTTAAGTCCTATCAGTTTAACAGGGCCCAGAACGAGAGAGAGAGAGAGAGAGCGAGAGAGAGAGAGAGAGAGAACGAGAGAGAGAGAACGAGAGAGAGAGAGAGAGAGAGAGAGAGCGAGAGAGAGAGAGAGAGAGAGAGAGAGAGAACGAGAGAGAGAGAACGAGAGAGAGAGAACGAGAGAGAGAGAAAGAGAGAGAGAGAGAGAGAGAGAGAGAGAGCGCGAGTCCCGGCCGCGCGCGCACACTCACCTTCACCGTCTTCAAACAACACGAGCGCTGTCTTGCTCTCTCTCCCTCGCGCATATTAAATCAAAATCAATTGACACGATGGTGTCGAGAAAAAAAAAAAAAAAAAACCTATCCAGTGATGAAATGTTTTCTGTGTTGTCAAATCTTGTGCGATATCCTAAACTGCAGAGATAATTACACAACGTGTGCTGTACACGTCTGATTCGCGAACTAATGATTCCTTTGAACCGATTCAACAACTGACCTGTCCACCACTGAACTCACGAGACGTCTGAATTGGTGTATTTAAAAAATCTGTAACACTTTACAATAATGTTCTATTTATTAAACTATTTAACTACATTATTTAACATTTACTATTACTAAACTGCTCTTCTACTACATTGTTAATTTTAACATTTAGGCTATAGCCTTCATTGTTGAAATCAAAAGTTGTACAGTATTTGTTAACAAAGTTAATGCACTGTGAAGTAACATTACCAAACAATGAACAGCTGTGTTTTTATAAACTAAGATAAACAAAGATTAATAAATATCGTAACAAAAGTATTGCTCGTGGTAAGTTCATGTTAGTTAATATGTTAACAATTCAAACCATGTCCTAAAGTAACAAACAAATAATTTACTCTAATTTAAATAATACTCTGATGTTTAAATCATTTAAAATGAGAATGTAAGTGTGCTCACCCCATTTTTGTTTGTAAGAAAAAATTTAATTAGATTTCATATCGCAATATATATCGCAGAAAAATAAAATATCGCAATGTAATTTTTTCCCAATATCGTGCAGCCCTAGTCATTAATTACATAATTTTCCTTTTTGGGTGAACTAACCCTTTAAATGTTTGATCATGCACTGTATTTTTGATTTTACAATCGTGTAATTGCTGCACAATAGCTTTACACAAGGCAAGCCTGATTGTGTGAGCTGTATGTGAGGTTCACACACGCTCTGTTTGCAGTGTGTATATAGTCCATGTGTGGGACAGAAGCAGCATGGACTGTGCTTTCACAGAAAGAGAGCGTGCAGAGAATCATTCATGCTGTTTGTGCAATTATGTCTCACAGAAACTTTTTCAAATTAATGTATCAGTTATTTAATGTTGAAATATGAATTTTACCTCACCTAAAGCATTATAATTATTTCACCCGTGCCGGACAGAGACTGAGACGGTGCCACTGCATGTCATGCCAAATCTCTCATGGCAGCATCATCATCTTGAGATTGGTTTTATGAGATCTGCTATTTTAGAGACGATCAATCATCACAAAGCGATTAACGGCTGATTGTGATCGCTGGCCGATCAACTGGACCAGCCCTACTGAATACTCCCCTCCAAATTATCATTACTTTAAGAACATTATTTTAGAGTAGAGCAAACAAAGTAAAAAAAGAATATTCACAGTAGAAATCTCATTGACTTTTCCAAAGACTTTTTTTTTTTGCATTACAATAGAGGATTTCAGATGAAACACTCAAGTGAACACTGTGGTAAAAAAAAATTTTTTTTTTAAAAACAATGATAAACAATGACAGTATATTTCAAGGCTCCCCCAAAATCTTTGCATGGATATGAGGGAGATGGGGAAAATCTACATTTCAGTTATTTTGAGCAAACACAGTGCTTTTGAGAGCAAACCTTGCTTTTAATCTTCCCACTTGCTCCATAATTTAGTGGCTCCATAGTGCCCTCTTTTGACATCTGAGGATAAAACATAAAACTGCAAGCTCCTTGCTAATTTCTTTTCTTTTTTTTATGTTTTAATGTCCGTTGTTTCAGCACTCGTGCTCCATTTGAAGCAATCTGATAGATAGTCATGGTTGACTCTGATCAGCATACTCACTAGCTAA
Source organism: Carassius carassius (assembly GCF_963082965.1). Taxonomy (NCBI): domain Eukaryota; kingdom Metazoa; phylum Chordata; class Actinopteri; order Cypriniformes; family Cyprinidae; genus Carassius; species Carassius carassius. Next base: position 2,803,539 of record NC_081799.1, read on the forward strand.
TCCAAGTTCATGGATAGTAAGTACAAAAAACAATGTCATGTTGTTTTGAGAGGTATGGCCGTTAGCTATGTATTTTGTTACATACACAATGTATTTTGTTTAAAGCACTATATAAAAATGGAATTGTCATAATTTTTATTTTATTTTCTTAGGTCCTAGTACAAAATTCTTAACTGTCTTTAATGGGTTTTGGGGGAATTACCTAAGGATGCTTTTAAGAGATTCAGCCAGATACTTTACCTTAAATCTTCTGATAGAAATGAGCAGTCATGTTTTTCTTGGCTGTATATGACTGTGCCACCAAATTCCAGATAAGGAAGATCATCCTCCAGAATGCTCTTTTTATAGGGTCCTAGTGTCTGAGAAAACACATAGTACAAAATCTGAGGAATATTTAAAGCAAAACTGTAAGAGAATTCAAAGCACATAACAACTAAAGCATTGATGTTCACGGCAGCACTGTCACTAAAGATACATGATGCACAGAGAAACACACAAAATCATACAAATATGGAGAGCTGCCAGGTGCTTTTCATACAGGTGCACTCTGCTCTGTCTGTTTTTCAGCTTAGACAAATAAGTTATTCCCTCTCTACTTTAAACTGCTTAACCACACAGTTTTTCTCTTCAAACCAGCAATTAGGAATATAAAAAACTTGAACATTTTAATTTAAAAAAAATCCAAAAAGACAAACAAGAATGAATGTTTGCGTATTTTTGTAGAGGTGGTGGCATGCAAATATCATATTCAGAGTACAGCATGCCTCGATGCCAGGAAATAAACTTTATCTATACAATGAAAGCATCATAACATGCAAACTGTACAGGGGCCTGTTTCGTCAAACACGTTTACCAAGAAAGCCAGGCTTATTTCAGTTAGTCTGACTTGGTTCTAAATAAGTCTGAATAACTGAAATAATCCTGGTTTCTTGGAAAACTTGTTTGATGAAACAGAATCCTGGTCACATAATAGACTAGTTGTGTCAAACATCATAAAAGCTTTTGATTAGACTTGCGTTTAATGAAACTTAGTACATTTGGAGCACAACATTTCATCTTATAGAATGCCTTTATAAAATTATGTGTAATTAAATGACCCTGTATAAGCAGACCAGCATTAAACCAGTATTTCTTGACTGTTGACCTGCAAACAGTGCTTTGGTTTTATTTGAATACGAGCATAGTGCTGCAGGTGTCTCAGTAAATAATGCAAATAAGTTGCTTTTACCTTCTCTCGACCAATGGAAAACATACACATTAGTGAAGGCACAGGTAGAAGAGAGCATTTCCTCCTGCACATAACATGCCAATGAAGAAGACGTGCACAAAAGAAGTAAAAAGAACAGGCTTCAAGCTAACAGGTCAGTTTATGTGTTATGTGTGTGGTGTGTTTATATTGTTGACTTCTCTCACATGTTCTTCCTGAGGTTTGTTCATCCATTCAGGTAGAGTCCTGTCACCCATTATAGCTTCCTTTCATACGTCCTTAACAATAAAACAGCACAAAGCTAGTACGAGTAAATGGTAAAACGAACTTTAGTATAAAACAGCTATGTCTGTTTCCGAGCGTGCCGTATAACTTTGCGTGATAATAATATTAATATTACTTTTTACGTGCGTATAAGTTACGTTACTTACGATGACGCACAAAGCATGCGTTAACCGTTCACCCTAAAATGAATGTCGCGCTGTCTCTCGGTGTATTTAATTCAGCACTTCATATTCATCTAAAAGCTTTAATAGCTCACTGTCTGTCTATACGTGTTGAATAATAATGTATAGGCCTATTTCTAAACAACATTTCCAGTTACTTCAGCCAAACTCTCCCGCGCTGTGTTCGTCCGTGACACGCTGAGCAGCGCCACCTGTGGGACTGGAGCGAAATAAACAAGCTGGCTGTGTTCAAATGTGACACACACTAGGCTACTACTGAGGGAGGGTTATCAGAAGCGCGTTATTCACTTGTTTAATATGAGTGGTGTAACACCTAAAGGAAATCATCTATGTGAACAATGTCGTTATGGAACCAGTATTGTGGCACAATGCCAATAATTGTTCATTAGTAGTTGTTTTAGTGGCAATGCAAGACAGTGCTCGAAGTGGTAACAGCAATATCTAAAGGTTTTTTTTTTTTTTTTACATTTGTGACCCTTGACCTCAAAACCTCGCTGAGTTGTCTTAGGGGCCTTTTTTGGACTTTTATTTATTATCCTAATCAAATCAATAATTTTGAAATATACAACGTATTGTTGGCTATTGCTAAAAATATATCCATGCTACTTATGACTGATTTTGTGCTTCAGGTTCACATTTGATATTAGTAATAATAATAATTTGCATATGACAGCTGGTGCACAAGAGAGTAGGCTACCAGCGATTTTTCCACTTTAAGCACCAATGAAAAATGGATAGAAAATGGGAAGGCCTATACATATATTATCGTTTTTTGATGTTTGTAAGAGATTCTGTGGGTGAGTATATGTATTTGTTTTATTTGCTATATTTATGTGTTCACTTATAAGTTCATTACAATTAAATAAGACATATTATTTTGAAAATTTCAGTTACAAGAGCATAACTCTCTCAAAATACTTAAAGAGATTTAAAATGTTTATGTTCATGTTTTGAAATAAAATAAATTAACAATGACAATATGATAACCATCATATCCCTGTGGCCATCTGTCCAGTGCTTTTTCCTCGCTCCAGCATCCCCTACATGGGGCATGTAGCATGTTCAAATTTAAGAGTTGGAAACTTTCATACCTTCAAATCTTTTCAAAATCATCAAAATGGCTTTTTCCACAAATTTTGTATGTGTGTAAATTGTATAATATCGAAGGTAGGCCTACACAATTATAGCAATTGTGTAGTTAATTCTCATGATGTATTTTCAGAAAGTTTTGGAATATTTTTCCTCTCTCCAAATGTCTCACTACCAAAACAATAATTTATAAATTAATAAGGGCTATACTAACCTATTAAGATTTTGTTAACATGTACCTTGTACTTGTATTTTTTGCTATTTTATTAAAATGTTTTTAGAGGTAAATCGATAACAAATACAATTTTAACAATATTTTAAGTTTGATTTATGTGATTTTTTTTCTTTTTTGAATTCCATCTTTCTTTGTAAAAGGCATAAAGCTTATCATACTAATTCCAAAGTTAAGGATTCATTAGTTTGAATATGCATTGAACTAAACACTATCGTAGCTGATAATTCAATATACTTTATTTTTGACAAAACATCTCATTTTTCGACTGTGACAGCACATTTTCAGTAGTGAGCTAGTGACAGTAATGTTTTGGTAGTGACAAAAACGCATTCCCATAAAATAAAGGATTATGTATACTCTTTTGTCACTACTGAAAAAATGATGACATGGAATAACACCCAAACAACATTGATGTCACTATACCGAAACTCCACCAAATGCTAATCAGCACGTTAGCTAGCACAGTTCTGAACAGTTTAACACATATAAAAACTAAATATTATGGAATAACTCCCCCCGAAAAGTGTGCTTAATTAAAAAATAATAATAATAATTTGCGAATGAACTCAATGACCCACCCCCCTCCTTCCAGCACACTGGCACAGATCGCTTGCGCACCGCGCTGCGCACAGATAAGTATGCAGTATATCAGTTCTCCAGAATGACACACTACTTCAGATAAATGAATAAATTCCCTTCTGTTTTTCTACCCTCTCTGTCCTATATAGTACTGAGAATTACTACTTTCGCATATAATTTATCAGGGATAGTATGCACATTAGGACGCAGGATCAGTGGGCGGAGCTGCACTCACTCCAGCTCACGGTGACGTTGTGCATTACCCTTCATCTGAAGTAGTGTGTCATTCTGGAGAACTGATATACTGCATACTTCTCTGTGCGCAGCGCGGCGCGTACTGTAGTGCGCAAGCGATCTGTGCCAGTGTGCTGGAAGGAGGGGGATGGGTCATTGAGTTCATTCGCACTACAGCAGATCCGCTCTCACTGTGTATCTCTCGCTCACAGTCTCGCTTCAGGAATATGTGTCAGATGGATGGCGAGGCGAAAAACAAGAGCTTTTAAAACATGGTGCATACGGTACGTGCCTCCGCGCTTCGCTTGACCTTTCATCAGGACAAAGGAAGTCGATGAGCCGCTCCTGCCGTTTCCAGGTCAGTCGAGGAGACTCGCCGGTGTTCGATTAGTGGAATAATACCGAGCGAAGCGATGAAGCGCCGTGAATGATTATGGCCGATAGTCACCGAAGGGGCACGGACAGAGGCAGAGGCAGGATGACATCAGGATACTCGCAGCAGTACGCGAGCGGCAAAGCGTCAGACATACAGGAGCTTGCGTCTAAGCGCGTGGACATCCAGAAGAAGCGCTTCTACCTGGACGTGAAGCAGAGCACCCGTGGCCGCTTCCTGAAGATCGCCGAGGTGTGGATCGGCCGAGGCCGGCACGACAACATCCGCAAGAGCAAGCTCACTCTCTCCATGTCCATGGCGCCCGATCTGCGCTACTGCCTGGGGGACTTCATTGATTATTACGCGCACATTGGGCTCCGAGTGTGCCAGGCGCCGCAGGGGCAGAGCAACGGCCAGGGACGCGCACCGGAGCCCCGCCGGAGAGCAGCGGATCCGGCGGCGTCCCCCAGCGGCTCGGCCGCGTCCGAGGAGCAGACGCATCGCGTGCTGAAGAGCGAGTTCATCGAGCGGGACAACAGGAAATACTACCTGGACCTGAAGGAGAACCAGCGCGGCCGGTTCCTGCGCATTCGGCAGACCGTCAACCGCGGACACGGGGGCATGGGGTACTACGGCCAGGGCATCGAGCAGACCATCGTGCTGCCGGCGCAGGGCCTGATCGAGTTCAGAGACGCGCTGTCGCAGTTAATCGACGAATACGGCGACGACGAGCCCTGCGCGCGGAACCACGACGCGTCGCCCGAGCTGCCCGAGGCTGCGTCGTTCCGCGTCGACAACAAGCGCTTTTACTTCGACGTGGGTTCGAACCGCTTCGGCATTTTCCTGAAGATCAGCGAGGTCCGGCAGCCCTACCGGAACACTATCACCGTCCCGCTGAAAGCCTGGGCCCGCTTCGGCGAGAACTTCATTCGGTACGAGGAGGAGATGCGCCACATCTTCACCTGTCATAAAGAGAAGCGGACGGATGCGGAGGAGCAGGAGGATTGACGCACGCTGCTGCTTCGGATGATGATGCTTCTGGTGTTAGTTGTTCCTCAAGCCTCCTGCTGTACTCACCTTACACTTTACCGTGCGGCCCGTCCCGTTCATACCCACTACTGTCGATTTAAATCTAGACAGAGTGTGTGTGTGTGTGTGTGTGTGTGTGTGTGTGAGAGAGAGAGAGAGAGAGAGCATGCATTAGGATTTTGTTTTGTCTCCAATACTTCTTCAAAGGCTTAACGTGTATGGGGCTGCTGTGCAATTTCTCAAAGCTGGGAATCAGATAATCAAGGTCTTATCAAGCACTTAGGTAACACTTTATTTTGATATAGTCCACTTTAGACATTCTACTAAGGCTGATAATACATGGGGCAACTTGTTGAGCAATAGTGCTGGCTTAATCATATGGCATCCAGGTGAGACACAGGGCCTATGATTTAAAGTATCCAGATAGAAATGTGTTACCCATTCTCAATGGGAAAGTAGCCAAGCAACATTGCTCAAAATTGCCCTGTCTATCATCGGCCTAACAGTAAGTATCTTTGAAACTAAATGTCGATTAGTAGTCATTAGAGTATTATTAGACTGTCTGCTTAATATCTTCTAAGGCTAATAGACGGGGCAACATTATTTTGAGCAAGATTGCTTGGACACTTTTACCATTGTGTTTTGTTGGGTGCACAACATACTGAACTTTGCAAGTATATGTCAAATTATTCTAACCCTAAGCCTAACCTAACAGTCTTCTCTGAGAGTTAGTAGACATGTAGTTGCAGAGTTACTTTTAGTTAGTAGAATGTCTAAAGTGGACGATCAAATAAAGTGTAACCAGCACTTATATTATATCAGAGATGCACTGCACACGAGTGCAGAGTATTTTGATGGTCCAAAGTGAAGCTTTTCTCTTTTTTTTTTCATTTCAATGTTCAAGGGAACTGCAACATTTTTGCCATTGCACAACTACAATGTAACCCATTTGAAATTAGAAACCAAAAAGTGTATTAATATTTACATTATTTGGATGAATTATTTAAATATGAAAAATGGCTAAACTGATGATGCTGCTGTAACTATAAGGTTGATGATATACGGGTCCATTTTTTGAGTAATTTTGCTAGCCAAATTTTTTTGAGCAGTGTTGCTTGGACACTTTCCCATTGAGAATGGGTAATAAATGTATATTTAAGACTGGTTAGACCTGGTTGCGCCTTGATGCCAACACAATCCAATTTTGCCTGGCAACATTGCTCAAAAGTTGCCCAGTGTATCATCAGACTAAAGCATCAAATATATGATCATGTGTGGCCATGCTTTAGCACAAATGAACAGACACTGTTCTAAGATTAGCTTTTTTTAAATTTTATTTTAAGTTTTAAAAGTGGCTTTAAATATTAGGTTTTAGTGATATAAATATCTCTGACAAGACAAATGCTAAATCACTCTTGATAGGTGTGCAATATTACATTTTTCCCTGTCAGTGGGTTTAAACGAGAACTGTGCAAAAGCAAAGCAAACAAATAGGCTCGTATAAAGAGAACAGAATTTAGTTTAACTTGGCTTGCAGGGTTATGTCGTCTTGCGTGAAATGTTGAAAAGAATTGTCACACTGCATTTACACAGACCTAAAATGTTTAAATGCATTTGACATGATGTCTGTTATTCCTATCAAAACTACATACGATCATACACACATTCTGCTATATAACTAAGATGTAATCATTCGTTTTTAAATAATGTGTGAGAAAATGTGAGAAAACTAACAAGCATTTGCAGCATCCCCAGGTGTCCTTCACACCCAGTTCATTGGATTGTGGGAAATGGTTTTTGGCATACAGTTTTAAAATCTACACTGAAATTGGGCGTGCTATGCACAGTATGCATTTTGCATACTGAGTTTCATTCAAATAAAATATAAGCAGTAGTGTTCTATGTAAACACAGCATGTGTTGACTAGTTGCCTTTGTTCAAACTTTTTTTCCTGGAGTTGTAGCATTTAGAGGCACGGACATACATGCATCTAGGGAGTTGTTTTCTTGTTAAAGCACAACTAATGAGTATTTAGGTCTGACTTGAGTTAGCTTCTGTTTATTTGTACTGTAATTATTGTCCAGCTGACGGGAAAAGCAATTAGTTTCAGCACTTCTTTTTTTCTCTGTGTGTGAGAGAGTATTTATGTTTTAGAAGAATATAACTGAATTATGGGTACATTCTGTGGGTTAGTGTTAAGATGCTGATCTATAACAGACACCTCCTACAGGAAGCACTTTATTCAAACAGCACTTTGAGCTGCTTCATCTGCATTACCACTGCAAAGAGAGCCCCATTTCGTGCTCCCAAACGAACACCTCAGCCTTTCAGAAGTGCATTCATGTGTTTTCTCTGTGCACTTCTTGGTTCTTTTCGATCAGATTTGGTTGCAATATGTCATTTCAAGGGTCTGATTAGCATATCACTGACACCGAGTATTCAGTCTGTGATTGTATTGTCTGCACACAGATTTCTTACAATAAGGGCTGCTAGAGGATGCAGTATGTACTAACGTTGGGTCATAATGCCTGGTATGCAGATTTCCCATATTTATAAGGTAGGAAGTTTGAAAAAGGTAGAATCCTTTTTTTCTACCGGGGCATCAGAATATTTAGGGAGTTACCTTTAAATGGCAGAATCTGGTTGTCCTCTTTTACCTGTAAAGCTGGTGCAAAATTAATGAACCATGTGCACTTTAAAATTCTGAGTACAGGTTTGTTTCCAACAAAGAAATGAGTAGAAGTATGCTTGTTGTATGTGTATGTGCAATGCATGACCAGAAGAGAGCAGTGTTTGTATGATGTTTTTCTCGCTTTGTGTATAGGTGGTATACAAATATTGCTAGTGTACACAATTTATCGCCCTGATGAAACGGCATATTTAATTCTAAAGGGATTATTTGGGAAGATGGATGTCTATTTCCTGTAGTGTTAGAGGAAACAGCTATGTCAATTTATAAGGCCATCTCAAAATGCAATTATATTGCAGCTATATCTGAGTTACTCTAAACACTTGAATTCATGAAATTGGACTGTTATGCATAACATGTACTGAAGTCACAGTTTTCAACCCATAGGCCTTAAAATCATTGCACTGTGGATGTAATGATTGACTTTAGGGTTAGGAATTGTCGTTCCAACGTAGTTTGCCTTCATGTCTAAAATGTAACATTTTGTACGCATGATGTTAGAAAAAAAAAAAAAAGAACTGGGAAAAAGGTGTTTTGAATGCGGCAAAGAATAAAATGAATAATAACAAAGCAAAATAGAAAAATATTTCCTTTCAGAAATCTAAATATAACAGCAGAGATGCATACACTTCTGTATATGTTCTTGATAGTGGTGTGGGTAATGTGATGTTCTCAAAATAGAAAAAAAGAAAGGTTGTTTACAAACTTTCTTGAGTTGTCCCTTTTTATCTTTGTGTTGACCATCTGCGGTTGGATTTAAGACGTGTCAGTGTTTGTTAAATGATTTTAAAAGATGGCAAAATTAAAAAAAAATGTTTTGGTGTATCTTTAGATAATGTATTGTAGTGTGTCCTCCTGTAGAGCCTTTGAATATTATACGAATCAAAAACAAGAAAGAAATGGTTCTGTCTAGTAGCACTTTCTTTTCTCGTGAGTACTGTATTCGTTTCTGTTTAACATGTATGGTACAGTATGAATATTCCTGATTTGCCTTGTAATGTTTTTAAAAGGTTGAAATATGTAGGATACATATCTGATGAAATATGAAGTTTTAAACTTGACTTTCGTGCATGCCAACAGTAGGGTCCTGACGAACTTCAAATATATATGAAAAAATGGTGCTAAATGAGAACATATAAAGGTGCTGAACTGGACCCTAGCTGCATGTTTGTTGAATGACAATGGAAACAGTAGAGCAAACCCGAGGCTTTTCAGTCTCGAGATTGACGACAAGATGCCCTTTCTCAACGCGAGTAGTTTTGTGTAACTGTAAATCATGCACACTTGTGTCTGCGCAGTCGTGTATGGATGCTCCCTGAATACAAGTCTGGCATAATTTTCCATTTAAGGTTGCTTTGAGCAGGATGACATAAGAAAGGCACGTTTGCTCATGTTGAAGCTGCAAAAACTATGTCAGACATGTAATCAGGGAGCAGCCAATCCACCGTAGCTGGTACAGTCTTTACGGTGAATAACACAGCACATTATAAAACTAGTGGGTGAGAGATTGAATCGGTAGACGCCTCATGAAGGAAATCCTCACCAGAGTACATGCTGAAATGTGTGATCATTATTTACAGTTACCCAATATTTGTGTGTAAAAGTTCCACAGACAATCTAATAAAGTACAACTTTTTTATGTTTAGAATGTGTCTTTTGATCAACTCTTCAAATATCATTGGCTAATACTATTAGTTAGTCTATTATTGACTGTTTTTATCTTTTCCCACATTAAAGTGAGTTCACAACTTATTTTTGGTAGTCATTTGTATGGTATTTTGGTATGATGTACTTTTGGCATAGAAAATGTGAATGTTTTTAAATGAGTGCTTCAATAGCTGCACTATCCAAGCTGCTTTAGGGTTCAAGACCTAAGCATCTATTACTTTTTGAGCTATATATGTGCATACTGAATCTCCACATGTCAAGAAGAAATATCCCTCTGGCTCGTGGTCATTTGAGTTCAAGCGCTGAGCCATGGTTTCTTATAGCTGCTTGATCTTAATATCTCTGGTCTTTTCTTTCAGAAATACTGTTTTTTTAATCACATACACTCTTAAAAATAAAAGTGCTTCACGATCACAAACTTTTTTTTGTCTATATTGTTCCATAAAGAACCGGTTAACATCCGAAGAACCTTTCTGTTTCACAAAAAGTTCTTTGTGGTGAAATAAGGTTCTTCAGATTATTAAAAAGACAAGAAAGAGATGGTTCTTTAAGAACCTTTTACTAAATAGTTCTATATATGTGGAACTAAAAATGGTTCTTCTGTGCATCGCTGTGAAGAACATTTTAAGCACCTTTATTTTTAAGAGTGTAGTTGCAGCAAATAATAATTTTCAGCAGTTTTACAGGGCAACATACATAGGATGTCTTGAGTGTTTTAAGAACTTTTATCAGAGATCTGAATCATTCTCAAGAAGGAAAAAGAAAAAAAAAGGAAGCGGCTTCATATGAGGGTGTGAAGATGGGTGTAAAAGCTGAAAATAGAAGCTTCTCTTCCTGAGAATGATGGTCAGTTTGTGCACCCTTTCAAAGTACAATTAATTGCATGAATGATCCAAAGACCTTCAGTCTGAAACAATACAATACAAATATGTTTTTCATTGGAAATAGTGTAATTAAATAGTTTTGTACCAAAAAATAAATTAATTAACAACCATTTTATTCAGATTTAAGTGTAATCTAGAATGTTTATACATTGTAAAGAAATGTGTTCGCTTTGTCTAATGAACAGTGTTTTCTCATATAAAGCCCCGTGTCAAAGCCTTAACCCATATATCAAGTAGAAATTCTCAAATAGTATGATACTAACATTTAAAATATATATATTTTAAAACTAAAAGATCCAAATGTTCTCATCTCTTCTCTATGTGGGTGGTATGTTTCGAGGCTCATGGGTGGTTGGAGAAAAGAAGAACCCGTGGTGTTAGTAACAGTACTAGGTAATTTCCTGTGCCTTTGCTGTTCAGAGTTTGAGGTCAAGCGATTTCCTTTTTGGTATGTCTCACTTGATGTTCCTCAAACTGAAGTGACAAACTTCGCACAGTTCCCTGCTAAGACATCTTAGATCATGTCATACATGCTCAACTGCCATTTTACATGATGGTAAGTACTCAAAATTTTGATCTTACAAGTTGAAGCGATTATTTCTTTCAGTGTGCTGATGTTTGTTTGTTTGCTCAGTTGTGCTGTAGATGTGATTTAACTCATATAAACATTTCACATGTATACAAAGCTGTGTTTTCACTGTTGTGCGGTCATGTGAAACATACCAAGCATGTATTTTAATACTAATATACAGCTTTAGCCAAATCTTTCACTAGAAGTCATGTGATTGTCAATGTTGAATTATAGCAATGTTCCCTAAACCACAAGTTTAGTAACACTGAACTGACCCCTTCTGAAGGATGTTTATTTTTATACACGTGAAAGCCTAAATACCTGTGTCGACGTTTACATTTAATGCTGTGTGTCGACGTTTGCTGTGGCAATGTGATTATTTTCCAAGATGCATTTCTTTCTTTCTTTTTTTCAGTAAAGATTTCTATAGCACCCCTTGTACCAAATAGCATCTTATTAATGTGTTTAAAAGGTTGTTTAAAAAAATTCAGGGTTGTTTTGTTTTCATACGGTCACATGGTAAATTGTACAAATAAAGAGCTGACCAGGTTTAACAATATTTAAGCATAAGTTAAAAAATGTGAGCACTACAGCAGAAATATATTCTGGACAAGAGTGAAGCTCTCGCTGCCTTAACATTTGGTGATGATGGGGAAGTCGTGGCCTAGTGGTTAGTGAGTTTTACTCCTAACCCTAAGGTTGTGGGTTCAAGTCTCGGGCCGGCAATACCATGACTGAGGTGCCCTTGAGCAAGGCACCGAACCCCCAACTGCTCCCCGGGTGGCGCAGCATAAATGACTGCTCCGGCTGTGTGTGTGTGTGTGTGTGTGTGTGTGTGTGTGTGCACTTTGGATGGGTTAAATGCAGAGCATGAATTCTGAGTATGGATCGCCATACTTGGCTGTATGTCACTTTCACTTAATTACTTTTACCATATATTCAACATAAAGCCTATGTGTTCATTGTTATCTATACAACCGACTGTATGCAGTGAAAGAGCAAATTGTTTTTTAACTGTTTGCCTACCACTTGTAAAGCGGGTGACACTTTATAATAGTCTTGGGAATATCTGCTGAGCAAATAGTCATCAGAAGAAATGTACACATTATTTTACATGTTAGAATAATGGAAGGATTTTTTTTTTTTGTCATAGAGTGAATATCAGTTGTAAACAAGTATGGAGAAAAGACACCGTGAGGGGACATTAGAGGGCTCCAGATCACACCAGTCAACATTAACAGGAACCCTGGCACTGAAGAACTTCACCATACCCAGGAAGAAGCGGACCTCTAGAGAAGGTTTTACTAGATTTTCTCAACAGCAAAATAAATAAATAAATAACATTTGTGATGGCATGCTAAACATCCAAACTGTTTTATGATAGTGCTGTTATAATCCAGAGCAACTGCTAAATTTGTCAGGTGCTTTTTGACTTCTTTTTGGTCAGTCCTTTTGGAGCGTTGTTCAGAGGAAAGCCGTGACTACAATCTCATTCAGACAAAACTGAGAGATGCCAAGCTGGACACTAGAGAGGACCGAGCAAATGCATGGGTCTGGAAAGATGTTTGTTTAGTGCACAATGAGGAGCTCCTTAAAAAGTTCTTAGAAAAAAGGTAACATGCTGGCCTGCTGTTACATTTTCACGTGAAAAGGCTTTGCTCTTGTGGCACCTCAGAAATTCAGAAATTAAAATAAATTTTCCACAATAAACAAATTTATTACACATAATTTCTGAACCTATTTGTTTTGTTTTCTTTGAATGTATGGATTTACTTGGGTTGTTACTAAATTCTGGTAAAATTTTCAAGTCAACAGCATCTTTAGAAATATATTTACTGAGAAAAAGGGTAAGATGTTCAATACTTATTTTACCTGTTGTATCTTTGAACGCTCATCTTCAGGGCAGAGATGCGAGCCAAAGGAAGACATGGGAGAGAAATGGAAGAAAGATTCTGTTTTTTAGCTTCATCGGATCAAATGGCAGCCCAGATTTATCGGCACGGTCTACAGGTTGGCAGCACTGTCCAGTATGCCTTGGGAAAGCCATCACACGGAGTATATCTCTTTAGGCATGTCGATGTGGCTCTGAAATCTAATACCAACGTATTAAGTTTGACAAAAGTTGTAATTTTCAAGGTTTGTTGAATGTTATACATTATACAATTATGAGTCTTATACAGTCTAAACATTGTGGAATGACATTTATTAATGGAATGACAGTAAGTAGAGAACATTGTTATGTTTTGGCGTTTCAGGTTCTTTATGGAAAGGTGAAAAAATCTGCTCCAAGCTTGGACTGGAACAAAACGCAGGATCCCACTGTGAGCTTTGACTGTCACATGTGTAAAGACGCAGTGTCTTATCGAGACACTCTTCACCAACAAGTTCTGGGCTCCTCTGTCAGTTGATTTAATCTCAGAATAGCAAATTATCTGATCAAATAGACTGGATAACTAACAGGAGTCTTCTTAAAAAACTTTGTCCTTCTAGGTTTTTCTGTTTGACTTTAACGAGAAGCAGGAACTCACTGAAAGACCCAGGCAGTGTTTGCCGTATGCTGTAGTTTCATTTGTTCCTGCTAGCAGTGCCATTCTGACTGTGCCTACAAACCTACCGCTCTCAGCTTCAGCGCTACCTGTTGGCCAAGTGCATGGTGAGATAACACAAACCTTTTTATTACGACTTCAAGCATGCCCATCATTATCAAATCAAGTTTATTTCTGTAGCACTTTTCACAATTCATATGAAGATATGTATGTTGCAGTCTTTAATCAATAATGTATTTGTTTATTTTATCCCTGAAAAATACAACAGACCATTTTAAGGCATGTAATTTGGCAAAGAGAAAAGGAGGCACTGCCACCATTACGTTCAAACACTTTGGCATGTCGGGCTGCTGTGAGACACCTCATTATACACCTCAGAAACCAGAAGTAGAAGCTGCATTTCAAAGGAGCGATATTCAAAACACTCTGTCATTCAACCCAAAACAGCACTGGATTGCTGCCAGTGAGGAAGCAGCTTCCAGTAGTTCAGGGCCAGTTATGGATAACACTGCCATCTCTCAAAGCTTGCTGGGAAAGAAATTATTCCTGAGTAATCACAAAAAGAGTATTGCAAACAATGACAATACATGGGACATAGTACCTCAAAGTCCACTGGACAAAATTTCTAGCTTGGTGTATTCTTCACGCTTGGTTAGTGATCCTCGTCTATCTAGACAAGGAACATATAAACAAACCAACCACTCAGAGGCCAAGGTAGCATACACTGGATCTGGGTGTGATAATAAGGAATGCCAACCATCTGATAAAAACCAAGAGGACAATTATGGATTTGCTGGAAATACGTGTGATTCAAAAGAGCCAACAAAGAAGGACACTCAAAGAGAAACCTCAAGGATCGACCAATGTTCGCATGCCCTGACATTGCCTTCAATGAAGTTATTCAAAATGAAATTCCAAAAATATGCTGCCTACTTTAGAATGAATGAGGAAGAGAGGCATCTAAACATATGGTCACAAGAAAACATGTCAGCAGAGCAAAAGCAAGAATTAGCTGACCGAATACATTTTTATGAAGGTTATTATCATAAGTATAAAAACGGATTGATCTTTCAAAATGTTAATGAGACAAAGAAGAAGTCCAGCGTTTCTCAAATAGAGCCCAAAGAAAATCACATTCTACAGACAAAAGACGATACGTATAAGCACAATCAGTCCTATGTGTGCCAACCAAGAAGTCATAATGCTGCAAGTTTGTCAGATAACAGGGGTAAATGTAGCACAACACTCATTCATGAGACCAGTCTTCTATATCATGCAGAATCTAGTGCAGTAATGTTGCCAGAAAAGGGACAGGATCAAGCACCAGAGACTAACCAGGACCATCCTGATAGATGTCTGGTTCACTCTTCAGATAAACTTTCAGAGCAGTCATTGGTGCTGACATCATTGAACCTAAACCTCACAGGTGAGAAAACTGAGACACAAAGTGTACATCTTGATCTCAGGCACCCAAGTCATTTAAGTTGTCCCTCTAATGAAGCTAAGCTTAATCACAGCATAGAAGGTGAAAGTGAGCTCTCCAGAAGAGCAGTAGAGGACTTAAAAGAGAATCAGTCTACTCCAGGTGATAACTTAGTTGAAAAGCTCAGCACTGGATCATGCCTTATGTATGCAAACAACGTCATGGATAACACAGTCATGGATATTGCAAGCTGTGTTGAAGTCTCTAGCTGTGGACCATCAGACAACTGTGACCTCAGTCCTCCCATGACAGTAAAGCAAAAGGAGGATGGGAAAACTGGCAGTGATGTTCAAGAGATGGGTACTTTTAGATGGATAAAATGTTGTGAAGACTCATCTCCAGAGCTTGATATGGAAACAGTAAAGCGGGATGGCAGTACTCACTGCGAATTGTACAAAAGAATTCAACTTGATCAACTGTTGCCAAGCATGTTTGAAAAGCATGTTTTTTCCTCAAGTACAGACAAAGATATGAGCAGACCTGTGGACAATATTTCCAAGCTAAAAAATGAAAGCAAAGATGACAGCGAAGCTGAAACAAACCTAAATATCAAAGTTACTCTAAAATCCAGCAAAACATCTGCTCATACTACAGAAGTGCTTTCTCTCTCTGAGCGATTTTCAAAAATCAAAGGCCTTCAAAAGAAATTGATTGAAAGAAACAACAAAATGATTCAAAGCAGAAGCGGAGGGTACAAAGAAACTGCAACTTGCAATGCTGAACTAATACAACTACTAGCTCAGAGGTACAGTAAATCGAAACTGTATGTAAAATACAACTACTTGAGCAGGCCAGGTTATAAGAAGTCATGCCTCAAAAAACAGCATACAGTTCTATCACTACGTCACTCTCTAAAGAGGAGCAAATATGTCAAGAAGACATCCTTCTGGAAAGCAAAGAGGAATATTAGCAGAGCAACTGTGTCAGCTGATGAAACATTAAACAGCAAAGCAACACCAGACTCTTCAAACAGTCAGTCTGAAATAGTCTTTACAGAACATGAAGATCAAGACCCAGACTCTAATTTAAGAATGTCTCACACATCTGATGATGGAAAATCATTGCATGTTCAGGGTTCTCAGGAGGCTACTGCCACTCTTCCTGAGCCCAAACTGATAGAGGAGCCAATAAATCCTACAGAAGATCTCTATAAAAATGATTCAGTCTGCACTGAGAAGGCAACAACAGATTTTACTCCATATCTAATCCCAGTAATAGTGGATAAAGGAGAACGAGTGAAGACAACCGAAAACATCTCCAATCAAAGCCAAATATCCTTGATCACATGCAGTAGCAAAAAGCAAGGGCGTAAAGAGTGCGAAGAGGAGAAAATGTTGCTAACTGTGACATCAGAGACTGGACTAAATCCGTTAAGAAAGGAGCTTTTCACATTTAAATTTACAGTGGATGACAATGTAGATGCTGATTGTAAGGCATCAGAAACACACAGTGATATGCCTGCAAGCAACACAACCAACAGTCATAAAACTGAGCTCAGGTCAAACGTGACTCCAGAAGCCAAGTTGATGGATGCTATCAATGCTACAGCTGAGACAGAAACTATAAAATGTAGTGAGCAAAATGCAAATACGAAGAATACTCCAAATGTACAGTGTTTTGAAGGAACAGAACTCATGTCTGCATATATCCCACATATGAACCAATCATGTCTCAAAATGTTTACCAACACATCAAATGTCCACAGTGTTTGGAGTACTGATTCTGAGGCATTTGGATACACAACATTAGATTCAAAGCAGTGTAGGTCAGAGGCTTTGAACTGTACATCAAATAATGTTGTAGATCTTACTGTTGATGATCCAGCTTTGAGTGTCCAGTGTGAGATTTCTTCAAAACGCACAAAGAAGAACAGCAACACCAGTTTGCTCGGTTCTGACAAATCACAAAGTACCCCGACAATCAGAGACAACTGTAATTTATCAAGGCCAGACCAAAATAAAACCGATGAGGCAAACTCACCAGAAACCCAGCTCATTTCTAAACTAAGAGATTATTTGACCAAATTTGAGTCCACTGTCAAGAAACAAGAGTCAGTGAATGAAGATCTTAAAGAAAGGCCAGTTATGTGGATAACACTTGACAGCACTGCACATAAACAGCAATTGTATGAAAAAAGCCAGTACTGTATGGTGAACGTTCCTTGCCTGATGTCTCATGGGGGTGAAACTGTTAAAAAAAACAATTCAAGTGAATACACTGAAGCCCCTGCTAGGAAGGTTCTTCGAAGGGAACATGCTCGACATGGAACTGATGTTTGCCTATTAGTGCCTGTTGAACCTAAGAGAGGCAGACGATCTTCTCAAACCAAACGAACCAGTAAGCAAAGATCAAGGAGGAGCTCAGTACCTAGTGTCAGTCCTGACAGTACCAGTGCTTTAGACACCATCAAAGATAACAGTCCTCTCCCTTTGGCCCCAGTGAATGACCGGAGTGCTGTTTTCCCAGAAATCTCCATCAATAACACCTTTAATGCCCAGTTACAGATGCAAAGAAAGCAAACAACAGCCCAACAAAATTCCTCTGTGAATCTGAATAGTATATATGAACGACAGAGTCAAGAGAATCAATCTTTGAACACTGTAAAAATCATTGATGATGGCAATGTGAGCAGTACATTCGCTGACAATAAATACAGCATCAGTGACATTTCGAACACTCTTAAAAAAGCAGACCAGACAGTCTCATTAACCGAACTTGGATCTTTGCAGTCTAAATGCAAAAGCATGTTGCAGCATTTTATTTTAAGTTTTGAACAAGATCAGAAAGTGCCATTTAATCAATCTTTTGTCTCAAGGTGTCTCATCTTAGAGCAATATTTGGACCATCCACCTGCACAAGTAGACCTGAAGTATGAAGCAGTGAATTCTTACTTGGAGTTGCAGATGATGATGGAAGCTTGGCAGTTTGTAGAAAACAAAATCAACTTTCTGAGCGGTAAACCCACGTTTAGGAGTTTGCTATGGTATGACCCTTCTCTTTATGGAGAACTGTACAAAGGTGAGGTTGGCTTTCAGCAGCAGTCATCATTGTTTGCTTCTTTTCAAAAGATCTTGGCACAAGAGGGCTACAGTAAACTGCAGGAATACTACAGTGCGGTATTCTCCTTGCACAAACAGCTCAATGCAGCCCCTGATGCGTCATACTACATGTATCTGAAAAGTAAGCGTGAGATCCTTGAGGCTGAGGCTGCACTCAGAAATGCCCACGACATTAAAAGCTTCTTTTTATCTGTACCAATGTCTGCAATGATCAATTTAGGAGACAGTTTGGAAAGACTGGAAAAGATACACAAAGTGATAATGACTTTTGTGGAGACACCTTCGGATCAGTTGCCAGGGACATTTGATGTGGGCAAAGCAGAGCATCTTTCCATCACATGCAGATATCTCCAAGAAAAAGCTCTTTTCATGAAGTCATGCAAAGATATGATTAGCAAAGTGTCATGGTTTGGAATTGAGCACCTTCTTTATGATGCCTCTAAGGTTCTAGTATGGCAAGACATGAGTCACGGTGCACCAAATGAAGTTCTCAAGACATATAAGAATTCAAACCCGCAGATTATTTTTGGGGTGACGGAGTCAGGTGTTACACTTGTAAACAAAGTGGAACAGCCCCCTCCATCCATAAATGGAGCAGAGATTTCAACGAAACAAAAGAGTGATGCTGCTCGGAAACGCAAGAGTTCACAGTTATGGGCGTCCTCTCAACCCAGTGTTGCACAGGTAAGATTCTGGTTTGTATATCCAGGGATTGTCCCTTATTTTATATTTTATCCGCTTTCATTTTTTTCCCCCTAAAAAAACACCAGTAACACTATATTTGAGTCCACTTTAGACATTCTACTAACAGTAAGTAACTTTGCAACTACGTCAACTAGCAGTCATTAGACTTTTAGTAGATGTCTGCTTAATATCTTCTAACACTTTGAGTCCACAACATACAACATACTGACTACGAGAAACTTTGCAAGTATATGTCAACTTATTCTACTAACCCTACACCTAACCTAACAGTTTACTCTTAGAGTTAGAATACATATAGTTACGTTTTCATTTAGTCATTTAGAAGATGTTTTTATCTAAAGCGACTTACAAATGCGAATAATGGAAGCAATAAAAATAAAAAAATCATGTGTAACTATAACAAGTCTCAGTTAGGTTTACTTAGTACACGTAGCAAGTTTATTTTTTTTAGTATATAATATATAAAAAGAAAACAGATAGAATAGAGCAAGCTAGTGTTAAAGGCATATTCTGCTTTTGTTAATTGCATAAAAATAAAGAAAAACAAAAAGAGTTTTTCACGATACGGTGTGTGGGTAGAGGCAGGATGATGAAGATGAATAAGTTCAAACACACATTAATAATTCCAAAACAGGTACACGCCTGCACATACACGCACATACAGAACTAATAATGACACAACAAGAACAGGAATGACCAAATATGGGCACATGAGGGAGAAAACACCACAAACAGTCCTGTGACAGTGATAGTTTAAGAAAACAAGCAGTAAATGAATAGAGTGCAAGTCTAAAAGGGACAAGTATTTTTAAGAATAGATTTAGAATAGAAAGAGCCAGAGTTAGAGGGTCAAACAAAGGAAGATATTGTTTTTAAGAGAGTGGAAGAATGAATAGAGTTTCTTTAGCTGATTCTTGAAGATGGCTAAGGACTCAGCTGCTCGGATTGAGTTGGGCAGGTCATTTTAGGGAGGGGAGGGAACATTTAAAGACATTTAAAAGTCTTTGAAAGTGGTTTTGTGCCTCTTTGGGATGACACCAATAAAGCAATGTTCACTTGCAGAACACATGCTTTTAGAGGGCACATAAATCTGAAGTAATTAATTTTGTTAAAGGGGTGCAGAACAAGTGGTGGTTTTGTAGGCAAACATTAATGCTTCAAATTTTATGTGAGCAGGTATTGGTAACCAGTGCAAATTGATAAACAGAGGTGTGACGTGCATTCTATTTGACTCATTAAAAAATTATTTTGCTGCCCAGTTCTGGATTAATTCTAAAGGTTTAATAAAAACTGGCTGGAAGTCCTGCCAAGAAAGCACTGCAATTTTCAAGTCTGGACAGAACAAGAGCTTGAACAAGGAGATCCGAAGTATGTTTCGAAAGAAAGTGCCTGATCTTCTTGATGTTGAATAAAGCAATTCTGCAGGATCGGACAGTTTTAGCAATGTGATCAGAGAAAGGCAGCTTATCATCAATCATAACTCCAGGGTTTCTGGCTGTTTTGGAAGGAGATATGGTTGATATGCCTAACTGGATGGTGAAATTGTGATGAAATGATTGGTTTGATGGAACCACAAGCAGTTCTGCCTTGGCAAGGTTGAGTTGAAGGTGATGGTCCTTCATCCGTCTATAAATGTCTGTTAGACAAGCTGATATGCGATCAGCTATTGTTGGATCATCAGGATGGAATGAGAGGTAGAGTTGAGTGTCATCAACATACCAGTGATATAAAAAGTAATGTTTCTGAATGACAGAACCTAGTGATGCCTAGTGATACAGAGAAGAGAATTGGTCCAAGAACTGAGCCCTGAGGCACCCCAGTAGTTAGATGTTGCCACTTAAACACCTCACCTCTCCAAGATACCTTGAAGGACTTATCTGAGAGGTAAGACTCAAATCACTGGAGTGCAGTTCCTGAGATGCCCTTTGCCAGTAGGGTTGACAAGAGGATCTGGTGGTTAACCATGTCAAAAGTAGCAGACAGATCCAGCAAGATAGGTAATGAAGATTTGAAATCCGCTCTAGCCAGTCTTACGGCTTCAACAACTGAGAGAAAGGCAGTCTTGGTTGAATGCCCACTTCTGAAACCAGACTGGTTGCTGTCGAGGAGGATGTTCTGTGTGAAAAATTTAGAGACCAATATGTTGATTTTGGTACCCACATGTTGACAGGTATTTGTACATTGTGTGAAGATTAAAAGTCAACATGTTAACATGAAAGGGTTAACTTTATTGATAACTTTTAAATAAAACTTGCTTTTCTTTATAATGCTATAATGTACAGCACTCATTTGGTATGGCTACTTACATCAACTACAACACCCATGTTTTACAATCCAATAATCAGTTACTAATGAATAAACTACAGTTTTCCTCACTGTAAATTCTCTTTCACATGGAAAGTCACGTTTCACATCTGACTTTAATGGTGTTAGAACTGCTAGAACTGGATGATAGAGATGTTTAATTCCATTTGGTTGCAAGGAAAAACATTGTGTATCTTTCTAAATGTTTGTTTGTTTTATCCTCTAGAGTGTAAAGGCTGATAAGGATGTGGCTTATAAAATGGCTAGGAGGTAGGAGACACTTTTACAATTTAATTTAAGAATAAAAGAATCAGTCTCTAATGCATTCGTTTTGAGTGCATTTTTTAAAATCCTAAAATGTGTGGGTAATGAATGTTTTCCAACATCTTCAGGCCATCTCTTTCACCCCTAACGCAATGCAATGGTGTGAAATCCCCTTTCCAATCAACTTCTGCAAGCCGTGTTGAGATCCCGACCCCTTACTACCCTCTTCCTCACGGAGTGGATCCGGGGCATTGGGGAATGGTTGGAAGCATTGCTGCTGACTGGAATGCCTCGAACTTCCCACCTAACCTCCCACCTTCACCTTCCATGTCTCATGCAAATTCTCTTCATTTGTCTAATAGATGGACGACTTCATCACATTCTGATGACAGGAGATCTTTAGCAGACATACAAAGACCTCAACAGCCTTCAGTCTCTGCTCCCCAAGCAACTTTACGAGGAGATTCTTGTGTCTCACGTCTTGCACCACATTGTCCTGTGCTCTCACAAGAACAAGTAAACCATTTCAATTTATCCATGACACAACCTTATAGTTTACCAAATTGCCCTTCGGATGCAAATTTGATCCCTCCACCTCTCTCGGTTCAGGCTTTGACACATGTCCCTATGCCCAGCGCGATTACAGCAATTCATTACCCCTATTTCCTTCTGAATGGACAAACATACACCACAGACTCCAATGCAGCCATTCACCCTAATACTAGATATTACCCTAACACCATTTAGGGCAAATGTACTATGAGCTATGAAATGGAATCACATGTGAGTCAGTGTTATTTAGTGAAATGAAGTTAAGTGAAGTGATGTGTGGCCAAGTATGGTGACCCATATTCGGAATTTGTGCTCACACACATTATAAACACACACACACACACACACACACACTGTGAACACACACCCAGGGCATTGGGCAGCGAATACAGCTGAATTATATCAAAGAACTAGTTTAACATCTTAAAACTGATTCATAAATGTAGTTGGTGCTTTTAAGCAAATGTACTTTAATGTGAAGTAAATGTATATATGATATAACATACATTTTCTGGTAAAACCTTCCATGTAATGTAAATAACAATGTTTTATACAATGACTTGATGTTCAGTTACTTTATTTTAGTATTTATTGCAATTAAATTTGTTTTCTACAAGTTAATATCAATTAATAAATGATTTGGTGTAAAACATCCCAAATCAGTTGTCCGCACGTGATGCCTTGTGTTTCTGACTGACTGGTTGTACACTGCATTCACAGAATAACTGATTAAAGCGTACAGCTTATAGAATGATCTTCATTTATTAATAATGAAAAGATGCAAGACCATTGCACACATCTATATCATTTGTGAAAAATCATTTGTGAGTTGTTAGTGGTCTTCCTGCCCGCAGGGGGCAGCACCTCGCGCAGAGCGCTCAGGAGCGTGCCGTTCCTATGACGTCACGGGCGGAGAGCGCGGCGGCCATTACACAGCAGCGCGTTTATGAGGAAGGTCGGAAGCGCAACGAGCCAACGGAAAATTCACGAACTACAGACCGCGGATACCGTCAAAAGACATCTATCAGTCACCATTAAGTATAGATGAAAAACACCCGTGACACGACGTTTCGTGTTTAATGAGCTGATATCCGAGTTTAACGGCGGTGTTTGGTGGTTGTGTTTCGCGTCGGCCCAGCGCAGTGCTCTTTTAATTACCGGAGAATCGGCGACAATTACCGCAGGAACGCGCCGGTGATGGATGATAAAACGTTCACCAAAGAATTAGACCAATGGGTCGAACAGCTGAATGAGTGCAAACAGCTGACCGAGAACCAAGTGAGAACACTCTGCGAGAAGGTAAAGGACCTGTCAGGTTTATAACACATCATTAGGTCACATTTATCAATTTATAAACATAAACGATACCCCTGTTACATTTGACGTCATTACAAGAAATAATATGTATACATCGTTAGCATATTTAAAATCCATGACGGTTCTTTGGACATCATGAATGAGATGTGCATACAAACGTATGTCGATATAAAAACGAGTAACGTTATTATTATTTTTTTAAATAAATTTATTCTATATTGTGGCTAAATATAAGTGCGAAGGGTTTTATTATTATATTTAATCAAAAAATTCTACCAAAGTCTGTCCATTTTATGATTTCCGTGTGTTTCCAACACCACAGCCATCACACGTCAGGGTACTAGTGTTCATTGTTGTCAATCTATATAGACAGGTTAGAGTTGGCTGTGTTTTTTTGTACCTTATTCATCCTTATCTGTAATATTTTGCATAGATTTGTTTTGTTTTTTACAGTGTGTAGACTTGAAATTTGTAGAGTTGTAGACCGACTGTGTGGTTAAATGGTAACCTCCAGCAACTTCTCTCTATTTACTTTAAAACAGTCACTACATCTTGCGCTGTTTACAAATGATACAGACCTTACCTCACTAGATGACATCACGGCTGTCTGATGTCATCGTGACTTCATATATATAGACTCGGACATCAAACAGTGCTCTTTAAAAGATACAAAAATAAGGGTAAAAAAGTTTCATTAATAATAAATCGAAGAAATGAAAGTGCAATATTTCAGTCAACATAAAGATTAGTGTTGTCACGGTACCAAAATGTCAGTGTTCTGTACCAATGCTAGTGAAAATCCACGGTTCTCTGCACCAATTTTGGTAAGGGTACCTTCCTGTAGCTCAAACACCAGTGTGTGTCTGGTAAAATGCATGCAATCAATATAGCATAATTCTCTGTGGATGATATTAAATGTAGTCAGGCTTTATCAGGAGTGTTTCACTGTGTCTGAGGTGAAGCTGGTTTTTGCTTAAGCATTGAGAAAGACATGAGGCTACACTGTTGTGAATTAACAGGGTACATCACGTAACATCAGTCTATGTAAGGTAGCAAAAGCCTTATTGTTTTATAAAATTATTTGCATATTAAAATTTGAGGTCACAGTCATTAAAATGCAAATTCATTATGTTTCATTATTCTGCTACATCTAATCCTCTGGCATAACGGATTGTTGCCATTTAACAAAAATAATATTTTTTTTATAGCGAAGCAACAAGTACAGTTAGCCCACTGTTCAATACATAGCTTATCTTTTTAACCACGGTTTCTAGTTCAGTTCTGATGGCTTGACAGCAGAATGTTTTTGCAGCTAATTAACAACAAAAAACTACTGTTAACCTATGAACACTGGAAAAGCGTGAGTTATTATGTCTACTTAAAATGTATTATATATTTATATATAAATATATTTATGACGTTCCAGGAAATCCCTAACATAAAACGTTAAACATTTTGAACGTTATAGTTTTGATTTTGAACAATAAACACTTGCCTGCAACAATAAATGGTTTATCTGTGTTTTTGAATCGACATAGCCTTTATTACAGTATAGACTATATTTAACGCCTCATTCTGTGATAAGAAGCCACATCAGATCACAAAAGGAAGTTATTTCAAACTCTGGACTGATAAGTAAAAAGTTGTTTTCTCTTAAAAGATTTAAAAACACTTAGAGAAAATCATTACAAGGGAAGAGGCTCGGTGTGTGCATTGCTTTTTCAAATGCACGATATAAGCGGGGAGGGATTTTCTTGTATCAGCACGTGAACTCACTGGCACACACACAGTCGATTCTGAGAGAAATATAACACAATTATTTAAATGTAAAACCGCAATTCACAAGCACGTATTGAACCATGAATGACATAGCGAACAGTTCAATATTGTAATGAGAATTGTGACATCCCTAATTTGTTGTATGATGAACCAAAACTGTTGACCGCTCATCACTCTGCTTTCTTGACAGTGAGTTACTCCGTTTTTTGTGTGTTTTGGACTGTTGTTAAGAGCAATACCACACTCAAAACTGGGTGATATTGCTCAATCTAAAGGTGTTTTTATAACTGTCACAACTTGCCATGCTGACGTTTGAAATTCTACCCATATAACACTTCAGAAAGAGCAGAGAGACATTTTTTCTTCTTTGGGTTGGCCAGTAAGTCTTCATATAACAAAACTTGAAGCCTTTACCAAGTATACACATGGAGCAAAAATGTAAAAATAGCCCCCCACCCCTAAATACGGAGTACTCGAGTAGACCCCGTGATCGCAATGCCCGTCCCTTATATGCACTTGATCTGTACTGGCCTAAATCTGCGTATTCTTGCACACAATCAAAAAGAGGTAAGAGTAAAACAGTGTTTACTCTGTGCTAAATAGAGATGTCTCCATGGAAACACACTAATACAGGCTCCATACTGGTGTGGGTTGATCTCTCAGCAGATATTGATTTGATTTCACAGCGATACAGAGTGCACAGACATGGCTTCTTTTAATATTTCATGTTTAAAACCTGCTTCTGTTACCCTGAGCTTTTTTAGTGTGTTCTAGCTTTAGTGGCTCATATTATCAGCCTTTTCTGATGTTAGTTTGAGTGGTGCTTGCCTGGTCTATTAGTAAAGCGCACCTCTTTTCACACCAAAAAAGCACACAAGACCCATGAGTTGAGGAATTGTTGTTCAGACAGTGGGTGTGATTACTTGATCAAACACTACTAATAAAGTGTGAAAATTGTCCAAAGCAAACTTGGTGCTTTAGTTGTGTTAAACAAGGCTGGATGTGTTCAGCTTATTCTTACTAAAAACAACTTTGGTGTACAATGCACTGCTGTAGAAACTAACTAGCTAGTTTTCTGAACATGAGCATACCTTTGTTGTTTGAACCACATTGGTTCAACAATATAGAACTGTTTTTATTTTATTACACTTAATATCAGTATACTTATACACTTAATATGACATCGTCGACTTGATAGCACAGATATGGTTTGAAAAGAGCTGGATGATGATGTCACTGAATTCAGTGATGAACTGCCTTTAACTGAAAGTTGACTGTTTACTGTTGTCCTTTTGCATTATTGACAGACTATTGTCCTATATTATTACTGTAAAGCTGCTTTGACACAAGCTGTGTTGTTAAAAGTGCTATTTAAATAAAGGTGACTTGACGTATTGAAGTCACATGTCAGTTGTGGAGTAAAAATGCCAGCATGCCGCAAAAATGATGCAAATATTGAGGAAATTGTGGCAGAAGGAAGTTTTGGTTTTAAGCTAAAGTAAAACACCACCACTTAAACCAGAGAAGATGAACACGCTGGTATTCTTGTGAAAAGAAAATTGTTAATTAAAAATTGTTGTTGTGCTTCTTGATTAAGAATTACAATGAATCCATCTTTTGTTTTAGTCTTAAAAAGTGAAAGGTTTATAGATAAAAGCAAAACAGACAATTATATTTTCCTGTAAAAGGTGACACCAAGATTGCAAATTACGCATGAATTTTATTTTATATATTGTAACACAGCACAAGAACAATTCACATTGACAAAATTTGAATAACAAATAATGATGTAAAAGAACGGGTTGAAAGTTGAACACTTTGGTTACCGTGTAACTGATCTATAATGAAAGTTTGTCAGCATTTCTTGATAAAATCCCATGTTGTAGCAAAAAATTAAAACTGCAACCTAATTATGTGCTTGTGTGACCAACTGAGAAAATCGCAAAAAAAAACAACAATTTGGAAGAATGAGTCTAGAGTCCTTTTTGTGCATTTATACTAAATGTATAAGAACAATTTTTATTCCAATATCTAGAAACCATATAGTTACATATTACATGGTATTGGGGTGCTATATGTGTGTTTTTATCTAGAGGTCGACCGATTAATCTGCCTATTTTTGGTATTTATTCATTAGCTGGCATCATCTGATTGTGCTGCAGATTAGGTCGATTTAGAGGCAGGCGGGCAGTAGGGATGGGACGGTATGAAAATTTAATATCACGATTATAGTGACTAAAATTATCACGATTATCAATATTATCACGGTTTTGTTGAAACGAGATGAAAGTGTTCAAAAATAGTTGATGCTCACACTGAAAACATTTCAGCAAGTTTTATATTTAATAATCAACAAACAACTAATAAAACAAGCAACTCTATGCACTTAATTTAAAGAAAGATTAAATTCTGTGGCATTTCCTTCCTTACAATGAAAAGTGTAGAAGCATAGAAAAGCATAGAAAAGTCACTGACTTTCGCCATTCCTTCTCGAAAAAAAAACAAAAAAAACATTGTGCGCTGCGCTTGCGTCAGACTGTTGCTGGCTGGACATGATTTAATAGTGAGTTATTAAAACCGCGATAATCAAACACGGTTTTAATGATAATTCATTTTTAAATGATATTACTAACCTTCAGCACATTTTATCACGGTTATCAATAAAACCGGTTATCGTCCCATCCCTAGCCGGGCAGCTTAGCGTTGTTGTGAGGCTGCGTGAGAGACGAGCAGCAGAGGCGTGTTCACACACCGCTTCAGCTAATGGCAGGGCAACACAGCCCATTTTTGAAAGCAGAATCACATTTTACCTGACTAGAATTAATGTCGGATCTCATTCATAAGTGCAACAAGTCATTTGCATCTGAAAGTAGAAACACGTTCAATTAAAACGAAACCTCTGGGCTGATTATAATGTGCACATTAACTTTCCTCATGAAATGTGTGTGTAGGTCTGACAATATCCTCCATGATGTCATCACTCGCAGGCTGTGTAATATGTGTGAAATCTTTTATTTTTATCACTATGGCAATCTGACTTATAGCAGTGTCCAGTGTTTCCTACACATTGAGTTATTTGTGATTACTCGTCACTATATCAAAACTGACTGAAGGATTATATTTTGTTGAATAAAATGAGCTAAATGAATAAAATGTGTTTTGTTATTGGTAGTAGAAGATCTTACAACCATGATTGGCCAAAAATGCTTTTAGGAAACACACCCCTGATTGGGATTTTGAAACATCAGATATCTTTCTGCTTTCAAACATTAACCTCTGCCTGATACACTGTCCTGTTCTTACACCCACAGGCTAAAGAGATTCTCACTAAAGAGTCCAATGTGCAGGAGGTGCGCTGTCCTGTCACAGTGTGTGGAGATGTGCACGGCCAGTTTCATGACCTAATGGAGCTCTTCAGAATTGGAGGGAAGTCACCTGACACTAACTACTTGTTTATGGGTGACTATGTAGACAGAGGATATTACTCAGTGGAAACAGTCTCACTTCTTGTTGCTCTAAAGGTACGCTTACTAAATTCACCACAGCGGTCTTGCAAACTTTTCACAAATTTTGACAGTTGATTTGTCTGCTTCGTTTGTAGGTTCGCTATCCAGAACGCATCACGATATTGCGGGGAAACCATGAAAGCAGACAGATCACACAGGTGTATGGGTTTTATGACGAGTGCTTGAGAAAATACGGCAACGCAAACGTCTGGAAATATTTCACAGACCTCTTTGACTACCTACCCCTCACAGCTCTAGTGGATGGGCAGGTGAGGAATATGACTTCTCTTCTGGGAAATGCATAAGAATAATACCAGAGGAGTTTAAACTCCTCTCACAAAATTATTACAAAGTTATTATCAATAGAGTCAGCCTGGGAATCCTCTGACAGGTGCTGATAGTTAATAACTCGTGTTACTCTCTGGGTGTCAGATCTTCTGTCTGCACGGTGGCCTCTCTCCATCTATAGATACGCTGGATCACATTCGTGCACTGGATCGTCTGCAGGAGGTGCCACATGAGGTCAGTACAGCTACAGATTGCGTCCACGCTACTAGCAGTGTCTAGTGGCTTAAAAGTTATTTAAAAAATTGTATTCTAATATTACTGTAGAGTAAAATCCAAATCTAGTTGAGTGTTTTAGAAAAAAAATATCTTAAATATGTTTACATTGTCATCTAGCAGACGAAACCGTTTGGCTAATTTGCTGGATATGAAAAATGCTCTAAATAAATTGACCAATAGCATTGCAAGTTCTGATTTGAACCAACTTTTAGAAATACTGGACATGTTATATTTACCATATATATATATATATATATATATAACTTTATTTATATAGCGCTTTATACAAAATACATTGCGTCAAAGCAACTGAACAACATTAAATACAGTGTGTCAATAATGCAAAATGATAGTTAGAGGCAGTTCATCATTGAATTCAGTGATGTCATCTCTGTTCAGTTTAAATAGTGTCTGTGCATTCTCACACTCGTTCACCATGACCTGCAGTGCATTATGGGCTTTCGTTTGCGCTTATCAAGATCAGATTCATGGGTTTTAAGCCAGACTTTATCTCCTCATCTTTTATTAGCTCCTTATATAACCAAGATAACGGCTATGCTTGTAAATGTTGAGTATTTAAATCTTTTAAGATGTGTGGCATCTATATTAAATATTTGGCTCGTTTATGGAGAATGGCTGCACATCTGTGTGTGTTTCAGGGACCCATGTGTGACCTTCTGTGGTCAGACCCTGATGATCGCGGTGGCTGGGGAATCTCTCCACGAGGAGCTGGTTACACGTTTGGACAGGACATTTCTGAGACCTTCAACCACGCTAACGGCCTCACGCTGGTGTCCCGCGCTCATCAGCTGGTCATGGAGGTGAGATCCACCGTCCAGTTCTTCACAGCCCTTCAGAAGTATAAAGCTCATAATCAGAGCAAATAAAACTACTTTTTCCCCCCACAGGGATACAACTGGTGTCATGATAGGAACGTTGTCACTATCTTCAGTGCGCCAAACTACTGCTATCGCTGTGGAAATCAGGCAGCCATTATGGAACTGGATGATACTCTTAAATATTCATTGTAAGTTGCACATCTTATGATAATCTTGTCCTGGCATATAAAATGTGATTTCAGATACTTTTATATTTAATTTGGCTCTCTTCGAGAATACAAATGAAGCCTATTTCTTAGACTATAAAGTTTTTTTTACTTGATCTTTTTGGCATTACTAACCCCAAAATATTTTATTGCTACCTGCAATGCAAACAGTCTTTAATTTTAAAGTCAAGTGTGTAATTGCCTGCAGAATGACACTTGAAAGATGTACATGAATGCACTTGTTTTGGACACTTCAGTTGGGCCCTCTGAAATCTATATAATTTTTTCCAAGTTCCATTTTTTCCCTTTACGTTTTTGAAGACTCTGTTTGAATGGTTAAATTAAATTGTATTCATCAAAAGGCATGTCTAATTAATTTAAATAATGAAACTTACGATATTCAACAGTAGTTTAAACGTTGAACAAAAATTAAAATTTGAAGGTCCTATGAAGTTTTTCTCGAATTCAGTTTTAATTGTACCAAATGCATTTAATATTCTGGATTCCATTTTAATGAAACATTTGTTTCAGAAAAGTAATATTTCATTAAATATTAAGTCAAAAGCATAATAAAGCAAAACATTTATTTATTATTATTATAATCCCCCCAGAAATACTGTTGTGTGTTTACACTTTTTTGGTAAATTTTTCTGGTAAATATTCCTTTAAAAAAATAATGTTTTAATTATTTTATTAATAGTAGTAGTACTATCATTACATAAAGTAATATTTCTGTCATGGTTTCTTCAAACACTTTTATTTTGATGGGTTCCTTTGAAGATGAAACCACATATCTGCTCCATTAATTCACATCACATAACATTACATGCAGGATTGATATTTATATGGCGTACACAAACACTAGTCCATATTGCATTTTGATCTGTGTACTGAAATAATTTTTTTCTTTTCTGTGTTAACTACATTAGTAAATTCCATTTTTATGATTTGTTTCCACGATTCCTTCCATGTTCTCCACATTGCGAAAATCAACCCATAAATGTCCCACTGCATATTAAACCTGGATAAGAGACAGAATAAATTACTCTTACAGTAATAAAACTAATGACAGTCACCATTAAAAACAGTGGGAATAAAAAAAAACTCCAAACAGCTGTGAGAACTGTGGGGTAAAATGTGCTTGATTGCAAAGATGTCCAAGTGCAAAGATTCTGAATGCTTCATTGCCTTATGCAAAATATTTCTTATTGACGTCTTTTGAAAGAAAGTCAGTTGAACAGTGAGCTGTGCATTTAAGCAGCTTTTCTTCTTTTCCCCAGCCTTCAGTTTGATCCAGCTCCTCGACGTGGAGAACCTCACGTCACCCGCCGCACCCCCGACTATTTCCTATAAGCGAGCACTGGCCTGCCATGAAAGAGCTCTGAAGCAAGCGGAAAATGATGACAAATCCAAACGTCTATACATCTGTTCACCCAATGTGTATATATGATGGGGGAAATATTATGACACCGCAACACTAACACGGACCAAAATGTGCCATACAAGCATTAAATGCCCAAATCCGATCGCTCTGTCTCAGTACTGCTACAAAGTGTCTCGTTTTAGCCTATAGTGCAAATTGCCTGCTGTATACAATGAATAGAGATGTTCCCTTTGTTCTTCAATTGTAAAAAGAAAAAGAAAAACAAGTGACTAGCTTTCTCTCTCACAGTATCTCTGGATATTAAGAAAGTCCTTTAAGTTGGCAATGCCAGGCATGTCAAAAACTGTAACATTTTATACAAGTGCACAAGCTGACATCCTTTCCGTATCTTCACCCAAAAAAGAAAAAAAAAAACTATTGGGAAGGAATGTTGTAACCGAAGGACGTGCCTCTTCCATTCTGGGAGTGTACACACACACACACGTGTATATTGACTTTATCTGATTGTCCCTCTTAGTCTAATCTTCCCCTTCTCTTTTCTTTTGTGTTACCGGTCTTCTGTGTATTTGTCAATAAGTGATAGCCTCTTCTTTGGTGCATCTGAACTAATAAACTTTTAATCACAAGCTACTCAAAAACTACACACTAGTTGTGCTTTTGTTTGAGATGTATTTTTAATGTTATCCATGATTAAACAATACTGAAACAATACTGATAATGTGAAACAGGACATGTCAGCGGCCATAAATGTAGAATTGCGTTTTATTTTTCTTCAATTGACCGTGGATAATTTTTCAAGGTTTGACTGGTTAGCTCAATCCCCTGCTGATACAAGTTGTAACTACACTGTCTTCAAAGAGTTTATTCATTCATAGACGGTCCCAAATATTTGTATTCTGAAGATAAACAAAACCAATTCATTTGTGTTATACCAGTGACTGATTTTTTGGATTGGGGTCTGTTTTAGAGGGTTTGTTCCAAATGAGTAACCGCCATTGATGCTAACGTTAAAAGAAAACGCAAACGTTTTTCCATATTCCACTTGCAAATTTTCTAACCTCCACTTAGACGAGTTGATACGTGCCTCTCCCGTCTCCGTGCATGCAATCAATCGCTGTAGCACTGTTGCCCACTAACTTTAAGATGAAGTTGCTAAAGGCCGAACGATTTATTGCTAAATGATGTGACGTCGGGGCGTGATGACGTCATTACTTATTTGCAACGCAAAACTGAATATTTATGTAATATACAAAGAACACAGTTTTCTCAATTTTTCTGGCCACCTCAGCAAAAATATTAAAAATTTTAATTAAGATTTGCTTATATATTGAACAGTTACACTCTTTTGAACAATCACTGTTTATGTTGTCTGTTTTCTTTTTAAGTTGTGAAATGAACAATTAAACAACAATTAAAGCACTGTATTCATAGTTAATATGCTACCTAAATGAACAACAATTATACATGTTAATAACAAGGTATCAGTAAATTAACAAATATATCAAACAATTGTAGCTAGCATTTTAACTTGAATGTGATATGTGTCTCTTAGGATGGTGTTCTTGTCTGGTTAGCTGTTCAGTGTTTACTCTGGCACTTTCATTCACAATATAGTGTACACTGTCATTAATTCCACTAGTTCCAGAAACTCAATTCTTTGATGATTCATAAATTAGCAAGCAAATCATCTTCACTGTCCAGCTGCTTTGTCAATGAGCTGGTATTAGCAAAAGTGGATGCAATGGCTTTAAAACTGTATGCTGCACTGGTGCCAAACTGTTATACAATGTCATTGGGTAGTTTATCCTGGTAACAAGTATCACTAGCCAGCTTCAGTCCATAACGCACAAGGAATATGGAGCCAAGAGTGTGCAGTGACAGTCTATTTTTTAAACTGACTTGACCACACTTATTTGGCTAAACAGCCGTTCAACATCTGCATTTGAGTGTGGCAAAGAGGATGCAGTCAGTGCAGCTTTGCACAGTTCTTCGAATGGTTTTGACCCGGAAGTGTCTGTGTAGTTATACACTTCCCTTTAAAACTCAATGGTATTTTCTGATGATTCTTCATTGGGAAACAATTTTGTAATTTGTCTGGGGCTAGTACCCCAGTAGCTCAGGTACATTTATAATTTTTTGTGTTGCATTTATTATGCTTCATTGTTTCCTTAACACTGCACAGAGCAATGTTTCATAAGATTTCAAAATTGTCTTGCAGCCTTGTTTGCAGCTCCTTGCTTAGAGCAACAACATAATTGATGCATCATCTCTGAAGTACCTTTTCATCCTCTAGAGCAAGACTTGAGTTGGGACATTGTGCTTTCAAAAAGGTACCCAAAATATGGTGCTGGACTGAGATGACCATCAATGACATCCTTCAGGACATCAATCTTTGCCATAGGATGATTACTCTGCTGCAAACTGATGATAAGAGGTGAACCAGATTGCCAGGATCTGTATGTTCACCCTCAAATGACTTCACTGCAACTTGTACTTCAGACAGGACTGATTTTAAGAACGTATTGTAAGCACATTTGGTCTTATCCATGTACATGGCATGGAGCACATCCGCCATGTAGCAATGCTCACTAGTCTTGGTCAACTCAAAGTGGAGTTTCTTCCCATTGGTCCAATATACAAGTTACTGCAGGCTCAATCGATAGCCAACATGTGGCACACACTTTGGTGATATGCAAGGGTTTCTGACCAAAATTAATGGTGGCATACAATGCTTTGTATGCCTCTCACCGTTTAGGGGAAATCAAAAAAACAGTTGTAGTTATCCCTTATTAAGTATTCAACACATCTAGGGATGGTTTATTTGGGTGCTGCACACACACAGTGAATGAGTATCAAATTGGGCAAAGCACATTCTTCTTTTAAAATCTTGTGGACTCCGTTGTGCACCACAGTCATCACAGAGGCATTTCCAGTGCCAATACCCTGAAGATTCTCCTTTTTGAGGTTAAATTTTTAGAGAAACTCAACTATTGCCTTTGCTATTGATTTTGTATCACCTCTTCTCCAATTCAAGCAACTCAAGAAATGAGGATACAAGTGTTATTTTTTAGCACCAAACACACCCAGGTATTTCGAGACACTAACATCATTCGACTCATCCAAAATCAGACTGAACTTCTCATCACCCACATCTGTTGTCATCATTTTCAGAAAATAAGGAGCAAATACTCCCTTAATCATTATTGTGCATTTGGTGTGGTGCATGTGGAAGTTTGTTGCTGTCACAGAATCTGAATTTGAATTCTGAAGTCTTAGACAGCGTTCTAGTTTATTAAATGCAGAGTTTTTAGGTTCCATAATAAAAACCTCTTTTTCCAGAATTTAAAAGGTAGAAATTACTCCTCATCCAGGTTTTTATATCGACTATGCATTCCGTAAATTTTTCAAATGGGTATGTTTCGCCGGGCCTTGAAGAAATATAGAGCTGAGTATCATCAGCATAACATTGAAAGCTAACACCGTGCTTCAATGATATCTCCCAAGGGTAACATGTAAAGCATGAATAGTAATGGCCCTAGTACTGAACCTTGTGGTACTCCATACTGCACATACTGATCAATATGATACCTCTTCATTCACTGCAACAAATTGATGGCTGTCAGATAAGTACGATTTGAACCATGCTAATGCACTTCCCTTAATGCCAGCAAAGTTTTTTAGTTTATTCAAGAGAATGCTGTGGTTAATAGAGAGATACAACCATGATCAGATGATAAGAGCAGGTCATTTGTAACTCTAAGGATCTCGTATCATTTGCATCTCAGCTTGTCTAACAGACATTTCTTACTGGACGAAAGACCATCACCTTCAACTCAACCCTGCCAAGACAGAACTGCTTGTGGTTCCAGCAAACCCATTGTTTCATCACAATTTCACCATCAAGTTAGGCACATTAACCATAACTCCTTCAAAAACAGGCAGAAACCTTGGACTTATGATTGATGATCAGCCAACTTTCTCAGACGAGAGAGGACCAGGCCTGGACTTCTCTCGTCCTTCACTGTCGTCTCTCCAGTTTTATATCCTTCCATCTCCTCTGTGGGACTCAAGACCGGTGGTGGGTCGCAGGTGTAGCGGATTTCCCAATCACTCCACCGGCCTCACTCATGTTCCCACATCCCTCGGCCCCGCCCCACTCGTCACAGTGATAAAATATAACTTAATTCACACCATATTTCTGATATGATCGATCAATCTTATCAGATTAATTTTGATCGTTCACTTATAATTATTATTAGTATTATTATTTTATATCCGTGAGTGCAGTACACCTGCACTGCATTAGCACTCATTAGCTTGTCATTAGCGTTTTCATTTGTACCTATCACTGTTTTCTTTTCTCCTCTCCCCTCTCTCGCTCCAGTTTTTCACAAGTTCATCATACAACTGTGGTAAGAATATTTAATCAAGCACGGCAAGTAATGGCTTCTCATGCTATTGTTATTTGCACCTCTTGCCACATGTAGTTTAACTATATCTGTTGCTGATGAGGGATTCACATGTGATAAATGCAGGGAAAAAGTTAGGCTGACAGAGAAGATTTCAGAATTAGAGACATGCATCCAAACTTTAATTGAGGACAGTAAGAATGTTAGGGCTCTAGATACGGCTTTGGATGCGTCTAGCTCAGGGATTCCTGTACATTGTTCAGTTCCAGAAACAGAGCCCCTGCAGCAGGGCAACTGGGTGACAATTAGGCGGCATAGTCCTGGGTCAAGACACCGCTCTTCTGTTTCGATCAAAACATTAAACAAGCCTGTTGAAAAGAGATGGTCTTCATCCCTCCTGGGGTGGTGCCGCTCTTCTCTCTAGAAATATGGCAAATAGTCGAGTTTATACTTGATTAACTGGGGCCCAGGTCAGGAAGCAGACAGACTGGCTAAACCGACCTTTTGCTAGGTGCCTCACGTCACAGAGGTCAGTTAATTCTCAGCATATAGAGACTCTTTCACCTAGATATCACACTATAGAGACTGTGTCTGTTCCCCGAACTAGAAAATACAAAAAACGTCCAAACCAATTTAAGAGTAACAATTTATTTGAGGTTCAACAAATAAAAACAGATGCAATACGGTTAAACAAATGATAAAGCTTGGCTTATTGAATATCAGATCCCTTTCTACGAAAGCACTTTTTGTAAATAATATGATCACTGATCATAATATAGATGTGCTCTGTTTGACAGAAACCTGGCTAAAACCTGATGATTACATTAATTTAATGAGTCCACCCCCCAAGATTACTTTAATAAACATTAGCCACGTCCAAAAGCCAAAGGGGGAGGTGTTGCTTCAATTTATAACAATGTTTTCAGGATTTCTCAGAGGGCGGGCTTCAAGAATAACTCATTTGAAGTAATGGTGCTTCATATAACGTTATCCAGAGAAACAAATGTTAATGATAATTCCCCTGTGATGTTTGTACTGGCTACTGTATACAGGCCACCAGGGCACCATACAGACTTTATTAAAGAGTTTGCTGATTTTACATCCGAGTTAGTTCTGGCTGCAGATAAAGTTTTAATAGTTGGTGATTTTAATATCCATGTTGATAATGAAAAAGATGCATTGGGATCAGCATTTATAGACATTCTGAACTCTATTGGGATTAGACAACACGTCTCAGGACCTATTCATTGTCAAAATCATACTCTA
The DNA here is from genome assembly GCF_963082965.1 of Carassius carassius. Lineage (NCBI taxonomy): Eukaryota > Metazoa > Chordata > Actinopteri > Cypriniformes > Cyprinidae > Carassius > Carassius carassius. The sequence continues at coordinate 2,840,747 of NC_081799.1, forward strand.
GATTTAATACTGTGACATGGAATTGATATTGATGGTGTTGAAATTATGCAGCCAAGTGATGATATCTCAGATCATTATTTAGTTTTGTGAAAACTTCATATAGCCAAAATTGTAAATTCTCCTTCTTGTTACAGGTATGGTAGAACCATCACTTCTACCACAAAAGACTGCTTTGTAAGTAATCTTCCTGATGTGTACGAATTCCTTATCCAAAACCTCAGAACAACTTGATGTAAAAAAAACTATGGACTCTTTCTTTTCTAGCATTTTAAATACGGTTGCTCCTTTACGCTTAAGGAAGGTTAAGGAAAGCAGTCTGACACCATGGTATAATGAGCATACTCACACAGTACCGCATCAGACAGTGCACTATAGACCCCCTGAGGAACAGTTCCACTCTTTCTCTACTATAGGAGAGGAAGAATTGTATAAACTTGTTAAATCATCTAAACCAACAACATGTATGTTAGACCCTATACCATCTAAGCTCCTAAAAGAGGTGCTTCCAGAAGTCATAGATCCACTTCTGACTATTATTAATCCCTCATTGTCATTAGGATATGTACCCAAGACCTTCAAACTGGCTGTTATTAAGCCTCTCATCAAAAAACCACAACTTGACCCCAAATAACTAGTTAATTATAGACCAATCTCAAATCTCCCTTTTCTGTCCAAGATACTAGAAAAGGTACTATCCTCCCAATTATATTCCTTCTTAGAGAAAAATGGTATCTGTGAGGATTTCCAGTCAGGATTTAGACCTTATCATAGTACTGAGACTGCTCTACTTAGAGTTACAAATGATCTGCTCTTATCATCTGATCGTGGGTGTATCTCTCTATTAGTTTTATTGGATCTTAGTGCTGCGTATGACACAATTGACCACAACATTCTTTTGCATAGACTTGAATACTTTGTTGGCATCAGTGGAAGTGCATTAGCATGGTTTAAATCGTACTTATATGACCGCCATCAATTCGTAGCAGTGAATGAAGAGGTATCATATCGATCACAAGTGCAGTATGGAGTACCTCAAGGCTCAGTACTAGGGCCGCTACTCTTTACGCTTTACATGTTACCCTTGGGAGATATTATCAGGAAACATGGTGTTAGCTTTCGCTGTTATGCTGATGATACTCAGCTCTATATTTCTCCGCGGCCCGGTGAAACACACCAATTTGAAAAACTAATGGAATGCATAGTCGATATAAAAAACTGGATGACGAGTAATTTCTTGCTGCTTAATTCTGAAAAAACAGAGGTGTTAATTATAGGACCTAAAAACTCTGCATGTAATAACCTAGAACACTGTCTAAGACTTGATGGTTGCTCTGTCAATTCTTCGTCATCAGTTAGGAACCTAGGTTTGCTATTTGATCGCAATCTTTCCTTAGAAAGCCACGTTTCTAGCATTTGTAAAACTGCATTTTTCCATCTCAAAAATATATCTAAATTACGGCCTATGCTCTCAATGTCAAATGCAGAAATGTTAATCCATGCATTTATGACCTCAAGGTTAGATTATTGCAATGCTTTATTGGGTGGTTGTTCTGCACGCTTAGTAAACAAACTACAGCTAGTCCAAAATGCAGCAGCAAGAGTTCTAACTAGAACCAGGAAGTATGACCATATTAGCCCGGTCCTGTAAACACTGCACTGGCTTCTTATCAAACATCGTATTGATTTTAAAATGTTGCTTATTACTTATAAAGCCCTGAATGGTTTAGCACCTCAGTATTTGAATGAGCTCTTGTTACATTATAATCCTCCACATCCGCTGCGTTCTCAAAACTCAGGCAATTTGATAATACCTAGAATATCAAAATCAACTGCGGACGGCAGATAATTTTCCTATTTGGCACCTAAACTCTGGAATAACCTACCTAACATTGTTCGGGAAGCAGACACACTCTTGCAGTTTAAATCTAGATGAAAGACCCATCTCTTTAACCTGGCTTACACATAACACATTAACACATTTCTAATATTCAAATCTGTTAAAGGATTTTAGGCTGCATTTATTAGGTAAACCGGAACCGAGAACACCTGATGTACTAGCTACATCATTAGAAGATTGGCATCTATGCTAATATTAGTCTGTTTCTCTCTTATTCCGAGGTCACCGAAGCCACCAGATCCAGTCTGTATCCAGATCAGAGGGTCACTGCAGTCACCCGGATCCAGTACGTATCCAGACCAGATGGTGGATCAGCACCTAGAAAGGACCTCTATTGCCCTGAAACACAGGGGAGACCAGGACAACTAGAGCCCCAGATACAGATCCCCTGTAAAGACCTTGTCTCAGAGGACCACCAGGACAAGACCACAGGAAACAGATGATTCTTCTGCACAATCTGACTTTGCTGCAGCCTGGAATTGAACTACTGGTTTCGTCTGGTCAGAGGAGAACTGGCCCCCCAACTGAGCCTGGTTTCTCCCAAGGTTTTTTTCTCCATTCTGTCACCGATGGAGTTTCGGTTCCTTGCCGCTGTCGCCTCTGGCTTGCTTAGTTGGGGACACTTCATCTACAGCGATATCATTGACTTGATTGCAAATAAATGCACAGACACCATTTAACTGAACAGAGATGACATCACTGAATTCAATGATGAACTGCCTTTAACTCTCATTTTGCATTATTGACACTGTTTTCCTAATGAATGTTGTTCAGTTGCTTTGACGCAATGTATTTTGTTTAAAGTGCTATATAAATAAAGGTGACTTGACTTGACTTGACTTGTAAAATGTTGCAACAAGATGTAAAATGTATTCAGTTATTTTGTGAAAAAAAAATAGTTTTGGATATATTTACATTTACATTTATTCCTTTAGCAGACGCTTTTATCCAAAGCGACTTACAAATGAGGACAGTGGAAGCAATCAAAAACAACAAAAAGAGCAATGATATATAAGTGCTATAACAAGTCTCCATTAGGTTAAAACAGTACACGTTGCATGGGCTTTTAAATAATATAATAAATAAAAAGAAAACAGATAGAATAGAAAAAGAATAGAGCAAGTTTGTGTTAGAGGTCTCTACACACACACACACATATATATATATATATATATATATATATATATATATATATATATCACACACACACAACTGCATAATAAATTAAAAGAAAATTGAATAAAATAAAAATTAAATATTACATTTACGAATTATCAGACGCTTTTATCCAAAGCGACTTACAGTGCATTCAGGCTATAAATTTTTACCTATCATGTGTTCCCGGGGAATCCGAACCCCAAACCTTGCGCTTGATAAAGCAATGCTCTACCAAGTGAGCTACAAGAACACTATAGAATACAAAAAGATTAGAAAGTTTGATTTTTTTTAAGAATAGAATTAGAATAGTGAGAGTTAACGTTAGAGGGTCAAATGAAGATGGAAGAGATGGGTTTCAAGTCGATTCTTGAAGATGGCTAAGGACTCGGATTGAGTTGGGGAGGTCATTCCAGCATATATATATATATATATATATATATATATATATATATATACCGCTATATATAAGGTAATAAAAATATGTTTTTAAAAATAGCTTAAAGTAACTACAAATTAGCATTTAAAGCGAATTTCTTTAAAAGAAATTATGTGTGGAGCATCCCCCCGACTTGCGTAATGTTTTCACCTTTTGACCCCTTACCTGTTTGCACTTTTGGGACTGGTATTATTCAGAATATTCATTTATTGCCTTCTGGTTGAAGATTGGGATATAAAGGAGTCAAAGCAAATGGTTAGCTCTCTCTAGATATTAAGCCTTAAGTCTGAGCTGGTTGTAAGTTTGTCACTACCTAGAATATCACACATACACTTTTTCAGACTGACCACAAAATTTGTAGTGTAGGAACATTGTGAAAGATTGCTAAATAATCTCAAATAAAATTAATCTTTTATACAGCATGGTAGCATTTGTATTCAGTGCTGGGAAGATTACTTTGTTACAGATTACAAGTTTCCCTAAAATTTAGTTTAACTATTTAAATTACTTTATTAAAGTAACAGATTTTTTTTATTACTTTTCTCAATTTCTAATGAATGATTTCAACTGTTAATCATTTTCAAACATTTAAAGCAGGCAGGGTTATCTTTACAGTAGCACTCAACACTGATTATTGTCAGATTTTCAAAATCCTCTATCACTTGAATTAAGATGGTAATAATAATTTTAAAGCACAGCCATCACAAAATCAGACTTTAGCACCTCTTTTTGCCATCTATGAGATCTATGAGCGTAAATAAAGATTTAAATCATAAGATATACAACTGCAATTCCAAATTCCAGAGAGAAGTTGGGACATTTTTGTAAAATGCAATAAAATCAAGAATCTGTGATTTGTTCATTTAAAAGACTTTTATTTAATTGACAAATGTACAAAGAAAAGTTTTCACTAACCAATGTAAATGTATTTTGTAAATGTGAATAAATTTTGTTTTTGATAGCTGCAACACTTTCCAAAAAAACTTTGGGACTGAGACAAAATAAAAGTAAAAAAGTTATAGAAAATTCACGTTAAATCATTTTGAAACAGTAAGCAGGTGAACTGACAATAGGTCAAGGTATCATGTTTGGGTATAAAAGGATCATCTCAGTCTTTGCAAGCAAAGCTGGATCATGGCTTATCACTTTGTGCCAAATTTCATGAAAGAGGTGTCAAACAAATCAAAAATCACATTTTGCCATGCAAAATTGAAAACGATATAGGTATTTCACCAAGTACCATACATAATATTGTTAAAAGATTTAAGAAATCCAGAGAAATCACAGTAAATGTAGAGCAAGGCAGGATACCTCAGTTGAATGTGCTTGACTTTTGACCACTCAGATGGCATTGCAAAAGAAAGAGCCATGCTGAGTGTTAAATATAGCCACATGGGGTCAGGAGTACTTCAGAAAACATCATTTACCACAGTCTGTTGTTGAATCAAGAAATGTAACTTGAATCAGTTACTCTAGGAGAAAGCTATACATCAATTATATGCAGAAATGCTGCCGGGTTCTGGGCCAGAGCTCATCTCAATGTATTTCTGAGAAAAATGGATTTCAAGTTCTCAGTCCCAAAGACCAAAGGGACCAACCAGGCTTTCATTGAAAGTATTGACATGAAGGCATATATTGGGATTGTACAGAGATATATACTACCATCAAGATGATGTCTATCATGGGAAGTCCATGGTTATTAGATCAAGGCAATGCCAGCTCTCATATTCTGCATGTGCTAACACAGCATAGCTTCTTAGAGACCGAGGGAATGTGTTAGACTGGCCTACCTACAGTCCAGATCTGGCTCTGTTGAGCTTCTGTATCAAGCGAGACTGGACAAAAATTTGGCTTTAAAAACTAAAAAAAAATGTGTATCCTCAATTCCCAAACAATGAAATAATGTAGTTAAAAGGAAGGATGATGTGTCACAGTGTTAAACATGCCTCTTTCCCAACTTTTTTGGAGTGTGTTGCAGCCATCAAAATCTTAATTGATTTATATTTGCAAAATACATTTACGCTGGTCAGTGTATTCTTCGGAAATCTTTTCTTTGTACTTTTGTCAATTATTTACAAGTTAAAGAGAATGAACAAATCACATAAATCAAATCCTTGCATAGCTATGACAGGAAACACTGGATTAAAACAATGCCTTGGGAAAAAAGTTAATATTAAAACATAAAGCAATATACACTAACCTAAACAGAAAATCTAATTAGTATGTGTCCTATTCTATACCATAAACTCCTGAAACATTGGTGTCTCATATTTTAAAGCAGTCAATGCAATTTGGGATATAAATCGGTATGCGTGCGTGTGTATGAGATAAATATTCAGATGTATCCCCGGTATAATTATATCAGAATTGCTAAGAAACTGTAATTTACTCACACATTTTATCTCAGTAACAGATTACAGTTACACTTATTTTTATTTTAAGATTTCCTTGTTACACGTTACATGTAATTACTATAATATTAGCATAAAATTATGCATAATTAGCACATGAAAAGTATTTGCACTTAAATGTATCCCAATTATGTCACATGTAAAGAATAAAGTCCCATTAACTGGTGCATGATATTACAGCACTGACATTGATATCCATAACCAGCTCTATGACGTCCAATAAAAGCTTTTCAGAAACAGAAGTGTTCTTAGGTAAAGAATGGCTCTTTCTCCTCCACATTAAGCACTGTGTTGGTGAGAATGCCAGCCTCCGCCAGGCTCACATCTGCAGCGGCGATCAGCACTGTTCTGGGGTAGGATGTACACAGTGTGTAGAGAGCAGGATTGTATCCGGTCTTCATCATCCAGTCAAGAAGCAGCTAATGATATCAAAACATGAAAACAACCTTTTCATCTTCTCTACTCAAACTAGATCACAGTAATCAGGGAGACTCACTAGAGAACTCCAGGTTTTGAGGAATCTCCTGTAGATCGTTCGTCCACTTGGACATCTTAGAGCTATTTTTACAACCTGTGAATTACAGAGCAGGGATGTAACTATAAATACATGAATTCACAGAATTTTTTTATTTTTATTATTGGGTCATGATCTGCTTCTTGTTTTTATTTCTGTGTATACAATTTCCTTCTTGTTCTATATTTCCTGTGGTGTAAGTTCACTCACCCCCTCAGTATCCGCTGATGGCTCGTCAGGCAAAACTATGACCTTTAATGGGAGAAAATAAATTATTTGAATGTTCATTTCTCTACCCTAAACCATCTCCAAAGGTGTTTCAGAGAATTTGACAGTACATCCAACTGGCCTTACAACCGCAGACCACGTGTAACCACACCAGCCCAGGACCTCCACATCCAGCATCTTCACCTCCAAGATCGCCTGAGACAAGTCACCCAGACAGCTGCTGGAACAATCGGTTTTCATAACCAAAGTATTTCTGCACAAACTGTCAGAAACCGTCTCAGGGAAGCTCATCTGCATGCTCGTCGTCCTCATCGGGGTCTCGAACTGACTGCAGTTAGTCTTCGTAACTGACTTGAGTGGGCAAATGCTCACATTCGATGGCGTCTGACACTTTGGAGAGGCGTTTTCTTGTGAAGGTGTAAATCTGGGTTTTCACTGTAAAGGTCAGAAGGTATGGTGTTGTGTGGGTGAGCAGTTTGTTGATGTCAATGTTGTGAATTGAGTGGCCCATGGTGGCGGTGGGGTTATGGCAGGCGGACAACGAACACAGGTGCATTTTATTGATGGCATTTTGAATGCACAGAGATACCGTGACGAGATCCTAAGGCCCTTTAATGTGTCATTGATCCACGACCATCATCATCTCATGTTGCAGTCTGATAATGCATGGCCCCATGTTGCAAGGGTTTGTACACAATTCCTGGAAGCTGAAAACATCCCAGCATACTCACCGGACATGTCACCCATTGAGCATGTTTGGGCTGCTCTGGATCGGTGTATATGACTGTGTGTTCCAATTTCTGCCAATATCCAGCAACTTCACACTGCCATTGAAGAGGAGTGGACCAACATCCCACAGGCCACAATCAACAACCTGATCAACTCTATGTGAAGTAGATGTGCTGCACTGCGTGAGGCAAATGGTGGTCACACAAGATACTGACTGGTTTTCGGACACCCCCCAATACAGAGTGGCCTTTCATTGCAGCCAGTGAAGCCACCCGTGTAATAATCATGCTGTCTAATCGGCATCTTGATATGCCACACCTGTGAGGTTGGATGGATTATTTCGGCAAAGGACAAGTGTTCTCAAACACAGATTTAGGCAAATTTGTGAAAAATATTTGAGAGGAATAGGGCTACATAGAAAATAATTCTGGTCACAACTGTATGTCTATAATCAAGGGATCCCTTAGAGCACCTTTTTCAAGAAAAACCCTTTTACTCACCTTCTTCTGCTGGGGCACTTCCTGTTGGACAGGATCTTGGGTAAGGGTCTGAAGAAGCTTGCGTCTCCTTCTGGCTCCCTGATTAGGATTCTCGTCTACACCAGCATCACCACACACCTGGTCCTCTTCTCCCTGAACCATACCACAGGTGCAGTCAATAATCTAAATTGTTTATCTATGTTTTCAACAGTTCCTACAATGTCATATCATTCTATTTTTTTTTAAGCTGATCGAATAAAAGTCAAGGCATTAATGTTTGCCTATAAAACCACCACTGGCTCTGCATGCCTTTAACTAAATTCATTACTTCAGACTTATGTGTCCTCTAAAAGCTTGTGTTCTTGTTCTTGAGTTATTGTGTTACCCCAAAGAGGCACAAAATCACTTTCACAGACTTTTTCATCAACTGTTTCCTCCTGATGTAATGACGTGCCCATTGACGAGTCCTTAGCTATCTTCAAGAATCAGCTAAAAACACATCTCTTCCATTTTTATTTGATCCTCTAATTTCTAGCACTCTCTATTCTTAATTGTATTCTTAAAAAAACCTTTTAGACTTGTACTCATTCATTAACTAACCTACCTTGCTGTATTCTTTTTGTATTCTATTTGTTTTATTTTTATTATATAATAAAAATAAAACATTGCTACGTGTACCGTGTTAAGCTAGCTTATACTTGTTATGGCACTTGCATATCATTGCTCTTTTTTTTATTTGATTACTTCCATCGTACTCTGTTGTAAGTCGCTTTGGATAAAAGAATCTTCTAAGTGACTAAATGTAAATGTTCTTTAAATCTTATTTTTAATTGTAATAAATAAATAAAAGCAGTAAAAACAGAAGAATGTTCTGGTGTGTGTGGTAGGTGATAATGCATTTGCTCACCCCGACAGGAAAACTCTGGCTCAGTTTCCAGGTCTCTCCTGTCATCCGATGGTATCGTTCCAGTCTCTGCTGGAGTAACATGTTCTTCCTCGGCTTTATCACACTTTCAGTATAGTCAGATGTCTTCATTTTATGAGAAACAACACAAGTATCGTTAGAATATTTTATATTCATGTCATACTTATCTAACAGTGAAACATTTAATACTGATTAGCTTTCAAAGACAGTCATGTGTTAAACCTTGTCATTGTGTTGATGTTGTTGAACTCTTCTAACTTGCTCTTGTTTCTGTTTGTTGGATTCGAGCAGAGGGCCTGTGAGATGACAAACATCAAATTTAATTATAAAAATAAGCTTTTACAGAAAATATACAACTACAAAAACATCAGATTGTCAGCTTAATGTACGCACTGTCTGGCAGCTCTTGACATACTGGAAAGAAGAAATATTTCAGCCTCGGGAACATGTAAATAAGCCATGTGCAGATGCCCAGGAATATGAACCCTCGTCCAGCCAACTTCAGAGCATCTTTAACACCTTTAACACACATGATCACACACATAAAACACCTGCCATCTTGAATTTTAGCTGCCCTGGCTCACTTTATCACTTTCAATCTAGTAACATTAGCCCGAGCTGATTTTTTAAATTTATAGCAATGATCTTAAAATAAGAACAATATCCAATTACAATAAAGAGATTTGGATAAAAAACGTTATCATAATTTGATAAACAATAAGATGATGTAATGATTACAAGATAATATTATGATTTTCTGCTTTCGTTATTCTGCCAGAACAATGATTATCATTATGTGTTACCAATCAACGAGTGTTTCCATGAAATGAAGCAGAATCCGGTCAGTAAAACACAGAACACAACACATCTGTTAGACATGTCAGCAGTGATACAAATAACAACACGGAAGTGACACGTTTCAAAATAAAAGCCAACGGACGCAGAAAAAAAAGTCTGCAGAACAGTAACCATAGACAGTAAAGGAAACAGTAACCGAAGTCTTCATCTAGTAGATTTTAATGGCGATTGGTGTACAACTTCAAGGTGCATTAGCGCCACCAGCTGGTCAAAGTCCTTTTAAGATAAGACAGTAACCGGAGGGGTGTTTCCGAACGCGTTTCCGGAATTGCTGAGTGACGTCAACGTGACAGTTGTGGTTTGAGGTGGCATAATTTTCATGTAATATTTGTTGGAAAAAAGTGTGGACGCTTCCACATCTCTTTTTTTAAACCAATAAAGTAAAAGAGATTTATTTTAAAATAATTCATAAATGCTACCCTGCAAATCAATACATGAAAAAGTTCAAAAAGGATATTTCCTCCAGTTGCTCTTTCTGTGACATCTCTGATGAAACTGTACGTTAGTTCATCTTTTTTGGTATTGTCCATTTACGAAAATGCTTTGGCAAGATGTTTTAGGATTTATTAGGTCTGAAATCTATAATGAATGTGTGTTGTATTGGCAGAATGTGGTCTTAGGCTTTGTTGATTTTGACCAATCTAAAAAATTTCATTTTTATGTGATTAATCTGATCTTGTTTCTAGCTAAATTCCATATTCATAAATCTAAATATCGTAATGCTAAACCTCTCTTTCTTATATTTGTGAAAGAACTTGAAAAATACTTCTTCTCAATTAAGTTGTCTGAGAACAAAAAAGCATTAAAAACATTATCTGTGTGTAACTGTTTTCCTTTTTTCAGTGTCATGTAATTCTCATAATTTGTTAATGTTTAATTTAACTTATATTATTCCCCCTATGTTCCCTCTCGAGAACGGTCTCTCGACATGGCGTTAACGCCTTGGGGAATCCCTTCCTTCCTAACCTACCTGAAATCCTATTGCACAACGCCAGTGAAGTTGCAACTCTCACTGGCCAATGCCAGCCAAGACGGGTGGGGCCTCGCCACTATATATTGTGCCGTGTTGGCGGCATAACCTCAGAATCTTCCTCTTTCATTATCTTACGGAGACAGCTGTTGAGAAGACGCAAGAAGACGGATTTCCCTCTTGGCGTTCCAGCATGTCGAAAGTTTGCACGCTGTGTTCGGGACCTATCGAGGCCCCGAACACCCACGAGTTCTGCATCCGTTGCCTGGGTCTCGCCCATGCGGAGTCAGGCTGCCCACACTGCGAAGAATTCTCAGTGCGGGTGCTTAGGGCCCAGATGAATATCGCCCTCGGTGATTTCTCTCGGCAATGTCCCACCGCCGCCAGCGAGCCGCTGGTGGGACGACCGCCGCACGTGGGCGACCTCTCTCCAATGTGCATGGAGGAGAATCTTCAACCTGCTGCTGGAGCATCAGAGATTATATCATTCGGTGCGGCGGGGGACAACGATTTCGACGAGGTGCTGTCCCTAACGACGTCCGAGAAGGACTGGGCCCGCTCTACGGAGGAGCGCTCTGAAGTGGAGGGACACGCTGCATTCCAGGATGAACTCATCTGGATTCTCACTACGGCCGTGAGTGGTCTAGGCTTAGAGTGGGAATCCCCCGACGAACCAGCTAAGAGCAAGCTGGATTCTTGGTTCCTTTACTCGGGCCGCCGAGCTGCTGCTCCGAGGAAACGAGCCCCATTCCTCCCAGACCTGCACGACGAGGACGCTTAGGCGTGGACTGTGCCCCAATCGGCTCGCGCTCGAGCTGGTGGGTCGGAAATTTTCACAAAAGTTGACGGAGCGGAAGCCCGTGGATATACGCGCATTCCGCCCGTCGAGGAATCCATCGCTGTGCACCTCTGCCCCTCCTCTGCTTCTCTGAAGACAGGTGCTACGCCGCCGTCAAGGACCTGCCGTTTGACCGCACATGTTGCGGACAAAGCGTACGCGGCCTCGGGAGAAGCAATTTCTGCTCTGCACACGATAGCAACTAGTGTATGGTAACACATATGGAATGTCCTATTGGTGTTCGAGCCCATTCGACGAGGGCTGTCGCCTCCTCTTGGGCGTGGACTAAGGGAGTTTCTATCAAAGATATTTGTATGGCGGCTGGATGGTCTTCGCAGAATACCTTCGCCAGATTCTACAACTTGGACGTGCAGTCATTAGCCTCACAGGTCCTTTCGGTGAGTACGACCCGTGGTTCTTCCTGCAACCACTAGCCGTTTGATGGCGCTGGTGGTTTCGACCAGGTCCTGTAGGGAGAGGTTCAGACTGTAACGCCTCATACGTCATTCCCTATGTGTGCCCGGCATTTCCTTTCTAATGGTTGTTGCACTGTTTTGCTATACGCTTGTATGTGAGTTCACAGGACTGTGTCATATTTGTATAGCGATGGGGCTGCGTCTCTCTCAGACATGTGTCGTCAGACATGATTTTTAAGTAACCTGATTGGATCCCCACACGGGAATCTATATCCGATCCCTTCGAGGCATGTCGCAGGGTCGTATCTGATTGGCTTGGGATTAATTTTAGTGTATACAATAATTATTTATGGTTGCTTCGCCGAGGCTGAGCCTTTTTATTCGCTGTTCCCATGGCGTTGTTCTATACAGTCTCCAAGGCGTTAATGCCATGCCGAGAGACCGTTCTCGAGAGGGAACGTCTCCGGTTACTGTCGTAACCTCGGTTCCCTGAGAGACGGGAACGAGACATGGCATAGGCCGCCGTGTTCACTGCTCGGATCTGCTTTACTGTCAACTCAGTCGGAAGATTTTGAGGTTATGCCACCAACACGGCACAATATATAGTGGCGAGGACCCGCCCTCATTTGCCATCTTGGCTGGCATTGGCCATTGAGAGTTGCAACTTCACTGGCGTTGTGCAATAGAATTTCAGGTAGGTTAGGAAGGAAGGGAGTGCCCAAGGCATTAACGCCATGTCTCGTTCCCGTCTCTCAGGGAACCAAGGTTACGACAGTAACCGGAGACGTTTTTTTTTTTGTTTGTTTGTTTGTTTGTTTTCTTTCTCATATTCTGTTGATATCCGTTATTACTTGTGTATTGTTTTAAGCATTAATAAAAACATAAATAAAATAAAAAAAGGCATAATTTTCATGTTTTTGGGAAAATCTCCCATACATAAGAAGAAAAGGTCAGGATCCAAGCCGAATTTAATTTCTTTTCTTTAAAATACTAGGACTACTTCACCAGTTTGGGGAATATTGTTAATGAAGAAAAGCAAAGAAGACTTTTTAATTTAATTTCTTTATTACCAATATGCAGTTTATTATTCATTATACATTTTTGTAAACTTTTTTCCTGGTCAATAAAAATAATTAATTTACATGTTTAGAAGCACCCACAAATAAGCTGCCAACTTTTGCTCTGCAGAAAGCCCACATTTTGAAAATAACGCTGAAATACATAAACAGTTTTATGAAGTGTTTTTTGGAGATATGTTTGCACTGAGATATAATTCAGCTCTAATTCAGTTTTTTTCCCCTGTATTGTAACACGGATCCATGCAAATTTTAGCAGCAAGATTGCAGTCATAGAATATTAAAATAAAGGAACAACAAAACCCAATTCAACTGAAAGAAACTGAAATATTTTTATTCTGTGAATGGGATCTTGTTGCTGAAATTAGCATGAATCTGTTGAACACAGCAGAAATAATGCTGCGTTCCAGGCAGGTTTTTGAGCCCGTAAGTCATGACTTCAAACCAGACTCAAGTTGTGTTCCAGGCAAGTCACGCCAAACTTCCTGAGCGCAATTATTATTAAGATTATTCATTATTATTATTATTATTATTATTATTAAGATTTATTGCAACGTTATATTGTCCTAAAATCAAACTTTCAACGTGTAAGTTACCACTTACATAAACACTGCATCACTGCTGCCGTTGTTGTTTCGCGGGCTATGTGACGTCAGAACTCGGAACTGGGAGATCTAGTTAGTACGAGTTGATGGGTGGGAAGTCACGGGTTTAACGGCTGTTCCAGTGCACTAAAACGGGTAGAAGATTGGAAGAACACGGGTTAGGGGTTGCCTTGAACGCAGCATAAACCGAGTTAGAGCACGCTACATATTATATAATATATTAAATAGTCTATATTCATAATAACAAACTAATATAAATCTAATTAAACATATGTGTCGACGTAGCATTTGTATTTACATTAAATGAAATAAACATTGAAAACTTCGCTTGAGGCTTTTATTTTGAAAAGAGCTAATTTTAGCTGTCCAATCATGTGCACGGTCGTCTGCGGGAATTGTCCAATCGTTGTCTGTCTGTGCTGGTCTGAGCTGTGTGTGATTGACAGAAGCAGATGAATGGTGATGATGGAAGGAAGTAGCGTAGATTCCGGAAGTGATCCGGAAATGGAGGATGTGGATAGTGGAGGCGGCGAGAATCGAAGTAGTAAGTGGAGTGTAGTAGAAAATCGGAAAAGAAAGAAACAATCTTCAGAATCGGGTAGTGAGAAAGGAAATCTCCAGACTAGAAGAAGGAAAGAGGAATATAAGGTATTGTTGAAGTTTGTTGACTCGGTAAATGCGATTAATCCGTTGAAGCTGACGAAAACATTGAAAGAAATGATAGGGACAGTTGAAAGCATTACGACTTTGAGGGATGGCAATCTGTTGTTGTTTTGTAAAGACAGTAGGCAGCAAAAATCAGCTCTGGGTATAAAATCGATGATTGGACATAAGGTGTTGTGCTCGATACCGGAAGAAAAGAATTGGGTTAGAGGTGTTGTAACAGGGATTCCGACAGATGTCACGGAGGAGAAGATTAAAAGAAATATCACGGGAGCAGCAGTAAAGTTTGTTAAACGGCTCAAGTGTGTTAGAAATAACGAGAAGATGGACAGCCTCTCAGTAATGATAAACTTTGATGAAAATAAAATGCCAGAGAAAGTTTATTTAGGATTTGTAAGATATGCAGTAAGACCATACGTTCCTCCGCCGCTAAGATGTTATAAGTGTCAAAAATTCGGTCATGTAGCGGCAGTATGCAGAGGTAAGCAGAGATGTGCGCGGTGTGGAGGTGAACATGAGTACGGCAAATGTGGGCAAGGTGTAAATCCTAAATGCTGCCACTGTGGTGGGGATCATTGTGCAGGATACGGTGGTTGTCAGGTACGGAAAAAGGCAGTCAAGGTTCAAAATGTTAGAACGACAGAAGGAATAACATACGCTGAGGCATTGAAGAAAGTAAACCAGATTCCTAAAACAAATGAAACTATGAATGAAGAAATTCATTCAAAACAACAGAGGAAAGAACAAAGAGATGAAAAGGTAGTAGTGGATGATAAGGTGGCTTTTGTAACATTTATCGCTGAAGTAGTGAACTGTTCGGCTCAAACTGAAAGCAGGACTGAAAGAATCAAAATCATTGTCAGAGCTGCAGAAAAGTACTTGGATCTGGGGAATGTTACTGTTGACATGATAAATGAAAGGCTCAAGATTCCAACATTAAATAATCAAGCAGTAAATAGTCAGACAACATGTGGTGGATCTTAATGGTGTTATATATCTTGCAATGGAATGCAAGAAGTTTGATTGCAAATGGACAGGAGTTTAAGAAATTTATAGCAGACCAAGAGAAAGGCCCAGATATTATATGTATACAGGAAACTTGGCTTAAGTCACAATATAACTTTCTAATACATGGATATACTACTATTCGGAGGGATAGACAACAAGGGAATGGAGGTGGAGTAGCTACTTTTATAAAGCAAGGAATTGGGTATAAAACAGTTGAGGTAGATGGGGAAGTAGAAGTTGTGGTGGTGGAAATATGGGAAGGATCAAGGTGTATTAGAATAATTAATTTTTACAATCCATGTGATAGGTTAAGCAAGGATATTCTAGAAAGTATAGGAGGAAATGAAAGTCAAAAAACGGTGTGGTGTGGTGATTTTAACGCTCATAGTTCAATATGGGGAAGCGCAAAAACAGATTATAATGGTAAGATCATTGAAGATATGCTAGATTGGGGAAGATTAGTGTGCATTAATGATGGAAGTCATACTAGAATTGAGTTGAATAAGGGAAGGCATTCGGTATTAGACTTGACAATAGTATCTGAAAGTTTAGCGAGTAAATGTGAATGGAAAGTACTAAAACAAAGTACAGTAGGAAGTGATCATTTTCCTATTTGCAGTAAAGTTGGAGTAGATATAGAACAAAGAGTGGGGGAAAGAATGCCTAGGTGGAGGTTCAAGTCAGCGGATTGGGATAAGTATAAGGAGTTATGTGGAAGCAAAATGAAGGACATTAGTAAATGTATAGAAGATGTTGATGTTTTTAATAATGAAATATGCAAGGTTCTTCAGAGTACAGCTGTAGAAGTAATAGGTAAGAGGAAGGCAGGCAGCAGGAAGAAAGTTATGCCATGGTGGAACGAGGAGTGTAGTGAGGCAACAAAAAGGAGAAATAAAGCACTCAAGAAGGTAAGAAGGTCACTTAATTATAATGATTTAATAAGTTATAAAAGGGCACAAGCTATAGTGAGAAGAGTCATTCGGACGTCTAAAAGAAATTATTGGAGGGAATTTTGTAATAGAATAGGGGAAGACATTGAAATAAGTGAGTTATGGAATATGATACCAAAGATGGGAGGGATACAAAGAGATTACAACATACCTGTATTAGAATATAATAATAGACAAATTATATCTGAAAGCGGTAAAGCAGAGGTATTTGCAGAAACATTCATTAAAATTCATAGTAATTCGAATTTATCAGAGGATGCGAGGAAAACTAAGGACCAGATACTAAGTAAATATCCTCATTTATTGGAGGAAAAGGGACTTTCAGGAAGTACAATGGATTCAGAGTTTACTTTGTACGAATTGAAAAAAGCGCTTGCAGGGGTTAAGCAAACATCTCCAGGCAGAGATGACATTTGTTATGAGATGGTAAAACATTTATCAGAGACAGCATTAGAGACAATTTGAGGCTTTTTAATAAGGTTTGGGAGTTAGGAAAGTTACCAAATGACTGGAAGCATGGTGTCATAGTGCCAATTCCAAAACCAGGCAAAGATCATACACAGCCAAATAATTATAGACCTATAGCTTTAACGTCTAATCTATGCAAAATAATGGAGCGTATGGTCATGAGTAGATTAGTATATGTCATTGAAAGGGATAATATTTTATCACCTTATCAAAGTGGATTTAGGAAAGGACGTAATACAATGGACTCAGTACTGTGCCTGGAATCTGAAATAAGAAAGGCTCAGGTAAATAAGGAAGCTTTAGTTGGGGTATTTTTTGATGTTGAAAAAGCTTATGACATGATGTGGAAAGAGGGACTTTTAATTAAGTAAGAAAAAATGGAAATTAAAGGAAGAATGTATAACTGGATCAGGGATTTCCTGTTTAACAGAACTATACAAGTAAGAGTAAGTACTGCTTTTTCTCAGATACACACAATAGAGAATGGAACACCTCAGGGAAGCGTTAGTAGTCCAATTCTGTTTAATATTATGATTAACGACATCTTTACAAAGGTTGATAGGGGCATTGGAAGATCTTTATATGCGGATGATGGAGCACTGTGGAAAAGAGGGCGTAATGTAAAGTATGTGGAAAGATGTTTGCAGAATGCCGTTAAAATGGTAGAAAATTGGGCAAATGAATGGGAATTTCGGTTTTCAGTAGATAAAACTCAGGTAATTTGTTTTGCAAAAAGGAAAAGTAACCCTACCATTAACATCAGATTGTATGGACAAGAAGTGAAGCAAACAGCAGTTGTGAGGTTTCTGGGTATATGGATGGATTTGAAATTGAATTTTAGTATGCATATCCAGAAACTGGTTGACAAATGCAAAAAAGCATTAAATATCATGAGGTGTTTAGCAGGAGTTGATTGGGGAGCATGTCGCCAGTCTCTTAAAATAATATATTGTGCTCTAATAAGATCAGCAATAGATTATGGCAGTGTTTAGCAGGAGTTGATTGGGGAGCATGTCGCCAGTCTCTTAAAATAATATATTGCACTGCATCCAAAACACAACTCGTAAAAATAGAGGCAATTCAGTCACAAGCTTTGCGAGTTTGTTGTGGAGCGTTTAGATCCTCTCCAATAACAGCAGTGCAAGTAGAGATGGGTGTAATGCCTCAAGTAATTCGTAGGCTCAAGTTAAAGATGAGGTATTTTATAAGTATAAAGGGACACTTGGACAGTCACCCAGTTAAAATGGTGTTGGAGGATTGTTGGGAATATGGACATAAAAAGTTAGTTTGGGATGAAAGCGCTTTGGATGGAAGGCCAGTGAGGAAGCCCGGAGAATGGGATTAAGTGACTTCAATGTTGCTCCTACTGTGGCTAGGTCAGCAATTCCTCCTTGGCTTTTCCCAATGCCTTTGATTGATACTCAATTGCTTAAAGAAAAGCATAACAATACAAATGGATTAGGAAATTTAAATATACAGCAATACATTGATCAAACTTATTATAGTGCAGTTCAAATATACACTGATGGTTCAAAAGACCCAGAATTTGGGAAAACAGCAGTAGCGGTATATATACCACTTTTTAACATTAGAATGGCAAAAAAGAATATCAGATTATCTTTCAGTATTCACTGCAGAAATTATTGCAATATGTCTAGCACTTCAGTGGATAGAAGAAATCCAACCAACAAGGGTAGTGATATGTACAGATTCTTTATCCGCACTAAATAGCTTGGAAAGTGGAACATCATCAGCAAGGCAAGACATGATAAATGAAGTAATGCAGAGTCTTTACAGAACAAGACAGTATGGACTTCTGGTAAATCTTGTATGGGTTCCATCGCATATGGGTGTGAAAGGAAATGAGGAGGCTGATAATCAGGCTAAACAGGCATTAAATCATTCACAAATTGACATTGAAGTGGCATTAAGTAAAACAGAAATTAAAGTGATAATAGCTAAACAAATACAGGAAATTTGGCAGAAAGAATGGAATGAAGGAATGAAAGGTAAACATTTTTACTGCATTCAAGGAAAAGTTGGGTCAGAGAGAAGAAGATTCGGAAACAGGAAAGAGGATGTTTTAATAACAAGAATGCGTATTGGACATTGTTTATTAAATCAAAGCTTACAAAGAATTGGTAAACATGAGAATGGAAATTGTGACAAATGTGGGTTAGTTGAAAATATAGAGCATGTCCTTTTAGAATGCGAAGCTTATGAAAGAGAGCGGGCCCAGTTAAGACATGCTTTAAGAAGTGTAGGAATCAATGAGTTGACACTTCAGGTTCTCCTAGGACAAGGTGCTAAACAATCAAGAGTTTATCATGAGTTATTTATATTTTTAAAGGAAACAGGATTATTTAATAGGATTTAAAACTCCATTATGTGTAAATTTTATATGGATATATATATATAATTTTTTTTTTTTTTTTTTTTTTTTTTAAGAGTAGATCTAGTTTAAACTTCCTTTCCAAATATGAGCTTCACACTCCATTTCAGTAGGTGGCGGGAATGCACCTTTTAAGTTGGTTTGCCAACCGCCATTAAATCCTAGAAGAAGAAGAAGAAGAAGACAGAAGCAGATCTCTGTAATCATGGCGGATGAGGTGTCTCGAGCTCAGAGCTCGCAGCCGGGAGGAGACACGATCTTCGGCAAAATCATCCGTAAAGAGATTCCTGCCAACATTATCTATGAAGATGATCAGGTGCGATCTGTTTGTACAGCTACACTGCTTCAGCGCTAACATGGTAACGCGGTTGATTCTGCGCCTGCTGCAGCATTAAAATGTTTTTCAGTGAGAATCATAATCTGTCTTAACTTTGTTAACGTTATCGATGCATCTGCAGTTCAGTTGCAAATTTATCACGCGCTCTGCAGTTCAGCTGCAATCGAGGAGATCTAGAAACGTGCCATATTTTTGCGCTAGTTTTTGCGCTAGTTCACGTGTTCTGCTAATATGACCTCTCCACAACTTTGCGATTGCGCATGTTAATGAATGGTTTTAGTCGTACAGCAGCTGTGCTATTGTATGCTTATTTTATATATATATATATATATATATATATATATATATATATATATATATATATATATATATATATATTAAACGTTTCTATGTTTGTGTATTAGTGTATTGCCTTCCATGATGTAGCCCCTCAGGCTCCAACTCACTTCTTGGTGGTTCCCAGAAAGCCCATCACTCAGATCTCTAAAGCAGAGGACGCTGATAAAGAGGTAAGTATTAAACTGATACTGTAATAAAATGTGTTTGAAGTTACTACCGTTACTTCATTAGCTACAGATCTCCAAATGTAACAGGAAGATAACTAAATCATTGATGCAGACAACTTTAAACATATGAAAAATTCAAATTCTGCAGTAAAGTAGAACTCTATGGAAGACAACAGTGCTGTTATTTAGCATAAGTCAGTTCAGTGTTCAAACTGATTGAAGGTTAAAATTATCTTATAGAAGAGACAGAATATCACATCCATAGATACATTTGCGTAGAATTACATTTTAATGCATGGATTTAAGTATTTAAATAGCCTGTATTTGCAGGGTAACATGTTAGGAATCACTAATGGGGATCCAGTGTTCGAGTTGTGTCAAAGCTCTTGGGGGGTCCCTTTAAATAGACCCACTCCCCTTTCCAATTAATCAAAAAATAAAGCTCATATAAATATGATTCATATTCTTTTGCCTTGTTATCGTTGAGAAATCCTAATTCTAATATAAAAGCTTATTTTACAATGATCAGTGAATTAGGTTTACCAAGCAAACACTAAGCAAACAAATAAAATATATAGCCTAGTGGTGTTTTCCTTAGGCATCCCTGTTTTCTGGGATTTTATCGATAACGATAATTAGATGATATTTTTCTGAGCGTGTCGTGCTGCAGGATTGCAGTGGACAGCTGACTCCTAAAGTTTTTGATATTCTTAATATTCTGTGTGGTCAGTTCACATCAGTGACAGAAATTAATCTTTTCCAACAAGTTTAAAATAATTTTTACCCTTTATGAAGCCACTTTTTTCTAGAAGTGTGCATTATATTTTGCGTTAAATTCTTATATTTAAGTGAACGTGAAAGTGAAAGTCGTGACATTTGCCAAGTATGATAACTCATACTCAGAAATGGAGCTCTGCATGTAACCCATCCAAGTGCACAGACACAGCAGTGAGAAGTGAACACACACCCGGAGCATATCAGTGATGTGTGGGTCAGTGTATAAACAACCCGCACCCGACCGACATTTTCAACTAACCGTCCGCAACTCGGACCGCAAAAAAGAAAAAGAAAATATTGTACCCGACCCGCTTCCTGACCCACATTTTTTTTAAAGTAGTACATTCGTCACCCCTATATATTAATTTAATTACTTAAATAGGCTATAGCCTACAGGATAATAAGCGTTATGACCGCACACATAAAGCTTTCCACAAAGAACCGGTTAAAGTAATGATTATGAATGTGTCTAAATTAGCAAGGATACATTTAATTGTTTAGTAATAAACTGGTGTTTTTTTTATGTGTCGCTGCAAAGATGGAGTTGACGATGCAGACTCACCATGGACGCCAGAGAGAAATGCACATTTCATATGGATTACATAATCAGAGAGTAGCCTATTTATTTTGGTTTTAATATTTTCGATTAAAAGTAGACATTTCAAGCTGTCTGTAATATATTGGCCTATATTTCTTTTTAAACCCACCGACTAAAAGATTAAGACACTACCTGACCCAAAATATCACTCAAAGTTTCTACAACTTTTTTCGTAGCTATTTCAGAATCTGGAAAAATTACTTGGTCTAACTTGTTACTGCAGTCGGTAGAGCAATATGAATGTGTGTGATGTACGGCATGATAAATGCTCGTCACTTCTGCTGCCGAAACGTTGTCAGCCTGTGGGTCATTTGGTTTATTGAAAAACGATTGCACTGATTTGCATGTTTCTTGATGATGTGCTGCAAAAGCACCATGTCGCTTCACGTCGTATTCTCCACCATGTCCCTCAGAAAAACTGCTTTTGCATAAAATGCAAAAACTTCTCTCTGCTTCGCCATCTACAGGTCTTAACCAAGAGTATGTTGCTGTCCATTTGCTATTAAAAGTGCATCTTCTCTTTTTCGTGGCCATGACTGCTTAACCTGACCGAGCAGCGTGTGCACACTGCAATTTGAGATTGTTGAATGTTGAGGAGGCATTCGTGTGCCAGTCAACAGTTTGATTGACGTACGACTCAGCCTATCGACTAATGTTTTTATTGCTCTCCTCTGAACTATTGGACATAAGTTAACAGTACACCTATGGATGTATCCGTGTATTTATTAGGCAGGGTCGAATGAAAAAGCGGGACAGATGCTCTATTTGCTTGAGGCGGGACAAAGGGTAAAATTGCTGTACAACGTAAAGCGGGACAGGTGGTCACTCTATTCGCGCTAGTTATTCAGCCAATAAAGTGTAGGCCTATGTATTTCTCAATTGTGTCTAGAACTATATAAATTACGAAGGTTTAATTGGCATCTTTATTTCAAACGACCCGACCGACCGCGACCCGAATATCATAAAAAATATTTTCTAGTCCAACTCTCTTAACATTAGGCCACAGCTGCCCCTAAATAAATTCCATTAGAATAATAAGACATTTGAGGCTGTTACCAAATTTTTTTATTAAATTAAATGAAATGTATGCATTTAGCAGATGCTTTTATCCAAAGTGACTTATTCAGGCTATCAATTTTTACCTTTCATGTGTTCCCGGGGAATCGAACCCCCATCCTTGATAGCGCAATGCTCTACCACTTGAGCTACAGGAAAAATAAATTCATTATCAACATATTTACAATGCAGAGGAAACACAGAAGCTGCATCTGAAGAGGCATTTACACTAGTGGTGTCAAAAGTATCACGGTCGGTACTTTTGACAAGACTAATTTACACCCCATTTAATGCAGGACATGAATGCATTTAAACTGCAATTACAAATGCATAAATAATGTTTTGATATTTTAATCCTAAAACGTTGAATACTGATGTTTGTAATTATATAAAAAAGTACTTTATATGTGAATTTAAAAGCTCCAGTAGATGTCAGCAAGTTTCTGTTAATATGGGAGTCATTGCGATTGAACCGAATCATTTAAACGGTTGATTAATTCAGGAACAAAACACTGTCATGTTGCTCAGAGATGCAAGATGGAGCTTGTGGCTGTTTGAACAATTGTTTTTTTTTTTTGGGTAGCGAATTAGAGCAAAAATAGGCAATACAGTTTCAATGATTCAGAGTCAACTCTTTTTTTTTTTTTTGAGAGACAATAACTTATACACAGTGCACTTTCAGATTTAAAACTTTGCAGGATGTTTTAATTCACATTGCCGTTTTACCCACTACATTAAAGGTAATTTGCAAAAATCCATAATAGGGGCATTTTAAAACTCCATGCCACTAGACCTATTGGTTAATGTGTTAATGTCTGTTTTGAAGTATTATGATTGTTTGTTTATATTTGCACAGCTGCTTGGACACCTGATGATCATTGCTAAGAAGTGTGCCGAGGAAGTGGGATTGCCCCGAGGATATCGACTGGTGCTCAATGAGGGTCCTGATGGGGGTCAGTCCGTTTACCACGTTCACATCCACGTGCTGGGGGGTCGTCAGCTGGGATGGCCTCCTGGCTAACTGCTTTTCTCAGGATATCACTGTATCTCTCCAGTCGTGTCATTGTTCGCCATAAGTGAGGTTAATTGTTACATGTCAAGTAGGAAATACAACTCTCTGAGGACATCAATAAAAACCATTAAATGATGTTGTTTGGAATCATTATTTCAGTCTTGCCACAAATATTCCAGAAATTTTTAGTTGTTTCCTGGGTTGTATTTTGAATGCCATCCTATGAGTTATGAGTTACTGCAGTATTAACCTTCAGAAGTAAACATACAAATAAAGGTTGTGTTGAGCATTTCCCCTCAATGATTAAAGGGATGGTTTACTCAAAACTTAAAATTATCATCATTTACTCACCCTCAAGTTGTTCCAAACCTGAATTTCAGAAGAAGATTTTGAACTAACAGCAACCAAACAGTTGTTGATAGCCGCTGAGTTACATCGTATGAAAATAAAATACAATGGATACCATGAAAGAAACAATTTGTGGGGTGAGCAAACTATGACAAAATTCATTTATTTTTGGGCCAGCTGTCCTTTTAACATGAGCATCTGGGCTCAGAACAACAGAGTGAGTTGATATATGAATATTTTTAAATAATGTCAGCTTTGTAGTGTGTGCATTCAAGTTCCATTTTGCATTTAGTCTAGATGAAAATAGGGGTCCACGTGCACCCCCTGGTTTTTTTAATGGCACCTGATTTTTTTAAATCATTAAAGTGTTTATTTTCAGAATCTGCCAGGTACCAAGCTGAAATAACATCCCAAAGGGTTATTTTTTAACCCTTTGCTGCACCCGACCAGGAACCCGAAAAAACTAAAAAACGTTGTAGAAAGTGGCATAACATTAGAAGTAAACGACATATAGAGACAAATGAACACATTTTCCCATACAATTCTGACCCCAGGAATTTAATGTAATGGTTATTTTTGACATTTAACATATTGACCTTATTTCTGGACAAAAATAGCAAACAATTGCCAAATATGTGTAGAGGATCAAATAATTTTTCGTTTTCTCAAGCGCATAGGGTGATTTTTTACCAAGCTGAAATAATGTCCAAAATGCTTTATTTTTAACCCTTTGCACCAAACCCGATAAAATCTAAATATGATATAAAGTGACATAACTTTTGATGTAAATAACTCATAAATGGACACCAGAAAAACTGACCCCAGAAATTGTTATTTGTCATGTTTTACAACATCTTGACCATCTGTGGTCAAAAAGAGCAAAAAAAAGTTCATTTGACAGCGTTTTTATTATACTTATAAATCTATCATTATCTACACAGTATACAAGATATGAGACTCTGAAGACGTCAGTTCACCATATCACATGAGGGATATTTGTGAACAGATTCCACTGACATTAGAGGACCTGTCTTTGGATACAATTGGCTATCACCGATACTGCAATAAAAGCTTTACAGGGAAAATAGTTCATTTACAAGTGTCAAAGGCTTCTACATCTGGTGAATCATTATCATTGAAAAGGGACCATGTCAAATCTCTGACAGTTCAATCTGAAGGAGCTCCGAGAAGGTGTTCCTTCTTGTTTCCCAATCAGTGCATTTTCTGTGACAAAGCAAAATCCAAGTTCAAGGGCAAGACTGAGAGCTTACAAAGTTTCAGAGTTGAAAACACAAGGAACCAGCCTGGAAAGTTATTGAACCTAGGGCACAGGAATTAAAGAAAGAGCCTCTTTATCGCAAGGTGCAGGGCAAGGACCTTTTTGCAATGGAAGCTAAGTATCATCCACAGAGTATCAAACCCATGAGCGTGGAAGGGAGAGTAGAAAAGGGAGCAGACAACATTGACACGCGCAGGCCCAGAAGATAGCAGCACATAAGTCATATTGTGTGGTAAAGGATTACATTCTTAGGAATGTGATTGAATGCAAAGAAGTTTTCCAGCTAAGATCCATGTGCAACTTGTACATGAAGACATTGGAAAATCAAGGTTTTCCTAATCCTGAATACCGCAGTGAGAAATTGGCAAGACGGTTACAAGCAGACAAAAACATCTCTCATGAACTCACATTCTCCAAGGTGCAACAACATGGGTGTATTAAGTTGAACCTCATATACAGCTCTAGCATTACTGTAGATTAAGCAGTTAGATGTGCGTACAAACTTGGAACAGCTGACCAACTTCAAGAAGCAGCACTCACCCTCCATTCTCACATTATAAAGGCATTCAAAGAGTCAAAGGAGCTACCATGGCCCCCAACAACACAGGAACTAGATGCTGTGAAGATGGACGTGCTTCTTCCAGAGCATCTTGTACAATTTCTGAGCTCAGTGGTGACTCGGACACTTGATAGCGAAAAGTGCGGAAGACACAGAGGCTGGTCTATTTGATTACACAAGATGTGTGTTTAGCAGCAACTAACAGCAACTGGAAACTCCCAAAGAACATCCTCCTATGTGCTACACTCCGACACCTCTATCGAAGCAAAGAGGTGAGTTACAAGTTAATTTACTGCTTTCGAGGTCCTACATTGTCAATGCTGAACTCTTTTTGATACAGGTATTTGATTTTGATATTTACTAAAGCAATTTTCTGTCTTTGTAGCTCACAACCATCCTTTCACGACCAGGACACTCAGAAACATATGACTTCAGTATGGAACTTGAGACAGCAATGGCCAAGGCTTTTGATGACATTTCCACCCACCTGACCCCTCAAATCATCACTGGCGAGGGAAACACTGTTTTTCACAGGGAGTGGGACAACCTGAACAGAATCACAACCAGTGTTCATGGCTCAAATGTTGTAAACAGCACCATCATGATTCCAGAGGTGAAGGACAGCCATGTGAGCACCAAGAACAGGACATTTCCTCTCTATGACAGGTCGTCCAAGATGAGAAGCCTTAAGATCACGCCTCCTGAAACGTTCCCAGAGCTGGTATTCAAAAGAACTGGCCCCAAATTCCACAACAATGCCAACTTAACCCTTCCTGCTGAGAACCAAGAGTCATATGATGCCTCGATGTTGCAGTACAACACCCATCTCCTCTGCAGATGGTTAAGCAGCCAGGGCAAGCAGCAGGTGCCTGGATTTGGTGGTTTTATTTCAAGCACCAGGAAAGTGCCTTCTAGGAAATCTATAATTGACTTTTACACCCCCATCAACCAACCCATTACAGACAATGCAGTAGTGTATGAGATACTCAAGAGTTCCGAGGCAGCAACGGAGGAGGTTGGGCAGCCATGCACTTTACACACCATTTAATGCAGGACATGAATGCATTTAACCTGCAATTACAAATGCATAAATAATGTTTTAATATTTTAATCCTAAAACGTTGAATACTGATGTTTGTAATTATATAAAAAAGTACTTTATATGTGAATTTAAAAGCTCCAGTAGATGGCAGCAAGTTACTGTTAATATACATCATAAAGTTTGACCTGAGAGTGGTCATGAAGGCCTGTCCTAAAGTATGGTAATATGAGGAGGAATTCAGTAAGTCAAGTCAAGTCACCTTTATTTATATATCGCTTTAAACAAGATACATTGCGTCAAAGCAACTGAACAACATTCATTAGGAAAACAGTGTCAATAATGCAAAATGACAGTTAAAGGCAGTTCATCATTGAATTCAGTGATGTCATCTCTGTTTAGTTTAAATAGTGTCTGTGCATTTATTTGCAATCAAGTTAACGATATTGCTGAGATGAAGTGACCCCAACTAAGCAAGCCAGAGGCGACAGTTGCAAGGAACCAAAGCTCCATCGGTGACAGAATGGAGAAAAAAACCTTGGCAGAAACCAGGCTCAGTTGGGGGCCAGTTCTCCTCTGACCAGATGAAACCAGTAGTTCAATTCCAGGCTGCAGCAAAGTCAGATTGTGCAGAAGAATCATCTGTTTCCTGTGGTCTTGTCCTGGTGGTCCTCTGAGACAAGGTCTTTACAGGGGATCTGTATCTGGGGCTCTAGTTGTCCTGGTCTCCGCTGTCTTTCAGGGATGTAGAGGTCCTTAGCGTAGATGCCATTCTTCTAATGATGTAGCAAGTACATTGGGTGTTATGGGAAGTGTTCCCAGTTCCGGTTTACCTAATTAATGCAGCCTAATTAATGCAATGGATTTGGATATTAAAAGCATATTACTATGCTATGTGTGAGCCAGGTTAAAGAGATGGGTCTTTAATCTAGATTTAAACTGCAAGAGTTTGTCTGCCTCCCGAACAATGTTAGGTAGGTTATTCCAGAGTTTGGGCGCCAAATAGGAAAACGATCTGCCGCCCGCAGTTGATTTTGATATTCTAGGTATTATCAAATTGCCTGAGTTTTGAGAACGTAGCGGACGTAGAGGATTATAATGTAAAAGGAGCTCATTAAAATACTGAGGTGCTAAACCATTCAGGGCTTTATAAGTAAAAAGCAAAATTTGAAAATCTATATGATGTTTGATAGGAAGCCAGTATAGTGTTGACAGGACCGGGCTAATATGGTCATACTTCCTGGTTCTAGTAAGAACTCTTGCTGCTGCATTTTGGACTAGCTGTAGTTTGTTTACTAAGCGTGCAGAACAACAGACCCAATAAAGCATTACAATAATCTAACCTTGAGGTCATAACTGCATGGATTAACATTTCTGCATTTGACTTTGAGAGCATAGGCCTTAATTTAGATATATTTTTAAGATGGAAAAATGTAGTTTTACAAATGCTAGAAACGTGGCTTTCTAAGGAAATATTGCGATCAAATAACACACCTAGGTTCCTAACTGATGACGAAGAATTGACAGAGCAGCCATCAAGTCTTAGACAGTGTTCTAGGTTATTACATGCAGAGTTTTTAGGTCCTATAATTAACACCTCTGTTTTTTTAGAATTTAGCAGTAAGAAATTACTCGTCATCCAGTTTTTTATATCGACTGTGCATTCCATTAGTTTTTCAAATTGGTGTGTTTCACCGGGCCATGGAGAAATATAGAGCTGAGTATCATCAGCATAACATTGAAAGCTAACACCATGTTTCCTGATGATATCTCCCAAGGGTAACATATAAAGAGTGAAGAGTAGCGGCCCTAGTACTGAGCCTTGAGGTACTCCATACTGCACTTGTGATCGATATGATACCTCTTCATTCACTGCTACGAATTGATGGCGGTCATATAAGTACGATTTAAACCATGCTAATGCACTTCCATTAATGCCAACAAAGTGTTCAAGTCTATGTAAAAGAATGTTGTGGACAATTGTGTTAAACGCAGCACTAAGATCCAATAAAACTAATAGAGAGATAAAACCACGATCAGATGATAAGAGCAGATCATTTGTAACTCTAAGTAGAGCAGTCTCAGTACTATGATACCGTCTAAATCCTGACTGGAAATCCTAACATATACCATTTTTCTCTAAGATGTAATATAATTGCGAGGATACCACCTTTTCTAGTATCTTGGACAGAAAAGGGAGATTCAAGATTCTATAATAAACTAGTTATTTGGGGTCAATTTGTGTTTTTTTGATGAGAGGCTTAATATAAACCAGTTTGAAGGTTTTTGGGAAATATCCTAATGACAATGAGGAATTAATATTAGTCAGAAGAGGATCTATGACTTCTGGAAGCACCTCTTTTAAGAGCTTAGATGGTAAAGGGTCTAACATACATGTTGTTGGTTTAGATGATTTAACAAGTTTATACAATTCTTCCTCTCCTATAGTAGAGAATGAGTGGAACTGTTCCTCAGGGGGTCTATAGTGCACTGTCTGATGCGGTACTGTAGCTGACGACTGAATGGTTACAATTTTATCTCTAATATCGATTATCGATTTTAGAAGTAAAGTAGTTCATAAAGTGATTACTGTTGTGATGTTGGGAAATGTCAACACTTGTTGACATTAAGTAAGCATGTGATCCTGGTTGGCAAGTTCCATATGGCCATGAATTACATAGGCAAGCTCACTGGGCGCAAGTGTCTTGGAGCTGGCTACGCGGAGATCCTCATAGAAGCTGGCCTCGCAACCAGTGGTTGCCTGAAAAACATTCTGAGCGGCAAATCATATGCCAAGGCTCTCTTCAGTCTTGAGGGCAGTCACATCACATCACATCACGGTTACTCATCAATGTTTTCCTGAAAGAGGAGAAACCAGGCATTCCACATGAGACCCTCATCAACCTCATCCCCTGCTGCACTTGCGAGACCCTTGACTCCACTCTGAAGAATCCCTCACTCCTCAACCTGATAAAGCAGTACAAGTAATACCAAGATAAAGTACGCAAGGGCCATCTGGGCAAAACAGGCATGTTCTGGCTCTCCATGATGGATCATGCAAGGCTGGTCTTCATGATGGATTTTGCAGTGAAAATCAACAACTTTGAGCTAGTGTTGCACAGTGCACCGATACTTAAAAAGTATCGCGATTCTCGGAAATTATAAACGTCACGATTCTTAAATTTATTAGTATCGATACTTCAAAGAATGACTGCGTTCCAGATTTGTAAGAGACGTATTTCATGTTGGTGTGTGCAACGCACGCTTTCAGTGCCTCCCTATGGACGTATGTGTTTTTCTCCTCACGCAAGCAGCAGCAAAACACTACAGCAAGATGGCTGCATTTAGTGGCTTTACTAAACTGATTTGGGTTTACTAAAATGTGTGCATAATCGCATTAAATAGTTTAAATAAGTTGTTCAGATGAACAAAGCATGAGGTTTTCTTGCATTTAAAATTAACATTTTAATTGTTTGGTCAGACAGTTCATATATAATATTCACATTAATCGGGGATTAAACGTGGAGTTATGTTCTGTATGCTAAATATGAAAACGAGGGTATCTGCACAGCCCCTATAACTGCGCTTTACATGCGCGTAATTTGCACGGGGGTTACGGGGGTCATGACCCCCCCAAAAATCAGATCCAGCTAATATAACCCCCCCAATATCATCACATCATTCAGATTAAAATAGATATGAAATATTCAGAATGAATACTTTTGTTCATTTTCTTTATTAATTTCATTTGCAAGCAAGAAAGATAGTATCATATTTTAAATAATCTGTAATGTACCCCCCGCCCACCGCACCGATTTGGTATTACCAAAGTCTCTGGTATTACCCAACCCGCTTTCAGTACCAAGTTTGTTCACTATTTTGCGCAGTCGATGGGATGAATGGTTGGAGAAAGCTGACGGAAAGATGAAAAGGACACTGAAAGGCAGCCAGACAACGATTTTTCATTGACACCAGCCAAAAAAAAAGAAAAACGAAAAATCCTGACCAAACGGAGGTACCCTTAAGTTAGCTGTTAAGTTAGCTCAGCGTTTCTCAAAGTGTGGGGAATAGAAACATGACAAACAGCTTTTGTGCCCATCTTTTTAATTCCTTTATTTATTGACCATACACTCAAAACAAAGACACATTTAAATGTAAGCCTTGACGTTACTTAACCTCTTCACACGTAAGTTTAAAAGGGAAGTCGTGGCCTGGTGGTTAGAGAATCGGACTCCCAATCGAAGGGTTGTGGGTTCGAGTCCCGGGCCGGCAAGAATTGTGGGTGGGGGGAGTGCATGTACAGTTCTCTCACCACCCTCAATACCATGACTGAGGTGCCCTTGAGCAAGGCACCGAACCCCCAACTGCTCCCCGGGCGCCGCAGCATAAAAAAAAAAAAATGGCTGCCCACTGCTCCGGGTGTGTGTTCACAGTGTGTGTGTGTGTTCACTGCTCTGTGTGTGTGCACTTCGGATGGGTTAAATGCAGAGCACAAATTCTGAGTATGGGTCACCATACTTGGCCGAATGTCACTTCACTTCACTAAAAGTATTTCAAGGCTACCGTTATTGATCGTAGTATCGCTTTATGGTTCCCATGGAGACGCGCCATTCATTGCTTGTCACACCGTAGCCACAATAGTGCTGAATGACTGATGATCTGCTTTTATTTCCTTTTTTATTCAAAATTTCACAAATGTGTTAGCTATAGCAGGATATATCTGATATTCCGATTGTCAAATATGTGCAAGTGGATGTGTTTTGTTGTTCAAACACCTTTATAACGATCGCATTACTTGAGCTGTATGCGCAACGTATTTTAGGTATCTATCTTATTAAAATACCTAAAAAAAATACGTACATTATTAGGAATTTACCACCTCTGGTTCAATTTGAGATTATTTTTATTTTTGTTTGTTTTTTTGTTGTTCTTTTTGCATGGATTTTGCAAAGTGTCAAAATGAATCAAAGCACAACTAGGTTAATGTTAGTCCACACTTGTATTGATGTTATCAGAGGCTAAATGCAAACACAATTATTATTATTTTTTAATCTAATTTTGAGTCTTATTTCATGCAAAGTGATAATATAATTGCACTTTCATTTTCTTTATTTGAAAATTTTTAATGCTGTTATTTGATGTTACGTTTTTAAAATGTGATGTTAATAAAATACATTTTAACAGTTAAATTTAAAGCCTAGTTTATTAACATTTTGTTGGGGTGATTGGGGACAGGTGGGGCTCGAAACCCTTTCCTACCTCTGAAGTGGGGAATGGCAGAAAAGTTTGAGAAACACTGAGTTAGCTGATGATTTGTTTTGTTGACTGGAGTTGGCTGGCTAGATGTTCGTTTGCCAGTGTCCTATGAGGTAAAGCCAGAGGGTGCCAGGGACTGTGTAGAACCAATGTCACTGAATTGTAACTGCTGTTTGCTCCAATACAGTCACCCGTTTTGGGGGGGATTGCATAATTAAATTATGCAAATTAGCATGTTACCTTTTACACAAGAAAATAATACAATAAATTAATAAATAAATAAATATGCCGCGAGTTTAACCCCCCCAATGGTAGACCCAAAGTTACGCCCTTGGCGCTTTATATCTGCTGATTGCTGATCGAGATTTACATGCTTGGCTCACAGACGCTGTATACTCATTCATTACGTTCATAAACGAGATGTATCAGTTCATTCAACTCATTCACGAATGAGAAGATCTCTCGATCTCATTCAGTGAAGGGCGTATGGGTTCACTACATTCAACAAATCACATTCTCCGTCACATCTTGAGTAACTCTTTGACAGGATGAAACAGTTCACAGAGCTGTTCACGAGCTGTGCATGTGCTGCTAATAGCGCTGTGTTCGCGCGCTGCTGTGGAGGGAGGAACTACAGTGAATGAAAAATGAGAAAAGAAATTTTACTATATTTGCGGGCTGGGGCGGGCCAAATAATTTCATAAAAGCGTGACCCGCGGATTGGAAAAAAACCGGAAACCGTGCATCACAAGGCTGCATGTGCAAGCACAAGTGATACTGTGGCCGCCGGTCCACGACTGGTAGAAAAAGATGACGCTCATTAAAGCTCACTGGCTGAGTTTTCTCCTCTGAAAGACAAGGTTGCACAACTGACCAAATAAGTTACAATTTCTGAGATATTGCTGCTAAATTGTTTTTTACTTGAATGCAATTGCTTAAATTGATATTATTATTTTTTTTTACATTTAATCTTCTGAGTTCAGAAACATTGTTTAATATAATCGCTGTTCATATTAGTGATGGGAAGTTCGATTCTTTTCCGCGAACCGGTTCTTTCGGACGGTTCGATTCAATAAACCTGTTGAAAAAACCGGTTCACCGGTTCTTTTACGCTCGACGTAATGACGTCATTGGCGATGACGTAATGGCGTCACGTCTATCAAACATTCAAATATATAAAGTCAGTAATCATAACTTTAGTCAATTAAAAACCTCATAATCATGAAAAGTTTACAATTAAGTTTTGCAACAACGCACCCAAATACAGTAACAGCAATAATATGCATATGAGGATTTAAGTCTTGAAGATATAAAATAAATAAATTAGGTGTCATCAGCGCAGAAACCACTATACATAAACCATTGCGATGTATTTGTTATTAAATGAACTTAAGTTTCGCCAGAATGCCCCTTCATTCAAGTCCTCTGTTTACCCGCGCACATAACACTAGCACAGAATCAGTTCAGAATCAAATACCAAAAGAATCCGTTCGGTTCAGACGCGCAGTGAGTCAGTCGGCTTCACGCTGAATCACGCATGCGCAGTATCATCATCTCCTCAGTTCTTGAATCGGACGCGTCCGAAAGAAACGGTTTTGGTTCAGTGTACTGATGATCCGAAAACCGATGCAACCGGTTCTTGACTCGAGAACGAGAATTACTCTAACCGGCACGTGCTGCAGTGCTGCTCTACTCGTGTTCATGTTCTGTTTACTACAAACTCAATTTGTGAATGTGTCATCATTAACTATAAATACAGTACACATATTTCATAAATCATCCCTTATTCCTATTAAACATAGAGTCTTTAGAGTTCTTAATTATTGTCCAACTTCCCTGAAACACCCTCTGGCCTATACATAATCTACAATATACAGATTAGAAACATTCATCTTAAAAAAAAATAATAATAATAATAATAAAAATGTATATAGATCTTTTATCACACTTTCCAAAAAACTTTACACGCATGCACAGTAGCATCAGTTCATTGGTTCTCAAATTGGACGCGTCCGAAAGAAACGGTTTTCGTTTCGGTGTTCATCTTGATCTTCAGTTCGGTCTACACAGCAGTTCAGTCAGTGTACTGTTTGAGTAAATGAATAACTCTGGGATATTGGTTTATTCTGACTCAGAGGGAGTGTCAGTCACGTTAAAAAGTTAACATCTTAAGTAATTTGTGGATTAATGCTTATTGGAGACGTGAACCGTTTCAAACGATTCAGTTCGATTTGGTGAACTGGTTCAACTGGTTCACTAGGCAAGGCAAGGCAAGTTTATTTATATAGCACATTTCGTACACAATGGTAATTCAAAGTGCTTTACATAAAAGAAAGTAAAATAGTAATGAAGAAAAATAATAACAAGAATAAAATAAGCAATTTTAAAACTTTTAAAATTATTAAAACTGTACTTATTTAAAATGAATTTAAAACAGTTAGAAAATGATTTTACGTAAAATTAAATTAAAAAAACAGTGAAAATATATATTGCAATCAGTTCGGACATTGCACAGTGCTCATTCAATAAATGCACAGCTAAACAGATGAGTTTTGAGTCTAGATTTAAATGTGACTAGTGTTTTAGCACATCTGGGGCCTCATTTATAAAGCGTGCGTACGCACAAAACGGGGCTGGAAACGTACGTACGCCAGTTCCCACGCAAAGGTTGTGATCTATAAAAAACAAACTTGACGGGAGAATGTGCGCACCTTTAAGCAAACTTTGAGCCGTGCGTACGCACATTCTGGAGACAAAGGGAATTGGCGACACCGATGGTGAGGTCGTGAACTGAAGTTAGATTGTAGAAAATAAATGTGAGAAGAACGATTATAAGAATGAATGACATTTAATTTTCACTCCATTTCATACGTTATATCCACATTATCATGAAGATTAAATCCAACAGTGTTATTTGTGCCGATTGTTTTAGGCTATATACATCTAGTAAAATCCAAACGTAATTCAAAATGTATTAAAAGTAAAATAAAATAATAATCAGCGCTGCCTTACAGTCACATTGTCCACAACGGGAGCACAGGAGGACATGGCGCGATACATGTGATAGCCTACAGAATAGCATGAAATACCCTTTTATTAGAGAACTGCAGAACACAGTGTAAAAAGGAAATATTTTCCTTAATGTACATAGCCTATATCATAAAATGTCAAAGTCTGCAAATACAGTCATGAAGCACAATCGCTACTCATCATCGGTCCTAACTATTACGGTGTTCATTACAAAACCGTCAAGAAGCATGTGTTCACTATAACATTTTCGTCTTAAATTTTCGCCCACAAATTAATTAAGTGATTTTGTCAAGGTGTTAACGATCAGTCTATTTGCTAGAAACATATAAATTCTCCGGTGACCCGGGTATGTAATGCTTCATGATGGCACTCCTGGCACTGTTGGAGGATTACGCTAATGGCAGAATAAGGAGAGAACGAGTTTTCAGGGACCATGATGATTTCCTGGCCCATGATGATGACTGGCTAATAAGCCGATTTAGATTCCCGAGAGCTGTGCTCTTGGATCTATGTGCTGAATTGGGTCCAGTATTAGAGAGGGCAACACGCCGGAACCATGCCATCCCAGTCCAAATACAAGTCCTCACCACTCTGGGGTTCTTGGCAACCGGCTGTTTCCAGCGGGAATTGGCAGACAGGTAAATTAATAATATAAA
This sequence comes from Carassius carassius, assembly GCF_963082965.1. Lineage (NCBI taxonomy): Eukaryota > Metazoa > Chordata > Actinopteri > Cypriniformes > Cyprinidae > Carassius > Carassius carassius. The sequence continues at coordinate 2,876,221 of NC_081799.1, forward strand.
AAAACTATAAGTAATCCTCAAATTTGTCTCTAAGACCTTTTTGTATATGAAATAATTCTATTGGAATCTATCATCTCACCCTATAGGTCTGGTATATCACAGCCGTCCCTGAGTGCCATAATATCTGTCGTTTTAAATGGTATACTTAATATGGTTAGTCGATACATCAGGTTCCCCTACACTGTGCGAGAACAGGCCGAAATTAAAACGCAATTTGCAGCAATGTCTGGTTTCCCAAATGTAATCGGCGCAATTGACTGCACTCATGTTGCTATAAGGGCACCATCTGAAAATGAATTTGCTTATGTTAATAGAAAGCATGTGCATTCTATTAATGTGCAAATCATATGTGACTCCAACATGACCCTCACAAACATTGTGGCACGCTGGCCTGGTTCAACACATGATTCCTTTATCTTGACACATAGCAGTGTAGGGAACAGACTAAATGCAGGCGCAGTACGTGATGGCTGGCTTCTTGGTGAGTTTAACAATATTAAAAAGTAGAAACTGTAACAATTTTGTTTTTAATATAATTATAACCTGCAGGCGACAGTGGCTACCCCCTGAGACGCTGGCTCCTCACCCCATTTTTAAACCCGCAGAGCGCAGAGGAAACTCATTATAACGAGGTCCACTCTCGTGCCCGCGCAGTTGTGGAGCGTGCCATCGGCATCCTGAAATGCAGATGGCGTGCTCTGGATGCCTCGGGTGGCAGACTTTTATACCATCCAGCAAAAGTGTGCAAGATTGTCAGGGCGTGTGGTGTTTTGCACAATATAGCACTGAGAAACGGTATTCCTCTCCCTCCTGATCTCCCTCTACCCCAGCATTACGACCCCGAGCCACAGCCCCCTGGCCGACAAGAGGGATATCAACGAGGTGCAAGAATCCGTGAGGATGTCATGCGGCGTTTGTAAAGAAAGACAAAACTCAAGGTTCATGTTTTAACTGCATCTTTTAATGATTGTGCAATTTCTTGCATCACTTCTCTCATCTGCCGTAGCTCATCTGCAACCCTGTTGACAGCGTTTATTGTCTCTCGCTGTAACTGCAGGACTGCGTCAGTGAGTACCCGACCACTTTTGGACGTGCCAGACGCAGAAGGGGCACTGCTTTGAGCCGGACGCTGTGCATCTGCATCTGAGAACCCCTCACCCTGAACCTCCTGTTCATTTACAGCTTCAGACTCCGGAAGGACTGGAGGACAAACAATTGGCAACATTTATCCATTTATCACCCCACACACTCAAATGTACAGCGTTAATGATTAAAAATCGGTTTAACCTTGCTCCTCTGTGGTTTCAGTCACGTCAGTGTCTCCCTCCTTTTCCGACACAATACCACACACGCTGACCTCCCCAATTATAGCCGCGATTTTGCTGTCCACTGATGTGAGATCAGCTGTACATGGGCCCCCACCAGTTGCAGCCACGCTCTGGCGGTGGGAGGACAGTTTTCTCTTTGCCTCCACCTTGAATGAATGAGAATCTTTATTTCACATATTTTGCATACTGTAAGCACATGTAAATAAAACTTTTTGAAAATCAATATTGCTATTTATATAGGTATATAGCCTAATAAAACACAAATGTAATATGTTGGTAAAAAAAAAATGTATACCTTCAGGTCGGACCATTTTTTCTTTAATTCTGCAACTGTCCGTTCTGTCCCACTGACACAATTGACGGCAGAAGCAATACTTTGCCACTCGCACTGCTTCTTTTTATTAGTGACCCCACTGCTGTGGCCACCAAATAACACAGTTTTCCGAGCCTCCACCTCCCCTACAAGTGTTTCAATCTCAGTATCTGAGAAATTACGTTTTTTTCCTCTTTTCTCACCTGTCGCCATTATTAAAATTAGGCTAACAGAAATGCACGTTTTCACTTTCTTGGATTAATTAATTGGCGGGTCGCATGCCAGTTTTCCAGGTATATATGGGATTCCACTCTCATTTACATGCTGATCAGCAATCATGAGGTGATTTGCATTGACTATTTATGGTTAAAAATGGGCGTGTACAGGGCGGGATATGAGGCTGGTTCACGTACGCACATCTGCGGGTGATCTGTGATTTATAAAGGGAACATTGCTTACAGGTGTGCGTACGCACGGTTTTATAAATCGGAATATTTTTTGGCGTACGCCATTTTTGGCTTTTGGGCGCACGTAAACTTTTAGTAAAGATCCTACGCATAGTTTTATAAATGAGACCCCTGATCTCTTCTGGAAGCTGATTCCAACTGCGGGCGGCATAGTACCTAAAGGAGGACTCCCCTTGTTTTGTGTGAACCCTTGGTATTTCTAACTGACTCGATCCTAATGATCTGAGTGCTCTGTTAGGCTTATATTCAGTGAGCATATCTGAAATATATTTCGGTCCTAGGTCATTTAGTGACTTATATACGAGTAAAAGTACTTTAAAATCAATCCTAAATGTAACTGGAAGCCAGTGTAAGGACCTGAGGACTGGTGTGATATGCTCTATTTTCTGGTTCTAGTCAGAATCCTAGCAGCAGCGTTCTGGATGAGCTGCAGCTGTCTAATGGTCTTTTTGGGAAGGCCGGTGAGGAGCCCATTACAATAGTCCACCCTGCTGGTGATGAAGGCATGAACAAGTTTCTCCAAGTCTTGGCTGGAAACAAAAGATCTAATTCTTGCAATGTTTTTTAAATGATAGTATGCTGATTTAGTTACTGCTTTGACATGACTATTGAAACTAAGGTCTGTCTCCAGAATCACACATTTTTAGTTGTTTGACCCCTAGAGTTAAGGTATGCATTCACCTTGAACACTTCATCTTTGTTTCCAAATGCAATGACTTCAGTTTTTTCCTTGTTTAACTGAAGAAAGTTCTGGCACATCCAACTATTAATTTCATCAATGCATTGGCAGAGGGAGTCAATGGGGCTGTAGTCATTTGGAGATAAGGCTAGGTAAATCTGGGTATCATCAGCATAGCTGTGATAGGCAATTTGGTTCTTTCTCATTATTTGACTTAGGGGAAGCATATACAGGCTAAACAAGAGCGGTGCAAGAATTGAGCCTTGTGGGACTCCGCATGTCATGGACGTCCACTTAGACTTATGCTCTCCTAGACTCACATAATAACCTCTCCCTTCTAAGTATGACCTGAACCATTTGAGTACCATCCCAGAAAGCCCGACCCAGTTTTCCAGTCTCTCTAGTAGTATGTTATGATCGACAGTGTCAAACGCAGCACTGAGATCTAGCAATACCAGCACCGATATTTTGCCAGAGTCACAATTTAAGCGAATATCATTTATTATCTTAATGAGTGCTGTCTCTGTGCTGTGATGAGGTCGAAAACCAGATTGAAAATTGTCCATGTATCCATTTGAGTTTAAGTATTTGTTCACCTGATTAAAAACAACCTTTTCTATAATTTTACCTATAAAAGGAAGATTAGATATTGGTCTAAAATTGCTCAAAATGGTGTTATCAAGATTGCTCTTTTTCAGGAGGGGCTTAACAACTGCATTTTTTAAGGAGTTTGGAAATGTCCCAGAAAGAAGTGAGGCGTTCACCACTTCTAAAAGATCTGCTTCTAAGCAGTTAAACACATTTTTGAAAAAAGATGTGGGAAGTGTGTCAAGATAGCAGGTTGATGATTTTAGGTGCTGCACTATGTCTTCCAGAATTTTGCTATCAATTGCTTCAAAAATCGATATAGTATCTTTTTTATATTGTGGCCTAATCTGTCTGACCTCTGCATTACTTGAGGATGTGCTAATCGCCTTCCTGATATTGATGATCTTCTCAGAAAAGAAGGATGCAAACTCATTGCATTTGCTGTCTGAGAGCATTTCACTGAGAATCTGACTTGGGGGGTTTGTCAGTCTCTCAACAGTGGCAAAAAGAGTACGAGTGTTATTTAAGTTACTGTTTATAAGGTTTGAGAAGAAATTCTGTCTAGCTGTGGCTAGTTTCACATTAAAAACATGAAGGCTGTCTTTGTAGATGCTATAGTGAATTTCAAGTTTTGTCTTCCGCCACATCCGCTCTGCTTTTCTGCATTGTCTTTTCATAGTCTGAACTGCTGTTGATCTTCTCCAAACTGATTTCTGTCTGTTTGTTTTCTTACTGATTATTATTGGAGCAATATCATCAATAACATTCTTAACTTTTGAGTTGAATGAATCAAGGAGAGTATCAACAGAGTCTGCAGAAATGCTTGGTGTTAAAGATATAGCCTCCATAAATCGTACACTTGTGTTCTCGTTAATGCATCTCCTTCTGACAGAGACCGATCTAGATTCAGTTGTAGCAGACATCAAAATATCAAAGAAAATACAGAAGTGATCAGATAGTGCTATGTCCTTAATTACGATGGATGAAATGTTTAGACCCCTACTGATGATTAAGTCTAGAGTGTGTCCACCTTTGTGTGTGGGTCCATGCACATGCTGAGTCAAGTCAAAAGTGTTTAGAACTGTTATCATTTTTTTTTGTAGTTTTGTTTTCTGAATTATCTATGTGAATATTAAAATCCCCTGCAATAGCAAAACAGTCAAACTCTGAGGAAATCATTGATAACATTTCTGTGACCTCTTCAACAAAGGCGAGAGTATTTTGGAGGCCTGTAAATAATAATAAACAGAATGCGTGGAGCACCTTTCAGCACAATCCCTAGATATTCAAAAGACAAGTACTGACCAAATGACACTTGCTTGCATTGATAGACATCTTTAAATAGAGCAGCTACACCTCCACCTCTCCTAACAGGCCTGCAGACACTCATGAAAGTAAAGTTAGGAGAGGCTGCTTCATTGAGGACTGTTGCACTGCAACTGTCTTCTAGCCATGTTTCGTTTAGAAACATAAAATCCAGATTGTTTGTGGTTATAAAGTCATTGATTAGAAATGATTTATTTTTTAGTGAGCGAATGTTTAAAGATGCTAACTTGATGGCTGTGCTTTGTGTCTTTACATCAATTTTAGTTTGATGCATAATAGGCCGCAGATTAGATGAGTTTGCCCTTCGGCTTGAGATGGCCTTAGACTTTCTATCACGTGATAAAACTGAAATAGAGAAAGCTACAGGCACACTGGGTTCCCGCTTGTTCAGTAGGCATTTGTGAATGTTGCTGTTATTATAGCGGGGACCCGACACATATCACTGAGAGCTGCTATCAGTTGTTTTTGGTTCACCTTCAGCAGATAGAGTGTTTGGGCCCTGGTGTTGTGGCAGTGGTCGAAGAGCTCTCGCAGGAGCAGGGACCACAGGCTTTGGTGGTTTTGGGGCCTGCCGTTTTTTTTGTGATATCTGCGGGCTTGCAGCAAATGAGTGAGAGAGTTTAGTCCCAGCATACACCAATTCCTCCATTTTCTGTGAGAAGCACAGAAGTGGAGATGCTGGAGAAAGTGATAATGTGTCTGGTGAGATGGGCTGTGTCTCTGATGTTTCCGGTGGCTGTGATATGTTGTCCTGGCTTCCCTGGCTATTTTCCAGAAAGTCATCCCTGGGTGCTGAATCTTGTAGCTGTTTTGATACATCACAGTCAGTCTGTGAGGAGGTCTGTGGGCAGGGCTCAGTCGGGATAGTGTCCATGAGCAGTGCTTGTTTTGGCTGTGTGGTGTTATCAGTGTCCTTGTGGGATATATCAACCACATGATGACTCGGACCCGGTGTGTGTGTGCTGAATGGATTGACACACTCTGCTGAAGGATGACGGAGGGAAAAAGTAGATATTGTCCTTAAACACTCTAGCACCAAGTTTGTTTGGGTGGAGGCCATCCGGTTTAAACAATTGTCTATGGCCCCAGAAAAGATTGAAGTTGTCAATGAAATTCACTCCTTTTATATTACAAGATCTTTGTAACCATGTGTTCAGCCCAAGCAACCGTGAAAACATATTTGTTCCCCTTGCTGGGAGTGGTCCACTGATGAACGACTGAACTTTGAGTCTTCGAAGTGTTTCAAAGAGTTCACTGAAGTCCTTCTTAAGGAGTTCTGACTGCTCTTTGCGAATATCATTCTTCATTCGAATATCAATATCAAGTGTGTGAAAAATTGTGTTTTATGTTCGGTCACAATTGTGGGATAATGTGTGTACTGAAATAACATATTTTAGCAGTCATAAAAATGGTTAGATATCTTAGCCCAGCTATTTTTTGGGTCCATGGCCTGGAAACTCCCCAGATCTTAATCCCATTGAGAACTTGTGGTCAATCCTCAAGAGGCGGGTGGACAAACAAAAACCCACTAATTCTGACAAACTCCAAGAAGTGATTATGAAAGAATGGGTTGCTATCATGGATGTCAGGATTTGGCCCAGAAGTTGATTGAGAGCACGCCCAGTCGAATTGCAGAGGTCCTGAAAAAGAAGGGCCAACACTGCAAATACTGACTCTTTGCATAAATGTCATGTAATTGTCGATAAAAGCCTTTGAAACGTATGAAGTGCTTGTAATTATATTTCAGTACATCACAGAAACAACTGAAACAAAGATCTAAAAGCAGTTTAGCAGCAAACTTTTTGAAAACTAATATTTATGTAATTCTCAAAACTTTTGGCCACGACTGTATACAGTATGTGTATGTGGTGCAGACGCAGCAGCGAGAGCGCGTTATTGTAACGCAAAAACACATTAAAATAATGCGCGAGCATGAATCTCTCCGCTTCCATGCACATTTCCTTTCGCTTTGTCACAAAACCAGACACGCGAGCTCTGATACATGCTCATAGCTGCCAACTCTCACGCATTCAGCGTGAGACTCACGCAATTGACCCAATTCTCACGCTCTCACGTCACACCCCCATATTCTCACGCAGACTCGTGCAGCAGTGAGGAAAAAAATTGCGCCGCATAATCTCGCAAAGCAACTTGCAGAGAGACCAGACAGACAGTTTAGTTAGTTTTTTTTGTGACAATTGTGAGGGGAATACACAATTTATTCCCATAAACTGTGTAGTCAACCGTTCTCCCTCCCATCTGAACCGTGTGAATTGTGAACGCTGGCAGGTCAGTGAGTTACAGGGCGCTTCTTGTCTCCGTCCAGTTTAGGCTAGTAACTAATAGGCCTATGCGGTTATATACTGTAGTTTATATAGAATTAAGTTAGCATTAGCAGAGTTGTTTGTTGCAGCAGCACTGAGCAGTTATTTTACATAACTTTATCATAAAAAACAGTATCTGGACATGCCTAGTAACGTTAGGACTGTCAAAAAAAAAAAAAAAAAAAGATTTTCGAATATTCGTCAAATTTTAAATAAAAATCCACATTTTTAGGTGTGCGTTAAGGAGGCTGCTTTAAGGCCCACTTACCACTTCTGCCTCATCATTTACCTCGTGCGTGCTCTGCAAAATTGCCTGCACGCGGGCGGGGTGTGCAGCTGTACGCGAGCCCTCTTGATGAAAATGACATATTGCAGCGTGGATGCGGATGGCCCAAGTATATTTTGGCCTTTATTAGTGCAGCTCGAGATGCGATAAAAATGTAAGTTTCATTGCATTATAATTTTCTTTTAAGCCTTTCCAGTTAAAGCCACTAGATGCAGGGCTGCAGCGACGTTCTTTCAAAATATTGCGGAAAAAAAGAACAACAATGTGGAGAAGACGTTGTTTACATCAAAACCTAAATCAAGCTGTTCACATAGAACGCATTTCGCACACTCGCGTCTCTCACAAGAGAGCCGGATATTTAGAAAGCCATGTAAAATTAAAATTAACTTTTTCAAAATGTATCTCGAGAATTTATGGTGGGTTTTTCCCATCCCACTGCATCTCATGTTTTTAAATATAAAATGGACTCTGTGATTGGCTTTCCGCGCTCTGTATTAAACTGTGCATATATACATGATGCTGTTTTGTTTATAGTTGTTTAAGCAACTTAATTATAATTGGTTTATAAACATTTTTTTTTAATATTATTCACTTAATAGTCATGTATTCTAATGCATTTATTAAACGTGCATTAGTAATATTTTGCTCGATGCGCCCTCTTGTGGCATCAGGATAGAAGCAAAAACCTTCTCTTCACCCTAACTGAAATTATGCATTTACATTTAGCTGACGCTTTTATCCAAAGCGACTTACAATTGCTATATATGTCAGAGGTCGCACGGCTCTGGAGCAACTAGGGGTTAAGAGTCTTGCTCAGGAGACACATTGGGTCTCTCACATCAAGTGCATTTGTTTTATCCACTGCGCCATCACCACCCCGAATATAGTAAATGTTAATTATTGTTTTCTAAGAACAGAATGTCAAGTCAACGACATCCCATATTAAAATGATTTTTATTTATATCAATCACAACTCATCAATCATGTCCAGATATTTGATATTTGGTGGTGTCAGTATGGATAAATTTGAATTTTCTGTTATAGGATGTTATCTAAAGTGTCAGGGACAGGCAATAAAAGAACGCTTGTATCAGCCGTCCACACTTCTGCTAATGCAAGGATTTTGTGTTTGTATTTTTTTCCATACCAAGCCACGCCCCTCCATAAGGCCCTCCCCCATAGCAAAGCCACGCCCCCAGAATCTCACTTTAAGCTGAACTCAAAAGTTGGCAGCCCTGCATGCTGCTTTCGCTCGGAGAGCGTGCGCGCACTTTAAACCCGTTTCCTCTGCTCAAACTGTGTCCTGTGCACTCACAACTCTCACTATGCTCATGTGCTAGATATTCATTATTTTCACACCTTTCTACTTCTAACCTTTTCTGTTTTCTGTTCTGTTTGAGATTGACACATCTTTTACCATGTGCAGTGTGAATGCTCTGAATCATTAACATGGGCTCTGAAAAAAATACGCATTGCAGATAGAGCTTGTGAACCTTGCCTTGCATAGGCATATGCACAGTCTGTCCTGTTCTCGCGCTCCATTTAGGAATGCTTCATTCGGACTGGTTCAGAGAGCTACACCAAACGTGCAGTGTGTGATACCAATCATGGCCACCACCAGATGGAGCTATAGGATTACTTTTAAATAATTGTTTTAAAACGTGTATAGAGCATTTAAATAATTTATAAAAATCTTTCAAAGAAAAATAATATGTATTTTAAAAAGCTAACTAGATAAAAAAGTTTGTTAAGAAAGTTTAAAAAGATTTAAAAGATTTAAAAGTTTAAAAAAGACAGTGATTAACATATTGCTAGCAAGTGACTACCATGCCATTAGCATGCATGTTTCTAGCATGATTAGCATGCGACTAGCATGTTGCTAGCATGTTTCTAGCATGATTAGCATGCTGCTAGCATGTCGCTAGCATGTTTCTAGCATTATTAACATGTTGCTAGCATGTTGTTAACATGTTTCTAGCATGTTTAACATGCGACTAGCATGTTGGTAGCATGTCGCTAGCATGTTTCTAGCATGATTAGCATGCAACTAGCATGTTGGTAGCATGATTAGCATGTTGATATCATGATTTAAGCATGATTAGCGTGTTGTTAGCATGTTTCTAGCATGATTCGCATGCGACTAATATGTTGCTAGCATTATTAGCATGTTGCTTGCATGTTTCTAGCATGACTAGCATGCGACTAGCATGTTGCTAGCATGATTTTAGCATGATTAGCATGTTGTTAGGATAGATAGATAATAAATATTAGATAGATAGATAGATAGATATATTGATAGATAGATAGATAGATAGATAGATAGATAGATAGATAGATAGATACAGTCAGATAGATAGATAGATAGATAGATAGATAGATAGATAGATAGATAGATAGATAGATAGATAGAAAAGGTTTGAAGATAGATAGATAGATAGAAACAGTTTGAAGATAGATAGATAGATAGATAGATAGATAGATAGATAGATAGATAGATAGATAGATAGATAGATAGATAGAAAAGCGACTTACAATTAGATAGATAGATAGATAGATAGATAGAAACAGTTTGAAGATAGATAGATAGATAGATAGATAGATAGATAGATAGATAGATAGATAGATAGATAGATAGAAACAGTTTGAAGATAGATAGATAGATAGATAGATAGATAGATAGATAGATAGATAGATAAGGTTTGAAGATAGATAGATAGATAGATAGATAGATAGATAGATAGATAGATAGATAGATAGATAGATAGATAGATAGATAGATAGAAAGAAAGAAAAGGTTTGAAGATAGATAGATAGATAGATAGATAGATAGATAGATAGAAAAGGTTTGAAGATAGACAGATAGATAGAT